>NC_138223.1:26119169-26844169 GCF_964197995.2 Scardinius erythrophthalmus
GTTGGTGATGATGGTTGTTGATGTTGTTGAGCCAATACTAACGGTCTGCGGTCTGTTGCTGAGGAAGTTGTGGATCCAGTGAATGAGAGGTGGGGGGATGTTGAGGTGATGTGATTTCTTGATTAGCTGGTGGCGTTGGATTGTGTTGAAAGCGAAACTGAAATCAATGAAGAGGACTGAGGCAAAGTTTCCAGATGTCTGTAGGTGTTGAAGAATACGATGGAGAAGGCATGCCACTGCGTCCTCTGTACCTCGTCTGTGTCTGTATGCAAATTGATGTGGGTCCAGGTGTTGTCTGACGGTTGGCAAGATGAGGTGGAGGATTAATTTTTCCAAACATTTCATGATTATGGGTGTGAGTGCAATTGGTCGATAGTGGTTAGGCTCTGAGGGGTGGGGTTTCTTTGGGAAAGGGTGCAATGGTTGAGGTTCCCTTTCAAGGGAACTCGCGTTGCGTCGAGATTGACGCTATGGGAACGCATTGCGTAATTGCATCATGAAGCACTTGTAAAATCAGTCCAATGGCGTATAGGCGGGTGACGTCATGGCAGGAAGCTATAAAGCGCACCCAGACCAAACATTGTCAGCTTCTGTGTCTTCAGCAAGCGCTCTCTGTGAAATCTGTCTCTGTCTATTTATTGTTGTTTGTCCTAACAAGCAAATTATATATCTAGACAGTAATATAATGGCGAGCAAACAGCATTTTGGATCGTGTGTTCCTCCCCGCTCTCGCTTCATTACGAGTGGGGATACACGCGATTTATGTGTTGTTTGTTTGGGAGTAGAGCATGCACGGTCAGCTCTAGTAAAAGGTGGCTGACAGTGTTCATTCATAATTCCTGACGTGTAACATATGCACTTCGAGAGTTTTAGCTCTGCTCCTGTTGGCTTTCTTCTCAAGGGAAGAAAGTCAAGAAAGATTCTTTGGCTTGGATCTCGCGTTTGCCGAGGCAGCGCGTAGATTAGGCTACGGGTCTGCAATAAAGATTCTGTGACTCGATCTCGGATCTCGCGTGTGCTGAGACAGCGCGTAGATTACGGGGCTGCAATAAGAATCTAATGGCTCAGATCGCGCGTTTGCCGAGGCAGCGTGTAGATTATGAGTCTGCATCTCTGCAATAAGAATCTAGTGGCTCAGATCGCGCGTTTACCGAGGCAGCGCGTAGATTATGAGTCTGCATCTCTGCAATAAGAATCTAGTGGCTCAGATCGCGCGTTTGCCGAGGCAACGTGTAGATAAGGTCCGATATATTTATATACTCACAGGGAACTGAGCAGACGGGAATTTCCTTTTCTCTCTTTCTCTTATGATTGTTTGCAAACTAATCATGTGTTTGTAGACTATTATTGTGGTTCTTTTTGTTTGAGAATATAATATGAATTTAATTTGGAGAAATTAAATATTTGTCTGGCTTTGAAAGAAGATGTATGAAAATAATATATTCTATTTTTCATCCAGACCAAGTTCTGTATTAATACACTAAATTTAGCCTTTCACCTAGACCGTTTCTACTTGTCTGGTTGACATTTGGCTGCATTTAATTTTTGAGAAAATTAAATATGTACTTATCTGATCTCTGAGGAGTTCGATGTCTATATTAATGTAGTATTCAGCATTTCATCCAGACCGTTTCTACTTGTCTGGTTGATATTTGGCTGTATTTAATTTTTGAGAAAATTAAATATGTACTTATCTGATCTCTGAGGAGTTAGATTTCGGTATTAATATGCTGGGGCCGTTCTGCCAACCCCATCATCTCGTGTGCTTTGGGGCGCAACAGTCTCCAGTGAATTCTAGTCTCAGATGAGCCTTTATCTCACTGTCCGCCCGGAAACGTAGCGGCGCTGGGATTCTTGCCCCCTCCAAGGAGGGTCTCAGAGCAATCATTTCGGCTGTTCCCTGCCGGTGCGCCGTTTCAGGGCAACGAATTGGTCGCTTGAGTAATACCAGAGACCAGTCTTGAGAGGCTGGTTCTCTTAATTTCCGGGGGGAAGTGGTTAACACCTTACTATACGGTTCCCATTTCCCTTTGATGTCTTCGGGGGGCCGTTCTGCTACCCCGCCACCTCGTGTGCGTCGGGGCGCAACGGTCTCTGACGAGCCCACATCTCCGTGTCTGCCCGGAAACGTAGCGGCACTGGGATGTTCGCCCCCTATGTTGAGGGTCTCAGAGCAGTTAGTTTGGTCGTTCCCTGCTGGTTTGCCATACAGGGCACCGAATTGGTCGCTTGAGTAACACCTAGAACAATCTGGAGAGCTTGGTTATCTTATTAGATTTTTTGGCAGCGTGGGAACTTCTGCCAAACATATCTCAACAGAAACAGAGTGTTTGCTCCTGATCCCCCACTAAAAGACTGGGGTTGGGTTGGCACTCTCAACCGCAGCCTACAAGGGGTAAGGCGGATCTGAGGACCGTTATTATTTCCAAGAAGGCTGTGGAGAAAAGGTCCTGACGCCCGAGGGGTTAGGCCAATGAGGGCAATCTCCTCTGAAGGTAAGCGGTTAACACCTCATTATACGGTGCCCGCTGCCCTTCGGTGCCCTCAGGGGACAATTATGCTAACCCCGCTAACTTGTGTGTTTCGGGGCGCAGCGGTCCCCGGCGGCACATATCTCAGGGTCCACCCGGAAACGTAGTGGTCCTGGGATGCCCGCCCCCTCCAAGGAGGGTTCCAGAGCATTCAGTTCGATCGTTCCCTGCCGGTTCGCCGTACAGGGCACCGAATTGGTCGCTCGAGTAACACCTACACCAGTCTCGAGAGGCTGGTTCTCTTAGTAGATTTTTTGGCAGCGTGGGAACTTCTGCCAAACATATCTCAACAGTAGCAGAGCATCTGCTCCCGAGCCCCCACTAAAGGACTGGGGTTTAGGATGGCACTCTCAACTGCAGTCTTTAAGGAGTAAGACAGATCTGAGGACCGTCTTTATTTCCAAGAAGGCTGTGGGGGAAAAGGTCCTGACGCCTGAGGGGTCAGGCCAACGAGGGCAGTCTCCCCTGAAGTAAAGCGGTTAACACCTCATTATACGGTGCCCACTGCCCTTCGGTGCCCTCAGGGGACCATTATGCTAACCCCGCCACCTTGTGTGTTTCGGGGCGCAGTGGTCTCCGGCGAGCACATATCTCAGGGTCCACCCAGAAGCGTAGTGGTCCTGGGATGCTTGCCCCCTCCGAGGAGGGTCCCAGAGCAGTCAGTTCAGTCGTTCCCTGCCGGTTCGCGTTACAGGACGACGGACTGACTGTTCAACAACAACTAAATCCGGAAGCCAGTGTCGAGAGGCTGGTACCTCTGCTAGAATTTTTGACAACGTGGAAGATGCTGCCAAATATTTCTTGTTGGGTCCTGCAGACCATAGAAAAGGGTTATCATCGGGTCTCGCCCGCCCAGGTTTGTGGGGGTCCTATCCACCGTGTTGGGCCCCAAGCAGGTTCTGGTAATGGAACAAGAAGTGAAACCCTGTTGGAGAAAGGGGCCATAGAACATGTACCTCCCTCCAGCAGGGACACCGGGTTTTACTGTCGGTATTTCATCGTTCCAAAGAAGGATGGGGGATTGCGTCCCATTTTGGATCTGAGTGTTCTGAACGAGTCAGTCATTCAGCTAAAGTTCAAAATGTTAACACTGAGACAAATCATGCCACAGATCAGATCCGAGGACTGGTTTGTCACGATAGATCTCAAGGACGCATACTTCCACATTTCCATCCTTCCATATCACAGGAAGTTCCTGAGGTTTGCTTTTGGGGGCAAAGCATACCAATATCGAGTTCTTCGTTCGGCCTAGCACTATCACCCCAAACTTTCACGATAAGTGTCATCCGTTGGCAGTTTGGCCCACAGGAAGGAGTTGCGATTACGGCTAAACGCCAAAAATAGTGTGCTTTCTCCACTACAGAGGACCACTTTTTCTAGGCGTGGTTGGGACTTAATGTTGATACAGGCATACCTCTCACCTGCACGTATAGAGTACATCCTGTCAGCTGTGAAAAGAATAAAGCTAGGCCAGTCACTCACTGTGAAACAGTTTCCGAGACTGTGGGGTCTGATGGCAGCAGTGTCCAACGTGATACCTTTTGGCCTGTTGTACATGAGACCCCTGCAGTGGTGGCTCAGGACCAAAGAGTTTCCCCGAGGGGCAACCCCTTTCGCATGATCAGGGTCACGCGGCGATGCTTACGTGCCCTAGTTATGTGGAAGAAGCCTTGGTTCTTGTCCCCAGGATCCTGTGCTGGGAGCTCATTGTCGTCGCTTAACGCTTACGACGGATGCTTCCCTCATGGGCTGGGGTGCGATCATGGATGGTCGCTCGGTGCCCGTGGACGGGTCACCATCTCACCTGGCACTTAATCACCTGGTGATGATGGCTCAGGCTCTACATCCCTGGGCACCAGATTCAAGGAGCAGACATCCTGTCGAGGCAGGGGCTGAGGCCCAGGGGAGGGAGACTCCACCCCGAGGCGGTGGAGCTCATATGGTTCCCTGATTGTTCTACTTCCGGGAGTTCTGGAGAACAGAGTTATGTGAGTGTGGGTTTGGCCCCTGAGGGGGCCCAACTCATAGACTCGAGTCTCTCAACTGAGGTTGTTGAGGCCACAATCTCTCTAGAGCTCCCTGCACAGGAAACAAACCAGTTTCCTCCGTGGTGCGTTGGAGCAGGAGCAGTATGGCGGCTTTGTAGCCTTGTATTAGGGGTATCCCTACAAGAGGTGTGTAATGCGGCGGGCGGTTCCTTTCCGCACACACTCATCGGGTTTAAAACCTACTTTTGGGCTTCACTCCTGGGTCCCAGGTTATTCTGTCTTTGTTGTGCTCGCCTGATTTCACACAAGACAGGCACTGGTCACTATGGTGGCGTTGGTATAGACGTTCCCATAGCGTCAACTCGACGCAACGCGAGTTCCCTTGAAAGGGAACGCCTCGGTTACGACTGTAACCTCGGTTCCCTGAAGAGGGAACGAGCGTTGCGTCACCTTGCCATACTTCCGGCGCGCCTGTGATCGACTTGCTTTGACCTATCAGAAGTTGACAATGTTTGGTCTGGGTGCGCTTTATAGATTCCTGCCATGACGTCACCCGCCTATACGCCATTGGACTGATTTTACAAGTGCTTCATGATGCAATCACGCAATGCGTTTCCATAGCGTCAATCTCGACGCAACGCTCGTTCCCTCTTCAGGGAACCGAGGTTACAGTCGTAACCGAGGCGTTTTCCAGAGGGTGTGTATTAAGGCTGTCCTATATGATTCCCAGAAGATGGTGTGAAAAGATAAACTTCAGTTTTTTCATATATAGAATTTTTTCATAAATTTATAGTTTTATGTGCTGCATGTTTCAGAGTGGAGCACAGCACTGTTCATTTTCTAATCACAGTTAATGCTAATAAAAATATATATATATTATTATTACTATTAATAGAAATAATAACAATTATATTAATAATTTGGTTGTAACATATATCATAATATAAAATAACCTTGAACATTAAAGTGCTAAAAAATAGGAGTAATAAATAATCAAAACACTATCAACCAATATCTAGATAGTCTTTATCAATGTTATTATTCAGGGGTGCAAACAGCGTGCTTTTCGGCGCCTCCCGCTTTTTTCACGTCAGTTTGGGTGACTTGTGTGAATCGTGCAGATCCGAAGAGTTTTTTTTTTAGGGGGGGGTTAGGGGGGGAGGGGGTGGATAGTAAATAGGAAATAAGCGAATCAGAACACTGCGCGTCAAACCAGCAGTATGTGCGCAAGCGTGAACCACTAGTGTTTCTGTCTCACTCTGGATCTGCCACTGCATCACATTTCTCCCTGCGTGGCGTGGAGTGTCCGTTTTTATGTCGGCTCTCATGTTAACTGGTTAGAGCTTGTGTTAGAGCACAATGCCTGCGTGACACACACACTTCTCAAACCGCGTGCTAGAAATAGAACCGCAACCGACGCCTATTTTTCAGCGACACGCAAGAGTGTTGGAAGTTTTCAGACAAAATAGAAGGCGCAAATACATATTAATAAATAACATTTTGATGCTTGAAAGTCTCTCGGTTTTGACAAATGCATATATAATTGTAATTTAAAAAATAGGCCTAATTATCGATTTTCAAATATTGCCCCTGTCAATAGGCCTACAGAACGAAATATTCTGTAGCCTATTTTGCCGTCTATACTGCCGACGTTGTCTTTGCTGTATCAGGCTATATATATTATGTTGAACATCCAAATGTAGATGGTCTGTCGGCGCACAGAGCCACGCAGTCGCAGACAGCACGTGAAGTTCGTGAACACCGAATTCCCTTTTCTTTCTTATCTATTTGTGTTTGAACAGACATGTGCTCGAAAAAATAAGCCAGTGTCCGTTTTAACTAGTTTCCCCGTAATTGCAGTCAAAATAAAACGGATGCGTGTCATTACCAGTATTAGATACGTGCATTCGTCTTAACACTAGAAGTGCCAGAATTCCATAACTACTAGAACTGCCACAAGCGGTCATTTTGACCGCTAGATTCCAAACTAGGCTATATCTTTAATGATAAATACCCAATTGAGAGATTAATGCATTTATTGTATTAGGATGTCTTTTAAAAACAAAACAACACCAAACTGTACATTTAAAAAAGTTTAATTATACATTTATAAATACATAATATCCGTAGATGTCCTAATCAAAATGACGGAGTATGAAAACCTATGTTTTCATGTTTCTGTTCGATCGCGTCCGCGCCCGCCGACACACACACACACACACACACACACACCATATTCTAGCATTGCAATCTTGACATTGCAGCCTGTTCATTATAGCCATAATATAATAATAAAATAGTCAACCTAACATATAAAAATTCCACTGCTCTGTTTGTCAATAGCCTATACAATTCGTACCATTTTGCGCATGTGAAGAGGATGATTTTTTTTCCGTCGATACTGGAACGTGAGTGAAGTACAAAGCCTATAATAAAGAATAGTTTACCATTCAAATACATCGCAAATGTTTAAACATTTTGATTCTAATTAGAGAGTTACGTGACGTGAGCCTAACGCCGCTTACTTTCACTTTTGCTTATAAAGTAGCCTATTTCATTTTGGCTTGTTTATAGTTCTTTTTTTCTGTTCTGAATATCATTCCATTTAAATGATTTGTTGTGGAATATGTTTTGTGTATTTTTTACCACATTTTATTGTTGTGTATATTAGTATAGCCTAAAATAATACCGCGAAATTCAGTGCGGTCAATATGACCGTCTATGGCCGAAATAGGTAAATATGTTCATTTGTTTTTTTGCCTTATGTGTAATTTATATGAAAAACATTTTAAATGAAAATACAGACACTTTTAGGAAAAGTCAGGTACCAGCAGGATTGTATTTATTTTTTCAAAAAAGTTATTGCAGATATAAAATTCAAAACGGTCAAAATGACCGCCATGGCAGTTCTAGTGTTAAAGGGACAGCACCCAATATACCTGCAGCTGTTTGTGTCACCAAAGTTAATCAAACAACAAAATAGAAAGAGAAAAATCACGTTTTGTCAAAAGATAAACTGTATTAATACTTAATACTTAATTTACCTGAAAAACATAAAGCACTGCTTTATTTCTCATGTATTTGTGTTTTATTGTATTTATATTTATATTTGTATTTTGTTTTTTAGTTTCTATGCAGATGCACTAGGCCTACCCTACACAATTACCCCAATCATCCTAGAATTATTAATTATTTACAAAAAGAGCTATTCAAATCATCAGGTGAAATTGTTTTCAGGAAGTAGCAGTAAAGCAAGAAGAAGAAGTGCAAGATAGTTTTTCTAAATTTCATTTGACTCTGTGCCTATAGGGGTGGGTTGGGGAGGGTGGCAATGTAGTATCTGGATATTTGCCGCGGGACGAGGGCTTCGATTACCTCTCTCTTTTTTGACCATACATGTGTTTGCACCCCTGATTATTAACAAACGTTCATGTCTGAACCCCTGGCATGGGGTCCCCTGAAATCTGTTAATTCTGACTGCCCCAAATCTGCAAAGTCTCTATTCCAGCCTTGAGGCTTTCAAGATTCTAAAAAGACACGAAAACACCATAAACATATAATTCAGTGAATAATGACCACAGTTTGGCTTCAGAAGATCTCAAATAGATTTGAAATCATATGGACCACTTTTATGATACTATAATGGTCCTTTTGTGTCCTTTGAAGTTTAAACACATCAGTTCCAATTTATTTTGTGAAATTGAATGATAAGTACAATTGTTCAAAATGTGTAATTTTGCGCTCCATATAAGAAAGTCAGTCATAAGGGCTTAAAATGACATGTGGGTGAGTAAATAATGACAGAATTTTTTATTTTTTATTCGTTTAATTAAAATACAGTATCTCTCTGCCTTAATTCTTAGATGTATCAGATAATTGGTTTATTGGGAAATTGTGTTTTTTATCTGTAAAACCAATGATAGATTCTTATAGTAATGTTCAAGTTTAAATTCTCTCCTTGCTCTATTGTAAGACATGTCATCAACAAAGCCTTATGTTAATTTGGTTATCAACAAAGCCTTATGTTAATTTGGTTATCAAAGTTAATTTGGTTATCTGGTTTACACATGGAATCAAATCCCTTTCAGCCAGGCTCCTGATCCCTGATCTGATGGGATAATACAACCCTGAAATTATGTGCTTTGTGTTTGTCCAATGGTAATGCAAGATGGAACATTAAGGGTTTTCTTTTTGTTTGTTTGTTTTCCCCACAGGAATTCACAGAGTCCTTTCTTGCTCTTCTTCTCATTTATTCAAGTCCACACTGGACTTTTTGCCTCTCCTCTCTTCAGGGGGAAGAGCCAGCATGGCCTCTATGGTGACGCTGTCATGGAGATAGACTGGAGTGTAGGTACTGAATGACTTTTGACTTTGCCTTGTCACAAAAATATTCTTAAGATAAATTGATAAGTTTAAAAGCAAGTTCGGCAAAAGTAAGTGGACACCTACTTGACTACCATGCTTGAACTTGTGCACCCCATAGCCTATACAAGACCCTCTCAATAGTTCCATCAGACTGTTATCTTAAAAGGGATAGGTCATCTAATAATGAAATTTCTGTCAGCATTTACTCACCCTCACCCTCATTCCATTCCAAACCTGGCTGAACTATCCCTTTAACATTCCTAACATGCTGTAAAATGAAAGGGATAGTTCACCCAAAAATGAACTTCTCCACCCAAAATTAAAATTTCTCTCAACTTTTACATATCATTTTCCCTCATGCTGACCCAGATATATGGGTAATCCATCTCTGTGAGTCTATATAATGCAAATGTATGTAAATTAAATGGGGAATCCTTACTACCCCAGTTGATGAATCAATGTCTACTGAAGCAAAACTTAAGGTGTGTGTAAGAAACATTTATTTTAAATATAAAGTATTGCTTCCGTCATACTTGGGTTCATACGAATTCACACTTGACATAAACATCAGTATGTTGCTAAACTTACGTGAGACGTGACAATTCTCTGTGGTTTTGCGTCACTTTTTTTTTTTTAGAATGCACTTTCATCATATTTCACAACATGCTGACGTAATGCTTCACGGCACTGTCATGACAGCTGTATATGACAGTTGACCGGAAATTATGGTTTATCGTTAAAAGTTTCTATTTTCTTACACACGCACCTATCATTTGGCTTTAGAAGACATTGATTCATCAAATACGTTGTGTTGATTCCTGTCATTTTTATTTTTGTGGTTTGAAGCACAACTTGCATAATATGCATTCAGAGATGGATTATTTTGATTATTGTGTTCTTCAGAGGAAAGAAAGTCATATACACATGGGATGGAATGAGGGTAAGTAAATAATGAGATCATTTTCATTTTCTGGGTGGAGTATCTCTAGATACATGTGCCTGTGTCTAGGGCTGTGTCCGAAATCGCCCCCTATACCCTTAAATAGGGCACTATTTGAGGGGACAGCCATTTGTAGTGGGGTCCAAAACCATAGTGGACGTTATTGAGTGCACTCATTCAATCCCACAATGCACGGCAACAATGAGTGTACAACTGATGTACGCTCAACGGCTAGAGAATACCCTTAATACACTATTAGAGTCGCACACTGAATGAATTCCCGAGATGGAGATTGCGCCGCAGCTTAATCATCCATCCATTTTCCAAACCACGCTGGTCCAACGTAATATACACAGGTATAAATTCCTTTTTTTCATTTGTTACTAAATTGATGAATTAATGTTTATGCTAGTTTCCATGGCAGAGTTCAAGATAAATCTTTTCATTACTACTGGATCTGCCAGTTTGCTACGTTTCAAATTATTATTATCAAACAGCATGCACAAACTATGCAAAATCAGCAGCCCTCAGTGTCTGAATTCACTCACTTGTTTTCATTCACTCAAGTGGAGTAATGTAGGGAATAGTAAATGAGGGTATAGGGGCGATTTCAAACAAAGCAAATTATTTTAGTTTTTAGTGTAGCTCCAACCAGCTCCAGAACACCTGACTGGAAGCTTCTAGTAATCCCAAAGACCTTAATTAGCTGGTTCAGGTGTGTTTAATTAGGGTTGGAGCTAAACTGTGCAAGACAGTCTCTGCCCCTCCAGGAACTGAGTTTGATGCCCCTGCTTTGGAAAATAAGTTTGAAATGAAATAATCAACAAACACATATGGGTGTGGTGTTTGGAAGTCAACATACATTTGGCCTTACAATGCAAGTCTTGGTAATAAGCTATTATCTCGAACTGAACTACATATTTATGCTTTTTCTTGCCTTTAATTAATCAGATTTATCAGATTTGCTAAATTTATCTTCACGGTAGCTGAGCCGAGAAAGAATTTATCACAAACTAATGAGAGTGTCCCTTAAAAGGACACAATGAATGGGTTCTAAAAATGTCTATGGAGTTTTTGTGTGTGTGTGTGTGTGTGTGTGTGTGTGTGTGTGTGTGTGTGTGTGTGTGTGTGTGTGTGTGTGTGTGTGTGTGTGTGTGTGTGTGTGTGTGTGTGTGTGTGTGTGTGTGTGTGTGTGTGAAAAATGAGTATAGTTACCATATAAATTTAGTAAGGCCATTGTTTATAGCACAAAATGGTTAATCTCATCACTGTTGTGCAAGAGCGATCATTTTAAAGCAAAGGACGGTTATCTTAGTCATACTTGAGTATTCGGGAGAATAAGCAGAATTAATGAATTGATACCAGCTGTCACAGTCACTACATTTCCCATCATCCTCCCTGGCCCTCACTTGCATGCTCTTCCTCTGTTCATTGTTCAGTTTCTAGCCACTCCTTCATTAGTTAATTTGGTTCAGCTGTATCTTGTTAGTTACTATGGTTACTGTCATTGAGTTAATTTGCCCCAGCCGTGTCTCGTTTCCCTGATCTGTTCTCTGTGTATTTAAGCCCTCTGTTTCTCCCTCTTCCTTGTCTCGTATTTTACTTTAAGTTATTATTTTTGTGTGGTTATGTTTATTTCTGAATTTAAGTCTCCTATTGAATCTCCTTTGTTGTGCACTTTATCTTAACCACCTCATCCGTGACACCAGCAAGGTGGTAACCAAATAATTGGATTTTTTTAAGGTACAATATGTAAGATTTTTGCATTAAAATATCCCAAAATCTCAAGGCCATTGTTATATATTTTGTTAAATTGATTACTTACAATATCCCAAATGTTTCCAACTATTTTTAAATTGTGAGAAAATTGCGATTTTTAACCAAGGAAATGGGAGGGGTGAGCTGGGAGTCGCCAGTCAATGGCGTCATATCCGCGTTACCCTCGGTTTCCGCTCGTACTGCGTGGAGTCCTGGACAAATGCCGAAGTTGTAGTTGTAGCATCTATCATGCAACAAACGTCAGCTTGTTTCGTGCAGTCGTTATGGAACACAATTATTCTTTACCGATTGCAGCTGGTTCTGTCAACAAAGACAAGTCCCATAAACATAAACGTCAACGTACGGGTATTATTGCTTTAGGTTTGTGTTTAGTTTATTGACATTGTTTATCATGTCTGGTGTTTATGGCCACGTAAATAAATATAGTGTGGCGAGCAGGACGAGGCTGAGGGCCGTGAGAGAGCGGCACGAGGCCGGTGGTGTAATTACTGATGAGCGACACCTGCGCGACGCACCGGTCTCGTATCTCTCACGGAGGAGCGGAAGCATAAAGGGGGAGCGACGACAGTGAAGTCACATAAAACTGCGCAGCGTTATCACAACAATGAATTCGACAAATACAGTAACATCTATGATAACCAATTTAGTATTAAACCTTACTTTTCTTGTGGTTAATTCATTTTAATGGAATAAAAGCATGTCATTAAACGCAACATTTATAAAAATAGAACTTTACCTCATCCATGAACATGATTTTTCGATTCCCATCTGACTGATTTACATCCACGGTGGAGTTGAAAACGACAGTTCCTTCACATCGTCATCAAGCTATGCCGTTGTTGTTTGGAATGTAGCAGCAGAAAATCTTGCATATTGTACCTTTAAGTTTTTTAGTTAACAAGATTTTTTTAGGGAATTTATGTCTATACACAATTTTTTTTTTGTCTAGTATTATTTAAGTATTAAAGCATGATCTTTAATATCTAATGGTTTTTAAGATCATAACCTACATTTAGTCAGTTGTATCAAAACATTTGACTGGTAGAATGAAAAAAATAACTAGATGAAGGCAAAAAAATAAGTGTTAATGTTTTGTTTAAATTTCAAGAACAAACTTTGCAAGCTTTGGTTCTGTGTTAATGAAGTTGTGTATCAGAACTTTTGTCCATTTTGCAGTGTAATGGTGGCTATAGAGGGTTAAAGGGATAGATCACCCAAATGTGACAATTCTGTCATTATTTACTCACCCTTACCCCTTTCCAAACCTGAATGAAGATATTTTGAAAATATTCTCACTGGTTTTTCATTCACATAATGGAAGTCAATGGAAACCAAAAGTGTTTGCTTACCAACATTCTACAAAATAAATTTTGCAGAAGAAATAAATTTAGAAAGAATAAATGAGATAATTTTAATTTTGGGGTGAACTATCCCTTTAAATACCTTGGATGCATGAAAAAATGCCAAGTACAATTCAGAATCCAAATGCATGGAAAAAAGACCAGTCGCAACTCAGTATGCAGATTTTACAAGGACGCCAGTTATCAATGAAGGATATTAGGAATGCATTCTTACTTTTATATTATAGTAGTAGTTTATTTGTTACCGGCAAAGTGTGTAATCCCAGTATTGTATAGAATGCCTAGGTAATGTATAGAATTAGGTAATGTATTTTTTGCAAAAAACATCAGGAATTCTATACATTGCCTAGGCATTCTATACAATACCGGGATTTCACACTTTGCCGGTAACATACATCGACAAAACAAAGTTCAAATAGAGTCTGTAGTGCATGTTAAGTGGTTTGAACTGAACTGGTAGAAAAAACTTTCATCATCCACTAGATCTGCTAATACAGTCACAACCTTCAAGAGACAACTGAAGATGATTTTAGTATTTTAATATTGATCTTATCGTCGGTCTGACTTCTCACTACGCTGTTGCTGTTCTTAGGTCAAATCATGCAGACTCTGGAGCGCTTAAACTTGAAGCAAAACACTCTGGTTTACATGACTTCAGATCAGGGGCCTCACCTGGAAGAGATTTCCATTCACGGAGAGATGCACGGGGGTTATAGCAGCATATACAAAGGTATTCTGTCCGAGGGTTTGCCCACAGAATAGTCCTGAGGGCCAGTTTATCAACCCTTGTGAACAAAGTATCACATTTCAGCATTATTTTCAGTTTAAAAGTTGAACAGTAACTGCGATTTCACTCCCTCTGTTTCTCCATACCCTCACTGGAGCAGCTGGCAAGTCTACCAATTGGGAAGGTGGGATTCGGATACCGGGGATTCTTCGTTGGCCAGGTGTCTTGCCTGCTGGGAAGGTCATTGATGAGCCCACTAGCAACATGGATATTTTCCCCACGGTGCTGAATTTAGCTGGTGCTTCCATACCTAGTGACAGGTCTGTAGCCTAGCAACAAGATCTGCCAGTCAAGAATTTGGTTACTGAGACAACAGATACAAGATACAGATATAATAGATGCTAATAATCAGGAGATACATTAAAATATTTGGATATAGAGAAATCAATTGATTAGATTGTATTTTCAGTTACTTAATAAGATGAAAATATGCCCAAATTAGCTAATTAGTATAGAATAATGATGTTTTGTGTTTTGGCCACCCAAACTGCTAAAAAGACTCACTAAATAGGCTAGCAATGCATTACAACTTGTTTCCATTTCAGAGTCATTGATGGCCATGATCTCATGCCTCTGCTACAAGGGCAAGTGGAGCATTCTGAACATGAATTTATGTTTCATTACTGCAATGCCGAACTGAATGCTGTCCGGTGGCATCATCCTAACAGTGAGTCCTAATTTCAATGCACCTACCTTTATACACTCTCATGAAGCAACTAATAATTATTTTGATCATCTAAATAATTACTTTTAGTCTGTTAGTTGTAAAGTAGACATTTTGCTGAGTTGCTCTTCAAGTGATTCAAGATATAGATAGATTGATTGATTTATAGCTGAAAACTGATGTCCCTGACAAAGGCAACCCCCTACGGACACACTGAAGCTTGAGTCGCTATTTGCTAATTGCCAGACTTTTTACATGGAATGCAAGAATGCAAATTAAAAAATAAAATCTACATAAATGTAATATAAAATATTCATTTTAAACACTATTAAAGTCAAAGAAACAGTCTGTAATAAAATAAGAACAAATAATCGAACTACAAGCAATAGCACAAATAAAGAAATAAAACAAAGATGCAAATGAAATAAACAGTGCTTTTAAGGTTTCACAGGTAGATCTAACAGATACAGATTAGATTAGGTACAGATATTGGATAAAGTAGCCTAATCAAATTTAAAATAACACTGCATAGACATCAGTGTATAAATTAAATATAGATGAATCCTTATTAAAGTTACACAAGTTATTTAGTCAATAAGTGATTTTTGCAGTGAGTCGGTTGTTTGATTAACATTACAAACAGACAGCAGCAGGAATATTAGGCTGCTGTCACTTTAATAAAAATTGTATGGATCCAATAAACTGATACTGTACACATGCATTTTCTTTCTCAACTGTTAACACTCACTTAAGACATAACCGATTGTGTTTACTAGGATACTCGCCAAGACAGACATTTTGTCATAATTTTGTGTGAATTTGTCCGTTAAAACACAAGATTCACGTGCTGTCAGATGCTGTTTTCTGGGCACGTGCTTCAGTTGTGCAGTTTGTGCACATAAAACTTCACAAACGTATTTTTCGCGTCGTCTTGTGCTTTGAAGTTTAAATTGGCAAGGCTTAGAAATGATTATTTATACGAATTATTTTCAATTTTTGCTCATATTTGTTAGTTGTCAATGCTATACTCTTGATTATATATATATATATATATATATATATATATATATATATATATATATATATATATATATACATACACACAGTCATGTGAAAAAGAAAGGACACCCTATTGAATTATATGGTTTTATGTATCAGGACATAAAAAAAAATCATGGTCCTTGGCAGGTTTTAAAATTAGATAATTACAACCTCAGATGAACAACAACACATTACATATTACACCGTGTCATTATTTATTTAACAAAAACTAGGCCAAAATGGAAAAGCTACTAACTTAGAAATCAGGTGCTGCTACTTAGAAACCAGACGCTGCTAATGAAATGTCTTTGATTAATTGATCATCAATCAGCAAGTGTGATCATCTCTATAAAAGCAGCAGTTTTGGCAGTTTGCTGGTCTGGAGCATTCAGGTGTGTGTTAACACAATGCCAAGGAGGACACCAGCAATGATATTGGAGAAGCAATTGTTGCTGCCGCCAATCTGAGAAGGGTTATACTGACATTTACGAACAATTTGAAGTCCATTATTCTACAGTAAGGAAGATTATTCACACGTGGAAAACATTCAAGACAGTTGCCAATATTCCCAGGAGTGGACATACCAGCAAATTGCAGACCGTGCAATGCTCAGAGAAATCGTGAAACACCCAAGAACTACACCTCAGGCTCTACAGGCCTCAGTTATGGCAGTACAATTAGAAGAAGACTGAACAGGTATGGCTTGTTTGGAAGGGTTGCCAGGAGAAAGCTTCTTCTCTCTAAAAAGAACATGGCATCACGGCTTAGGTTTGAAAAGTTGCACCTGAAGACTTCTGGAACAATGTCCTTTGAACAGATGAGACCAAAGTGGAGATGTTTGCCATAATGCACAACACCAAGTTAGGTGAAAAACTAAACACAGCATATCAGCACAAACACCTCATACCAACTGTCCATCACAAATGATTTTTGGCTTGTTTTGCAGCCACAGTACCTGGGCACCTTGCAGTCATTGAGTGGACCATGAACTCCTCTGTATACCAAAGTATTCTAGAGTCAAATGTGAGACCATCTGTCCGACACCACTTAGCTGATATTGGGTCAATCAACAGGACAATGATCCCAAGCACACCAGCAAATATACAACAGAATGGCTGAAAAAAAAAAAAAATCAATTTGTTGCAATGACCCAGTGAAATTCCAGACCTCAACCTGACTGAAATGTTGATGCGGGACCTTAGGAGAGCTGTGAAAAAAAAAAAAAGCCCACAAACCTCAATGAACTGAGGCTAAATTGCAAATCGTGGCTTAATAATTAAAGAGTCAGACTGGTATCCCAAAGGTTGTGGGTTCGATTCTCAATACCGGCAGGGATTGACTGAGGTGCCGTTGAGCAAGGCACCTGACTCCCAATCGCTCCATGGGCACCACAGTAAAATGGTTGCCCACCTGGTCTGTGTCCACAGTTTGCAGTGTGTGTGTTCACTGCTCACTACTCCTTATGTGTGTGCACTAACTTTTATGGGTTACATGCAGAGAACAAATTCTGAGTATGGGTTACCATACTTGGCCTTCATATGTCACTTTTTTTTTAAAGAAGAGCAGGCCAAAATTCCTCAAGAATTATGCGAGAGAGTTATGCTGTCATACAGAAAAAGATTCCTTCAACTTACTGCTGCTAAAAGTCACTCTACAAGCAATTAAATCATAGGGTGTACTTAATTTGTCACACATAGCTTATTCATTTTGGCTTTATTTTTGTTCAATAAATAATGACACAGTGTAATATGTCAGTTGTTGTTGTTCATCTGAGGTATTATTTACCTAATTTTAAACGTACAGTATGGCATTTTTCGCTACTAGGGGTCGCTAACCTATTTACAATAACAAAGGCGTAGATTGATGACGCAACATTTGCTAAGAATTATGGATCTTGTCGTCAACGTCAAGCCGACCGATCTAATAATGTTTATGGATGACTGAATACATAGATGTTTTTATCATGACTGTGATATGAAGCAGTTCGGGATTGCTAAGAGACAGCTTTCAGCTCCAAACGCGACGCGAGTCCCGCGGATATAAAAGGAATATGGACATTTCATTCTACCGAACTTCACGCAGAATTACTACTCACAGGTCAGTTTATTAGACAAATTAAACTTGTGAGGTAACGCAGCGCTGTTTCACTTGGTCTAACATTACACTAGCACACTAAACTGCATTTGAATGTGTTGAAATGTATGTGTTAGTCTGTCTGTATGAGACTAGCAGTAAGCTAGATCAACATTAGAATAACATACAGATCATATTCTGACATTTTATCATTGTTGAACTATATAAAATTGATTAGTTTTATGTAAATGTGCTCACCTGTTTAATAAAGTGTAGGAGCGATCGAAGTCTCGGACATGGAGCTCTCGTTTATATACTGTCTATGGGAGCTCTAACGTTAGGCATCTCGAAAACACCGCGCTGTAGTGTTGTCACGATACTAGAATTTCTAACTTCGATACGATACCTTAAAAAATATCGATATTTGATACCATTTTCGATACCACGGAGAAAAAAACTGCCACAATATTAAGGGGGTATTTTTTTATTTAAAGCTGAATATAACAAGTCTAGAACATGATAATGAGGTATATTTTACAAAAATGTCCTGAGTTCTATCTGTTAATATTTTTTCATTGGACCAGAGCTATATGAGCCGTTGCATTTTTATTACCTACTGTTATCAAAGATTACTGTAAAAAATGGATTGTTTATCGGTCATAAATGCTGGTTAATACATTAACGTTATTTGATGAACAGATTTAAACACAAACGTGCGTGCATCACGCAAAAAATGCTCACTGGATAGGCATGAAGTCAAGTCAAGTCACCTTATTTATATAGTGCTTTTAACAATAAAGATTGTGTCAAAGCACTTAACACTATCAAATTGGAGGACAGAGTGTCAGTAATGTATAATAATAACATTAAACATAAAATTTTCAGGCATATTATT
Organism: Scardinius erythrophthalmus; assembly: GCF_964197995.2. Taxonomy (NCBI): domain Eukaryota; kingdom Metazoa; phylum Chordata; class Actinopteri; order Cypriniformes; family Leuciscidae; genus Scardinius; species Scardinius erythrophthalmus. The sequence continues at coordinate 26,137,594 of NC_138223.1, forward strand.
ATTGAATTCAGAGATGTCATTGTCTAGCTCAGTTTAGTTTAATTATATCTGTGTAATCAAATTGATGATAATCGCAAATTTAGGCAAATTGCAGAATTAAATAATATTTTTTTGAATAAAGTTAAATAGGCACAAGTTAATTTACATTTGACCACAGTTAAAATATTTACTTTTAAGATTCCTCAGTCAGATTATATTAACTTTAAGAATTACAGTGGAAAAACGAAACAACACACTCATAACAACAATACTAGGCCATCTTGGTTAATGTTTCAGAAAAGTTAAAATGAGAAGTTACAGAGGAGTTACAGTTAGTTATAGGGGAATTCAGAAAGAGGTGACCCACTGATGGTGAGTAGCATACAGGAACATGTTGCTAAATTTACATGTCCCCCTGGAGCTTGTTCGTTAAGTCTGTTTTCAGAATTTAAAAAAATGAGTGATGTGAGGGATATTGATAGCCAAACAATCTTTTGGGTGCCCGCAGCCCGCTCGCAGTGTGAAGCGCGTCCGCGCTATTCTCCGACATGCCCGCTCGCGGTGTGTTTTTGATTCTTGTTTTAGTTCTCCTTTCGCATTGGCGGCGACAAAACGGAAATAAAGAAACGGGACGTTTCTCGAATTAAATTACAAATTTCTCCTGGTTTGAAAGTTGTTGGAAACAGTCGGGATAATGTAAGTACACAAAAAAAAATATATATATAACATAGATATAGTGATTTTTGCTATTTTTAAAGCAAAAAAGTTACATATTGTGCCTTTAAGACCTGCTAACGACCAGATGATTTTAGCATGTTCTGATTAAAACCATAAAATTCTAAAGGGTGTCCTTTCTTTTTCACATGACTTTTCTATGATAATAATAATATTAATAAATAATATTTTATAATATAATAATACTATTTGACTGTATACTGAGAAATGGATTGATAAAGGAGATGATGATTCTTCACATTTGAAAACAAGATTTCCTGTTTCCAGGTAGTGCAATCTGGAAGGCCTTTTTCTTTACACCTGACTTCTACCCACAGAACAGCTCTGCGTGCTTCCACACTCATATCTGCTTCTGCATCAAGCCATTTATCACGTTCCATGACCCTCCACTGCTTTATGACCTTTCAAGAGACCCGTCAGAAAGCACCCCCCTGAGTCCAGACACTGAGCCCCAGTTCTACTCAGTTCTAAAGGTCATAAGGGCAGCAGTAAGCCGTCATACAAAGAGTCTAAAGCCCGTCCCATTACAGCTTTCCCCTCTAAAAATAGTATGGAAGCCCTGGCTGCAGCCCTGCTGCTCTTCTCTCAGTCAGCTTTGCAGATGTGAACGAGATCATCAGATAGAGAAGCTACGACATTAGCTTTAAGAAAAATAGTCCGATACACAAAATCATGTGGCATTGCACAAGGAGGGCATGTAATACTTAAAGCGATAGTTCACTCAAAAAGGAAAAAATGCCATAATTTACTCGTATCCCAAACCCATGTGACTTTGGGTTTGACAAAAAAAGATATTGGTTCACTATTGACAATAGTGACGAAATTAAAATGTCACTGAAATTTGGCTAATGTGATCACACCTTAATGGGTTAAATGTGCAACAAAATCAGGTCAAAATGAAATTTGTTTTGGGGAGTTTGAAACAGTTTGCCAAAGAGAACACTACAGAAAAGTTTGCTCTGGCTAGTAAATACCTTCAAACTACCATTGGTCTGTGGCGATTTTGTAATAATGTGTGCTGAGGTTCCACCTTCTTTGACATGAAAAACTTCTCTGGTTCATTTCTTCTGTTCTGTCCGTCAAGGTCAGACTTGAGTATGAACACACCACTTTGAAAAGCTGTTTTATAGTAGAAATTGAAATTGTACTACTAGTTAAAAGCAACACTGACAGTTTTTTTTAATACTGTAAAGCTGCTTGCTTTAAAGCAAGATATTGTATAAACTAGACATAAATGTAACATGAAGTGACTTGATTGGAGTGCCGAATTGTAAACCTGGTGCAAACATAACCACTTCGCTATGAACGCTTCCTTAAGTGCTGTTTTCTCACCGCTGTCATTTTTGTTGTGTGTTTATTTTGCTATCGAGAGGTAAGCCCACAGCACATTTGAACATATTTAAACGCTGCTCACAGCAAGGTATTTCGGACATCTTTTTAACCCCTAAGTGAAAAACGAAAAAGAAGGGAAAACAATACTGCACACATTTTTGGCGCAGCCAAATTTGTATCACAAGATCTAAGATCTAAGGTCATTTGTGGCTAGAGTGTTTGTAACTGCAGCCAGATTCTCTGTTCTGAGTTCTGTATTCCTCCTAGTTTGGAGATGCATCATCCTGATTCAACAGCGTAAGTTCAGGGATTTTGTGAAGCTGTAATTACTACCTTTATGTTTGTAAGCTTTGATCTAGCCTGCAACCGGTAACAACTCAATACCCATAATGCCTCTTACAGGCTTTGGTGTTCTGAGGGTTTTTGTAGTATTTTTGGTATCCAATATGTTTTGCTTATTTTTGTGACTAATCAGGCTGCGCTAGATGGTTTGCCAGCCTCAAGAGGCTCTCCACGCTCTCAACATCATGTTCATTACACTAATCTCATCACATTTAAAAATGGTCTGTATCAGAAAATAAAAAGATGTTTTGCCTAATTTTTTAAGAGCCAGATGTGATATTTATTGAAATTATGCTGTACTTCATGGCTTGATGTATTTATCACTGTTTCAGGAACATGTAACACATTTGCTAATCAGATATTGAGGTATTAGGATAAATTTCATATTTGAGAGTATCAGCTCTATGAGCTTTTGATCATTGACTAATGTTTACCATTTGATACAGTATCATGCATAATTTCCTCAAGATTCCATGATTATCCACAGTCCTGAATAAATAGTGCAAGTTCTTAAAATAATTTCAAGTGGGTCTTACTTGACATGATCAAATAACTCTTACTAGTATCTTTCTGAATACAATTGAAAACATTTTGACCTCTTCTTACAGCATATCTACTAAACTGAATGACTTTTATGTGAACAGATACTGACTTAGACTGACTTTAAAGATAAAGCTAAAAGAGCAGATGGCGGTACCCAGGGGAGGCTTAAAAGCAATTGAAGCATGGGTCTCCTCAAACCGAAAAAGATCTAGGCCTATGTCAAAATAGACAAGTTCAATCATTCTGATTTTCCGGGTGCTTTTGCAAAGGGGAGAGATCAATCAATTGCATTATGGAAGGCCTGCTTGGCTTAAATGATCAAAGGCACAAGCAGAGAACATATGCTCTGCTTAAGGATAGGTTTCTAAAACCTATATAAACTTTATTTGTTATAACTTTTCTGGAAATTGAAACATAAATGTCTTTAAAGCTGCACTCATAGGGATGCACTGAGACCACTTTTTCCAGAATGAGTCCGATACCAATATTTTATTTTTGGTACTTGCCGATACAGAGTACCAATACTTGTTTTTCGACTGCATTTGTAATTTTTAAATGTATTGGGTAGAGAAACCAAAAGAATATACATTTTATTAGTTGGCTATATATATATATATATATATATATATATATATATATATATATATATATATATATATATATATATTAGGCTTGTTGCGATAGTCGGTGTTACCGGTGATGCACGGTGTTTAACCCACCTACCGGTCATAGCACTTGACCACCGTCACCGTCCCCATCGTGTTGAAGTTTTAGCCTATAGTAATAAAGCACTTAATTCAGTTAGTGACTATGTGCCTTCTTAATTTAGCGTAAGCGGAACGAGCGCCGCAGTAAAGCAGCAGGTGTCCGATTTCATTTATCATTTGAGGAGAGTGAGGCGAGCTAACTGGCAAAGGATGGCGGAAGATCTGGTTTCAAAGAGAAATGCAAACGTGAGTTTAATTTTTATATTAGCTTTTTTTTGCACTTAAGTGTCCAGTGATTATTCGGGTAGGCTACCTTATTTAACGAAGTTTTTGATGTTCGTTCGTTTCATATTCGATGGTTGTGCGGTGTTTTTTTTTTGTTTTTTTTTTAGCTGAAAAAGGCAGGCACTTTATTTAACGAATAGTGATTTTTTATATATAATTTCTTGTTTGATACTTGCACGATGTGTGCAGTGGTTCGTTTTGTTAATAAATGCACTTTAAAGGTGTTTCATAAGTGCTTTTGTTTAGTTTTTACATGGTGTGTTAAGTTATTATTCATTTTGCAATAAAGATGTGTGTAATACAAGCGAGTGTCTTATTGTTTTGTGTATTTTTATTAAGAATAAAATAAATTAACCCATGATTAATTCAAACAAATGCTACTGAATTGCCGCTAATTAAAGTGAAAGTAAATTGAGACGTGTGCACGTGCGCATTTTCGGCCACCCGAAATCCCCGACACGCAACCCCGGTGACACCGGGATTACCGGTTTTTTTACACGTCGATTAACCGGTGGAAAAAATCCGTCACCGCAACATCCCTAATATATATATATATATATATATATATATATATATATATATATATATATATATATATATATATATATATATATATATATATATTCCTTCAGTTATTTTTATGCTTACTTAATCCTCCTCAAATGTATTGTATGAGCTCCTGTTACTTTCACTGTTCATTCTTTTGCTCTATCATATTTTATCTTTCATTTGCTCAGCACACATTTAGAGATGTTCAAATGTTTAGATAACAGTGAAATATCACAATTTCAATTTTCAAAACTACTAGCCTAATTAATGTAAATGTATTATTGTGCCAACTAAATGTAATATTTTTAAATATATATATATATATATATATGTATGTATATGTTATAGTTTAAATTTATATGAAATGCAATTAGTTGAACTTCAGTGGACTCTCATTCCTTACTGTTGTGTTTCAGCTAAAGACTGCAATGTTTATGACTCACACAGCCAGATTCACTGTTCATCTGAGCACTGAAGCAGATATAATCAGCTCTGTCCTCTATTTTGACATTAACTGCTGTTAATTTTAGTCAGGTTTTGGCGGGGCTCCTATGTTTTTATGTGTTTGTCCTGTAACCACTTGCAGCCTCTGGCAATTTAGCCCAAAATTATCATTAACATGACGCTTCCTGACGAGGCAAATTATCCTATGTGGACTATAAAGAGTCGCCTTATTCACTGCACCTGACACCGCAGAACCCTACCGCTGATTCTAGGTATTTTGTTGTGACATGGGACCACTGATATACAGACATTAGAAGAATATGGATGAGGAAAAACAGGTAAAACTATGGTTACAGCAAGGTGACAGATGTAATACCAGACTGGGTTTGACATTCACAGTAGTGCAGAATAAAATGTACATTTTGAAACAGCCACATTTGAAATCTCGGTGTGGCTTGTATCAGTGGCGTAGGCAGAAATTGTATTTTGGGCGGGCCAGTGAAAAAGTGAGTGGGCCAATAGTTTTTCCTAGAAAAAAAATTACTTAAATAATAATTAATAAGTAAATAATAATAATATATTAATAAGCATGGTTTGAAATGAATAACAACACACTCCCCAATTTCTGTTAAATCAACCATATACAATGCAGCCTGGTGGAAATTAAGCTTTTGTGCCAAAAAAATTGCAACTAATTTAAACTAAACAATGTACAGTAGGATAGCCTATAAGGCATTCAGCTATACAGTACACAACACACCAGTAACTTAAGGCGAGACAGGTGAATAGGGTAACATTTTAAAATAATAGATATTACCATAAAACTTCCTCAGTTATTCTGGAGAATGACAAACAACTAATTTTGAGAAAACAGCATTTAAAGATTTGTAATGTAAAAAATCATACTTTTTAGCAGAAACAACTATTTACAGACACAATATCTTATCAAATCATCAGCAACAACAATACAAACCACCTAAAACACATCAAAACTTATAACACAGCATTTATGGCCAACAACTGAACAGAACCCCAGTCAAAAACAGTCAAAAACACACATCAAAATGTCAGAGCACGTCACGTGATGCATCTGAACGAATCACATTGTCAGAAATTGATATCAGCCAATGAGATTTCGCTTTTAGAGTTAAATGCCCCATTGTACTTTCACGATTGGTTGCTGATTAAAGGAAATTACCATATTTGGTTCCGACAGCATTGTGTACAGGAGAAAGTAGAGAGCTTTTCAACGGTGTTTGTGTTATGACAGGTGCAGAAAGCGATCGCGGTGCAGCATATTGATTAACAACGCCAACTTTTGTTGAATTTAGGAGAAATATACAGACGCAAATAGACAAAATGTAGTAAAATAAAGACCTAAATGTGTATTTTGGATTTTTTTTTTCACCACAAGTCTGAAATAATGCATTGAAGAAGACAAATAGCCCAAAATCTTAAAATTGACCAGTGAAAAAAACCCCGATGTTTTTGCCGTGTCTCGCCTTAAATCACTTCACGGGCAAAAATTAAGGAAATTAGTTAAACAACTGGCCTACCTTTGTTGTTTTCACTCTACAAAACAAGATGCAAGTGCCTGGGTTTAGTATTAAAAACAGAAATGATCTCATCATAGTCAAAAGAGTCACAGAGTTATTTTTCAAAGAACTAAAGGCCGCCAGAGCCCGCCGCCTAGAGAGTCTGCCTGTCGGACTCGGAACCCCTAGCAACCATAGCAACCAATTACGTTCCGGAGGGAGGCTTTCACGCATTTTATTCGGAAACAGAATTAAACACACACCAGTCAACAATAAATCAGGTTTATATTAATATATTTTCTTAAATACATTTGAATAATAAAAATAAACTAAAAATGTATTTTGATCAAACTTGCCTGGGCGGGCCAGTGAGTTATGTGGGTGGGCCAGTGCCGCCCTGGCCCATTACTGGCTACGCGCCTGGCTTGTATACTTTATATAGTGGATTACACTTTAAGTGTTATTTATAAAGTATTCTGTTCCGTGCAAAAACAATTTACACCATTATATAGTGTTAATGTACAAGATCAGACATAAAATCAAGAGTCTTCAGACAGATGTATAAATCCAAAGTTTATTTAAAAATGGGCAAAGTGGCTCCTTTAAAACATATGCCAGATGTGTAGAAGGTCAAATTATCACATTCATGAGGAGTTGCACAGGAGAAAAAAGGCAATAAAAAGCATAAAATCATCAAATTTGCCTAGACATGAACAAATATGACAGGTAGATTTGATCAAGATTGCAGAAAACTACTTGTCGACAGTTGTGAAGCATCCATGAATGCAGTTCCTCTTTGTCCCATCAGCGAGCAGGTAGTACGCTGTGTGGTCTCTTCAATGCAATCAAGGTGTTCTTGTATGCGGGTCCCTGCCAAAGACAAAAATAACACTCAAAGTCAGCTCTCCAATTGGCCGTCTTTATAATAGTTTTCCACAATACAATCAACCCAAATGCCAATATTCTGAGGCAGACAATAGGTAGTGTGACAGAAATGTCCAAATTTACCTTTTTGAAGACGACAAGGTGTTGTTCAGCATGATATGAGGACATCTTTCCAGGATTCTTGCAGCCTTGTGGTGATGGTGGAATCAAATCAAAGAGGAGACGAATCGATGCAAGATCGCTGCCCCATTCTAAATAACAGATGTGACAACTTCAGCAAAAAATGCATGAATGCGTATAGATAATCTTATTCTGAACTATAGTCTAACCTGAATCATCAGTTTCATCATCTTTCACAGCAGATTCTGCAGTCAATCAGGTCCTTGAAGGTCTTGGGAGAAGCCTTTCCTGGAACTTAGCTGAGGTCTTCTAACCAAAAATCAAAACAAATAAAACAAAAACATCAGTTACATAGCATAATGACAACCATATCTCTCTAAGGAACCATTCTGTTCAGATGATTGTGTAGTCACAGAGTAGTGCCGTTCACACCTGGCATTAACATTCATCTTGGGTGACGCACAAGTGAACAACTCGAAGTACAGGTGTAAACGCACCCAAGACGCATTGAGATTCGATTGTTCTGATGAGGTCTAGGCCACATTCTTTTATTAAAGGGTTAGTTCACCCAAAAAATTTAATTCTGTAATTAACTCACCCTCATGCTGTTCCAAACCGGCAAGACTTTCTTTCGTCTTTGAAACACAAAAGAAGATTCTGTGAAGATTTTACAAAATCTGAGAGCTTTCTGTCCCTCCACTGACAGCTACGCAACTACCACTTTGATGCTTCAAAAAGTTCATAAAGAGATCTTAAAAGTAATCCATATGAACCAAGCAGTTTAGTCCAAATTTTCTTTTTCTTCTGTTTATGTTTGTGGATTAATGTTTATATGTGAATAAAAGTCTAAATTCAATCTTGAAAATTTGGACTAAACCGCTCAATTCATATGGGTTAGTTTATCTCTTATGGGTTAGTAAATCTCTTTATGAACTTTTTGAAGCGTCAAAATGGTTATCGTGTGGACTGTCAATGGAGGGACAGAAATCACTCAGATTTAAAATATATTCATTTGAGTTTCGAAGATGAACGAAAGTCGGGTTTGGAATGACATTAGGGTGTGAAATGACAACAATTTTACACTTTTGGGTTAACTAACCCTTTAACTGTTTGCAGTTTAATATCTTGAATTTCACAATGACATAGTGATTGATGTCTCATCATGAATTATGACAATCAAGACACATAAATCACCCAAGACACATGTAAATTCCAGGTCTGAACAAAGGCATTGTGTGGTTGCCCAGTTAGGTTTAAATTTTTCATGTTCATTTGTCATGTATTAAAAGTTGTACTGCACATAGAATAACATATAATGACACTCACAATTCTGGATTCATCTTCTGCATTCTGTTGCTTTCTTCTTCATTTCTGTTGCTTGCTTTCTGTTGCAATCTCATGAGAGGAGCTTCCTTCACTTGACACTGCAGGGGTCTGGTAGCCTGACTACGTCAGACTTCGTACTTCCGCTCAATTTCATTTCGCTTCTGTACTCAGTCTGAGACCACGTCATAGCTTTCCGTTTTCCTCCGGCCTGAAAACAGCCGGCCAATCAACGAACAGAGGGCGGGCTGAGAGCCGTGACGTAGACGCTGATTGTACCGTGGATGCGTAGCCGTAGATTTACTTCACATAATCTGCAAAAGTCGTTCACAGCCATGTTCACTCCGGTATTTCGCTCGATGGTTTTGTTTTCGCATCATACATGTGTTTACAGTGGAAGTTAGATGCGGCTGAGCATGCGCATAACACATGCCATAGCCAAACGTTATGTGATTGGCTTACGGGTAACCAATGATTTTAAGCTTCAGACTAGCGCCCCCAGGCGATAAAGAAAACGTTTTTCTATTATGGAACTCCAGACTCTCTCTACGAAGCAAAGCGAAGTAGCAGATCTGGTATTACCAGGCTAGAGGTCTGGGCCAATTCTATTGAAAAAGGATCTAAAAAATATATATATGTCAGTTGAGACTAATATTTCCAAAATTCAGTAATGCAATACAATTTAAATTAGGGCTGTAAATATGGTAAAAATAATTGTGATTACTCTTAATTTAGATTATGCTGAGGGCGGTCTATAAAGCATAGGTGTCAAATTGTAAAATTATTTATATTCACATCCTTAATTTTAGGATTAATTAAATCACTGTTACAAGGTAATAGCCACAAAACCTTGAGTAATGTTCACATGGAGGCCTGAAACAGTTTAAATATGCATTTAATCTGATTATTAAATACATTTATTACATGGCTTGGTTGAATTCTAATGTAGAATGCAGTCTGTTATTTCTTGATAACAGACCGCTGCTAAGTATAACACACCGTTACCATGAAAAACGTACTCGGTTACTAACGTAACCTCGGTTCTCTCTAGAAGAGGGAACGAGTACTGCGTAATATCTTAAGCTACGGGGAAATTTCTTTTCCGTGAGATACTGAAGCCAAAAATTATCCTTAATTTTGGAATAATGTAAAACGCGTTGCGGCAGCATGCAGACATAGGCGAGACAGCTCGCGCGCCTATTGGCTGCCCTGCAGCAGCCTATCGAAAGGCCCCATCGTGACGCTAGCTCCAATGGGGGCGCTTCGCGCCCACTGCGCCACGTCCCGCTGAAACAGGCGTGGCTTTGGGTTATAAATATAGCTTCGACAGGCTGGTTTAGCTGGTTTTTCATCGGCGGAGCGAACCAGAGCGTGTTGCAGGCATGGCAAAGATACGCAGTACTCGTTCCCTCTTCTAGAGAGAACCGAGGTTACTTTAGTAACCGAGTACGTTCTCTTACGAGAGGTTCTCTCGTACTGCGTAATATCTTACCCTATGGGGAACACAGTGTAAAACCCCGTGCATGCTGAGATCCAATACCAAAGTCCCAAGGGCAAGTGCCCGGGGCTCATATAGTACATTTCCCCGTAGCGTAAGATATTACGCAGTACGAGAGAACCTCTTGTAAGAGAACAGAGCGTTGCTATGGACGCAGGATTCTAACCGTAGAGACGGAACAGACTATTTTATTTAGCGGAAGCAATACAATCCTTTTTAAATCAATAAACTCCTTTTTAAATCAATATTTTGTGTCAAATTATTTGGTGGGTAGCCATGTAATAAGCGGGATAATGTAGAGCGAGGCGGTTGTTATAGTGAATACAACCCCTTCAGGCTGATTCAAGATCAGCCTGTAGGGGTTTTATTCGCTATAACAACCGCCTCACTCAACATTATCCCTTACTTATATAATTTAAATGAGTAAAGTGAGTAATAAGGCATGATCTTAAATTGAACAATTATGAACTGTCATAAAAAAATACTTGATGGTAGTAAGTTTGTGTCTTGAAGCAGAAATGACAACATGATATTCAGTGCTAAGAACAAGCAACATGCAGATTATGTAATTCACACTTAAACATAGGGCGAATAAAAAGTTTTTAAATGCTTCCCCAGCTCAGTCTACAAAAAGACTGCATTTGTTGTTTGCACTGCGTGCTACAAGATACTTAAACACGCTGTTAATAATGCGCATGCGTCACAAAAACGGAATTGTTAACGCGTTAATGTACAACACAGCCACTTTTATACACACAAAACAAATATAAAATTACCATTTGAAGAATTCTCTCATCTGTGCAGAAAAAAGCCCAAATGGTGCTGCTTCAGGCCTACTCATCAACTTCAGTGCCAGGCTCATCATAAAACCAGGCCTCAGCACGACTGGAGGCGGGAATGCTTACTTTCATGAAGGCTGTCAATAAACCAAAATGAAAGAAGGTAAAAATATATATAACATGTGTAAGCACATTCCAACAAATTTATTTTAAACGTAAAATCACCTTCATCCAGGAAATCCAATCGATATGAGAAACTTTCACATTCTTTTGTACATCTCTGCATCTCGTGAACTTGACTAGCTTCCTTAATCCTGACAAAAACGCACAGTGAATCATTTCAAAATGTGTTCACCACCATATTTTACTAAAAATGTTAACAAATGTATTTACTATTTAATTTTAGAAACAGAAAAGAAATTCAACCTACTGTCTCGGTCGCATGAAGATAAAATGGCATCGTCAGCAGTCATCGGAGGGGCGGAGTAAATATAATTTGGCACGTTTTTTTGCACTTTCAGTATAAAAATAAAATTACACTAAGTAGCACCCTGTAACTACACTGAAGATGAGTACTTTTTAACATTGTAGATTGTTAATTTGACTCTTGGGAATTAATAACTTTTAACACTGCACTTTTTACACTGCCGATTTTACTGTACGGTCTTGTGTAAGTCCACAAGACTTGTAAGTGCGTGAAGTGTGCCATTTGGGACAGGGCCAGTGTCTGATGTCAGTGACTCGCTCTGATCGTTTCTTCTGGCAGATGTGATTTAAAACGTATTTGAACATAAACTTTGATTTCATTTTCAAATCTATCCTAAAGCACTTGGGGTTTGACAAGGCGAGACACAAGATTGGGTTCACGAGAACGAGACGAGATTTTTGCTCAATATTTTATAGAAATCCTCAATGACAAAGTTCATGACTGGAAAAATATTCTGCAGGTGCATTTGGAAATGTTTTAACTAATAATCTTCTAATGAATGTAATTTCACTTCTACTTTATGAGTATAAATTATCAAATGCATTGAAAGATAACAATATACAAGCACTGTAAAAGGTTTTCCCACAAACTCAACTGACTTGCTTTTCTCCTGTATGATTTCACATTGGTCTCTTCAGACCTTACTGTACATTAACTATGAGCTTCCAGAACTTCTGATTGAGGCTGTGTGTGACTTCCTGATTGAACTCCTTTCCATAAATTGATCATAGAAACAGTAAAAATAACAAAATAAATAATAGTTTTCTCTTAGTCTTTTTAAGTGCAAACAATAAGTGCAAGTGTAACATTCCTGCTGCTCTGTGTGCGACGGCAACTTGTGCTGGATGAGCAGAGCAGAAGTTTACAATAGTTTTTATTTTTATAAAAATAGCCAAACAACAGAAGAGGCGGTGCTGCGGTGGGAACCAAAATGTAATATGAATATAACGGACCAGCGGTGGCATAATCCATGCTAATTTCACCCTCACGCTCCGTCATGGCGATATCACGAGACAGCTTTTCCCTCGACGAGAAATCTTGTCACATTTTAGTCTCATGAGATCTCGTAGCACACGATCTCGTCACACCCCTAATAAGCACATAAAAGCACTCCTTTCCATAAACCAATAGAGATTGATTGAGATTTCTTTCTTTCTTTCTTTCTTTCTTTCTTTCTTTCTTTCTTTCTTTCTTTCTTTCTTTCTTTCTTTCTTTCTTTCTTTCTACAGCTGAATGGTAACAAGTAGGCCTAGCTAAAGGGATCAAAAGAGGTTGTCTGGGACATCAAACGTCATCACACTGAACAGGAACATGAACAAGACGCTGTGTCATTGCGTTGATGATTTGGGATTCATTCTGTGTGACCAGTGCCTGAAGCACTTTTGAAAACACGCCAATCTTGACTGGCTGACGTGAGGTCAGGCGATATAGTGTAGTGTGTCAGCAAACTATAAACCCCCCCATGGCACAAAATCCCCAGATTCTAATTTTCTGAAGGAAGCCTTACAGCAGGGATCAGCAACTCCGGTCCTGGAGGGCCACTGTCCTGCAGAGTTTAGCTCCAACCCTAATTAAACACACCTGAACAAGGCAATCAGTGTTTTCAGGATTACTAGATAGATACAGGCAGGTGAGTTTTTATCAGGGCTGAAGCTAAACTCTGCAGGACAGTGGCCCTCCAGGACCGGAGTTGCTGATCCCTGCCTTACAGGCATGCCTGAAGTGTGGCAAAACGATGCAGCATCTCTTTCCCTTCTAAGGGAACCATGATGTATATGTAACCTGAGACATTCCTTTTCGAATGGAACTTGACGCTGTGTCATGGCGTTGACGCTATGGAAACTTCAATACCAATGCTGCCACTCTGAGGGAAGATGCCTGCCAAACAAGGCTGTGAAACACTGGCACAGACACTTGTAGAGCAGAAAGACTGGCAAGGAACTAACCGAATGGAAGATTCGCTCCCATCGCAGGCCTCCACCCCCCGAATCACCACGGGTGCCAGGATAAGTAGAGACGCCCCCTGAAAGCCATGAAGAAAATTTGCCACACATCAACATTGCCCAGATTCCCACAGAAGGTGACTTTCTCAGGGATTTTGGATAGTGAATTGGAAGATGCTACACCCTGGGTGGAGTGAGCTCTTATGAAACCATTGGTGAAACCATTCTGTGCGCATCATAGGCCAGGTAAATTGCATCTGTTATCAAAGATAAGAGGCGGTACTAGGTGACCACAGACCCCTTGCTGCGACCACCAAGCAGATCAATAGTTGAGAGGATTTATGTCACTTGCCTGAGTGGTGGATGTAAATCCTCAGAGTCTGAGTAGGTGAAGCATTTCTTGCTCTGGTAATTCAAGCAGTGAAGGAAAAAGGCCTGAAATATGACCGGATGAGCAGTCGCAAAAGGCTGTAACTGTGACAGGCGTGGCCACGTCTAACTCCTCAGAGCCAGATGTGGACAGCTTTGGATCCTTGTTTGGATTGGAAGAATTCACAGAGTGAGCTTCCAAATCCCAAAAAAAGGATCCTCGGAGTTGGTGGATGTAGCAAGAGAAAGGGGGGGACACCCGTCTCAAGCTGATATAAGCGACCGTGCTGCCTCAGCAGACATGGAATCCGAATCTGTTGGCTTCCAACAATGATGAAAACGTGATCATCAAGAAAGAATTATAATTTTTTTCCCTATTGTGACGAATATCCGAGTGAAACGGCTTCTCAAATGAGAAAAAAATGTAGGATTGGGCTTGATTTCGTCCTTTGGGAATTGATTTGATCGTTGGAAATTGGGTGTATTTAAAAAAAATAAAATAATGAAGTGCACAGATAAATCATTTTGTCACGGGATGTTGCAGGCAAGACCGCAGGAGACGAGGAAGATGGATCCATGGGCGCAGACGGAGAGCTAATGGAAACTGTGACGGAGGACAGAGGCGACACCGAGAGAAGGAGGAACCTGCTGCAACCGTTGGGGTGGAGGGACAGAGCACTGTGGACGGCCTGTAAGTGGATGGCCCGTAAGTCCATGGTGGTAGTAAAGTGACAATTGACCAAGGGGGAGCCGTTGGGACGAGGAAACCCGGTGCAGCCGACAGGCCGAAATGGAGCGAAGAGATCAGAGGATGGAAGCGGAGCCACAAGATCCTCTCGCACAGGCGCTGCTGGTGGATGCACGGCCTGCAGCTCGACGTCACAGCAGGAGACAGCGCAGGGCTGTAGACATTCGGTAGCAGCGGAGTTGGAGGACTGGCTGAGTTTTCGCGTGATGGTGGCAGTAAGAACTCAGTTCATTTCGTCTTTAGAGCTGTCTAGAAACAGCGATGATGAAGGTACCGGGTGGGAGTCAATACCTCCGTGTTTAAGTCCTTCAGCCAGTCCTCATTTTCCACGTTAACTACTCCCTCGTCCGCTGATGTCGCTGACCCCTGGTCAGACTCACTATGGAGCTCTACTTCCGGGGCGAGGGTCAGCTCTGTCCTCTTCTCCTCAGACTCTGGCTGATGCGTTGCGGCATGCGGTAGCTCTCTGTCTACGGGGGGATCATTCGATTCTTCTGTGGTTGAAGGTGGTAATTTGGACTCTGGGTCTGGCTGTGTCCTGGATCGGGGAAGGATGCTCTACAGACACCGGATGATGGCTTCCTTCCAATTCAGTCCAGTGGTGTCTGCGAGGTCAACAGGATTGTGGTAATTTGTCCCGATCCAGAACAGTTATTTCAGTGTTTCTTCGTCATAAGAGCAGGTGACGGCAAGACGACAAAAACACTCAGTAAATTCCAAAAAGTTGTGGAACTTTGCGCTCGCTTGGTGGTCGGTCTGGTCACCATTCTGATTGATATTTTTAGTGATACACACTTTAATATTTTTGTCCAGTATCTTTCCTATTGTCTGTTTGATGTTATCTATTGGCTTGTGTAGCATCTAGACCAATCAGACACACAAAAATGATTCCTTATATTTAAAGAATAATCCAGCAAACTCACTCTCCCAACAAAGGTCTATGAAACTTCCCCCAAAACTAAAATCCCAAATGAAGCCAACACACTGGCAGAACCCGGTGTCCTGTTACAGGACACATTAAGACTGAAAAGACTTTTTACGACCCCCAAAAGGAATTTGCAGAGAGTTGTGACTCTCACTTAAAGGCACAATATGTAACTTTTTTGCTTTAAAAATAGCAAAAATCACTATATCTATATTATATATTTTTTTTAGTTGTGTACATTATCCCGACTGTTTCCAAAAACTTTCAAATCAGGAGAAATTTGTAATTTAAGACAATTTGGATCGCAAGCTTCTTGCAGACTATCATTTTTAATAACAATTTCAGTCTCGCGCGAGAACTGCGGTCTTACGCACGCAGGATTTTGCGCTATTTCCTTATCACTTCTCGCGTGTGTTTGGTTGCGAAACGTAGTTTGCGGACCAGACAGAAGTTGTCGGCGATTTTTCCTCCTGAAAGTCATGCAGTGTGAAACCTCCTGTCGCCGATGCATCGTGCAGTGTGAACACACCAGCAACTGAATGTTACCCCAGATAGTCACACAGTGTGAAAAGAACAGTGACCCGACTACTTTGAAAATCGTGCAGTCGTGACGTTGACGACAAGATCCATAATTCTTAGCAAATGTTGCGTCATCAATCTACGCCTTTGTTATTGTAAATAGGTTAGCGCCCCCTAGTGGCGAAAAATGCCATACTGTCCGTTTAATTATTGCTGAGAAGGAGAAATAAACCCTTTTAATCATATATATTCTATATATAACAACTTCAGAAATGTAGAAATGTTTTTATTTTTCCCATCTAATGATTTTTTTTTATGTCGTTTGGCCTATGTATTCATTCAACTCTTTTGGATTAATGTTTCAGACTTGCATACTATGGTTAACCAAAATCATGAGTAGCATGTTTAGTCTCTATAAACTCCAATCTTCGTCCCCCATTTATTAATTTGCATTACATTTTGTACTTCGTGACGCATTAGTATTATACGAATCTTGAAGATTCTTTTGTTAAACACCCAATCAGATTACATGTTCAAAGGCCTGCTTGAACAAAAGGTTAAGAAATTCCCTCCAAAGGGAACAACTTCTTATTGGCCTCACAACCCTCCAGAGGGTGTGACATCTTCACGCTTTAAAAATCACTGATCACAAGATCATGCCTTTTACCCTTATAGTTCCTTGCTGAAATCCTGATGTGAAGATGATGCTGAACTAGAAGTTTTCTAAGGACCCCCAAACTTGTGCCAGACTGTGGCCTTGTCTTTCCATTCACCAAAGATCCTCTGACTACCACTGGTTCTCTCTCATCAAGACAACATCAGCAAAGATCAACTGGAGCATCAACAAATTGCATCAGGACAGTTTAATTCAAATGGGCGATGCAAGTATAAAACTTCTCATTATTGGATACATTAAGTATCATTAACCCCTTTTAAAGAAGGGCGTGTTAGACCTAAACTGATGGTTTGCTCAAGGCTGTTGATCTGCTGAATTTCAAACAATTCTGTAACTTCTTGCTTTCCTGTATTCTGCTTCAGCTCTCTTTCCCTTGGTATACTGTATGTATGTATATGTTAGAGTAGTTTAAGTATTTAGTCTAGTTAATAAAATCTTGTTCATGTTACACGTAAAGATGTCCGTGTTTCAAGCTCATATTTACTAGAGTCCCTAATCATGCAGATTTTGACTACTTGCTCTTAGTAGTACTCTAAGAAAGACATTTCCCATACCCCGGAAATGTACATTTCTTAGAAGTAATAAACAATTAACACTGAGTGTTCACAGGACAAACAGGTTAATTGACATTAAGTTAATTATATTAACTGATCCAAATATTCATAATCAATTATAACAAGTTATGTTTGATTTATTAATATTTCTTTAGAGCTAATTTGCTACACTTGTCAAAAAATTTAACTCTTTGAATTATATTAATATTCTAATGGTTTGAGTACTTGCCATTAATGTCATTCATAAACCATTGATTAAAAAAAATCTCAGAGCTTAACAATGCAAATTAATACAGACTTGATTTGTCAGTAAATAATGCAAATCCCTGAGTCAGGGTTGTCTCCTTAGAGCGTCTTTGTGAGGTGTCAGATTCACTTTGTAACAGGTCTATGTGAAGGCATTCTAATTACATTATTAATGCAGCTATTCAAAGACACATTCCACTGGAGTTAATTGCACAAATAAATTCACACACACTTAGACAAAGTACATTGAAATGGCATATTATTTAACATAACTTTCATTTTAACATTCATTTAAACAATACTTTCATTTAAACAACCATTCACTCTATTGATTACCAGGTAGTTCAAAAACGCTGGTTCAACACTGAGGGCAAAAAAATATGAGGGTCTTATTATAAATAATAGATCAACCCATATGACCATGTGCATCATTTAAAGACTGATGCAAATTACCCATGCTGCCACGGAGCTATACACTGAATAATCAATTTTTATCAAGCTAATGGTGCTCCGCTTATAACATTGCTCTTGCTTCTAATGAAGACCAATTACAATTGATGTAATTTCACATAAGCAGTTCTTATCATCTTTTGACAACACTAACTGCTCTATAAATCAGTAAGTCAATAAAATTGCTTTTTAATTGCAAAAACTTTAATATTTCAAATGATTTGATAACTTGCATAAGCAGTTTATGCCATAGTGTGTGTGTGTGTGTGTGTGTATGTATGTGCCAGCACTCTGTTTCTCTCTACAACCACATCATAAATACCCACAAGCCTTTGCTAATCCCCAAACCTTCCCCAGAGAGACGTTCTCACAGACAGAAAAATGATCAGAACGCTCTCGCGGAATCAAGTGAAAGTAAACCGATAGTTCTGAGAGTTGAGGAGACTCATGGAGTTCAAACGACCTCTCCTGCGGCTTTACTTCAAAGGCTTGTTCTCCAGTGTTGTCCTCAAGGACCTAAAAAAAAAAGCTGCATTGATATGTGCAGCAAGTGTAGGCAAAAGAGCGACTTTTTGGTCTTGGGATTGACTGAGATTTTAAAGGCCATTAAGAACAGATTCCAACAAAAGGAGTTTCAGAAATATTTAAACACTTTGTTTAATCATTCTCAAAGAACACTGTAGTGCTGTCATGGCTCTTCACTGAGAGCAGTGGTTTTAAAGCTGTGCAATAGAAATTTTCTTTTTATAACAATGATCATTCAGCCTCCTGAAATACATGATGCATTTTACTGTGCTTTTCATCTTGAGAATGAAAGTAGATGCCAAGTCAAAGTATGATTATTACACTGAACATAATATTGCACGCCACAAATGAGCTGCTATGAAAATAGTCTTGGTGTCACTATGCCACATTTTAGACATTCAAGGTGTTGAAAGTGCTAGAAAGGAGAAAATCAGTTATTGCATCCATCCATCTTTCTTTAAAAAGTGAACAGCATCCTGGTATCCCTCTTGATCCAGTGCCTTGAGCCTGGGTAACGAGGGAGGAAACAGGGCCTGGTTCAGCCTTATGATGTTATCCTTGGAGAACTAAGGGTGGAAAATGATTGAAATTTCAAAACTTGTCAGGTTATGACATAACAGTTTGGAAGGAGATTTATATTTTAAATGTTTCCAGTTAAGTAGTGCTGTACAACTATACACTAAAAGTAATAAGTAAGGTTTATTAATGCTAAAAACTTACCACAACGCTCATGTTGGCCAATCTGAGGTGAAGCTTACTTATGCCCTTATGTGCTGGGGAAATATCCTGGGGGCCGCTAAATGGTGACACTGTTATTGTGCGTCCCACAGGAAGAACAGGAAGACTGTCTGTGAATCCGCCATCCATCCATTTCTGAGGAAATCAACATTCTTAAATAACATATACACTCTTATGCTCTCTATACACTCTCATTTTTGTGCAAACTGTGATACATTTTTATTTTTCTCTGATAAATAGAAAGTTCAAAACAGTCTTTCTTTGAAATAGAAATCTTTTATTTCTAACATTATTAATCTTCTATAACATTATAAATGTTTTACTGACACTTTTAATCAATTATTTAAATTGATTAAACATTTTAATGATTAATATTTAATTGAACAACATGCATATATGCAAATTAATCACACTGTATAATCAATATTATTTGCTGAGAAAAGCCCAGAAAATAAAGATCATTTAAGACATTGTTGTCAGATAAGCAATAAATGGCTTTAGTAGTCTATATTTCTATTTCATCAAACAAGACTATCGGTGTCCATCAACCTTCAGTAATGAATTTTACAAAGAATTTGCCAATCTGCCATGCAGCTTTTATTACAGTATTTTATTTAATAAGTTCATAACAAATGTAGGTTAATGGGTTTTAAAGGTCATATTCTTTGCTTGTATACAAATTGCCATTGGCTTACATTACAATATTTAGTGTCCCCTTCAATGGAAAGAATGACTGCATTCTTTTCAACCTTTCTGATTTAATAATTCATGCAACAGAGAGTTAAAGGTGTAAACACATTATAAGCTTTGTTTAACCCTCTGATGGTCTTTATTTATGTCTACACTCTAGGTTTTTGGGGTCTCTAGAGACCCCAGACAATAACATTTAATTTTGTAACAAGATAATAGTTTTTTTTTTTTTTTAATGTAATTTTATTCTGTTTGTTGATGTTTTTACTCAACATTTGTGCAGTTTTTGGAGAATTTATGATATTTTTTTAAATTTCTATAAATAAATAAATATTTAAATAGCCTTTTTACAAAACAAACAGCATTTGATGTAAAATTCACTTTATAAAAGACCCAGATTTCTAACTTTCATTCATGGGGATAACATGGATAATTTTAAATGGTTTAATGTAACATTTTTGCCCATTTTTTGGAAAATGCAGTTTTAAAATAAAAAATAATAATTTTAACCACTAGATGGCTATAGAGCTCCAGTATATGCTATTTGCTATTAGACTACCTGAAAGATATCTTTTCACAAGTTGGATTCATATCTAAATATTATAAAATCACAATTATAACAAAAATAAAATATTTTTGTCAAAGTTTAGCATTTTTTTTGTACCAAAAAAAGTTTTTCAATAATGTTACATTATGATTAGAACCAAACCTGAACAAAATGTTACAAAGAGAAATGTCGGAGTCTTAAGATTTTATCATTTATTTCAATCATTTATTTTTAATCTAATTCTAGATTCTAGACACACACAATTGTGTGTGTGTGTGTGTGTGTGTGTGTGTGTGTGTGTGTGTGTGTGTGTGTGTATGTGTGTGTGTGTGTGTCTGAGAGATAAAGAGAGAGAGAGAGTGTGTGAGTAAACATTGTCGATGTGCCAGTGTCACCACACCACTTTATATTTGTAGTGGTTCTGCATTTTGGATGATTTTATTTGACAAATTATAGCCTTACAAATGTTCCTGTGTGTGTGTGTATGCGTGTATGTGTGTGTGTGTGTGTGTGTGTGTGTGTGTGTGTGTGTGTGTGTGTGTTTACATTTTCAATGTGTCAGTGTCACCAATTTATTTTTGTAGTGGTTCTGTATTTTGGATAATTTTATTTGACAAATTATAGCCTTACAAATGTTCCTGTGTGTGTGTGTGTGTGTGTGTGTGTGTGTGTGTGTGTGTGTGTGTGTGTGTGTGTGTGTGCGTGTGTGTGTGTGCGTGTGAGTACACATTGTCGGTGTCAGTGTCACCACTTTATATTTGTGTTGGATCTGCATTTTGGATGATTTTATTTGACAAATTATAGCCTTACAAATGTGTGTGTGTGTGTGTGTGTGTGTGTGTGTGTGTGTGTGTGTGTGTGTGTGTGCACATTTTCAATGTGTCAGTGTCACCAATTTATTTTTGTGGTGGTACTGCATTTTGGATGATTTTATTTTACAAATGATAAGAGAACAGTTTTTATAGTCTCAAAAATGTATTCCTCTATATGTGTGTGTGTGTGTGTGTGTGTGTGTACACGCGTGTTGTGAGCAATATAATTTAGCATTGTGGATGTTTTTTGCATTGGTGGAAGTGTGCCACTTTATTTGTGCCATTTCTGTCGATGTGTTCTGCGTTGTTTCTGATTTTGATGATGAATTTTGTCTATTTTGATTGCGGGGTCTCCAGAGACCCCGAAGACCACGAGTGTCACAATTTTTGTCACGCTAACATAAAAACAGATAGCCTATCATTCCAATTTTTTTTTTTTTTTTTGTAGATCTAGAAAGTGTTGAGAGCTGTAGAAGGTTTCATACCATTTGGACAAAGGGAACATTTTTTGTAATTTGAGTAAAAGTCATTTGCGGTCTCAAAAGACCCCGTAAACCATCAGAGGGTTAAATTGTACTATGACAGCTTTACAAAACATCAATATTCAATTTCTGTATGCCACTTCAAAGATATGAATTTCTGTCTAGAGTCTGTCTTCATTATGTTATTGTACAGTAATACAACTTGATGCTTTCCCATGACACACTTGAACTTCACCAATTCAACTTCATAATTGCTTTGGCTGATAATACCACCACATTTGGCTGCTAATGTAGTTTTGTCAGACCTCTGTCAGTGTAGGGGGCAAGCAGAACTAAATAGTTGGTTTGCTCATTCATCTAAATGAAAACTAAACATCAGCTCTCAGCAGTCACAGACAGTACTGGAGCCAAGAGAGCTGGTCGTGTAAGACACCATTACCTGCCCTCGAAACTCCACTGGCTTCACTCCAGCATAGACCGGCACAAAGCAGCTGGCCAAGAGCACCTTTTAAAACAATACCGTCATAATACATCAATACAATGGACAGAGGAATAGGAGGTTATAAGTCTAAATGATTTATAAGAGTGCCTGTGATAAAGAAAAGAAAAAAATAGTTTTACATGTGTGGGAACTTGCAGTAAAAAATTAAAATAAAATTCTTACACCTTGTATACAGGTACACATCTTATTACTGCCCAAAAAAAGTTGTATACACACTACCATCCAAAACATCTTAGAAAGCCTCTCATTCTCAGCAAATCTGCATTTATTTGATCCAAAATAAAGTTCAAATAGATTTGTTTAGGCCTATTATAAACGGCGGTGGTGCTTAATAGTTTTGTGGAAACCGTGATATATTTTTTTCCAGATTTCATTGATGAATAGTTTTCCAGCATTTTCTTTTTTTTACGAAGTTAGTCTTTATTGTTGCTTATGATCTATATATTGCATGCTTGCTGAATAAAAGTATTATTTGCTTTCTTTCCTTAAATATCTATTTCTTTCATAATTCTTAATTAAGATTTTTTTTCATCATACTGACTCCAAATGTTTTATATAAATATTCTCTCTCTCTCTCTCTCTCTCTCTCTATATATATATATATATATATACTTTTTTTCTAATAAAACGAACATGCTTCAATGTATCACCCTGACATTTTTTTTTTTTTTGTTTATTAATAGTACAAACAAATGAATTGCATCATTGACCCTCAAACAAAAAGAAAAGGATGCCAGAAAAGACAGTTTATATCATTATGTTAGATGGACTACTGAAGTACCAGCGCAATTTGTTCACAATTTCAGATGGGAATGAATTAATGAACTCAGCAGCAATTTTCCACAGCAGTAACTCTGTCAAGTAACGGCACTTATGATGTGTCTAATTGAATAGGCAAGTTCCCTTTGGGTTGTGTGCATCACTCTGGTAGTTGAAAGATAAATCATTGTCCATTGACCTCAGGCATGAATACCTTAATTAGATCTTCCCTTGAGGTGAAGCTGGACACCATGCTGTTCTTGTATGTCTTTGAGTGTGTTATTGAAACATGGAGGCGTTCATTGGCTAACTGGTGGGCATTGGCTGGGAGAATCTCTTCGATGCCCTCCCTAGAGGAAAACCAAAGGACAGATGCTCATTTGTTGTGTTTGCATAATTAACAACCTCAGTGAAATCCATTTTTCCCTCAACATCATATCGTAATTACACAATCTGTTGGCTGAACCACAGAGGTAACGCAGGAGAAATAAGGAAAGAAAAACCCACTCAACGTTCCATTCTAAGGATATTTCATCAAAATGAAGCCTGCTATCCGCTCCAAGCGGTATGTCAAGATTATCAGAAGCCCTCAGAGGTTTGTGCACATCACAGATATTATTCCCTTCAACAGAAAGTGAGAGAAAAAAATTCCACCGTTTCATATGCCAGCCGTATCTGCGATTTCACAAGTAGCACTGAGGAGGTGAGACATTTCTGCATCGGAACGGCACTATCTACAAACCATTCAAACCTCATTCTACTGGAGCCAGGAACAGTTCGTTTTTTGAAGATCTTTACAGCTGTGCGAGGCTATATACATACATACATATATATATATATATATAGAGAGAGAGAGAGAGAGAGAGAGAGAGAGAGACAGACAGACAGACAGACAGACAGATAGATAGATAGATAGATTCCTGTACGTGTGAAACGAATGTGTTTTTGGAAAGCAAGGTCAAGGTATTTCTTTCTCAGTGTCTCTCACATGAATTTACATAAACACTTCTATTTGAAGTTAATAATGGAAAGTTAATATTGGAAATTATGTTTAATACTCACAGAGACCAATCAAACAAAAACACAATGTGGTCTAATCATCCGCTTACATTTGAAACTCTCTTAAGAAAATTACTGCAATAAAGGACATTTTCAACGGAGCTTGTGCATCTTGTTAAAAAGAGATTGTACTCACTGATTAGTGATCTTGGAACTTTTTTACACTGGCACCATTCTTTCATCTCATTTTTTGAAATGTATGGTAATAAAGGGATGACCAACATCATACTAATGTATAGCCTATGCATAGAGAATGCAATGTCATTACAGTCCCTGTTGGAGTAATGGTCAGGTGTCCAAATACTTTAGTCTAAATAGTGTTTAGTTCGAAGGACACTGCTGACAGCAAAGGGAAAAAGTGAATCTTGATGCGACACTTCGTTGGAAGTGGCTAGGGAAATTTACCCACCTGTCATCGTGCATCACACCAGTACTGCAATAAGTTTGACTAAAACAAACACAGTGAAAATAATTAGTCCCAGGTGTGATTTGTATGTGGTTGTTTGTGGGAAATAAAGTGCAAAAGACACAAAAGTTACAATGCAACTATCATGATTACAGTTGCATTTATTTTCATACTGAAACACCCATTTATCATACAGATTAGCACTATTTATATCAATTAAATTAATAAATGTATATTTATTTAAATAGACATGTAGACTACATTAAATGAAAGTATGGGAATTTATACTGCATTTATTTACAGAAGGATATTATGTTATTAGGCTATATCTCAAACTCCTCTAATATGCGTGACTCAAGTGTTGTTTATGTTTGATGACCTTGCAGGGTGTTCAAGATGAATGCATTTTGTCAAGTGAAGTGAACTTCAACAGGTATCCCATTCTCAGAGAGAAGGGAGCCATGAACACTGCGTAGGGACCCTAATGATCAGAATGCAGCATGGAGCTTTCAAGCTTCAAAAAGAATGCAAAAGCACCCAACAAGTACCATAAAAGTGATCTATATGACTTCAGGGCTGTAATCAAAGTCTTTGATAGCTTTGTGTATGAAACAAACCAAAATCGTTATTTAATTCAGTGAACAATTAATAACTGCAAATGGATTATTGAGTCTCAAGAACTAGTTGAGTGCGATTTGTGAATGAATCGTTCAAGTCAATTTTGTGCTCCAGATAAACAGATTGAAAGGGACATACTCAAGCAAAAGGTTAACTAATGTGTATTGTGTGAAAATATAGCTTCATATAAGCTATAATTATATCTACAACTTATGATCCGTTATGGTGTTTTTATCATACTTTTTGACGCTGTAATCCCCAATCTTAATTACATACACTGAACAGTACATTATTAAAAAAAATCTTCTTTGATGTTCCACAGAATAAGGTCATATAATTGTTGGTTATAATGTTGACTAAATGAAAGAATTTTTGTGGGGTGAACTATAGAGAACTTGCTCCTCCAGCTTTTCTTGTCCACCAAATTATTTTTAATGAACTCTAGTTTCTACTTGTATTTCCTTTCTTTCTACACATTCTTAGTTTATATGTTTTATATGATACCTTTGTGAGATTAAATCAGTTTATATAATAATAAGACAGAACGGCACCCGCAATAATGCTTCCACTATAAAAACAATGTGCCTCTTAAAACTGATGCTTCACAGCAACTGAAAAAGTCTCCACAATGTCAATTTGAAGAAATTGGACACCTATTATTTTACAAATGCATTTTATTTAAAACACATAAAACATAAAAGCATAACAACAGTAGCAAATAAAAGAGACTTTTTTTTTAAATATATAACAAGGTGTTTTCAGTGCAGAGTAATTTTGATCCAGCCTCAGTACTATCTATCGCAATATTCTAACACCATTTTGAAATTTAATTTGATTTGAAATGAGGTGAATATAGTTGAGTGAAAGAAACAGCTGAGTAGGATATCTTACCTAGACAGCCTTTCTGATTAAAATTCTGCATGTAGGAAAAAAGGTTGCAAAAAACCCTCTGGGGTTAATTTCAACCTAGTGAATCATTTTAGTTCGATCAAAAAATTATGTCTGAGAGCCGCATTTACCTCAGTTCAAGCATGAAGTCATATCCTGGCGTCACAGCTCCAAATCTCTGACTTCTCACATTACTGGCAAACCTGTAGGTGAATTGCTTACAATGCTGTAAGAAAACACAAAGT
This sequence comes from Scardinius erythrophthalmus, assembly GCF_964197995.2. NCBI lineage: Eukaryota > Metazoa > Chordata > Actinopteri > Cypriniformes > Leuciscidae > Scardinius > Scardinius erythrophthalmus. The sequence continues at coordinate 26,163,838 of NC_138223.1, forward strand.
CAGAACATACAGGTAAAGAGCTCAGTCAGTTACATGCTTGAGCCTTGGTGATGCAACTGTGAGAAATCTGTGGCTTCTACAGATCTGTTGGCTTGACAGGGAGCACATCAATCACTTTCAAGTCTAAACAGGTCAGTCGGTTTTCCCAAGCACAATGAGGGACACTGCTGATATGCAGTCCATTTTGAGCTCTGTTACTTAAAAAATAAAATAAAATAAAAATAATGGATTTGTCTGCGTTTTAGTTTCTCAAAAGGGTACAGCAGACATTCAGATATATACTTTAGTGAAGCTCAGGCACTTAAACCTCATTAAATATATAGCTTAATTATTTAAATGATGAAGAACAATGCTATGAATTTTTTTGTAGTATAGTGATGCATGTAATTGTATACCACAAAACATCAGAGAATTCATAAAATCTATTGCCAATACTTCTTTGTGCCTTTCATAATTGAAGTGTGTTTTTTTTTCTTGCCAAAAATAATGTCACTTCCTCGTTTCAGGATGTCATTAAAGAACTGGCTTAATACAGAAGAAAAATAAATGTTTTGTTTAAAATATTGAAAGGGGAAATAAGACAAGCTGGAATATTTCTAAATGTATTCAAAATGTTTTCATGTTTGAAGTTGTGCATGCAACTCTTTTAGTAAAATAGGCAACATTTTTAAATGAACGCTGGCACTCCATTTTTAACACATTTTACTAGTTTGTTGACCAGAATACCGTTGTAACATGTTCTGGGTTGTAGCTGAATATCTTTACCTGTAGTTTATCAGGAGCAGTGATCATCACAGTGGCCACTAAAGCACCAGCTGAAGCTCCAGCGCAGGCTTTTAAAGAGGACAGCAGCTTATCCAGTGTTGCCAACTATTTTCAAAGGAAAGTAGCTAATGCCTCCCCGAAAAGTAGCTAAATGTCGCTAGATGACGTCATGCGTCAATTAGCATATTCATGACGTCATCGCGGCGTACTTGCGTTCTGCCTGCCTAATGTTTTTTCTCATTAAAATCATGCGCACATACTGTATTTTAATATAATATAATATAATATAATATAATATAATATAATATAATATAATATAGCCGAAAGTCCAATAAAGCTGTTCTCATTTACTATATTTTTTTTGTCAGACAATAGAACGAGTAGCTATTGAATGATTATGTGTAAAATTATCTGAATTGAGAGAGTTCGGGAACTGGGTGAACTAAAGCACTGTGATAGTGAGTATTACAAGTAATAAGCACAAGAAAAGAAAGGAAAATAAAACGGTCAATTAATATCTAAATTCTTTAAATATAAAAACAAAAGATAAGTGATAAGTCCGTCCGTGGAAACAACACTGCTCATTCAGGTCTGTTAGCTGCCGTGCTGCTGCCCTCAGCCATTCACAGAACAGGGTAGACGCATAGAGAGGTGTGTGACGGCAAGGAGAAAGCAAATCTCGCGCTCGCAGGACTCATGCTGGCAACATTTGGAGGTTACTGAGGTTTGTTCAAAAAGTAGCTAGATTAGTCGCTAGTCGCTTTTTTGAAAAATTGTCGCTAAAGGGGTCTGAAAAGTCGCTAAAAATAGCGACAAAGGCGCTAAGTTGGCAACACTGAGCTTATCTCCGTGTCTCAGTAACGCCTCTGTTACCCCGAGATGATATGCTCCTAAAAACCCAGCCGCAGCAAATGATAAATTCACCACCGTCATACCTGTGTCCAAAAGAAAGAGGCATTTTCATTTTAAAGATTAATATTAAAGTATGTGTGTTGTTTGGTTTGGAGAGTAGGCTACTGATAAGAGATAGCTGCTACACATCCATGTGTACCCTTGACCAATCAAAAGAAGGCTAACGTTAGTTGTTTAAAACGATCTTCATTACCTGTCAGATTTGATAAACTAAAGCCATTCAGTAAGGTATCAAAAATATGCACGTAACAAATTATATGCCTACTTAAATCATTCAACGTTACTTATTTTTCACATATCGGACAACAGTACTTTCATAGGACAAGTTTTGTTTGACAACATAACACAGCGCATGCGCACCCAGCTTCCGCGCTTTAAGTTTCAAAATAAAAGTCATTCGTCAAGTAACGTATAATGTATTGTCAGCCGGTCATTTTAAGGCTGATTATGTGAACCACCCCATCGTACTTACATTGGGTATTTTTTTTCACACCAGGGGCTTAATAACGTTTATTTCGTTTGTAATAAATAATCTGCATTTTTGTTGAAATATGATTCATAAACAATAATTAAATATATAAAATTGTAGCGTCTATATAAATATGTAAATAATACAATAGCCTATTCAGGAACTGTATCTTAGAATTACTCAGGGTTGGTAAATATATAGCTATACTGTAAAAAAACAAACAACAAAAAAAAACAGTATAGTTTTGGTGTACAGTATTGGGGTTCGTAGCCTAAGATTTTGAAATATGTTTTTGAAAGAAATTTCTGATACTCACCAAGGCTGCATTTATTTGATCTAGAATTCAGTAAAAACAGTAATATTGTGAAACATTGCCATTTAAAATAACTGTTTTCTATTTTAATATATTTTAAAAAGGCAAAACTTCAGTAGTCAGTGTCACATGACACTTGCTGTTTGAGTTTCTATGATTAATAATAAAAAAATCAATATACTGATCCCAAAGTTTTTCACACAAGCACAAATTACACATTTTATTTGTTCATCGTTCTCTCATTTGAAAAGTTTGTTTTTGTCTGAATTTTACATCTGAATTTTGAACAATATCTCTGTAAAAATAAAAAAATAAAAAACTTCTGTCAAACTTGCATTGTCACTCTGTTAGGACACCTGCATAAGAAAAAAAAAAAAAAAAAAAGGAACCCAAGTACGATAAGACCTAAACAGCCTTCACCAACATTAGAGCAGAGAACATTTAGATTGAGTGACTAGCATTAATTCATGACTACAAATTACTCCAGTGTCTCTCCCAGCCTTGCAATAAACATATGTAGTGGTGTATTATGTAGTGCAACCCCTGAGATAAAGACATCCCATTAGTTATTAAGAAGCATAACCTTGGCAGAGATTGAGAGGGCCTTTGTGGTTTAATTGTTCTTGCTCTGACTTGATTACCTCTTCATTGCTCAAAATCACTACACAGCATGCTAGGTGAGGGTGTGTGTGTTGGTATACGTTCATTGTCAGCCCGTGTTCTAAATATCCAAGGCCTTGTCCCAGATGCCGCACCTAATGTGGACTTTTGATCTTGTGGCCTTCGACGCATGTGCTCTTCAACTCCACAATGCACAGGGTGTTTTATTTGCATTTTAGATTTCAGAATGTTGCTTGTGAGCTGTGTTGTGGAAGCTGCTTTGAAAAAGTAATTTGAAATCGATTGTCGAGTTCACACGCATAGGTTTAGTTACCTATGATCACGCCCCCACCCTGGACAATCGACTACTATGGACTTCGACCGAAAACAGGAAGAAAATACAGGTATGTGCGCTGGCTGAAATAACATCATTTTTATTCATATCTTTCACATCTACTGCAGTCAGATTCACCCGTGATCACTCAGAAGGAATCACTCACATTAGCTGTGCACTTGTAATTACACATCAAGGATCTTAAGAGGCTAAAAGCAGGTTTAATACTTGCCCCATTGAAGTCAACAGGGCGCAAATTTTAAAAAGAGGATAACACGGTGTAGGCAACAACGATTTTTGTCGTTGTTCTCTGTACTGACAGCACTCCAAATTTACAAAAAAATGAGCTCAATGTTAAAATTGAACGGAGTTCTCCTTTAATAAAGAAAACTACAATGTTAATAATAAACCAGCTTGCAGAAAGTGGTTTACATAATTTAACATTAACTACACAGAAATTGTAAGAATGTTTAACCAAACACCCACTGCAAATGTATTACAGCCAAGTGTGTTATTGTATAGGGGTCAGATCAAGACACTGAGAAGCTTATTAAGCTTAGAGGAGCAAATGGCAGCCTGTTTACTGGCTGGAAAAATTCTGCCAAACTGGCCTGGGAGTGAGTATTCCTATCAGAAATGTTACATTTTTTTAGCCACATTTGCAGGCTTTTCTGTTATTTTGAAGTATTATGTCTGTTATTCACTGTCACACATAAAACAAGTAATTGTTTTGGAAATAACTGTCACGTAGGGGTTGTATATAAACACACAACGAAGAAGATGAATCACAAATAAAGTCTTTATTAGATAATCCATAAGACATACACAGAGGAAGGCAGGAACATAGCACAACATGTATACACTGACAAGATCGGAAAAAGGACTGAAAGACCCAGGGAGTATATACAAGAACTAATGAGATAAGTGATAAACAGGGCACAGTTGAATGACATTGGTAATTAGACAGACTGGGGAAAACTAGGTCACAGGGACTGAACCAAAAACACACAAGACAGAGCATACATGTAACAGTTCGCCCCCCTCCCGGAAAGGCGCGTCCTTACTCCGTATAAATGGAACTGCGGAGGGTGGGGGCTCTGGAGGAAGGCGAGGAGCAGAGGAAGGGCAAAACAAAAACAAGTCCAAAGAATTAGTCCATGGGGGAGTGGAGGGTGGGAGGAGCCAGGGGACAGCCAGGAGCAGAAGGGGCCTGATGATGCCACAGTCAGCATGATGTACCGGCATTGCGTTGCAGGAGGAAGGAGCCATAGATGAAGCTTGGTCGATGGAACCAGGGGTATGAACTTCTGCGACGAATCCGGCCATGATGAGAACCAGTGTGGCCTCATCATACTACGGCCTCTGTGGCTGTAGGCGGAGACAGGGGATCCTCTCGCCAAGGCGATGCTGGAAGCCCAGCAGCGAATACGCAGTGCTGCACAGGGACAGCTGTGGATGAGCAAAGGGGCAAATAGGAACCAGAGGAGTAAGGGCTGAAGAAATATGCTGGTAAAATAGAGGAGGTGGGAGAGGGAGGCTGGTCGGGCAATCTGAAGACACAGAGGGCACTGGAGATACTTGGGGCACAGGATATACAGGGGTGATAGCACTAGACATTTTCAACTGCTGTACACTTTGAAATTATATTGTACAAGTACAGTTTTACAAATTGTAACAGTGTTCTGTTCTTTCAAACCTTATTTGGGAGCCCCATAACCCTCCAACTGGCACTGGGACAAACCAGGGGGAACCCAGTGCCTGCACATGGAAGTGGTTTGCTTTGATGCATTCCACTATTGGAGCAAGGGCCAGCATTACTCCCCACCAAATTCAACTAACCAGCCGGTGCCATCCTCTTACATACCAGCAGTGTCGGGAACGTTACTTTAAAAAAGTAATTAGTTATAGTTACTCACTACTTGTTCCAAAAAGTAACTGAGTTAGTAACTTAATTACTCTATAATAAAAGTAACTCGTTACCAGGGAAAGTATCTATTTGCGTTACTGTTAAAAAAAAAGTTGGAATTTGGAAACACTTTGCAGTTTGAATGTCCTGTATAAACAAAATTACTGAGTATGTTTTTATGTTTTCACTGTTCGATCGCGTCCGCCCCTCACACACACACACACACACAAATGTAAACACTTTGCGACTTTTCGATCGCGCCTGCGCCTCTCTCCCTCTCTCTCTCCCTCTCCCTCTCACACAAACACACACAACACATTCCAGCATTCCAATCTTTACATCGCAGCCTGCTCCAGAGCCATGTTCAGAGCTAAGGCGGGGATACAAAGAACTCGCGTATCTAACAGTAGTTCCGCATTACATTAATTAATTTGCACGCGAGTTTTATTTGTTTTTATACCGTGTATTCTCCATGTAAATGTAGGCTATGCACCGAACCGTGACGCCGGTACCATTTCGGTTAAATACGAATGTACCGTTCCACCCCAAGTTCTTGCCTTTGACCTCAATGAATTTGAAGTAGTATATCTCCACCTTGAAAATGCCACCTTTTCATTGGATTGCTCCTGACTCGCCATCTCTGCTGCTTCATCGAATCTCTGTTTAGCTTGTGTGTGTGTGGCGCGTGTGCTGACATATGTATAAAAACACTGGCTCTGATTGGCTACCATGAAACACATGACTCTGCCTTAGCCAGTCATAATCACTTACCTCGTTATAGAGCTGGTAAGTCCCGCCCCTTCCGCTAACCCCACTGGACCTCTAGGTTGAAAAATCGTCAATGCAAATGAATGTGAGAAAATAATTATTTTCTGGTCCCGTTAGAATTTTGCCATGAATGTGAACATATGTTGTCTGTGAATTTTTAATATAATTTTTCGTGTGAAGAATGCTACAATTTAGCGGGTAGAAGTTTGATACGGTTAGACTTTGTGTGAGAGCACTTTGTGGACTACAACTAGTTTTTACATCAGACGCGAATCTGAAGAAAGAACAGCTCATTTGGTTTGAATGGTGACATTTGGGTACAAAACACACAGGCATCTCGATCTGTCTCCATAGATTATCGCAGCATTAGCACCGTGATTTGACAAGTGGAGGGAAAATGTGTTATGGGGTGACGTCACATAGGCGACATGTAGTCTTTCTCGTTATGTCTTTTCCACAACTGCTAGCCGAAGAATCATACAATATACTGTCAAACTCGTAACATGAAAAATTATATAAAAAATTCACAGACAACATATGTTCACATTCATGGCACAATTCAAACGGGACCAGAAAATAATTATTTTCTCACATTCACTTGCATTGACGATTTTTCAACCTAGAGGTCCACTTGGGGTTTTACGGATGGGCGGGACTTACCAGCTCTATTTACCCACCTCCTCACTACCTGTGTGAGCCAGGGGTGCGTTCGGATTACACAGTTTATCAGAGAATGTCTAATAGAGTTTATTCAATCAATGCATAGTAACGCACCGCATTTAACGTCCAGTAATGTTAATGGCGTTGTAACGACGGGAAAAGTAATTAGTTAGATTACCCCGTTACTGAAAAAATAACGTCGTTACCTAACGCCGTTCATTTTAAACAGCGTTATTCCAAACACTGCATAACAGATCCACCTCCACCTGTGGCCCCAGAATCCCCGACCCACACACAGCCATCAACAGCAGACATCATTACCAATAGCCAATCCCAACCACAGCAATCATCATCATCAGCCTTTGTCACATCAGCCACTGCTCTCTCGCCTGCCTCTCCATCTGAGAAAAAAGTAATTAAGTGAATTATTTCAGTTTAATATGGAACATTTAGTTTGTGACTTTACATACTTTGCACATGTTTTCTTGAATTAGAAATCAAATAGAAGTCTAAATGTATAATTACCACTACAGTTTTAAACATTAAACTATTTACATGTGTAGCAAATGGTTTCCTTAAATAAACAAAAATGTCATAAATGTATGAAAGAAATACAGTTTACTGCCTACAAGTAGTGGTCATGTAGCTGGGTCCTGGGTGCCAAGCGAGTGTGTTCCTCACAGCTACTACACTCAGGTCTCCAGGACCCATTTGAGGAGGTGGTCCCACATAATTTTCTGCTGCCCCAGGTCCAGGATCCTCCAAGACCCCAACCCCAAGGCATATATTATGCAATACAGTACAACATGTGATGACATCAGGGACAAAATGTGAGTCAACTTCAAGGGCCTTAAAGAAGATATACGCCACCTTGTCTTCATCATCCCGAATGCTCTCTCAATTACACATCTGGCTTTTGAAACATGGGCATTGAAATGTCCCTCAATGACGTCCCTTAGAGGTTCTTTAAATGGTGTAATAATGCATATGGGATGTTCAATGCAAGGATAACCACCATCACCTAGAATAAAATATCCTGCTGGAGGATAGAGAGCTTGTTTGTATACTGGGCTGTTTTTCAGTACTCTTGTGTCATGGAGTGATCCTGGATACCCAGCAAAAGTGTCCAGAAAAAATCCATTGCTGTCACATATGGCCTGTAATTGAACAGAATAAAAGAGCTTTTAATTGAAGTAATCCTGTGCGTCTAGTCCAACAGGTTTTTTATTGTATCAAGACACCCATCAATGGCACCCACACACTTTTTGAAGAAATGGCTATGGGCCAGTCTGGCAAATCCTTCTCCAACTTTGTCAAAGTCCTGAGGTTTAGGAAATTGAATACACTTGGTTCGTAGAGCTACAACTTTCAAGGTAATTGAATGGACGATCCGAAAGACACTGGTCTTTGGAATGGAGAACACACGAGACACAACACTATAAGAAGCCTCATGCCCAAACCAAAAGAGAAACACAAGCACCTCAACTACAGGCTTCCAGCCATGCCTCTTTTTAATGCCAAGTAGTCTAACCAACATAGATATGGCATCTCGAGACAATCTGAAGTCAGTCTTTATGTCCATAATTTCTTAAATTTGAAGTACTGGCACACTGGGGTTGACATTTGCAATTTGCCTTTGGTGCTGAAATTTGGAAGAATAAATATTTGGTTTAAATAATATGAAAAAATAACAATAACAACAATATACTGGATCTAATAATAATAATAGTAATAATAATAAATGTTTAAGTCGGCTATCTTAGTACATTACATGAGTGCATTATTAATGACTATAATAGGATAGTTAATGATAAATACATTAATTAAATTAGGTTAAGTTGATGATTGTCATGATTAAAAGCTAAAAATGGCAAGTGAAGCTGGTTCATGAATTTTTACATGTATGCTAATCAAGACTCTAGAGGAAAGTGAGCAGTCACGACTCACAAGATGTCCATTCAGAAACAAATAGCTCTTTAATGGGTGCAGTTGTGGTTCAAAATAAATAGAAATAACAATATTGAAATTATTACAGATTCAAGACTAGACTGTTACAAATAAACAGCCTGAATCTGGGAAAAGAAAAACGTCTTTTCAGGTGCAGAAATTGCCAAATTCCGCAAAGTGACACCACTCCTAATGAAAGAGCAACCACGGTCTCCACGGCAACCTCCATAACAATTGATCAAGGGCTTAGGGCGGTCCATTTAAACCCTATGCACGAGTTCCGGTTCTGCCAGTAGTGAGCACTCGTGCAATGTAATCAATGATGCACATCCGAGTGAACGAGACAGAGGGAAGTTAGCGAGTGAAGGGCATGACAATTTTGGACTTGAACGCAGCCCAGGTCTTAAAAACACCAAAGAACAGTGCCCTTAATGAATTGGTGCCCTTAATTAGGGCAAATATGAGTATGAGTGTGATGGGATTAAAGTATTATTGTAATGTTTATTTTATATGAATGTATTTTGATATTAGGGCTGAACGATTTTGGAAAATAATCTAATTGCGATTTAGTTTTAACAATATTTCGATTGTGATTTAATATGCAATTATTTTTTAAGCTCTTATCTTTTCTATTATTCAACAAAAACAAGCAATAAATCATTGTAAAATAGGGAAGGGAATATTTAGGCACCTCATGAGCCGATACATTTTTTTTCTTTAATTTATCTTATTAATAAAACTTAAAATATTTAATTACATAATTATAAGTAGGCTTACTTATAATAATTACACATCAAAAAACTAAATTAATACAATTACATGTTAATAATTTTAACAAATATAGCTTCAAAATAAACAACAAAGAGGGGAAAAAAATATTAGGCTACAAGCAATAAACAAAGAGTGCTTTCAGTAAGAGTAGGCTGTCTGAACGTTTTCATCTCTTTTGAAATTATAAGATGTGGTTTGTCCTATCTGTTAAATAACTTAAGTTCACGTCATAAAAGCATTTTGAGATGCTAGTACATTTAATCACGTAGACGGAGTCGCTCACAGCCACATGCTCAAACGCTCTTCGCAAAGCGCATGTGAGTATTTGAAATTGAAAGCAGCTTCTGTTGGTGATTTTCATATTTTTAATATAGGGCCTATAAGCCAACTGCATTCCAAGACATATGATGCCCTCATAGAACATTTGTAAGTAAAATACCTGCGGGTGAGACCGCGCACTACAAAACTAACATCACGCAGACCGCGAGTATCTCATATCTTGTGCAATGAAGCCCGCGAATGTCCTTTTAATTTGCTTCAACTTTTCCGAACGTGTGTGTGTGTGTGTGTGTGTGTGTGTGTGTGTGAAACAGAGGAATTATAAGCAAGCAGAACATGGTTGTTTATAAAGCACACGCGTCATCACATATCTGTGTTTAAAACTAAGCTCAGACATAAATCTGAAATTATCTTAATCGATACAGAATCGTTGGAGAGAATCTATAACACAATATCACATAAATTAAACATAAACTGTTTTTCCTGTAGCCAGGCCTATATGCGTAGTGTGCCAAGTTGATGCTTCATCTGCAGTATAGACTGGTTTACTCTCGCGTGTCACGTGACCAGACTGTAATCGCAGCTTTGCGGTTAAAAAAATCACATTTCATCATATCTGGCTATTATCGCAAATGCAATAAATCGTTCAGCCCTATATGATATTGATTTTATTTTTTCTTTCATTGATCGGTGCTTGTGTGTTTGCCATGTTTTTGCTCTCTTTTTGAACATCCGTGATAGTCTAATCTATAATCCAGCATGATAGGCTGGTTCATGTAGGTTGTCTTACAAACCGAAAGGTTGGTGGTTCCATCCCCGGTTCCACCTGACCAAGTGTCGAGGTGTCCATGAGCAAGACACCTAACCCCAGCTGCTCCCGACAAGCTGGATGGCGCCTTGCATGGGTGAATGTGAGGCTATGTAAAGCGCTTTGGTGGCCATAGGTCTGTGAAAGCGCTATATAAATGCAGTCCATTTACCATTTACCATTTACCAGGATAACTCTCGTGAAATCAATGGAAGAAAGAGCTTAAAGGCGAAAATGCTGTATTACGCACATTTAATGGAAGGTACACAGGCAACGCGATCCTCCCATACATGAGAGGGACAAATGCAACAGAACTAGCATTTGGCTAGTTTAATGGTCAACCCAGCGGACTCAAGCCTTGAAAATACTTTCTTGAGATCATCAAAATGTTGTTTGAAAGTGGGCGAAGCCACAACAATATCGTCCAGGTTGACTGCACAGGACTTATAGATAAGCCCAGCCAAGACGCTGTTCATAAGTCTTTGAAAGGTCGCCGGTGCATTGCACAGACCAAATGGAAGCACTCGAATTGAAACAGCCCACAATGTGAAACAAAAGCAGTCCTCTGTTTTGAGCCTTCTGCCATGGAGACTTGCCAGTATCCCAGAGAAAGGTCAGTTGGGCAATGGGTAAGAGTCCTTTGTGGTAAGCTGGTTTAACTCACGATAATCCACGCAAAATCGTGGTTCACCACAAGGTTTCTGCACAAATCACAACCGGGGCAGCCCAAGGACCCGTAGCCGGTTCAATGATGCTTTCTTCTCTGCAACACCCAGACACGCTTCCTAATTTTTTTCTTGAAGTGCTGAAGATGGAACTTCCATGAACAACAAACTGTCATCTGACTCATGCCCTGCTCCGCCATCCAATTTCTCCAAGAATAAAGGATTTTAGCCCATGACGACAGTTCTAAATGGGACGTGAATGGTAACGGAAACATGCAACATGAAGTCCATCCCCACGACCAATGTTGAGGGAAGGCGTGAGACAATAGCAAAACGGTGGTAAAAACGCTGTCCCATAAAGCCATAAAAATTGCATGATTATGTGTGATGAGCATAATAGACACGTAGGTTGAAAACATGACACAGAATTATGCAGTTGAACGATGTTTGATTATAAGTTCGTCAAGCATTGTTTCGGCATGATCTTATGTATTTTGATATGTAAAGTATCAATCTCTGTGGTTTAAAAAGATTTCAGCCCTTTGTTTCAGAGCTCAGGTCAAACAGGTCTTAAGAACAGGATGGTCTGTTTTTGATCTTTTGTCGTGGGATCAAACAATCTATGTTGTTATCTTTTTAATGTTTTTCCTTTCACAATGTCTTGTACTTTTGACTATTAGTCTTGGGTTAACTGCCTAATGTTGACACATTCTTCCTATTTACAAGCCTGCGTGGCCATAAAGTACTCAGCTGGGGGGTTCATTAGTTCGCTCAGACTGAATGGAGTCTCAAATGGCAGATCGTCTGATTTAGGGTCCGGAGTGTTGAGCTGGGTTTTTGTGTGGAATTCTGACTGAACGAATCATCTCTGTCTGATCTGGTCTCAGACCCTACAATGTCATCACTAGGATCTGTCATTCAGAAACATGTTTTTTCCTATCATTGCTACACTGATGACACACAACTCTACCTCTCATTCCAGCCAGATGATCTGATCGTAGCTGCTTGCATCTCTGCCTGCCGGACAGACATTTCTTGCTGGATAAAGAACCACCACCTTCAACTCAACCTTGCGAAGACAGAACTTGTGGTCTCAGCCAACCCAACTCTTCATCACAACTTCTACTTTCAGCTAGGTTTCTCAACCATAACTCCATCCAGGATAGCCAGGAACCTTGGAGTAATAATTGATGATCAATTAAACTTCACAGACCACATTGCTAGAACTGCCCGGTCCTGCAGATTTGCCTTATACAACATTAGGAGCAGCAGGCCCTTCCTATCAGAGCATGCTACACAACTCCTTTGACCTTGTTCTATCCAGACTGGACTATTGTAATACTGTCTTGGCAGGCCTTCCAGCTTACAATGTCAAACCTCTGCAACTGATCCAGAATGCTACAGCAAGAGTGTTCTTTAATGAGCCAAAGGCATGTTACACCTCTTTTCATAAAATTGCACTGGTTGCCAGTTGCTGCTTGCATTCAATTCAAGCAATTCAAGGCTCTGATGTTTGCCTGCAGAACAACCACTGGATCTGCACCCCATACCTAAACTTATACCTTATGTAAGGGCGCTTTCACACTAGCACTTTTGGTGCGCACCCGGGTTCGAATGACGTCAGAGTTCGGTTCGTTTGGATGATGTGAACGCTGTCTTCCGAACTCGGGTGCGCACCCGCGAACCGTACTCGAGTCCGCTTAAAAAGGTGGTCTGGGGTACGGTTCATGTGAACTCGGGTACGGTTCGCTGCTGATATGAACGCAATCTAACCAAACCGCGGAAGTGAACCGCTATTGTTGACGTATGGGGCCCTATCTTGCATCCAGCGCAATTGACTTTGTACACCGACGCATGTATCATTCCTATTTTGCACCCGCGCAAAGCACGCTTTTCCCTCCACAGAAGCACATCGCTAAACTAGGGAATGAACTTGCGCTCCCTGGGCGGTTCAGTGCAAAAAAGGAGGCGTGTTCTGGCGCAAACGTTCCTTCATGCTATTTTGCAGGTTTAGAAAACAATTGCGCCACTAACCTGGAAAAAAAAGTTTAAAGTCAGTGGCGCGTTGCGCATGTTATTCATATGCTATTTTAAGGGCGCATGCTTGGCCATAATCAATGTAGCGTGTGCACAACGCGCATACACTTTGATTCTCTCATCTACACAGAAGCAGCAGTTTTCATTTTTGCAAATCATACATTATTACGATAGATAGATAGACAATTTATTATAAAAGCATACATCTAGCTTACACATTTACCCAAATTATCATACGCCTTTTTAACCGAAGTTAATTTGGGTGTGTTTCTCCATCCCCAACGTCCCTGACGAGAGCGTTGCTCTCCTTGGCTGTGAACCGCTCCTGGCGCGCGCCTGGCGAATCCGCCGTTACAATAGGAATCCGCTTTAGAAAAAGCGCGTCTGCTCTTAAAGGGAATGTGAGATGACGCTCTGATTGGTTTATTTCACGTTACGCCCAAACCACACCTATGAATAATGAAGCTACTTCAGACCAACCCATTTTAGATTTGCGCCTGGCGCAAGAGTCATTTATCCCGCCGTGAAAATAGCAACAGCGCCAAGACCCGCCCACATAGTTACTTGCGCTTTGCGCTTTGACACTTGCGTTTCAGATCGTTAAAATAGGGCCCATAATGTGTCTTCGGCGGACAACCTGCTGTCTTTGAAACGTTTTCAGAATTTTTGCAGCAGGCAGACGCAAGTGTGTTTCTGTATGTCTATGTTGAAAACAAAACCAAAGGTTAAAAAAAAGAAGAAAAAATGTCAACCGAGCAAGTCTATCCATTTGGGCGCCTATTCATTTGCGGTTACCAAGCAACACCATTACGCCAGCTGCAGCCTGATGACGCAAGTGTACCGCGGTTCGGATAGAAATAATATAATGTGAACACAGTCCATCGGGGGCAGGGGGAGGGGGGAGCAATCGAACTCGGGTTCGGAACAGGCAATCGAACCAAGTGTGAAAGCGCCCTAACAGGTAGCGCTATATAGTGCACCATAGCTACTCCCTTTCTATGTGTATAACCTGTATGGCAGGATACACGCTATTGACCAGAACTCTAGATTCGCTACAGAGGGCAAAATGAGGTAAAACACATTAACACAAAAACCAGACAGACCAGGAAAATTACTTTTACCAAAATGGTTTCCTTTTACTTTGCAGGAAATTTGAAAATGAATGTAAAATGAAATGAAATAACAATGACCAATAAAATTGTATAAAACAATGGAATTGTCTCTTTCTCTTTAAGAAATCTAGGGTTTGAGCTCCTTTGTGGTTACTTGATCTAATTATATCTATTCGTATTATATTTATTTACTTTGGTATTTAAATTATGGTTCTGTATATAAATTTGTTTTTAATAGACTTAAATTCAATTTTAGTTTTATCCTATTTCTCGTGTTCTAATTTATTATAGTATTTGGAGCTTTGTTTCTTATTAATTTAGTTGAATTAGAACCGTTATCCCAGAAAAGAAAATACAATTCAAATAACAATTACTTTAAGAAAATAAAAAAACTAACTGAAAATAATTCAAACTTGTAGATAAACAGTTTTTCAGTCCATGGAACAATCGTGTGTTTGTGTGCAAAACAAATAGTCCTTTGAATCCAAACAAATGTGAAAGTCTCTTGGTATGGTGTACTGCAACAATGTCTGTAGTGCGACAATCAGTAATGTACGATACTCAGTGTTGAGGTAATTGCTGAGAAATACCACTAAAGATGAATTCCACTTGTGACATCAGATAAGGCACTGATCACTCAACGAATCACAGGTTTTCTTGTCCCTTTAGGACCTTTCACCTGGGAGGCTCGCCATCTCAGGATCAGCGTATTCTCGTATCTCAAAAAAAAAAAACCTGACCTAATACAAACAGCGCCATAAACATCATAGGCAATTAGTATGACTTTTAAACTTCTCTTCTCACAGGACAGCATCAGATCACTGAGTGTCAACTCTCTTTCACAGGACAACGGGGATGGGACAGATAGCCAGGACCTTTTTCGGTGGGGAGCAGTGAGTAGTAGATGGTAGGCAAAGCACAAGGGGTTACAGGTGGGTGGCAGCAGACGATGGGCTTCCTCTTTTCACAGGACAGCGTCAGTTTCTCTGTATTCACAAAACAGCAGCGGTAAGCACAGAATCCCACAGTCAACAACTGAGCCTTCCTACCACAGGACAACGATGACAGGCAGCAGTGGCGATTAGCAGCTTCTCTATGTTCGCAGAACAAGAATGGTGAGTTCCGAATCCAGCAGTTAACAACTGAGTTTTCTTCCCACAGGTCAGCAATGGCAGCATGCAATGGCGGATAGCAGTTTCTCTATGTTCACAGAACAACAGTGGTGAGTACAGAATCCAACAGTTACAACTGAGTCTTCTTACCACAGAACAGCGATGACAGGCAGCAGTGGCGATTAGCAGCTTCTCTATGTTCACAGAACAACAATAGTGAGTACAGAATCCAACAGTTACAACTGAGTTTTCTTACCCCAGGGCAGCGATGGCAGAAAGCAGGGGCGGATAACGGGTTCTCTATGTTCACATTAATTCTTGGCTCTCCAACGGGCTGGGCGATCTCCGACTAAGCTTTCAGAGTGCTGGTAACATCAAGCTTTCAAATACTTGTGCATGCATCAAACCACTTTAAAGGAGAACTCCGGTCAATTTTAACATTGAGCTCATTTTTTTGTACATTTGGAGTGCTGTCAATACAGAGAACAACGACAAAAATCGGTGTTGCCTACACCGTGTTATCCTCTTTTTAAAATTTGCACCCTGTTGACTTCAATGGGGCAAGTTTTAAACCTGCTTTTAGCCTCTTAACATCCTTGATGTGTCATTACAAGTGCACAGCTAATGTGAGTGATTCCTTCAGAGTGATCATGGGTGAATCTGACTGCAGTAGATGTGAAAGATATGAATACAAATGATGTTATTTCAGCCAACGCACATACCTGTATTTTCTTCCTGTTTTCGGTCGAAGTCCATAGTAATCGATTGTCGAGTTCACACGCATAGGTTTAGTTACCTATGATCACGCGCGTGAACTCGACAATCGATTACTATGGACTTCGACCGAAAACAGGAAGAAAATACAGGTATGTGCGCTGGCTGAAATAACATCATTTTTATTAATATCTTTCACATCTACTGCAGTCAGATTCACCTGTGATCACTCTGAAGGAATCACTCACATTGGCTGTGCACACATCAAGGATGTTAAAGGAGAACTCTGGTCAATTTTAACATTGAGCTCATTTTTTTGTACATTTGGAGTGCTGTCAATACAGAGAACAACGACAAAAATCGGTGTTGCCTACACCGAGTTATTCTATTTTTAAAATTTGCACCCTGTTGACTTCAATGGGGCAAGTACTAAACCTGCTTTTAGCCTCTTAACATCCTTGATGTGTCATTACAAGTGCACAGAAAATGTGAGTGATTCCTTCAGAGTGATCACGGGTGAATCTGACTGCAGTAGATGTGAAAGATATGTATAAAAATGATGTTATTTAAACCAGCGCAAATACCTGTGTTTACATCCTGTTTTCGGTTGAAGTCCAAAGTAGTCGATTGTCGAGTTCACGCGCGTGATCATAACCTATGCGCGTGAACTCGGCAATCGACTACTTTGGACTTCAACCAAAAACAGGATGTAAACACAGGTATTTGCGCTGGTTTAAATAACATAATTTTTATACATATCTTTCACATCTACTGCAGTCAGATTCACCCGTGTTCACTCTGAAGGAATCACTCACATTTTCTGTGCACTTGTAATGACACATCAAGGATGTTAAGAGGCTAAAAGCAGGTTTAGTACTTGCCCCATTGAAGTCAACAAGGTGCAAATTTTAAAAATAGAATAACTCGGTGTAGGCAACACCGATTTTTGTCGTTGTTCTCTGTATTGACAGCACTCCAAATGTACAAAAAAATGAGCTCAATGTTAAAATTGACCGGAGTTCTCCTTTAAGAGGCTAAAAGCAGGTTTAAAACTTGCCCCATTGAAGTCAACAGGGTGCAAATTTTTAAAAGAGGATAACACGGTGTAGGCAACACCGATTTTTGTCATTGTTCTCTGTATAGACAGAACTCCAAATTTACAAAAAAATGAGCTCAATGTTAAAATTGACCGGAGTTCTCCTTTAAATCTTCACACGTGCTCACTTCAATCGTCAGACACTGCAATGACACACCACTTACAGTGAAAAGAGTACCTTCACTTCAGCTCGTCGGGCCAGCAGATCCACTATGATGATACTTTCAAAGGGAGACACCCAGTTCGATCAACAATCCGAAATTCCAAAGCACACTCGTGCCTCCAAACGGCCGCCCCTGCCTCTCGTCTTCTTGTACCTCAAGTTTGATCAAGTCCGCTCTGCTTGTCTGCACCTCTTCTCTTCGAACTGCCACGTCTCTCTTCTCAAGCCGCCGGGCACACTGAACTTTTCGACCGCCACGCAAACTCCACCAGGCCGCCACACAACTGCGCACTGAACGCTGAACACCGAACGTTGAAATAGCCACTTGATTGTCCACTGCAGCTGTCGCTCATCAACATCGGTGGCCATGACAGGTCACCGGAACCGGCCTGGTCAAAGAGTATAGAAGCCCAAGAGGCGAAACTCCATAGCAACAGTTGCCCCCATGACGTGACGGCGCGGCCGCCATTATGGACTGAAAACTGAAGGAAAACGCAGAGAAATAATGGGAGTCAATGGCACTGAAAAACTTAACATAACAAAAACTTAACATAACTTAATTTTTTCTGGCCGTCATATCTAAATATGAAAACAATTTAAAATACATTAACGAGGATGACCGACGTTAAAATGACGTTAAATGACAGAAAATATACGTATATCTGTTGGTTATGCATGGCCTAATTACCCTTAGGAAAATAGTATTTTGGGACAAAATATTACTATAGAAGTACTATAAGACTACTATAGAAATACTATAGCGGCTCTAGGATATTATAGAGGTATTACAGAACATAACATACTTCTGTGATGTTCTGTAATACCTCTATAATATTTTTAAGCTGCTATAGTATTTATATAGTAGTCTTATCGTACTTCTGTAGTATGTGCCAAATTACTATAGTATTCCTATAAGATTACTATAATATTTTGTCCCAAAATACTATCAGATTCCTATAGTACTTTTTAGTAAGGGTATGTCCCCACCGAATCGGCTTCATTAGCCTACCACTTATGGTTTGCAAAGATACAATTATAAAATTACTGAAAACCTTTAATCTATCAATATTTATGTTCTATTATGCATTTTCCTTGTTATATGAATAACAGAAATTCATGAAATAATATGCAGACACAGTAAAATATTTATTCAAATGTTGATTTTGAAATTAGTGAACATCACCATATATAGGCTATGATTAAAAAAAAAAAAAAAAAAAAAATTGAACATTTCTAAAGACAGTTAATCTTTTACATAGAATATCACAAAAATATTAACAACTTGTTTTTTCAACATCTTCAGTTAAAGTGCACACAGTGAACGTTTCAATGGCAAGAAAAAAAAACAATCTATGAAAGTCTTATTACAGGCGGAAAGATACAAAAAAGATGTGCAATCTAGCAAGTGAACACATGAACTATAAACACCTATTAAAATGGATTTTGCCATTGACTGGTGCTAACGATTTCAGCAGCTTTCAGTCCATTATGGTGGACGCGCCTCGGCAGCGCCATCTACAGACTGTTACCCATAACACAACAGAGTTTCGCCTCTTGGGCTTCTATACCATAGATATCATATATAAACACTAGATGGCTTATGGCGCAGTCACTTCCGGCATCACCGTTCGGCCATCTTGTCACAGGCAGGCTTAATGTAAAGTGAATGATCAGCACGCACACAAATCCTCTTATCTCGCTGAAATATTGACGGATTTACAAACGGTTTGGTTTCTTACAAACGTTATTAACGTGGCTATAATTCCGAATGCTTGAACATGTAAGTTATAATTTTTCATATGTATGCAGTGTATGTATGTAGTGTCATAGCTACATCTCTGACGTTTATAATAAACCAAACCGTTTGAAAATCGGTTGAAAATTGAGCAAGTTATGGTTATTTAAAAGTACATGCACCATTAATCAAGTGAGCGAGCTGCCTGTGGCATGATGGCCGCCACGCGCGAACGTCGACCTCCATTGGCCAACAGCGCGGACGAGCCATCTAGTGTTTATATATGATATCTATGTTCTATACTCTATACTCTGTTTCCCCAAGGGAACTCATTCCGTTTGTTATAGTTCCTATTTGTCACTCCGTGACATGTATTTAAAATAGGTCATTTATGTAGAAGAAATGTGAAATTATTTTTGAATATGGAGCTTTCTAGACTAAGAAAAGCCAGAAAATTTATTTTTGGCTTATGTGGATGAAAGACAACAACTCCCAGAATGCACTTGCTTCGCTGCCCTAGGAGGCCACTCCCAAGCCACGCCTACCGGTAAGAGAGGGCAGTTGAAAACAACAAAGCTAAGCTACTAGCGAGTCTCTGTGATGAGTTTGCCCTGGATTTCGAGATCGCCCAAAATGTCCGGGATTCGGCTTTTGTGTTCTACAGTCACCATTCATCATGTTTACTGTGGCGAGCAGGACGAGGCTGAGGGGCGCGGGAGAACGGCGTGAGGCCGGTGGCGTCATTACTGAGACGCACTGGTCTCGCATCTCTCACGGAGGAGCGGGAATTTTCTTAGCAATGTTAAAATGCACATCAACCGATCACTTGTTTAGCGTTCATGTAAACACTACATTCAGATTCACCAATCGGAATGAATTCAGCTAGATTGAAACAAAAGGTGTGCATGTAAACAATGAATGGCGACCGCAGAAAGCAAAAGCCGAATCCCGGACATTTTGGACGATCTCGACGGCTGGACATGTCCGGGAAAAAGAGGATGGCATTGGAAATCAAACGCACTGGTACTGATTTGTGATAGGTCTGTTAGCGCATTAGGTCCAACCCCCAATGGGCGGGTTTGAAAGGGTGGGAACTAGTGCTTGTAGTCTCAACAGAAATCCGCCCCTCTTACACTTCCTCCGACAATGACGCAAAATGACGATTTTTGCATCATTGTGGGAGGAAGTGTAATGCCGTGTTCACACCAAACGCAAATTTAATTATTTGCGCGAGTAGATTACATACAAAGTCAATGCAAAGACGCGAATGACGCAAATTTGGCGACGCGTTTGCCACGAAAGCTCGATAATCGCCTCAATCGCGTCTTCCGCGCAAGTTGAAAAATTTCAACTCGAGCGGAAAATTTGCGTGAAGACGGTGAAATTCACAGAGTTGAGTGCGCCTCTGGATGGTGCTGTGAACCCAGACACGTCGGCGTTTGGTTTTCCTCCGTATTTGGGACTTCCACAACAACTACAGAGCAGAATATAATTTATTTCAGACATGACGGAAAAATTATGGCAGAAAGAAATTGTGTTGTTGTTGATGATGATGACACACTCCTTTTCGCGGGATGTTTTTATTCGCGAGTGACGCGAAAAACAAGAAAAACATCCAGCGAGTAATCTAGAGCGAGTAACGCGATGCGAATATACACTTCGCGTTTGGTGTGAACACACCATAAGAGGTAAATATGGATTTCTCCCGTCTCAGGGGAAAATGAGAGTGTTGCACGACCATTCAATAGTATGAATAGTCATACACGCGCCCGTCTTATGACAAACATCATGCTTTAATTATTATAGTTAATTTAATTATTTTAATGTTAATGGCACAGTAGAATGACTTTGGCAACACATTATGTTACTCATTTCAGCATTTTGAGTGAGAATATAATTATTACAAATTATATTTATTTTTTCTGATCAGCTCAATTTTGACCTGGGTTACACTAACTTTAGACCTAAGTGAACGGCACCTTGCGGTGCCATACCAAAGAGGCACAACATTACTTTTACGTACCTTTACCTTGACTGTTCAAAGCTGGTGGAATATCAGTTGAGCCTATCTCAACCCAAGTCTTTAGCCATTTTCATGAAACTTCTGAAGGTGCAACTTTTTCGTCAACACTTGACCCATTAATACCATTACCAACACTTACTATTCTATATCTTTTTTTTTTTTTTAAACACCTTGCTATGTGTCACCGTGCTAGACTAACTGGGGCTAGCAGCATTTGCATTTTGTTGCCTTATTGTTGGTTTGATTGCTTCTATTGCTTTCCTCATTTGTAAGTCACTTTGAATAAAAGCATCTGCTAAATGATTAAATGTAATGTAAATGTAGTTTAGCTGGTAGCATCGCAACTTTAATTACTAACCATGAAGACTCGAGGGAAGACTGTGAAAGTTGAGGGCACCATTTTCTGACACGACTGTTGAAATAGCTTTGTTTAAACAAACTGTGAGCACACAATTGGGAAACAATTACAATTTCATTGTTTGCTACATATAGACACTATTACGGATATAGCTATTACTAGGTCTGTTTCACAAATGTATGTGATGATTTTTTTATTTATTTTTTTGATAAATGCTTATGGGCATTCCCCTTTATGTCTTTCATTTTCTTTTTTTTTGTCTTTCATGTTTTATTCCTGGGGTGTAATTCCTCCAGTACATTCTTAAGTCAGCACTTATTTCTCACAGACCCAAAACAATGCTCATTTTGCTGTGGTTGCTTATTGGGGGTGTCAGCACAAATTTATTGCTCCTTTACTTGTTTATGGTTACATATAATGTGCTGAAGATAAGTTATGGCTCAGGAGAGAATAATAAAACTGGCAAGTGTGTGTGTGTGCCTGTTAGCATGTCTCTGTGTATGTTTTCCAGGTATATAGCACAGATGAGCATGAATGTGTGATTATTAAAAGAAAAGGGACAGCAAACACTTCTTCAAGGTCTTGAAGAAGTGTTTTTTAGGCCAAAACATTTTTTTGTCACATACAACAAACATCTCCTCACCATCCACTAGCTGCCTGTCCCCTGAACACACTGTAAAAAAAAAAAAAGCGGTCTCTGAAGACAGCCCAGGCTCCACAAACGGCAAGAAAAACAAACAGGGCCAACCCGCATCACAAAACATAACAAACTGTTCCAGCCAATAACCGACAAGAAGGATTTTGGGGTGGGGTTTGGGGGGTTAGTGTGCGGATGAGGAGGAGGGAGGGTCTAGCTAGCCTCCATTTTGTTTGACAATACTTTAAACGTCAACAAGAAGTGACGTCACCCAACATCACTTAGAGCACCTTTAAGTGTTTTTTTTTTTCATTGCACCAGTATAGGTGGCAATAAATGGGAAGGCTTTAAAAGTGGGTGTTTTTTAATCGGAAGCCTGCATACCTTGACTGCTACATCATCAAGCTCCCTTGAATACCGTCACAATCTAAAGGATCCTTGAAAGGCAGCCTTTGTTTCTTGTTATTAATTTGGCATATTTTGTATCCTTTGCGTTCTTCAATAACCAACAATCCTTGGAACACATTAAAATTCACAAAAAAAAATAATTGATGGAAAATGAGTCAACACTATCTTATTTCATTATGAAATGCAGCACATAAATTTGTGTATTTTGTACAAAAGGCCACAGATGGTTGTTATTCTCTATACTGCATACTGCACTTAATAAAAAAAATAAAAAAAACAGATAATATAAAGGTTTCCAATACAGAGTAGTAGGTCATGACTACGAGGGCAAAGACATTTAGACTTGCAGACTTACAGTACAAGATTGTCTAGCTTTTAAGGCTGAGAAGTCTAGCCTAGACACATCACAAGACTGATGCAGTCTTCTTCTGACTGAAAAACACCAGTTTAATAATTGACTGAGTCCTTCAAAGACACTCACATTTTTTGAAAGAAAGTCACATACTTTGTTCATACTTTTCTTGTTTTTGCATATTTGCTTATATATTCCATATTTTACACAAGATGTTAACATGCATACCACATTCTGTCATGAAACTCTAGATGGAGCAGGTTGATAGCTCATTTACCCATATAAATTTGTTTTTTGAAATGGTTCTTTTGTCTGCCTTAAAGTAGATCTCTCTCTCTCTCTCTCTCTCTCTCTCTCTCTCTCTCTCTCTCTCTCTCTCTCTCTCTCTCTCTCTCTCTATATATATATATATATATATATATATATATATCGAAGTATGACTGAAACGACATGATTAGAGCAGTTTTCTTGGTTGTGCTTGTTGTTTACCATTTACATATGAATGTTGTACACCTTTCCATGTCAACAAACTTTTAAGTATTTTAAGTACAATACTTAAGTACAACAAACATATTAACTATGAAGTTTATAAATGAGCAACTTCTAAAAACAAATTTATAACTGTCTTTGTAAAGAAATGCTCACCTTATATGTTGCTCTGGAGCGGCTGCTCTGAATCTGTACAAACACTTCCAATGTGAATACTCTTGCGAGTTGTGAAGCTGATGCAAAGCTCGAGCTTGCAGTGTGAAACGGCCATTACATGCTCATATAAGCATGTCTGTGAATGTATTAGCAGTAGCAAGTCTCTGTACTTGCTCTGCAGCAACAGCAGCTCATCAGATCCATTATATACAGCTGATTTTAAAAACGAAAAGATGACTACTAGTAGTTTTTTTTTTTGAAGGTCTGCCAAAACCTGACGAAGAGAGCAATGAAAGTTTGAAACAGCCTCTGACAGAACAAGAACTTTACTCAGCAATGAGGAGTATGGAGAATGGGAAATCCCCTGGGATTGATGGGTAACCCATTGAATTCTATAAAACTTTCTGGCCCCATCCTAAGAGAAGATCTCTTATCAGTGTTTGATGAAAGCCTTATAAATGGTTTTATTCCACTCAGTTGCAGAAGGGCAGTTATCACTCTACTGCCCAAAAAAGGTGATCTTCAAAACATAAACAATTGGAGGCCTGTTTATCTTTTGTGCTCAGAGTATACAATCCTGTCCAGAGTTTTGGCTACAAGATTGAGTAAAATAATAGGGAAGGTGATACACTATGATCAAACATACTGTGTACCAAATAGATTGATTTTTGACAATATAACTCTAATCAGAAATGTTTTGGAAGTTACAAAACTGTTTGGTATAAATACTGGCCTTATTTCTCTAGACCAGGAAAAGGCATTTGATCGGGTTGAACACCTTTATTTGTGGCATATTTTACAAGCTTTTGGTTTTAATTCAAGTTTTATTGATATGATCAGAACAATATATTGCGAAATTGAGAGTGTGATCAAAATATCATGGTAGTTTATGTGCCCCCCTTTAAAGTACAGAGAGGGCTTAGACAAGGTTGTGCCATGGGTTATTGTGCTGGCTATGGAACCATTGCTTTTTATGCTACGAAACAAGTTAAAGGGTTTAACATTGCCACAGTATAATAATGCTTTTTATTTATCTGCATATGCTGATGATGCTTTTATAAATGACAGTGATGATGTTCAAATGTTACAACATATTGTTAATGATTTTAAAGATATTTCATCAGCAATTGTAAATTGTGGAAAAAGTGATGCTTTATTGATTGGGAAATGGGAAGGAGGAAATCCCATTCTACCTGGAGGCTTATTATGGCAAAAAGATGGGTTAAAATAGCTTGGTGTTTTCTTAGGCAATTAATCTTTCATGCAGAAGAACTGGGAAGGAATGTCAGATAAAGTAACAGGACAGTTGAAAAAATGGAATTGGCTGCTTCCTCAATTGTCTTTCAAAGGACGCACACTTATTTTCAACGGCTTCTTCCCTGTGGCATAGACTTGCATGTGTTGACCCTCCTGTTGGTCTCTTATCAAAAATTCAAGCAGAAATGGTGTACTTGCAGGATCCCTCAAATTGTTTTGTTTCTGGCTAAAGAAGATCTAGCGCATTTGGCAAGTAGATGTGCTGCTTACCGTCTTCAGTTTTTGCAGAAATCTATGCTGGAATCCGAAAGACTGGTATGGAGACCAGTGGCTCAATGCATTTTACGCAGAATAAGTGGACTTGGCCTGGACACTGTTTAGTTTTTAATGGAATCTAAAAAAATTGATTTTAGAGGAGTTCCTGCTTTATATCAAAGTCTCTTTAAAATATGGAGTCTGTTTAAGCATCAATGGATGGAACCATTAATGTCCCTGTACTGGCTATTGGAGGAACCAATTGTGTGTGGAGCACGTCTCGATGTATCTGGTTATGAAATACCAGGTATTGAGGATTTGTTGAACAGAAGTGGATTTCTACAATTTAAACACATTATAAATAATGCAGGTCCTGATTTTAAAGATGTAGAAGCAGTTTCAGCCTTTTTAAAGGTAAAGTCTGCACAATTGACGATTTTTAGATAAACTGCAGGGGGCTTGTAGAGAACTTTACTCGAGGAGTACAATAAGAAATGTATATTTCCAGAGTGCGAAGACCTCTTCCCAGATACAAGTATTGTACCTGATTTTGTCTCATTAAATGACATAAATCCCTTGTTGTAGAAGAAAATTGATGAACAAATAGATTTTTGAAGTTGAAGTCTAGAAGTATTGTGAAAGTAAAGAATATTAAATGGTTAAAGAATAGAAATTATATTGAATGGAGATACACATTAGAGATTACTGAAACCACAAAACCAGTGTGGAGGATTCTGTACAAACCTCCCTTACCAAAAAGAGTTGGTTATCTTCAGTGTAGGATACTCCATGGAGCTGTATCAGTTAATTCTTGCAATGTTGAACCCAAATGTAAGAATTGTCCTTTTTGCAATGAAAGGGAGACTGCGTTTCATTGTTTTATGTTTTGTAACAGACTTTCCTTTTTGTTTAGCCTTCTTCTTTTTGAAGTATGTTTTACAAAGCAGGATTTTATTCTTGTTTGTATGAATACTATTAAGAAAAAGTTCAAATTTCAATTGCTCAATTTTATTGTTGGTATTGCAAAATTAGCCATTTATATAACTAGGAGAAATAGAATTGAACAGAAAGGAGAACAAGAACTTATATCAGCTTTTTAAAAAAATGGTAAAATCACAACTTGTAATCGAGTTTAATTTTTATAAACTAATATTGTATATTGAATATTTTTGAAATTGAGTGGTGCTGTGATAATGTGCTGTGTTCATTAGTTGATAATGAACTGGTTATTTCGGAAGTGTTGATGTGATTTTTTGTTGCATTATATTTGTTTGTGATTTGTTTTGTGAATGTTTTTATAGCCAAGATATTGGAATGAAGTCTGATAATTTTTTGTCAAATTCAAAAAAATTCCCTCTCTCAGCTCCACTGTGGTCTCCAGCTCTTCCGGCTTCTTCTGCTTGGCCATGGTGGTCTAATGCACCTTGTTCTCCACCTTGGTGGACTCCTGCTCTCTCCTGCTCCTGCTCTACCTAGGTGGTCGCATTCTATAACGACTGAACTCACACCTGTACATTTTCAGGACTCACAACTGCATTCCCGGAAAACCTGTGCTGTGTGAACGGAACTAGACTGGACAACTAGTTATCTGTCACATCATACAGTTCAAGAGAGCTGCTCTGTGGTGATCAAACACACATCTACTGTGTGGCTCTACGCTCCACCCAGATATAAAAGCTGCTGTCAGTTAAGGAAGATTTGATGGATGAACTTGTGGTGAAATGTGATAAGACTTTTCAGTTTTATGGATGTCGCCATCTTTAATATTACTTTGGTCACTGTCGCTATGGTTACTAGTAAGAGAATACGGGCTTGACCCCCGTTGCACGTTCAGACAGTATTAGAGGCGCTGCTTGTAACATTTTAAGACTCACACCTGTAATTAAATGCAGCTGTCAATCCCACAAACTGAGATTGTGAACGTAGCTTTTGTTAATAAATGTCTTTTAACTGAATTTGGATCCTAATCTCCCTCATTTCTGAACCATGCCAAGTTACAGAATATTAGCATTACTCACAAGAGTACTCTTGCTCATTTGATATTGATTAGCAATTCAATAGTATAAGATTGATATGTGCGTCAATAGATTTTGCTTTGAGGTGTATCTGTATGACACACTGATTTGAACAAACATTACAATGAGTCTCTAACATAAATGTGTATCATCCTCTCTGTGATCTTCCTACGCAAGTTAAACTATAATCATCCTCAATAACCAATATAATTTTTTCTTTTTTTGGCAGAATCAAGTTAAGAACAAATTATCAGAGGAGTCAAAAGTATTCACATTCATTACTCAGGTAGAAGTATAGATACTAGGGTTTAAAAAGACCTCTGTAGAAGTTGAAGTATCAACTCAAGCTTTTTACTCAAGTAAAAGTGTAATGAGCGAATACAGCATTATCTGTATCTGTATCTGTTAACAATATGAATTATCTGTATCTGTACTCGGACTGGGCGGGGCCTAACCTGGAAGTGGACGGGATTTAACCCGGAAGTGGGTCGGGTTGTCTTGAAATGGGCGGGGCTTTAATTGGTATGTTATTTTAAGCATGCAATTGATATGGGTTGATCAGAAATTGTTATATTTATTGCTGATTAGAAAACTATTTACATGACAGCATCAGCATTGAGCTTCAGATCAATGTTTGATCACGATAACAAATGAACTAAAATACAGAACAGAATACAGAAGTTTTGCAACAATGAATACAACACATGCGGTTGCAATTATGAAGTAAAATGTAATGAACAAGAGTTTTCACCTCAACATAACTTTCTTTTTGTAACTTAATTTTTTTATGATCAGTGTGATTTTTTTACATTTTTTTATTTCCACACCAGGTATGTGTGTGTGTGTGTGAGTGTGTGTGAGTGAGTAAGAGAGAGTAAGAGAGAGAGAGAGAGAGAGACTGAGACTGTGTTCTATGTAGAGTTGAGCCGGATACTCGGCTGAAACGAGTATCCGGTACGGATAAAGCACTTTTGCCGAGTACGAGTATTATACCAGTAATATGAATCAATATCTGTGCTCGGATTGAATAAAAATCCTCATTGGGTAGCTGACTGTGTCTGCGTTCTGTGATATATGATAGGCTAGTCACAGCGCCCCTCCCCTACACAGATTTATTGTGTTGCTGTGTCCCGCTCTGCTCACTCACACACATCACATTCAGTGATGGCCCAATCTTACATGCTTTGCACTGCAGCATCTCAGTTGTCCACCTACAAGTGTCCAGTCTGAGCGTGTTTTTAGCACAGCTGGAAATGTGGCCAGTCCACAGCGTGCAAACTTAGACCCTAGCCATGTGGAACAACTGGTCTTCATTAAAGTCAATGCAGATCTGAAAAACAGCGTCAGACTATTTGATCCGTAGAATGAATATATATATATATACACACACACACACACACACACACACACATATATACATTATATATACCCTATATATATGCCCCTTTTTTTACATTTGATCCCCTGCCCCTGAGGAACTCTCTGCACGTCCCTGGTGTTTAATGTCATGATGACTGATTGTATGGACTACATACACACTTTAGTTTAGTTTTTTTTTTACCAATTAGACTTTAAAATGTAGATGTTTGAAAACCGCCGAACTGACCCCAAACCAGCCCAAATTTTGTCCACCCGCCCAAACCCTTTTTTTACCCGCACAATCAAATTCAAAACCGCCCCGTCTGGCAACACTGATGGTGCAAAAAGTCAAACTTTAGAGGCAGACGATGTAGGCTACACGATGGATTGCGTACAATCCAATAGGGTGTCGGAATGGTATATGTGTATACTCAGACATCCCAACCTACAAAAAGTCATTTCAGGGAGGTACCACCCCCCCCCCCCCCCCAATAAAAAAAAAGGAAGGAGGACAAGCATATGACATTTCATTGTGGTCACTAAAAGATATAAAAGCATAATATAATTTCTATAGGCCATGCAATTACTTGTTAATTATGTTAAAATATGTAGATTATTTTTACTTATATAAGCTGCTTGTAGGCTACTATTTATGTAAACTGCTTTTATTTATATTCCATTGGGACTTTAAACAGCTCTAAGGAGTTTGTTGTTTTCATGTATCCTAGCCGACCTGAATAATATGCACATGAAATGAAACTTGTTGAACTCCTCAACATGTCTTTTACAATCATTTACAATCATCAAGTCACTGTTACAAACTATACAGCGTGCAAGACTGTCATTATGTTTTACTCTTCAGGTGTACACTTTCGTGTAGTCTGGCATAAAATTTATCTTATACTTTAGTTTTTTGGGGCACTCTCCCTCTGCCATGGCGCTCCTGTTTCTAGATACACTGAATTGATTAATTCGGTTCGGGAGAAGAGATGAAAGCCCGCCCACACTGACAATTGATTGGTTGATTTACCGAAACAGGCCAATCAGGACGCTTTCTATCTTACATGCGCTTCATGAGGCACACTAGCACACACACGCAAGGTCTCTTGCTCCCTCTCTGCCATGCACGTGCTACACGGTTTGGAGCACAGTCTCTGTCTTCCATGCGTGCTCTTGCTCGCTCGTTCTAGATTCCGGGAGATTTTAACTAATTTGCGGGCATCAGGGAGCTGCTATCAATATGCAGGAGACTCCCGGAACTTCCGGGAGACTTGGGATGTCTGGTATACTTCTCATCCAACCACAATCAAATTCACTCTATCCAGATGGCGCGATTTATCTGGATAGCAAGCCGGAATGAAAACAAGCCGAAATGAAACAGGAGTATTTTTAAAATGCAAGGAGTAGAAAGTACAGATAATTACGTGAAAATGTAAGGAGTAGAAGTAAAAAGTCTGCTGAAAAATAATTACTCCAGTAAAGTATAGATACCCAAAATTTCTACTTAAGTAAGGTAACAAAGTATTTGTACTTCGTTACTTGACACCTTTGCAAATTATCCATCATGAAAAGCTTCTCAGAGATATGTCTGCAGAAAATAAGCTGTCTCTGCATATGCCTGAATAAAAATTATATATTTTTTTAATACTCACTGTTGTGCTTAATCACAGCTAATTAAACTTTCCTAGCTAATACCTATCATAGGGGGATTAATCCTCATCTAGCAGATGGATAAACTGGGCATTAAGGTGCTTTATTTTCACACAGTCACTGACAAAGTCAGGGCAAGGTCACATACTGTAGATAGTGGAAATCTGCCCCTAAGATCAAATGGCCCCTTTAGATGTGGAGCCGAAAGCCTACTCAAGGGGCAGCGAGGATGAAAGGAAATATATGAGACAGAGAGAGAGAGAGAGAGAGAGAGAGAGAGAGAGAGAAGAACAGGAGGATGATGGGCCTCCGGAGAGAAGAAAAAAAGAAGAGATGATAGAGTGTGACAGGAACACGATGATGAGAGGGTGATGCATAGAGTGTACTATTTCAGAAGTGTACGAACAGGACTGATATACACTGATCTGTTCACAGTAAGCAGCAGAAAAAATATGCATGTGAGTACCTTATTAATCTTCATGCATTTGACACATTTTGGAATGAGCAGTGCTGCACTTAATAGACTGTTTTGACATTCTTAAGCCAATTCAGTACTTTTGTAGCACAATTGTATTTCTACTTGTCACAAAACACACCTTCTGAGAATAACAACCTTGGACTGGATTTCCCGAAACCTTCTTAATGCTACAATGTTCTTAAGTTACATTAAGCTGTACCTTTTCGTTAATACGCGTTTCCTGAAACGTTCTTAGTTAAGTATACCTTCTGTAAGGCATACTGTAACGATGCGGTTGAAACATAGGAGGAGGCGGGATCCACGTGCAGTAGTCTTTTATTGCTAAAAGACTTTTGCTAATTTAAAAATTGCTTTTAACATGCTAGGGAACAGGACTCCCTATTAAAGGGGTGGTTCGGGATTTTTGACATCGGATGTCAAAACATGCAAAACATTGACATGCAAATGTCCGTTGAGAGAATAATGTTAGAAATCAAACTTACCTTTCATCACATTGCATTAGTTATAATTTGTTCCCTGTAATCACAAGCCTTGTCTACAGCAGCAGCGGAGTGATATTGATTACCTAGGCAACCGAGTGAGCCGGTACACACATGTACGGCACACACTGTAGTGCGCTTCTTTTCTGTGTTTACTTTTTGCCGCATTACTAACTGGAGCAAAGTAAAATTCCGCAGCTGCTGAGCTTTGGGATCATTGAGATGAAAGGTAAGTTTGATTTCTAACATTATTCTCTCAACGTACATTTGCATCGATAGTCTAGTGTTATAATTGATTTGCGTTTGGTGCACTGTGGAGTGGGTAAAACGGTTTTTAATGGCTGGCTAACATCTACCCTTGACTCGCGCTAGCCTAGCATCGGCTAACTATCCAAATATAAGGACTGGATAATTTTTTTTAAAAAATGTCTCCACTGATGAATAACAACCAGGCTGACTTAAAAATGAGGTCGGATGTCAAAAATCCCGAACCACCCCTTTAAGCTCTATTGTACCAGTGTTGGTTGTAGTTCCACCAGAGTTCCACTGGGGGCGATCGCCATGAGTGCAAAATGAATGGGAGTCAATGGGGCTAGACAGCTAAATTTGTCTCTTTCACCCGATTGCCGTTGAGAAATCTCAGATCTGATTGTAGATTTTGCAAGTTCAACGTGGGTTTTAGGTCGAAAGTTGAATGAACGAGTACTTATGTCCTTTTGATTTCTTACAGGCTGAGTTGTTGTTGCCCATAACACGCTAGCATTCTGCTAATGAACGCTGATTGGTCAGTGAAGGACTGATTACGACCAGAGATACCGCTTGATGGCATCGTGTCATCCGCAGCGGGACCAGAAACAAACAAAACAAAAACTCTTCTAGCACGTGTGTTTACCTGTGTCAGCTGTGTTGTCGATGCCTCGAGAGAAAAGAAAGTGCAGAGCGCGAAAGCACCAAAGTGACTGAAGGATTGCCGTAAAGCAGTATCTCTGGTCGTACATGTGTATTCTGCACTCGTCCTGTGAGCGCCCTCATATGGAATCAGAGAGGAACTGCAACCAGTTCAGAAGCCGGAAGTGTACTGAGAGTGAAACTTCTCGCCATATTAGACATTCTCTGACTAGACACAGGGCTTAAACACACATGCAAACAAGCTTAACAAGATAACAAGGGTGTGGCTAATCAGAAAAACCTGGGAAGACTAATAAACAAGAAAAACTACAAAGGACTACAAAACATGGCACAGGACAGGAAATGATAAAAAGGTCCACACAAGACAAGGGGAACACAAGACAGGAATTATGACACATTATACGTTCGGAAGGTTGGTCTGGGCCACCCTTAGCTTTACTTTATCACTGTTGACATTTCACTCTGCTAGTGGCCACAACTGCAAAAAGTCTATATGAATATAATTCTGAAGTTGTAATACACCCAATGTTCAATTAGGCTAATTTAAGTGTTTTCATGCAAATAATAAAATTGTCATTACACTGATTGTTGTTGGCTTTTAATAATATATTATCTAAAGGTACATCAGCTGGCAAACCATTGGGCTTGTAAGACTTTTTAAAGGAGTCTATTTAAAGGGAATGATTGTGGTGGGGAGTCTGGTCAAACTATGGCTGCAGAACAGCGAATAGGTGTGCTAAATCAAAGACGGCGCAGCCTGCGCAGCCCTTTCATAGGCCAGTGAAAGC
Source organism: Scardinius erythrophthalmus (assembly GCF_964197995.2). Taxonomy (NCBI): domain Eukaryota; kingdom Metazoa; phylum Chordata; class Actinopteri; order Cypriniformes; family Leuciscidae; genus Scardinius; species Scardinius erythrophthalmus. Next base: position 26,196,617 of record NC_138223.1, read on the forward strand.
AATTAGTGTAGCGGGTTGGCGCATGATACGTTTGAGCATGAGGCTGCGGGTCTGCACACTCATTCCGAAATTATATAAAATATCCAGGGTTGGATTTAGTTTGCATTTTGGATTGTTTTTTTATAATATAAAGTCCTAATAAATGCAATTTCAACTATTTCTGAAGTGCTTCTTTGATAAAGAACATTGCTTTCTCACATAACGCAGTGAAGCAGCCTCTGCATAAGTGAATAATTGATTCTTGAGCCATCGATATCAACCAATTCAGCACCACCGCCACGGACAGCACCTGGTAACGTTGCACGTAAGGTTTATCTTAAGCAACCTCCTAAGGTATAGTTCGGGGAACACGCCTAAAAATGGTATACCTTTAATTAAGTTGTACCTTTAGAGTCTTCGTAGCGTGCTAAGAGACAACGTTATCGGAAATCCAGCCTTGGTGTGTGTTAAATAGAAAATAAGTAGGCCTATATATATCTACATTTATATTAAATAGAATACACATCTGCATTTGGTACTTTTACACAATTTACATTGAGTTCAATGATATATATTTTATCAGCTGCATCATTTTCTGGAAAACTACATTCAGAACTGATTGAGAATGCCTTTTAAATTCCAATTAATTTGAATTGAGGTAGCAAACAGGGCACATAATTTCAATTTCAATTTTAAATCTAAGAAAGTAGAATTAAGTTTTATTTTAATTAAAATTCAAAGAAATTCATATAACTTCAAATTATAATGAGAAATGTTGGCATGAAAAAGCCCTTGAAAAATGTGCATTGACTTGATTAATTTGCATTAAAGTTTGTTGGCCTTGCAGACTAAGAAATTGATTGATGGATGAATGGATAGATAAATAAATAGATGTGTTTAAAAATACCTGAAATACCACATATGTGACCCGTGCTGGCAAAATGAGTGGGAATACGCATGGTCTAATTAGGAGCTGATATGTAATTTTTGGTCGACTTTGAGTTAATGAGTTAAGTTCATTGAGTTACTGAGTTCATTTGGTTTTAACTAGGTGTGTGCCAAATTTGGTGTTATTACCAGAGATGGTATGGTCGCATGGTGATTTTGTTTTGGAACCTTCAGAAAACTTTAATTAGATTTTTCTATTGACTTTGCACAATACACTGTAGCTCATTCATTTTTTTGTCCGGTTCCAACAAACATACATAATTTTGAAGGTTTTTCAATGGAGAATGTGAAAATAACAAAAACTTAGTTTAAAAGTTGTTTATTCTGACTCATTTTGCCAGCATGACCAAATGAGACCACATATATAAATTTAATAAAAAAAATTATTTGTGTATTTCATCATATTTCATAAATTATCTTTAGCAGAGGCTATATATGCGACCCTGGACCACAAAACCAGTCACATGGGTAATTTTTGTAAAATTTGAGCTGAATAAACAAGCTTTCCATTGATGTATGGTTTGGATAGGACAATATTTGGCCAAGATACAACTATTTGAACATCTGGAATCTGAGGTTGCAAAAAAATCTAAATATTGAGAAAATATTTAAATATATATGTATAACAAAAAGTTGTCCATTCATGTTCGCGATTGTGCTGCATTCACTCACAAATATAATATATTTACGCTAGGAAATTTACAAAATATCTTCATGGAACATCATCTTTTCTTAATATCCTAATTTTTGGCATAAAAGAAAAATTGATAATTTTGACCCATACAATGTATTGTTGGCTATTGCCACAAATATACCCATGCAACTTATGACTGGTTTTATATACTAATATATATATATATATATATATATATATATATATATATATATATATATATATATATAGTGTACACACACACACACACACACATATATAATATATATATATATATATATATATATATATATATATATATATATATATATATATATATATATAATGTATACACACACATATATTAGGGTTGGAGATGAACTGTGCAGGACAGTCGATCGGCAGGAGCAGGGTTGGGCACCCCTGCACTAGGCCTATTGGGCTTATAGTGCAAATAGTGGCAGATATTTGCACCTCAGTGTATTACAGTGTGTTTATTGCAAGTAAAACCAACCATATAAATATGATTCAGCATATAATTGCATTAATACCTAAGGGAGGAATTCCACCCCATTTTCCAAAATGAAATTCAGGCCCTGTGATTTAGATCGGTGGCTGATCGATTGGTGTGCCTCTAATAGGTGTAATATTTAATCTCTACTTTCGAGCACTCCGTCGTGTGCATGGGACACTGCAAATATGCATCACATAGTACATACTCATAGAAATCATGTGTCCTCCTTCAGTCGGACAACATACGAGATTTAATTGATTTAGCTTTTTTAGCTAATTGCTTAAATAACTTAGCAACACAAACCATGTCATGTGTAAATAAATTAATTTGACTTGACTTGAATGGACCATTCCAAAATTTTCTTAAGTTGGTTACAATTTAATATAAGTAGTACACTAGTACTTAGTTTTTACATTAGAGTCTGTGTCCTAAAATCTCACAATTCATTGCATTGATGTCACGTTTCCATTCTCTATATTCAGCGTTTATGATTATATTTAACACTTTATTTCCACTTTTTGAATATTTTCTTATTTTTTTATTTTAAATAAATGCATCTCCAAGGTGATACGAGATGAGAATGCTGAATGTACATCAACCACAGAGGTACGGCAGGCCTCTGAAAATTCTCTGAGATCTCTGTGTGTCCCAGAAGATAAAGTGAGGAAAGGCCATTAAGGTGAGGAAAATTGGATATCTCCTAGAAGTGGGAAAGTAAGAAAGAGGAAGGGGGAGATTGTAATTGGGAGTCTCATAGCGGATGCAGTGGATTGTGGGGAGAAATCAGTATCAAATTTAAGCCCCGGTCAAGGCCTAACTCAATCTTTGTCTGGAAAGGGATAAACCAAAGAAAAATCGTTCTGCTTTCTTAAGACTGAAAAGCAGGAGTAGAGAAAGGCCAAAAACAAATTTATATACAAAGATTTAAAGAAAGAAATGTATCCACAACATCAGACAGGGATATTTAACAAATATATAGAATAAGCAGATGATATAGCCAATGTAGAGCAACACAGGGCCCTTATCTGTCACACATTCACTTGCACTTGTTACCTAGGACCTATTTCTAATATGTGAATCTTATAATAGTTCATATTTACTTTATAGAAACTGAAATGCAGCTATATTAAAATTTCATTTGCGCAGTCTTTTTTGAAATAAAAATAATAATAATAATCATTTTAGAGAAAATATTCACACCCATTAGTAAAGAGCACTGGCTATTTGTACCCAAATAGTGTGGTGGGCTGGTGAAAATTGGATGTTGTGAAGTAAAAAGTAGGCTAGTGCTTGTGGTTTGAACAGTGGTACTTGAGTCTGGCTTGAGACTTTTCCAATCCATCTTTTCCCCCCATCATAATATAATAATAACATATAAAATTCTAATAAATATGTATACGTTACCATCAGGGCTTGACGGGTGGATTTCAGCAGTGGCATGTAATGTAGTAACTCCTACTAGCCACTTTGGTGAGTTGAATATATATATATATATATATATATATATATATATATATATATATATATATATATATATATATATATATATATATATATATATAATTAGTTTACAATTTAGTCTTTTAAAAGGCATCTGAAATAATAAACTAAGTGCAATTTGTTGTAAAAAATATAGATTTTTCTAAACTTATCGATACTGAAATATCTGAAATGCTTCCATTCCAATACAAATTTTTCGCAGAATAGATACACTATACCAGCTGAGTTTTGTTACTCTCTCATCTCTCCGACAGCAAGTTGACACACAAGCCCCGCCTCCCCTCCCTCCCTCATTTATTTTGCTCCGAATGAATATTGTTGCTGTTACAGGGCTTGATTTTTGGAAGTATTGCACATCATTTTTCTCATTCGTGCAGATTTTCACAGACTCACACACAAAGTGCGCGCACATAAAGCTGCCTCTCAGTACTAAATTGAGTTATTTTTGTGCTGCTTATTGCTCTTAAACAGTCAAATACACAAAATAAAGTCAAAATGCCAGTCTTGGTATTCATGTAAACAAAGTCAGTTATGTTTTAAACAGTTGAGAAAGAAAACGTGTGTAACAGTATAGGCTAATGGATCCGTGCATCAGGTACCATAATATTAAAAAAGTGTCCCCATGGTATTGATTTCAAAATTGTGACCAGTGAACTTTGGAAAACTACTAGACACAGTGGCTGATGAGCAAATAAGTTAATGTCAATGTCAAGCCCTGGTGTCTATGATATACTAGTTTGATTATAGTCTACTATATGGGCTATACTGTATATTGTTTACAAGGGGATGATAACAGTTTTGTTTTCAGAAACTTGCATTTTCAAGCCCTCATAATGCAGTTTTAAATGATGGCCAAAACACATAAATATTTTTCAGCTTTTAGTTGAAAACAGTGTCGTGTATACGGGCCCAATGTCTTGCCTTAAAAACAAATGGTGCAGCCAGATACAACAGATTACAGATTACAGAGTTAATTAGAAATCAAGTTGTACTTCCTAAGTGAACTTTACATCTTAATGTAAAGCTAACTCTGATTTATTCTGAAGTTAAGTGTTATTCTGTCATGACAACTCTCGGAATGATTGGCATGGTAATGGGTATGACAATGTCGTATGTTTGGTCTTGGTGGAACAGATTTGCTACGCTGCTGCTGCTTCTATTGCTGCTGCTGCTGTAGGTTATTGCTGCTTTTTTTCCAAGGAAATTACTGTAACAGATTGTTTAGGCTTTGCAACAGCTCTAGGATAAAGGTATTTTCCAGCTAAAGTTAGTTTTGATTGATTGATTCACTTCCGTTGCCAGTGGTGGAAAGAGTACTAACAAATTTTACTTAAGTAAAAGTATTGCTACTTAAGTAATAATTTACTTGAGTACAAGTAGAAGTACTGAAAAATAATATGACTCAAGTAAGAGTAAATACTGTAAGTAGTTGGCTTAAAAACTACTCAAGTAACTACGTAACAAAGTACTTTAGTATTATTTTTCTATTTTTACCCAAAATGGGTAGATGATAGCGATATGGAATCCTAAACACTCACATGTCATATCTGTTCCATTCATACTGGAAGCCCAGTACATACAGATTCATCCCTCGTGCAGAAAGTCCACAAGTGAGATTCATAGAAGTATTTAACTTACGATGTTTCAGGAAATGCCTTATATGGATATAATAACATGCAAATAGAGATGTTTTGACTGATGAAACATGAAGACAAACACATGGTAGTGATAATATATATCTGTGTTCATCAAGCTATCTCAGGTATTTTCATAAGAATGATGTCTTTAAAGGGATAGTTAAAAGGAAAATAAGCCCATGATTTACTCACCCTCAAGTCATCCTAGGTGTATATGACATTCTTCTTTCAGATGAATACAATCAGAGTTATATTAAAAAGTGTCCTGGTTTTATAATGGCAGTGAATGGCTGGAGAAAATTTTAAGCCCCAAAAAGTGCATCCATCCATGATAAAAGTGCTCCACTTTTACTCCAGGGGGGTTAATAAAGGCCTTCTGAAGTGAATCCATGCGTTTGTGTAAGGAAAATATCCATATTTAAAACTTTGTAAACTATAATCACTAGCTTCCGCCAGATGGCCGTACGCATCGATTTATGGTGGAAAACTAACCACAAGTCTTGTGGCGCAAGTCAATTTGCATAGTATGCGTACGGCCGTCTGGCGGAAGCTATAGTTATTTTACACTATAAAGTAAAAAATATGGGTATTTTTCTTACAAAAACCCATGGCTTCGCTTACCAAGGCCTTTATTAACCCACTGGAGCTGTGTGGAGTAGCCTATTTTTTATCATGAATGGATGCACTTTTTTGGGTTTAAAATTGTTTCGTCTGAAAGAAGAATGTCATGTACACATAGGAGGACTTGAGGGTGAGTGAATCATGGGTTAATTATAATTTTTGGGTGAACTAACTCTTTAATGCAATGCTAATCAATATAGCCTGTATAATATAATTTAATAAAATAATATATTCTCACTCTGTGTTAAGAAGCAACATGAAACCACAGAAGTAATTTCAAACACGACTGACATGTATTGTGATTTTGGAGTAAAACATGATATTAAAGGAACACTCCACCGTTTTTTTCATATTAAACTATGTTATTCCCTTAACTAAGACGAGTTGATACATATCTCTCTCGTATCTCGGCGCAGTAAAAAGTCACGCCTGAAAAATCCTCTCCCTTCTGTCATTAGAACCAACGTGACTTTTTACTGCGCCGAGTCAAAGTGCTCCCGAGTCCCAAGTGCTATTCCGCCATACATTATAGTTATCCTTTTTACCCGCTTAGAAAAACGCCACGTTTTATTTTGTGTCACCATACTTGGTCGTGTAACTACTTGTGTAACTGTATTTAAATAGGGAAAACGTGGAGGTGTTTGGTCGCTTCTAACTTCATCTCTGTTTGGTCCCTAATGAATGAACTGGGCTAAGCTAAGTGCTATCAAAGTGTGGCCGCGCGCCAGAGCGATTGAGTGCACGCACTGAGACAAGAGAGGTATGTATCAACTCATCTTAGTTAAGGGAATAACATAATTTAATATGAAAAAACGGTGGAGTGTTCCTTTAAACTCATAAATTGTATTGTGTGATGGTATGCAAGCAAACATATAGCTTTCCTTGTTGTAAAGAGCAATTGTTTTATTACTAATTTTGAAAAGTAAGTCCAGGTAAGATCATTTTAATGTTTTCATTTGAATCATTTCATAATTGAAAGCAAAGAAGGTTAAGTGAGAGGTTTGATAAAAAAAGAGAGATGTAGGCCTACAACAGTATGAATAAAAAGTGCCAATAAAATAATAATAAATAAGTGGGGTATGGTTAACATGTTAAATTAAATGCTCTTTTTTTTCCGTTCTACTGAAAATGTGCTGGGAGCCCACTATTCCTACACTTTTGCATGGATCTAATTGACAGATAAATCATGCAACCTTATTTCACTGTTGTTGAGTTTTATTCAGCTTTGTACAAAGTTTGCTTCGTACCAATAGTTTAACTGTATTGTTAAAGAGGGCAAGCTTTACCATTCATTTGAACTGTGTCCATGTTTTTCAGACACTTGCATTGTTCTTGCTCCGTCTATGCAATAACTGCGTCCATGTTATGAGCTGAGTTTTTTATTTACTTCAACTGCTCAGTCCTCTGGTATTATCAATGGGACGACCCATTTCAGGAGTTGCCACAATTAAAATTTAAAATCAGAATATGAGCATAGCTCACTTACATTCACTATAATATTGAAGCTTTAGCGATACTGATTCATAAAACGAGCGCCAGTAGGTGCTTTCTAGATTTGCGCAAAACTCTTGCGATTTTTTTTCTAAATGTCGACAAAAAACTATTGCGAAATGACGGCGTTTCCATTAACCGATGTTATGCGACTAAAACTTATTTTTTTCCTCTCGTGATAAGTCATTCCAATAGCAACGGACGTTGGTAGGTTATGCATCTCAGCCACGCACTGGCCATTATTATTAATCAAAGGAGATGTATGTGTGTTATCCAAGCACTGATGGTAAGGAAAGACCCTTATTCGCTAGTTGCACGTGGCCGTCATTTTGGATTTCGGATCAGCGAGGGTATGCTAAGACACTTCCGGTTTCGCATTACACCCGGTGCAGGGAGCCGGAGAAAGACAAAATTTATCTTTTATAGTTGTTTATAGAATCAATTATCACTTAAAATACTACTAAGATCCATATTACTATCACACGAGCCAATGGCAATTAAATGCACGGATGCATAGTCAGATTAATGAATGAAATAGGCTACTGTTCACAAACAGAAGATTGTATTTGACTCATGCTGCATACACATACGCAATAACAATTATGCCTAAATATAGAGTTACAACTACGACTAGAGTTGTTTACATAAAATGCACCGTGAACATTCACATGTTTGCCCTGTGATCGGCAACAAATCGCTCCGTGCACGGCGACCGTTGACGTTCGAACTTAAGTGTGTGGGCCAGTACTTCCAGTGAAAACGTACTCGGTTACTAACGTAACCTCGGTTCTCTCTAGAGAGGGAACGAGTACTGCGTAAGAACTTACGCTCGGGGGAAAGTCTCTTTCCGTGAGATATTGAAGCCAAAAATTATCCTTAATTTTTATATAATGCAAAACACGTTGCAGCAGCATACAGACATAGGCGAGGCAGCTTGCGCGCCTATTGGCTGCTCTGCGGCAACTGCAGCAGCCTATCGAGAGAGGCCCTCTTGACGCCTTGACCAATGGGGGTGCTTTGCGCCCATTTGCATAGCGTCCCGCCGAAATAGGCGTGGCCTAGGGCTATAAATATAGCGTCGAGAGGCTGGTTCACTGGTTTTCATCGCCGGAGCGAACCAGAGCGAACTGCAGGCACGGCAAGTATACGCAGTACTCGTTCCCTCTCTAGAGAGAACCGAGGTTACGTTAGTAACCAAGTACGTTCTCTTACGAGAGGTTCTCTCGTACTGCGTAAGAACTTACGCTTGGGGAACACAATGTAAAACGCCATGCGTGCTGAGATCCAATACCAAAGTCCCAAGGGCATGTGCCCGGGGCCCATATGGTACATGATCATCAGGGACTCACAGAGAGCCCAGGAAGAGAGGCTAAAGCATCATTCCTGAATAGGTAGCATCCCATCAGGGAGCATTAAAATAATAGTGTTCCACACAGTCAGGGCAAAGTTGAAAATGAAAATTATGGGTCTTACAGTTGCCCTCAGGGCTGTATGATCGATCCGTGAGCATTGCTCGAACGGTTTCCAGTATCTGAGCCGACCTCGGGGCAGATAGTACTGGCTCATTAGACCGACAACAGCTTAGCTTGCAAAGCGGGAACTTCCAGGTTATAAAACCTGATAAATGTAGACGGGGAGGCCCAGCCTGCCGCCATACAGATATCATGTAAAGAAATCCCACTGGACCAAGCCCACGAAGAGGCCATGCCTCTTGTGGAGTGCGCTCTGACACCTAATGGGCACTGCAGGCTCTTAGAGATGTATGCCAGCGCTATGGCATCCACTATCCATCTGGATAGGGTTTGTTTCGTTACAGCTAGCCCCTTAGAGCGTCCGTAGAACGAAACGAATAGCTGCTCTGTCTGTCTGAAGGCAGACGAGCGAGACACATAAGCTCTTAATGCCCTGTTACCGGGCAGAGCAAAGCGGCGTCCTTCTCCTCCTCAGGGACCGGTAAGGCCGAGAGGGAAATGACCTGGGACCTGAACGGTGTGTTGAGGGATTTAGGAACATACCCGTGTCTCGGTTTGAGCCTGGCGATGGAGTCATTTGGCCCAAACTCTATACATGTCGCGCTTACAGAAAGTCAATCTGTGATATCCACAGATTGAATTGGCTCAAATGGGGCACCTTTCATGGCCTCCAAGACCGTGGAAAGGTCCCATATGGGAACTGAAGGGGGTCTGGGAGGGTTTAACCTCTTTGCTCCTCTTAGGAAGCGAATGACCAGATCGTTCTTTCCAAGTGACTGGCTTAGCGTTGGTTTGACAAACGCCGCTAAAGCCGCCTCATAAACCTTGAGCGTGGAAGGGGTTCTGCCCTTTTCCAGAAGCTCTTGTAGGAAGGAAAGAACGTCCGTCACCCCACAGTCCTGGGGCGACACGCGGCTGTGCACCGGCTAGAAAACACAGACCATTTTGAGGAATAGAGCCGTCTCGTAGAGGGAGCTCTAGCCTGCGTGATCGTGTTTAGCACTCCCGAGGGGAGGTGAGTGGGTACCCATTGATGGCCCATACGTGTAGGGCCCAAAGCTCCGGGCGAGGATGCCAAATCGAGCCCTTGGCCTGGGTGAGGAGGTCTCTCCTCAGAGGTATCGGCCATGGGGCAGAGCTCACGAGTTGCATCAGAACTGGGAACCAGACCTGGTTTTTCCAGAACGGAGCTACTAGTAGCACCGAGCATCCACTTTCCCTAATCCGCTCTATTACCTGAGGTATGAGCGTAATGGGGGAAAGGCATAGAGCGGGCAGCGGGGCCATACGTGAGCCAGCGCGTTCCTGCTCTTGGAGAAGTATATCGGGCAGTGAGCGTTTTCTTGAGATGCAAACAGGTCTACTTCCGCTTTGCCGAACTTCTTCCACAGCAATTGGACTGTCTGTGGGTGTAGGGACCATTCTCCTGCCGGAACTGTGTTCCTGGACAATCTGTCTGGTCCCAAATTCAAGTGGCCGGGCACATGAGCTGCTCTCAGTGAGTGCAAATCGTGCTGGGCCCAAACCAGGAGGTGTTCCGTCAGCCTGTGAAGGGTTCGGGTTCTGAGGCCTCCCTGGTGATTTATAAAGGCCACCACCGCTATGTTGTCCGAACGGACTAGAACGTGGTGTCCTGCTATCTGGGGATAGAAGCGCCTGAGTGCTTTGTCGGCTGCCATCATTTCCAAGCAGTTGATGTGTAGAAGCTTTTCTCGTTCTGACCATAGGCCAAAGAACGGCCTGCCCTCGAGCAGCGCTCCCCATCCCGAGGTGGAGGCGTCCGTGGACACCACCTTCACACTCGAGGAAGTCCCCAGGCTTACTCCTGACCGGTACCAGTCGGTCGCTGTCCAAGGTTTCAGAGCTGAAATGCATTTCTGATCGACCTTGAGGCGAAAAAGACCAGAAGTCCACGCTCGGCGCGGCATACGCGCTTGCAGCCAGAACTGAAGTGGGCGCATCCGAAGGAGGCCCAGCTGAAGTACTGGCGATGCTGCGGCCATGAGGCCCAGCATCCTTTGAAATTGTTTGAGCGGGACCATAGCGCCGCAGCGGAAGCTTTCCGTCATGCGCTGAACGGCCAGTGTGCGTTGTGGCGATAACTGAGCTGTCATTGACAGCGAGTTCCGGTCTGTGCCCAGAAAGGATATTTCCTGACTGGGAGACAGCGAGCTCTTCGCCCAATTGACTGTGAGACTTAATTTCTCGAGGTGCTCGAGCAAAATGGTCGTGTGTTCTATGAGCTCTGTACGAGACTGAGCCAGAACTAGCCAATCGTCCAAGTAGTTCAAAACTCGCATTCCCCGAATTTTCAGGGGAGCGAGGGCCGCGTCCATGCACTTCGTGGATGTACGGGTCGCTAAAGACAGGCCGAACGGTAGGACTGTATACTGATATGCCTGGCCCTCGAAGGCGGATCTCAAAAATCGCCCGTGACGAGACGCTATTTGTATCTGGAAATACGCGTCTTTCAGATCTATCGACGCAAACCAGTCCCCCTGGCGAATTTGCGAGAGGATTTGTCTGGTCGTGATCATTCTGAACGGGCGCTTTGAAGCACTTTGTTCAGCCGTCTTAGATCTAAAATGGGTCTGAGACCCCCGTCTTTCTTTGGTACCAGGAAATATCTGCTGTACAGGCCCCCTTCGCTCTGAGCTAGACATAGGGGTTCTATGGCCCCTTTGCTCAGTAGTTTCGCTATTTCGGCTTGAAGTAGATGAGCTACTTCCGTTTTTACCGTAGTTTTGACTCGCGCCTCGCAGCGGCGAGGGCGTCGAGCAAACTGTAGCGAATAGCCTCTTTTTATAATGTTCAGCACCCATTCTGACACCCCGGGAGCTGTGCCCATGCATTCGCATGAATAGCTAGGGGTTGAATGAAGTTTGCGCTCTGGCCGTGACAGTGTGGCGGCTGAAGAGCTTCTATGTGCTGAAACATAGGTGCCGTGTTTGCGGCAGACGAGGCGGGGGGCGCGCTGATGACAGCAGGCAGCCTGTCCGCGCTCAACTCTGGTACAGCGAGTAGCTGAGAGAAGGCGAGCGGGCGAGACCCTTCGGGGTTTGACATGTCTGTGAGTGCATGTGGGCGCGCTATAGCGGGCACATGGGAAGCACTGAACACAACCTGGGTCTGTGACCGTGTGTGTTTTGGTTTCGTTTTACAGAAACCAGGAGACATGCAGTGTGCAGTGTATGTGGGCACTGAGCTGTGGGCACATTCACTACATTTAATGCGCAATCGACCTGAGTCGATTTTATGAGCGCAAGCTCTGTGTGAAGAGCTGTGTTTGTGTGTAGGAATGAGCACGTTATAGTGGGCATTTTTTCTACACTCGTAACACCATCGGCCGTGGCCGGACTGTGAGTGCATGTGAGTGCGACACAGCGTGCACATGAGAAGCACTGAACACACCTTTGGTCTGTGACCGTATGTGTTTTGGTTTCGTTTTTACAGAAACCAGAAGACATGCAGTGTATATGAGCACTGAGTTGTGGGCACATTCACTACTTTTAATGCGCAATCGACCTGAGTCGATTTTACGAGCGCAAGCTCTGTGTGATGAGCTGTGTTTGTGTGTAGGAATGAGCACGAGGTAGTGGGCATTTTTTCCAACACTCATAACACCATCGGCCGTGGCCGGAATACCAGGAAATACACTCTTTGAGGGATACATCTGGGTTGCCGTGGAAACGGCGTTTGTAAGCAGGCAAGCGGGCAGTGTTACCGACTTGTTTACTGCTAAATAAGCTGGAACAGTCACATTTTCTGGAACTGAGCGAGCTGGTAGTTTTTGTGGAAGTCTGGCCGCAGCGAGACTTGAACACCGTCGTTTTCCTAGAAGGGCTAGGACGACTTTGAGGCCCGTTGCCGCTGTGAGGCGGTGGCGGGCGGTGGCTGCGGCTGTGAGCTTCGAGCAGACGGCTGTTTAGAGCGACCTGTCGCGGAGCTAGCGCGCTTTGGCAGGAGATGCTAACCACAGGTGTCTCTCAGCACTGGTGAGAGAGGCCATAATCCGCCCTATGGCCTGTGCAGCAGATTTAGTAGCGCGAAGAGCGAGGTCTGTAGCGCTTTTCAAATCTGAAATGCTTACAGCTTCCAGTCCTTCCTCATCGAGTTTGCAGAAAAGGTTGGCTTGGAAAACCTGTAGCGTGGCCATTGTGTGCAACGCAGCTGCAGCCTGTCCAGCGGCGGTGTAAGCGCGGCCGTGCAGAAACTGAAGTGGTGTGGCAGGCTTTAGAGGGGAGCGCAGTCTAAGCGCCGTCCAGTGGAGGGCGGGCAAAGATAAGCAGCTACAGCTTCCTCTTACTGCAGGAAGAGAGTGGTATCCTCTGTTTTTAGCATCATCGACAACGGAGAATGCTGCAGAAACAGAAGTTTTCACTCTGGCTGAAAAGGGTGCAGACTAGGATTTCGCGAGTTCTTCGTGAAGCTTCAGGAAGAAACAGTGCGGGTCTAGACGGTGTTAGCAACACGGCCCCTTTAAGGAAACAGCCATCCAGTGTGCTGGCTCTACGGGCGCCGAGCACTCGAGGCCGAGGCTCTCAACGGCCTGAGAGAGCAGACGCGTCAGCTCTGATTCAATATTAGCCCGTTTCCCAGACGACTCCCGAGCAGGGGGTGCGAGATCAACAGAGCTGAGGTGCAGCCTCTGAGAATGTGCCATGCGAGTCCTTAGAGTCGTCATAGGCAACAGCTCGTAATGATGGCATCCGCCGTCAGCGAGCGCGAGAGCTGCGTGATCTTAGAGTGTGAGACATCTTGAAAAAGACGCTCAGCTCTTTTAGAGAGAAAGGGGTGTGATTCGCGGGGCGAAAACACACTAGCAGTAAAGGATATAGTGCACCGGATAGTGCAGCAGGAATGTCAGCAGAAGGCGGCGCGGCCAGCAGCTTCGATGCAGACTCGTCCCGCTGAAAGGCTTCTTCAGACGGCGCGGCTTCTCTCAGGATCCAGCGATGCGTGAGCTCCGCTTGAAGAGATGAAAATCAGTGAACCAGCCTCTCGACGCTATATTTATAGCCCTAGGCCACGCCTATTTCGGCGGGACGCTATGCAAATGGGCGCGAAGCACCCCCATTGGTCAAGGCGTCAAGAGGGCCTCTCTCGATAGGCTGCTGCAGTTGCCGCAGAGCAGCCAATAGGCGCGCAAGCTGCCTCGCCTATGTCTGTATGCTGCTGCAACGCGTTTTGCATTATATAAAAATTAAGGATAATTTTTGGCTTCAATATCTCACAGAAAGAGACTTTCCCCCGAGCGTAAGTTCTTACGTAGTACGACAGAACCTCTCGTAAGAGAACTACGGTGATCTGACAGCGAGAGACAACAGCGACCGAGTTCCATTACCACAGAGATATTTTTTTTCACAAGGAGTGTTGCCTTGCCTTTCAGAGGGTGACAGCCTCAGCACATAATCGTTCACGTTTCATTTCGTCACGTTACAACAGAGAAGTCAGCTTTCATGCGGTCCCCGTTGACGCCGCGGGACGGGCTGATGGATACAGAAGATCCGAAGGGATGACTTCAACCCGATCAAATTTTTTAAGTCCACATGAAATCAAAATTTACCATATTTACTTTGTTTGCCTAAATTGATCGTTTTGTGGTGAACAATTCATCCATGCAAGTCAATCCACACAAAAAAAATGTTTGGCTTCGTAATCTTTAATCAAAATCTGAAAATGCCCCTCCCCTCTGCTTTAGAGGACCTTCCCTGATGACGTATGTTTGACCCTCAAACCGTTAGTCTGTTATGAGCAGAGATGGAGAGGAGGAGCGCTAGAGTAAAACCCTGCCCTCTGTTCAATATTCCGTTTCACAGGGAAATACGTCACAACACTGGAGAAAATTCGTTTGCAACTTCCGGTTCACGCGGACTTTAAATGCATATAATTTCCAGTGTATTTCACCTGTGCGTTTATATGCTTTCTATTACTGCATTTATTTTGTGCAAGTGAGATGAGTAAAGATCTGTTCCATATATAATAATAATAATCTGTCTGGTGTTTATAAGCAGCACATGTATTGTGTAAAATATACACAAACTTACCTATATTAAATTGTTGGTGGCACCTACCGTAAAAAAATGAAAACGTAAAATATGTGATGATAATATTGATCGAGCAATTGATGTAAGAAAGTAAAAATATATGCGCAGAATTGAGAAAATAGTATTTATGGAGATAAATTGTAGCCGATCACAGGTCAACATGTGAATGTTCACAGTGCATTTTATGCAAATAACTCTAGTCATAGTTGTAACTCTATATTTACAGTAGGCATAATTGTCATTGCGTATGTGTATGCACTATGCAGCATGAGTACAATCTTTAATGCGAAACCGGAAGTGTCTTAGCGTACCCTTGCTGATCCGAAATCCAAAATGGCGGCCACGTGCAACTAGCGAATACTTGAGAGCGGCACATATGAGGTGTTTCTGGGTGTTTCTCCCTCATTTCTGCTTCGAGGTCTTGATTGTGGCATTTCTTTGAGGTTTAGAATCCATTATTCCTGTAATTCTTCTGTCTTTTATGGATTTAATAAAGAACTCTGTCTCGTATTCTGTCCAAACACACCGCGTCATCTACGTCAGGTGACCTGTAAATGCGCAAAAACTGTTTCCATTGCAGGTTTGCGAAATATTTATTTTTCGAATTGCCTGAAAAACCACCTCATGCGAGCGGAAAAACTTTTTTGTGATAAATGGGAGTTTTTGCGAAATTGACGTGTTTCCATTGGGCGTAATTGCAATTTGCGCAATATGAAGGGTAATGGAAATGCGGCTAGTGATTGAATGCCAGAGTGCGGTTTGAAGTCCCCGCCCCCCAGCCGAACTGGCCGTTTTGATTGGTTTTGCACCCGAGTCAGACCTGTCTGTTATTGGATGAAGCACTTCAGACCTTTCAGTTATTGGCTGAAGCACAGGGCTCCACCACAGTAGTTTGAAAAGTGTGTCAAATGTCAGCTTGCCCTGTTGCCTCGTCGGCACCTTTATCAAAGTACTTTGTACTTTTGGTGGAAAATAAATGTAGCTTTAAATAAATAAATAAATGAAGTTGAATATTTTATTTTTATTCTACTCAAGTTAAAGTACCACAATTTAATTATACTCAAGAAAGTAGAAAAAAATCGTAAAATCTACTCAAGTACTGTAACAAAATTATTTGTAATTAGTTACTTTCCACCTCTGTCCGTTGCGAAGATCATTAGTTATTAATGTAAAAAAGCTACATATGATGGCAGAGCTTTCAGCTTATAGATTCCCCTATCCTAGAGAGAGTGAAGTGCTAAAATGTGCTAATGTGGATTTCTGCCTAGATATGTAATAACATTTTGCAAAAGAATTATAGATAAAGACAGAAACACACCTGTTCACCTGTCACTTTCCTCAGCTGTAGGTCAAGGCAAGTTTCAAATCAGTGCTTCTCCCGGGAGACTATCGCTAAATGCAGACATCCCAACCTGCACAAAGTCATTTCCGGGAGTCAAGAAATCTCCAACGGGGGGGGGGGGGGGGGGGGGGGGTATTCGGTTCGAGAAATCTCCAACGGGGGGGGGGGGATTCGGTTCTAATTAGTTCGGTTCGAGAAATCTCCAACGGGGGGGGGGGGGGGTCTGATTAATTCGGCTCGAAAGTAGAGATAAAATCCCGAGGCACACACGCACACTAGCGCACACACGCAAGGTCTCTCGCTTCCTCTCTCTGCCGTGCACGCGCTACGCTTGCGCGCTCTTGCTTCCGGGAGATTTTAACTGATTTGCGGGCATCAGGGAGCCGCTATCAATATGCGGGAGACTCCCGGAACTTCCGGGAGACTTGGGATGTCTGTAAATGAATCCCCTTATCTTAGCGACATCTGTTTTAGAAGAGGAAGCTGCTCAACTGCATTTGTGAGAAAATCTGCCTGGACACATTTGTGAGAAAATCGAGCCGAGAGATCTCATAAAAAGCCAATTGTCTCACAATCATAACAGACAGATATTCATTTGTATGCACTAGATTTGGTATTTGTTCAAAGGTTACATGCAATTTGTAGGATGGTTTGTATTTATTTGTGAAAAATTATCTAGGCTCATTTATTTATATTTGTAAAACACAATACATATTTGTTACTCCACTGCATTTTTGCTCAAATTTACCTTTGTACTTGCACATTGCTTTCTGTTTGTTTGCGAGTCGAGTTTTCCTTTGCAAAGCAGATCGAGTTTGTTTGCAAAATGCTGGATTTGTTTGTTTAATTATGGCACAATATTGACTCCATACTTCTGGGCTTGAAGCTTTATTTTTCGTTAGTTTAGCCTCTGTTTCAAATACATGTAACCCAGTAGAATACAATTCTTCAGGTAATGGGTTATCTAAATTTATTTGTTTTTGTTTGGTTCTAATCCAGAGCTAAAATGTGAATGATACATCTCTATATATTATGTATAAAGGTGTGTGTGTGTGTGTGTGTGTTCCTTCTTATTTCAAGTTTGATTGCTATGTACATGTGAAAAAACGTGGCATTAACAAACAAGTTAGGTGTTTCATTATTTTATTGGTTTATGTGAATTAAGTCCCGGCCCTCACTGGTGTTTTGTGTAACGTGAGGGGTTGTTCTAGAGCAGTGGTTCCCAACCTTTTTAGGGTACTGTACCCCCAAAACACTTTATCTTTCCTGAAGTACCCCCACAAGCACATGTGATCTGTGTGATTTTTAGATTTGGTGTAAATTTTAGGTTTGCACAGTGTAACATAACATCTATATAATTTACCTGTAAATAATGATATTTTTACTTCCTATAATAACTCATACTTGTCTTTGTTCAATATTTGTATGACTTTTTTCACATCTTCACATGTCCAGACCAATTATACAAAAGCAAAGATCACATTTTATATACATAGTAGCAGCCTACTCTAAATATGTTTAGACCTGTGTATGACACAAAAGGACTCACCAATCAATGAGAAACTTGACCCTGTCTCTCACTCATAAGCTTGCTCAGTCTTGGGGGCAGTGTGGCAACAGCAGCTATCAGGCTTTTCTCCAAGTTGAGTCTGTTCCTGTGCTTGCACTTGATTACGGCCATGGATGAAAATGTCACTTCACATAAATATGTAGATCCAAATGGCAGGAGTTCATTCAGTGCATGTTTCCCCAAATCAGGATATTCCTTCTCCACATCACACCAGAACTATGACAGGTCTGTTTCTGAATATCTCATCTTCAGTCCACGGTCTGAGGACACATCCAGCAGATTTTCCTGTAGTCTGGTAGGAATGTTGTTATCCGTACTTTCAGTCATGAAAGGATTACGGACCTAGTCAAGTTTGGCAGACTTGCTTTCAATATCAGGGAAGTAGTAGTTGAACTCACTGTTGAGTCTGGATAAATGTGTGCTAACTAGTTGCACTATATGAGCTCTGTCAACATCACCTGCAGAAAGGTAGCTGCTGAGCAGCTGGAAACAACTTGTGTCCCCATCTTCACATTTACTCTCCCACAGTTTGATCTTCTTCATGAATCCACACACTTTGTCATACATGTTTAGGATGTGTGTGTCTTTACCCTGCAAAGTTAAATTCAGGTTGTTCAGTTTGCTAAAAAAATCAGCGAGATATGCAAGGCAGGCTACCCAGTGTGTTTTCTCCAACATAACAACAAGGGAATGTGAGTGGTCTGCCAGAAAAGCGCTTACTTCATTGCGCAGCTCCAAAAGCCTCTGTAGTGCTTTCCCTTTCGATAACCAACGTACGCCGGTGTAAAGAAGTAGCTGTTGGTGCTCAGCGCCACTGTCATGACAGAGCCTTTCAAACAATCTGTGATTCAGAGGCCGCGATTCGACAAAGGTTATCACTTTCACTGCGTCATTCAAAACTTCATGTAACTCAGGACTCATTCTCTTACTGGCCAGTATATGCTATTTTAAGGGCGCATGCTTGGCCATAATCAATGTAACGTGAGCACAACGCGCATACACTTTGATTCTCTCATCTACACACAGAAGCAGCAGTTTTCATTTTTGCAAATCATACATTATTACGATAGATAGATAGATAGATAGATAGATAGATAGATAGATAGATAGATAGATAGATAGATAGATAGATAGATAGATAGACAATTTATTATACAAGCATACATCTAGCTTACACATTTACCCAAATTATCATACGTCTTTTTAACCGAAGTTAATTTGGGTGGGTTTCTCCATCCCCAACCTCCCTGACGAGAGTGTTGCTCTCCTCGGCTGTGAACCGCTCCTGGCGCGCGCCTGGCAAATCCACCATTATAATAGGAATCCGCTTTAGAAAAAGCGCGTCTGCTCTTAAAGGGAATGTGAGATGACGCTCTGATTGGTTTATTTCACGTTACGCCCAAACCACACCTATGAATAATGAAGCAACTTCAGACCAACCCATTTTAGATTTGCGCCTGGCGCAAGAGTCATTTATCCCGCCGGGAAAATAGCAACAGCGCCAAGACCCGCCCACAAAGTTACTTGCGCTTTGCGCTTTAACACTTGCGTTTCAGATCGTTAAAATAGGGCCCACAGTCTCTATATGATGATATCTAGGTGAAAGAGTCCCTATGTGATGGGATTTATCTGACGTTGGTGACGTGAGACAGCTAGCAGACGGTCGGTTTAGCCAGTCTGTCTGCTTCCTGACCTGACCTGATTCATGTTTGAGCTCTAAGACTATGTGCCATATTACTAGAGAGAAGAGCAGCACCATCCCAGGAGGGATGAATACCATCTCTTTTCAAGAGACTAAGTAATCTGGGTTTTTATACATCACTGTTCGTGCTGCAGTTATGAAATAGTATATGCCCAAATATAATTCTGCCGAAAATGCAGCTGCTTGCATACTTTGTATGTAAATAATGTGAATACATTGTTTGCATTTTAAAAATGGTAATGTTTACATTTCATAAATAATAATAATAATGCATTTTATTTGAAGGCGCCTTTCTGAACACCCAAGGACACCTTACAGCAAACAACCAATGAAATAATAACAATATATAAAAAAAACAAAAAAAAAAACAAAAAAAAACAGTAAAATTACATCCATCACACAAAGAAAAGAATGCTGCAATTCACACATAAGCCTGAGTAAAAAGATAAGTTTTTAGACGGGATTTAAAAATTTGAAGACTGTCACAATTCCGTATATTGGGGGGAAGCGAATTCCACAACCGAGGCGCCACAAAACTAAAAGTTCTCGCTCCCATTGTAGTTAAGCGAATACGTGGCGACACAAGAGAAATAGAGTGAGACGATCTCAGAGAACGAGAAGGAGTATAAATGTTTACAAGATCAGTGAGATACGGTGGAGCCAAATTATGTAAAGCCTTAAATGTGAGAAGCAGAATTTTAAAATCAATACGGTACTTAACTGGAAGCCAATGTAATTGTTGAAGAATTGGAGTGATGTGCTCGCGTAAAGAAGTCCTAGACAGGACACGTGCCGCTGAGTTTTGAACCAGTTGAAATTTACGATGAAGTTTTGTCGGAAGACCAGAGAGAAGAGCATTACAGTAATCAATTCGTGAAGTGACCAGCGCATGAATTAGAATTGCTGTGCTGCTCTTAGTGAGGGAAGGACGAAGACGGCTAATATTACGCAAATGAAAATATGCGGCGCGTGTAATGTTATTTACATGTGCTTCAAAGGAGAGTGTGCTGTCCAGGATGACACCCAGACTCCTGACCTGTTGAGAAGGATAAATTTCAGTATTGTCAATAACAAAAGAAGGACAATCAGATTTAGCCAAAGTTGATTTAGTACCTACTAATAAAACTTCGGTTTTGTCACTATTTAGTTTGAGGAAATTACCTGAAAGCCAAGCTTTAATTTCAGATAAACATTCATTCAAAACAGGTCGAGGAGAAGAACTAGAAGGTTTAGACGATAAATACAACTGGGTGTCATCAGCATAGCTATGGAAATTAATACCGTATTTCCTAAAAATAAAACCAAGAGGAAGTAAGTAGATCATAAATAAAAGAGGCCCTAAAACAGATCCCTGAGGAACTCCAAAGTTAACTCTAAATGACCTTGATTTATAATTTTTTATTTGGACATATTGATTACGACCGGTGAGGTATGATCTAAACCAGGACAAGGGGGTACCCGTGACTCCTATAGATACTAGCCTGTCCAAAAGTATCTTGTGCGAGATAGTGTCAAATGCCGCACTAAGATCAAGTAGGACTAGTATAGTCAGAAGACCAGAATCAGCTGCTATTAACAAGTCATTAGTTATTTTAACCAAGGCCGTCTCTGTACTATGATGAGAACGA
The DNA here is from genome assembly GCF_964197995.2 of Scardinius erythrophthalmus. NCBI lineage: Eukaryota > Metazoa > Chordata > Actinopteri > Cypriniformes > Leuciscidae > Scardinius > Scardinius erythrophthalmus. The sequence goes on from NC_138223.1 coordinate 26,217,720, forward strand.
AATCCAGATTGGAAACGTTCATATAATGCATTCTTGGACAGGTGTTCATGAATTTGAGCTTTGACACATTTTTCCAATATTTTAGTAATAAATGGCAGGTTAGAAATCGGTCTATAGTTTTCAAAATTTAATGGATCAGCCCCTATTTTTTTAAGAATTGGAGTAATGACAGCGGTTTTCATGGAGGACGGTACATGCCCGGTATCAAGCGAAGAATGAATAATTTTAGTGAATAATGAGGACAGTGACGATACACAAGCTTTAACCAAGCAAGTAGGCATTGGGTCGAGCTGACAAGTAGAAGATTTAGATCTTTGAATATAATCCCGTATCTCTGCTGTAGGTGGCAGGGTAAAAGAATTAAAAGTAGAATGTATAGTCATTTGTGGGACTAAGAGACTCAGAGGATTTAGAGCTAAATTACTGATAGCCAACTGCTGATGGATCTTATTAATTTTTGACTCAAAAAAAGTCATAAAATTATTACATTGTTCTGTAGAACACAGGCTTAAAGGCATGGCATCTGCTGGACAGGAAACCTTCTTTACTAAAGAAAAAAGAGATCTAGAGTTTCCTTCGCTGGCTCCAATTATATTAGTATAATAATCTGATTTTGCTTTAAGCAGAGCTTCCTTATAATGGTACATATGATCACTCAACATATCTTTGTGTACCATTAAACCAGATTTAGCATATAAACGTTCAAGCCTCCGTCCCTTAGTTTTAAGTAGACGCAAATCAGGGGTAAACCATGGAGCAGAAACATTAAAAGAAACAGTCCGAGTTTTAACAGGAGCAAAAACATCCAAGATCTCAGTTAGTCCACTGTTGTAAAGGGAAATCAGAGCGTCAGGAGTGGAGAAGTTCACTTTGTTTGAAAAGCTAGCCAGTTCATCAGCAAGATTAGAGACATCAATGTTCTTAATGTTCCGAAAAGTTATACTATGGCCCGTCTTTAAGGCGAGACACGGCAGGCAAAAACATCGATTTTCATGCAGTGGTCAATTTTGAGATTTTGGGCTAGTTTACTCCTTCAATATGTGTTCTTTCAAGCTGCTATAAAGAAAACGTTGAAAATATACATTAAGATGTTTATTTTATTACATTTTGTTTACTTGCGGCTGTAAGTTTCTCCCGAATTTACCAGGAAGTTAGCATTACAATACGACGCGCCGAGCTCCGTCTGTTTACTGAAGTCTGTCATGACCGGTATCACTGTGAAGCTCTGAGTCTCCTGCACAACGCTATGTAACCCAAATATGGGCATTTCCTTTCTATCAGTAACCAATCGTGAATGTCCAAAGGGGGATTTAAAGCTTCGACGATTTCTCATTTAGAGCTATTTAAATCTTTAACTGCCGTTTTCTCAAAATGAGTTTTTGTCATTCTCCAGTAGAAACATCGCAGCCTATGTAGCACCTATGTACACCAAACTTTCCAGTTATACACTTAGCAGTATTCTGAAGATATTTTCAGAGGGATTTGTTAATAAATCATTCCTGGCCTGATTTATGTGACATTTTAATAAAAAAAAATATGGTGAAAATCTATGTTTTATGGCTATGGACAGTATATTTTGATTTTATAGGTAATGAAAGTATATATCCTGAAATCCCTCTGAGTTTTTATTTTCATCTTGTCTGTAAACAAAATGAAAAAAAAAAAAATTCACCTGGCTTTATCATATGTTCAGATCTATCTACCGAAAATATATGCAAAATCGTGCATATTTAATGAGATAATGCATCATTTGCATAATTAAACATACAAATTTCTAAAACTTGTAATACATTTTTTTTATATACTTGTGAAAGTAATCAACTGAGGAAGTTTCATGGTGATATCTATTATTTTAAAATTTTACCGTATTCACCTGTAGTGTCTCGCCTTAACTTAAAAACTGTCAACTGAGCACAGAAAGAGACTAGAAAATGATCTGATAGAGACAGGTCAGAAACAATACAATTATATGGTGCTAAACCCAAGCAGCAGATAAGGTCAAGAATATGACCTTTGAAGTGAGTAGGAGAATTCACAAACTGTTGCAAACTAAAACTGTCCAAACAAGATAAAAAATCACATGTACTTGCATTTCTCAAATTGTCCATATGAATGTTAAAATCACCCAACATAATTACATTGGAAGACATGGCACACAGATCAGTTAAAAGGTCAGAAAGTTCAGATAAAAAACTTGAGTTATTTTTAGGGGGGCGATAAACAGTAATGAGAATAGTCGGTATTGCCCCGTTTATCTTTATGGCAATGCATTCAAAGGAGGAATATGTGGGCACAGTCAATTGTGATACTTTCCATTTCTCCTTATAGAGAATCGCAATACCCCCACCGCAGCCGATAGTGCGGGATTTACAAATAAAAGTATATCCTGGAGGAACAGACTCATTCAAGTGAAAATAGTCACCATGTTTCTGCCAGGTTTCAGTTAAACAGAAAAAATCCAACTTACGGTCAGACAACACGTCATGTAGTAGAGGTCCTTTACCAGAGAGCGAGCGGATGTTAAGCAATCCAAATGACAGGTTGTTTTTACTGGAATCAATACCTGACGATCTTTTAAGATTGGAGAGGACGCTGTGGTCAACAATCCGCTCTGACCTCCGTGTTGGACGAGGTTTCTGCGACCAAAATGACTGTATTTTACACGAATCATTAGTGCTGTAGGATCGACGGGATCCACGGTGAACATATTTCCGACGGTGCTGGCCGGTGATGTCTGGATGAAAGCGTAGTGTTGATGGAGGATCAGTAAAACGCAACCGAAGTTGGAGAAGTTCCTCCGCCGAGTACTGAAGCATCGACCCCGTGGGATGGAATAAGGCAGAACAAATGGCGATCTTCATGGCCCACAGACAAATGATCCGGCCAAGTAAGTCGGCGATCTTCATGATTGTGATTTCCAAGTTGAAGGCGCTGGGTGCAGACAGTCAACAGGTACACACACCATCGACCAGGAGCAACAGAGACAAAAAATTGCTATAATGAGTAGCTAAAATATACTCGTTGGCTTATAGTAAATTTGCAGGGTCAAATAATTTAGGCACAAAATAAAACAAATTAAAACAAATTCTTAATAAAAGCAAATAAGATAAAATTTCATCACAGGAGCAGCGACAGCTAACAGCGCCAGCGTTCACTCCGGAAGTGAGTGATCGACTCATTAGCCGACAGATGGACTCAAATTAGCAAACACATACAGTGTCTACTTAACCGCAATGTCTGCTACAGATGTTGATATTTGTTAACATTGCAAACTGATTGTTATACATGTTGCTGCTGTAAAAAAAAAACTAGGAATGGCTGTGGCTCTGTTATCTATCTATCTATCTATCTATCTATATATATATATATATATATATATATATATATATATATATATATATATATCATTCATGCCCTTAGCGTCGAGAACGACGATTGGTATGGCGCTTCAGTCTTCTACTGTTAAGGAAGTCATTGTACTGCTGGCAAGATCTTTTGACACCAGATCTTATGGAAGCTTGCCACATTGCTCGGTCACCAGCAAGCGTTTCCCAGTTTTCGCTTGGAAGGCCGAACGACTAAAGGTCACGCTTCAGGACATCCTTGTAGCGGAGCTTCGGCCGACCGACTGGGCGAGGGGCATCAGCAACTTCGCCATACAAAATTGCTTTCGGTAACCGGTTTTCATCCATGCGGTAGGTGTGGCCAGCCCAGCGTAAGCGACGGGTCCGCAACATAGTGTAGAGGTCTGTGCTCTTGGTCATGGAAAGGATAGCCGAATTTGGAACATGATACTTCCAAGTTATGCCAATAATTGAGCACAGACAACGAAAGTAAAAGGTGTTCAGACGGTGTTCATGTCTGCGGTAGGAGCACCAAATTTCATTGCTGTACAGGAGAGTGCTGAGAATACAGGCCTCGTAAACTTGGATTTTTAGGTGGAGAGACAGTGAATTGTTCTTCCATACTCTCTCGCTAAGCCTGCCGAAGGTTGTTGATGCTTTCCCAATACGGATGTCCAATTCGCAGTCTAGACTGTTGGAGGTGTCGACTGTGGAACTCAGATAAGTGAACTTTGTGACGTTTGTCAATACGCTGTTGTTGATGGTGATTGTGGGTAAGAGCATAGCAGGTTGGGCAAAGACCACTGTTTTTCCCAGGCTGATCTTCAATCCAAACTCCTCACAAGCAGCAGCAAAGGAGAAGCACATAGCCTGCAGCTCAGTCTCAGAGTTGGCAAGGAAGGCGGCATCATCTGCATATAGGAGTTCCCGAATATGGACGCGGTTGATCTTTGTTTTTGCACGAAGTCTTGCCATGTTGAAGAGATTGCCAGAGCTGCGTGTGTGAAGTAACACTCCACATGGAACAGGGAAAGCTTGGCGCAAGACAGTGGAGAAGAATATACCAAAGAGAGTTGGAGCTAGTACACAACCTTGCTTTACACCACAGAAAATTGGAAATTGCTTAGACCGAGAGCCCTCAAACTGTATTGTTGCCTTCATAAGAACATGAAATTCTTGTATGATTTTCAAGAGTTTGGGAGGACAGCCCAGTTGACGGAGGATGGTAAAGAGGCCGGACCTGCTGACATAGTCAAAGGCCTTTGTCAGATCGACAAAGACTGCATACAAGGGCCGACCTTGCTCAATGCATTTCTCTTGGATTTGGCAAACTGAGAAAATCATGTCTATGGTTGAACGACCAGGACGGAAACTGCATTGGCTCTCCGGGAGTATCCTGGTTGCAATGACCTGTATGCGTGGGAGGATGTGGCGGGCTAAGACCTTGCCAGGCTGGGAGAGAAGAGCTATGCCACGGTAGTTGCTGCAGTCGCAGCGATCCCCTTTGTTCTTATACAGAGTAACTATGTTAGCGTTACGTAATTCATCTGGGATGCTGCCTTCATTCCAGCAGATTGAAAAGAGGTGATGGAGTTCCACGGCAAGTGTGTTGCCACCACTTAAGGAGATTTCAGGTGGAGGCCCATCCACACCAGGGGCTTTGCTGTTCTTCAGAAGGCTGATGGTTTTTTTAACCTCATTGAGAGTGAAGATGTTGTCAAGCTCGAACATGATTGGGAGTTGAGGAACAGCAGATACTATAGCAGCTTCACTAGCTGTTACAGGCTCAACATACAGTGAACTGTAGTGTTCCACCCAGCGATTTAGCTGATCGTCATGGTTTGTGTGTATTTCACCTGTTGCAGATCGTAGAGGGGAGGACTTCTTCACAGGAGGACCTAGAGCTTGCTTTAGCCCCTGGTACATACCACCAGTATTACCAGTGGCAGAGCAATGTTCTACACGCCTGCAGATGCTTTCCCAGTAGAGGTGTTTTTTCTCCCGTGTTAGGCACTGCACCTCTGAGCGGGTCTGTTTCCAATGAGCAATGGTATGAGGGGAGGAGTCTTGTTTGACAGCCAGTCATGCCGCACGCTTATTTGTAAGAGATGGAAGGAGAGTGTCTGCATGACACCTAAACCAGTCAGGCAGTTTTCGGGTGCGTCTGCCAAAGCTGGAAAGTGCGCAGTCCCTAACTATGTTACGAAAGCGCAGCCAGGCCAATGTAGCATCCTGGGTGGGGGCGGACAGAACAAAATTGGCTTGCAGTGAAGCCTGAAACTGTTGGCAGTTTTCTTTTGACTTGGTTGCAAGAATGTCGAAAGTCGGACACGGCTTTGGACGAGACAGGTGGATTCTCTTGGGATTGAGTTTAATCTTGCAGCGCACAAGTGAGTGATCTGTGTCACAGTCAGCAGAGTGCATAGACCTGACATGAGTGAGGTCCTGAAGGTGGGTTTTTTGGATGATAACATGGTCAAGTTGATGCCAGCGTTTCGAGCGTGGGTGTTGCCATGTCATCTTGGACCATATTGAGCCTTCAAAAAAAGATGATGGGATGCACAGCTTATGTGAAGCGCAAAGCTCGAGGAGGCGCTGTCCATTGTCGTTCATTGAGCCCACAACATGTGGACCCAGCACGTCTGGCCAGGCGTTGGTGTTACTGCCCACACAAGCATTGAAATCGCCAAGGATGACTATGCGGTGGCCACGACTAATGTTGGAAAGAGTTTCACTCAGCAGGAGAGAGAAAGAATCTTTCTGATCGTCTGGCGAAGTTAGGGTCGGGGCGTAGGTAGAAAGTAATGTCACTGGACCCGCGGTGGTGTGCAGTCGCAGTGACGACAGCCTGGGAGAGATGGAGATGGGAGTTTCAGTGAAACAGAGCAGCTTATTGCAGATGGCAAAACCCACTCCATGCTTTGGTCTTTCATTGTCGGGATAGCCAGTCCAGTAAAACGTGAAGTTAGCTTCACATACAAAGCCACTTCCGGTGAGCCACATCTCACTTAATGCTGCGATGTCCACCCTGAGTCGTAGAAGTTCCCTGGCTATTCACCTTATTCTGCGCCTGTTCTATTTCCCATGATTCATAGCGGTTTCAACTGACTAAATGGTTTTCTACTTCCGGTTGAAGTGTTTGTTTACATAGAATGTTAGTACTAGTGTAAAGGCTACGGTGATCGTTTGTAGTTATTAAAAGCAGTAGATAGGGCCGTAGTACTCGAGTCCGGTCTTGGACTCGAGACCGTTTTTCTATGGTCTCGGACTTGTCTCAGACTCGCTGGCATTCGTACTCGGACTTGTCCCGGTCTCGGCCACTGGTCTTGCCAAATATGGCTTTTGGTCTCTACCGAGTCCAGGTGTCAAGTCAAGTCATCTTCATTTATATAGCGCTTTTAACAATGTAGATTGTTTCAAAGCAGCTTTACAGAGATAAACGTATAATTTATGGTAACAGAGATTGTTTTGGCTTTATAGCGGTTCTTTAGTAAAGTTATTTTCCAGCTAAGGTTAGTTATGATTATATCGCTTCCGTCGCAACAATCATTTGTTATTAAATTAGGGGCCGCTAAGATGACACAATTCTCTCTACATAGACTTTAAACGCGAACCTGTGAGAAACGCTGATGGCGTTCACATGCGCATTAAGAATTGGTTCTATAGTTATGTGCGTTTGAATAGATGTACGCAGGTTTGTAATTCCCTACAAACCAAGCCTAAACAAAGTACTGGTGTTTCCTTATAATTTTTGATACAGAATTTTATTTTATTTTATCATTTCGGGGTAGATACGTGAATTGAGTTTCCCGACAACGCTTTATCTGTGGAGTGGTAAAGGGATCCTCCATAAGGAGAGACTAGTTGGCACTTCAGCACTGCGTTGTCATCGGGTCCAGGCGAAGGTCCTTCATCAGATCTGGATACGGCCTGGATCCGGCAGGCTGCGGGAAAACCTCGGGATAAACAAAGACACTAAAATTAGCGTAGATGCCATTCTTCTTATGATGTAACGAGTACATCAGGATTTATGGGAAGTGTTCCCGGTTCCAGCTGACCTAATCTATGCAGCCTAACATTGAATTATAGAAGTCTATAATGTATTATGTGAACGCTAGGTCAAAGAGATGTGTTTTTAGTCTAGCTTTGAACTGACAGAGTGTGTCTGCTTCCCGGACAATGGTAGGAAGGCTGTTCCAAAGTTTTGGTGCTAAATAGGAGAAGGATCTACCGCCAGCAGTCAATTTTGATATTCTAGGTATTATCAACTGGCCGGAATTTTGAGATCGCAATAGACGTGAAGGACTATAATGCGTTAAGAGCTCGCTCAAGTACTGCTGAGCTAAACCATTTAGTGCTTTGTACGTGATCAGCAATATTTTAAAATTGATGCGATGTTTAATAGGGAGCCAGTGCAGTTTTGACAGAACCGGGCTAATATGGTCATACTTCCTGGTTCTGGTAAGAACTCAAGCTGCTGCGTTTTGAACTAGCTATAGTTTGTTTATTAAGCGTGCAGGGCAACCACCCAGTAGAGCATTACAATAATCTAGCCTTGAGGTCATGAACGCATGAACTAATTGTTCCGCATTTGTCAATGAGAGCATATGACGTAATTTAGATATATTTTTAAGATGGAAAAATGCAGTTTTACAGATACTGGACACGTGACTTTCAAATGAAAGATTGGTATCAAAGAGCACAGCCAGGTTCCTAACCGACGACGAAGACTTAACAGAGCAGCCATCAAGTGTTAGACAGTATTCTAGGTTATTATGTGAGGAAGTTTTTTGTCCAATAATTAGAAACTCTGTTTTTTCAGAATTTAGAAGTAGGAAATTACGAGTCATCCAATTTTTTATATCCGCTATGCATTCCGTTAATTTTGTGAATTGGTAAGTTTCGTTAGGTTTTGAAGAAATATAGAGCTGAGTATCGTCGGCATAACAGTGAAAGCTAATGCCATGTTTCCTAATGATATCTCCTAATGGTAGCATGTACAGAGTGAACAGCAGCGGTTCTAGTACTGAGCCTTGTGGTACGCCATACTGAACTTGTGATCGATGAGACATCTCTTCATTTACTGCTACAAACTGATAACGGTCAGATAAGTATGATTTAAACCATGCTAATGCAATTCCACTAATGCCAACATCATTTTCGAGTCTATTTAAAAGAATGTTGTGGTCAATAGTGTCAAATGCAGCACTAAGATCGAGTAACACTAATAGAGAGACACAACCACGATCGGATGATAAGAGCAAATCATTTGTGACTCTAACGAGAGCAGTCTCAGTACTATGGTACGGTCTAAATCCTGACTGAAAATCCTCGCAGATATCATTTCTTTCAAGAAAGGAACACAGTTGTGAAGATACGATACTCGGTTACTCACGTAACCTCGGTTCTCTCTAGAGAGGGAACGAGTATTGCGTAAGCTTGCTTACGCTGCGGGAAAGTCTTCTTTTCTCGAGATACTGAAGCCAAAAATTATCCTTAATTTCATTTTTTGTCAACGCAGTGCAGCTGCGGGCAGCTGAGCTAGAGCGGCATACTGCGCGCTCATTGGCTGCCGCGCGGCAACTGCTTAAGCCTACCAGTGAGCCTGGCGTGACGTCACGCCCAATGAGGGCGCGCGCGCCCTAGCGCGTCACAGCCCGCCAGAATGGGCGGCGTCAGAGCATATATAAGGAAGGCTCGTAGGCTATATTCTCTGTTTTCTGTCGAATGAAGCGACACGAGCTACAGGCTTCAAGCACGGCAGGGAACGCAATACTCGTTCCCTCTCTAGAGAGAACCGAGGTTACGTGAGTAACCGAGTATCGTTCTCTTACGAGAGGTTCTCTCGTATTGCGTAAGCTTGCTTACGCTGCGGGAACCCCTTGTCCACGCCGTGCGAGCCTAACAATCACATATGACTCTATGAAGAGCATAGAGGTGAAAAACAGGTGGCCAGCGGTGCGGGCCAACACATGTTCATAAGCACATCTAGGGAACGCAAGAACGGCAAGGCCGGTCTATGTATACTGACCCTGAGCGTGCAGCTCAACAGACAAGCTAGTCAATAGTACAACCTGCGCATATGGGCAGGACATGAACACGACTAGACTGACAGAAGTTTTGCCTGCAGAGCGGGAACTTCCAGGTTATAAAACCTAACAAAAGTGGAGGGGGACGCCCAGCCCGCCGCCATACAAATGTCATGAATGGAAATCCCGCTGGACCATGCCCACGATGAGGCCATGCCTCTGGTGGAATGAGCCCGTATGCCCAACGGACATTGCAGGTCTTTTGACACATATGCTGCCGCAATAGCGTCCACTATCCATCTGGATAGCGTCTGTTTCGAGGCGGCGCGACCCTTAGCGCGCCCTCCAAACGAAACGAAAAGCTGCTCTGAGAGCCTGAAGGCTGCAGAGCGCGTGACATAACACCTTAACGCCCTGACCGGGCAAAGGCGGTTGACACCCTCCTCACTGCCGGATGACGGCAGGGCCGATAGGGTAATGACTTGAGCCCTAAAGGGAGTACCTAACACTTTGGGGACATAGCCGTGCTTCGGTTTGAGAATGGCTAACGAGTCGTTAGGTCCAAACTCGAGGCACGACGCGCTGACAGACAGCGCATGCAAATCGCCCACTCGTTTGACTGAAGCCAGAGCTAGCAGAAAAACGGTTTTAAGCGTCAAGTATTTCAACTCCACAGAGTCCAAAGGCTCGAACGGATGCACTTTCAGGGACTCTAGGACCAGGGACAGGTCCCAAATAGGGACTGACGGGGGCCGGGGAGGGTTCATCCTCCTGGCCCCTCGCAGAAAACGGGTGATGAGTTCATCCCTGCCCAGTGAGCGGCCGCGCGCCGAATCGGCGAACGCTGCTATGGCCGCGACGTAAACCTTGAGCGTGGAGGGGGACCTGCCCGCGTCCAACATCTCTTGGAGAAAGTTCAATACCTGTGGGACTCCACAGGACTGAGCATTAGAACCCATTTCCACACACCATTTGTTAAACACTGACCATTTAGACGCATAGAGCCGCCTCGTCGAGGGGGCTCTGGACTGCGTGATCGTGTTAATTACCCCTTCTGGCAGATCAACGAATATCCGTTGATTTCCCACGCATGCAGAGACCAGTGCTCTGGATGGGGATGCAGAATCGATCCTCGAGCTTGAGAGAGAAGATCTCTCCTCACCGGGATCGGCCATGGGGCTGTGTCTGTCAGCCTCATTAGCTCGGAAAACCATGGTTGGTTTTCCCAGCGCGGGGCTATGAGGAGCGCTGCGCAGTTCGTCTCCCTGATCCTCGCTAGCACTTGAGGCAGCATCGAGATCGGGGGGAACGCATACAGCGGAACGCTGGGCCATGTCTGGGCCAGCGCGTCCTCGTGTTTCGAGAAAAACCTCTGGCACTGAGCGTTCTCGCTCGCGGCGAAGAGGTCGATCTCCGCTTTGCCAAAGCGATGCCAAAGCGCTTGGACCGTCTGGCGGTGTAGAGACCATTCCCCTGGGGGAACGTTGTCCCTGGACAGTCTGTCCGGGCCGTCGTTGAGGCGACCGGGTACATGAGCTGCCCTTAGGGAGCGCAGCGGGCCCTGAGCCCAGGATAGGAGGCGCTCTGTGAGAGCGCGCAGGGCTCTGGATCTGATTCCGCCCTGGCGGTTCACGTAAGACACTACTGACATGTTGTCCGAGCGGACTAGCACATGGTGTCCCCGTAGGAGTGGTAGAAAGTGCTTCAGCGCTTTCTCGACCGCCAGCATCTCTAGACAGTTTATGTGAAGGCTTTTCTCCGTATTCGACCACCGGCCGCAAATCGGACTGCCCTCGTGAGTCGCTCCCCAACCCATGTTGGACGCATCTGTCGAGACCACTTTGCGGTGTGCGATGACCCCCATCGACACTCCCCGCTGAAACCATTCGGCCGCCAGCCAGGGCTGCAGGGCTGAGACGCAGCGCTGAGTCACTCTGACTGGTGCACGGCCCGAAATCCATGCTTTGCGGGACACTTCCGACTTTAGCCAGCACTGAAGCGGGCGCATTCGAAGTAAACCCAGCTGCAGGACCGCTGCGGCTGACGCCATATGGCCCAAAAGCCTCTGAAAGGTTTTTAGGGGAAAAACTTTTCCCACCTGAACGGAAGCGGCGAGGTGCCGAACACGGCGCGCGCGCTGTGTTGACAGTCTGGCCGTCATCGCCGCCGAATCCAGATCTATACCCAGGAAGGTGATAGACTGGCTGGGGGTTAGAGAGCTCTTGTCCCAGTTCACGGAAAGACCCAGGCTTTCCAAATGACCGAGAAGCGCTTTCTTGTGAGAAACTAGTTCCTCTGTTGACTGCGCTATAATGAGCCAATCGTCCAGATAGTTCAGAATTCGCATCCCTTTCGATCTCAGGGGTGCGAGGGCCGCGTCCATGCACTTCGTAAAAGTACGGGGTGCCAGGGACAAGCCGAACGGCAGGACGGTGTACTGATATGCCTGACCGTCGAAGGCGAATCTCAAGAATGGCCTGTGACGGGGAATAATCTGAATCTGAAAATACGCGTCTTTCAGATCGAGAGAGATGAACCAGTCCCCCGGGCGAATCTGCGCGAGGATTTGACCGGTCGTGAGCATTTTGAACGGTCGTTTCACGAGCGCTTTGTTCAAATATCTCAGATCTAGTATAGGTCTGAGCGCTCCGCCCTTCTTGGGTACGAGGAAATAGCGGCTGTATAAGCCTGCCTCGGCAGCCAGAGGGTGAACCCGTTCTATGGCACCTTTGTGCAGTAAATTCGCTATCTCTGTGTGAAGCAGATGGGCTGCATCTGCTTTCACTTGTGTCTCGACCCGGGCGCGAAAACGCGGGGGGCGGCGAGCGAATTGAAGCGAATAGCCCTTTATCACTGTGTTTAATACCCATTCCGACATTCCCGGAATAGCTTTCCATGCATTCGCACTCATAGCTAGGGGTCGGATAGCCTCCGGGTCCCGCCCGCCGCACAGCGCGGGACGGGGAGCCTGTGGCGGTATGTGCGCGAGTCGCGCAGTGACAGTGAGGGGAGACGGGGGCTCGCTGATAGCGGCAGCCGGCTGAATGACGCTGTGAGAGAGCGTTTTGAGCAACGGCTCGCGGCGCGGAAGCGGGGCGGGCTCGTGAGTGTGTACATGAGAGCGTGCGTGCTGTATAGCGGGCACAGGACTCTTTATTAACGCACAGCCGGCGGTGGAGTGCTTTCGTCCCCGAATGTGTGAGGCAGAGCGGGCACTGTGTAGGTGTGAGCACTGGGTTGTGGGCACGTGACCTACAGCTAACACTCGAGCGGCCGTAGCGCGCTTTATGTGAGTGCACTCTGTGGGGTACACAGGGGGGATTGTGCTTGTGTGTAGTGATGAGCACTGGGGTGTGGGCATGTTTACTACACTCATAGCACTGACGGCGTGAGCCGGATGACCAGATTTTACACTCTTTATTCGATTTATCTGGGTCGCCGTAAAAACGGCGTTTGTGTGCAGGCGAGAGAGTTGAGAAACTGGCTCGTTGGCTGCGGTGGACACTACTGCAGTAGCCTTTATCAAGGGGACTGGCAGAGGGATACAGGTTAGCTTCGACGGCGGTCCGGCCGCGGCGGGACTCAACCGTCTTTTCCTCCTTGCGAGTGCTAGGAGGATTTCGCAGGCTCGGTTTTCAGCGAAACTCTAGGCCGGGGACCCCGCGGGGGTGGCGGCCTGTGTTGGCTGGTGGAGCGGGACCTGGGTCGGCCGCGCTGACGCTGCTGCGATGCTGGAGGTCGGGAGGGGCGCCGCGTGGGGCTGCGTGCAGGAGGCTGAGTTTTAGAGCGGCCTGCAGCGGAGCTCGAGCGGCGGGGCAGGAAGAGGTTCATGGCCTGTGACGCCTTCTGAACTTCCGAGAAGCTGTCCACGAGGCCACTTACCGCGGGGCCGAAGAGGCCGGCGGGTGAGAGCGGGGCGTTGAGAAAAACGGACCGCTCTTGCTCTCCCATGTCGGCTAGCGTTAGCCAGAGGTGGCGCTCAATGACAGTCAGCGAAGCCATAGATCGTCCGATCGCTTGGGCTGCTGTTTTCGTCGTGCGAAGAGAGAGATCCGTCGCACTGCGCAGGTCGGTCAAAGCAGATTTATCAAGTTTTCCCTCGTCGAGCTGGCTGAGGAGGTCGGCTTGAAAAACTTGTAAAACCGCCATTGTGTGCAGGGCTGAGGCGGCTTGCCCAGCGGCGGAGAAAGCGCGGCTGGCAAACGCCGAAGTAGTCCTGCAGGCCTTGGACGGGAGGGCAGTCTTTGAGCGCCATCTCGCGGATGGGGGGCAAAGATGCGCTGCAACCGCTGGTTCGACCGGTGGGATCCGGTCATACCCTTTCTCCTTGGCTCCGTCTACGCGAGAGAGAGTAGATGAGGCCGGAGAACGGAGTCTGGCCGAAACTGGAGCGTCCCAGGATTTGGTAAGCTCCTCGTGAAGCTCCGGCAGAAAAGGCGCTGGCCTGGACACTGGAGCTCGTCGACTGGCGGGCAAGAAGCACCCGTCGAGTCTGTTGGGCGGAGTCACCGCTGGCGGGGACCATTCGAGGCCCAGGTGTTCGACTGCTGCCGTGAGGAGGCGGAGAAGCTCGGCGTCCACACTGGCGTGAGTCCTGCTGGACGCTCTGGTGGAGGAGGCGGAGCGGACAGAACCGGACCATTCCTCGCTGTCCGACGCCATTAGTGAGCACGTGTCCAGTAGCGCGTCATCATCCGCTTCCTCCCCTGAGGCGACGGCATCGAGGGCGTGAGCCGTCGGCTGCGCGTCGGGAAGCGGGGGCGGAGAAGGAGAGAGCGAGGCTCGCGGGAGAGGCTCCGGCGAGGCCTTGGCTCGAGTCTCGGGCTCCGGTGGTCGCTGCGAGCGGCGTTTCTTCTTACGCGGCCCGAGGACAGTTGGTGCAGGTTCCGCGAAGAGGGCGAGTCGAGCCCGCAGGGTCGACATCGGCAGCTCTTCACAGAAAGCGCAGCCGCCCGTGGAAAGCGCGACGGCTGCGTGGTCCCGGCCCAGGCAGAGAGCGCAGAGAAGATGGCGGTCTCCGTCGCTGAGCGCGGAGCGGCATGAGCCGCACGTGGTGCGAGGCATTTGCAACAACGCCTCTGCTCTTTTAGAAAGTGCTGCGGAAGCAAGAACACACACAAAAGAGCTTGCAAAGGATATTCGCCGGATAGCTGAGCTGGCACGGCAGGCTGAAGGCGGCGAAGATCGTCCGGCTTCCTCAGGCTGACCTAAGCTGGCTCGTTAGCTGGGCCTTGAAGGACAACGGCGACGGCTTCCTCTCCGAGATCAGCGATGCGAGTGCTTCGCTGAAAAGACAGAAATCAGAGAATATAGCCTACGAGCCTTCCTTATATATGCTCTGACGCCGCCCATTCTGGCGGGCTGTGACGCGCTAGGGCGCGCGCGCCCTCATTGGGCGTGACGTCACGCCAGGCTCACTGGTAGGCTTAAGCAGTTGCCGCGCGGCAGCCAATGAGCGCGCAGTATGCCGCTCTAGCTCAGCTGCCCGCAGCTGCACTGCGTTGACAAAAAATGAAATTAAGGATAATTTTTGGCTTCAGTATCTCGAGAAAAGAAGACTTTCCCGCAGCGTAAGCAAGCTTACGCAATACGAGAGAACCTCTCGTAAGAGAACTGCTTTTTCTAATATCTTTGACAGAAAAGGTAGATTCGAGATCAGCCTCTAATTGACTTATTCTGTAGGATCAAGTTGCGGTTTTTTAACAAGCTGTTTAATCATAGCCAGCTTAAAGGTTTTTGGTACGTATCCTAGAGACAAAGATGAATTAATGATATTAAGAAGAGGATCTATGACCTCTGGAAGTATTTCTTTCAGTAGCTTAGTCGGTATAGGGTCTAACATACATGTTGTAGATTTAGATGATTTAACGAGTTTAGTAAATTCTTCCTCTTCTATAGCAACGAACGAATCAAATTTTTCCTCAGGGAGACTACAATGCACTGCCTGATGCGATACTGTAGTAGACGGTTGCATAGTTATAATTTTCTCCCTGATATTATCAATCTTATAAGTGAAGAAGTTCATAAAGTCATTACTGCTGTGTTGCTTGGAAACTTCGGTGCTTAAAGCTTTCTTTTTCGTTAGTTTAGCCACCGTTTCAAATAAATACCTAGGATTATGTTTATTTTCTTCTAATAGGTTTGAAAAATAAGCAGATCTAGCAGCTTTTAAGGCCTCTCTATAAGCAATCGAGCTCTCTCTCCATGAAATGCGAAATACATCTAGTTTTGTTTTCTTCCAGTTGCGCTCCATTTTTCTGGCTGCTCTCTTAAAGGGTCATTTCACCCATTTGAACATTGTTTTTTATTTAAAGTGGGTCATATATGTAGTCGAAATGTAAAATAATTTTTGAATTTGGTGCCTTCGTGACCGAGAAAAGACAAAAAATAACTTCAGAACGCATTTGTATGAAAGACAACAACTCCCACAATGCACCACATTGCACAGCTCCGCAAGCCACTCCCACTAATCCAGAAAGCGCATATCTGCCTATAAGAGAAATCACTCTTCCGTCTACAAGGCTAGCTACTACCAGAGCTTGAAATTCATTTCACATTCACACAAAATGTCTAGTTAGTTGGCGAACTCATATAGTGCATTACTCCTCGTTTGTATTTCTTTCGAAAAGGTGAATTATTGCATGGTACCTGGATGTTCAGTCAGAACATATGCGGTGCGGAACTAGGATAGTTCTCAACACAAACGTCCGTGTCCTCGTCTGATTCAGAGATTTCGTCCAGGAGAAATTGTCATCGTTGAAATTCTTTGCCGCAGACGGACTCTATCTCTGTGTTCGTAGCGGTTCGTAGCTGCATTGTGAGATCACCGGCGCCACCAGTCCGCCCTAACTCGAGCCAGTCCGGGCTCCTCGTCCGCGGCAGGCAGGTCTTCTGCCTCGGCTGCTCTTCGCTATAATGCAGCTTGTAAAGGTAGCCACAAACACCTGATTCAAGCATCAGACTTCCGAAATCCTCTTCTTCTATATCATATTGAGCACTCTCCTCCGCTATTGTCATAACTTTACATCTGTCTCCACAGCGCCTGTTAGCTTAGCTTCAAACAAGATGGAGGATATTGCTTTCAGTTTCAGAGAGTAAAGTCCCACCCACTGATCTGTAATAGGTCTGTAGCGTGAGCGCGCCCCACCCTGGGAAAGATGAGAAACTAGTGTCTGTAGTCTTAACAGAAATCCCCCCCTCTAACACTTCCTCCTACAATGACGCAAAATGACGATTTTTGCGTCATTGTAGGAGGAAGTGTAAGAGGTAAATAACAGATTTCTCCCGTCTCAGGGGAAAATGAGAGAGTGTTGCACGACCATTCAATAGTATGACTGGGTTTCTAACAATGCAAAGCTTAATGCAAATGGGTGAAGTGTCCCTTTAAGGGCCTGAGTGTGCTCGTTGTACCACGGCGTTGGACTATTTTCTTTAATCTTCTTTAAGCGCAACGGAGCAACTGTGTCTAAAGTGCTGGAAAAGAGAGAGTTAAACGTTTCTGTTGCAATATCTAAAGGTGTCTTAATAAATAAAGGTGTCTTTATTATGTTCCCAGTAAGCACAAATATGTCGCCGCGATATTAAAACAAAATATTATTGGAGGGAAAGTGAAACACTGGCCACCTAATAACTTGCGTTGCGATGGGCTCTTTTTCGTGAGCCAGTGTTCCGACGATTTGTGCTGCCTTGTTGAAAAATGCTACCATAGCGCGAATCGATCACAGAGAATGTCATTCATTCTCTATTGTTTTCATAATGGTGTAAATCTCACAATATTATGACATCGTTATTTCATTTAAAACGGTAAGTGTATGGGTGCACATTTTGATATTTTAAATTTACTAGCAATTATCACATTTGATATAACAAGTAAAAAATACATTATTGTATATTATATGAAATACAATTATAATAAAATTCTAAGTTATGACTACTGTATACTGTACTGTTTTTATTTTTAAAACAATGTGAAAAGTAAACATTTCGGCTCGTTTGACTCAGCTCACTGAAAAGAGCCGGTTCTTTTGACTCACAAACGGCTCTTTAAAAAATAAATCTTTAAATAAATTCACTGAAATTCCACCGCTAGTGCAAAGTGAATATTCACATTTTTAATTGTCCATAACAACCCGAAAACTTGCCTGCTTGCCTTGCACATCTAATGGGCAAAGTTTTCCGACTTTTTTCTTATGCTTCAGTTTAATTGTCCATAACAACCCGAAAACTTGCCTGCTTGCCTTGCACATCTAATGGGCAAAGTTTTCCGACTTTTTTTCTTATGCTTCAGTTTTAACGCAGCTAACCACTCTAAACGTTTACTTTATTGAATGTATCTGATACGGAACCGGACATGGGCATTAACGTTATCTCCTTTCTTATCTTATGCTCTAAACACTCAGTTTTTAAAAAGTTTGAAATCTTCTTTGAATTGTTAAAACAACCAGCAACAGCACATGAGGAGCTTGAACTCATTCTCTCGCTGCTAGTACAGGTCAAGCGCTACGGACCGGAAGTAGGCAACCGGAGTCATCGGTATGGCAGCACGCATTGTTTAGAGCAGAATAAGGTGGATAATAGCATACTTCCGAGGATGGACTCCGTCGAGACAGGAAGTCACCCCGAGAGAGCGGACATTCCAACAAGCCAAACGCAGTTGGGAGGCAGTAGCAGGATGACGACCGGGACGCGCCTGCCTAGAATGCAATGCCCTGCCGAGCAATGACAGCACCCCTGTTTACAGGGGGCTCCCGAGTTGCCAGTCGCTGAGAGTTTTTTCCAGACAGATCCATCGTAGTTGCTTGAAACATCAAACGCTGGGGCGAAAAAGTTAGTGGATGAATGCATACCCAGAACAAAGCATCCACCTCTGGACCCAGCACTGCAAGCACCAGCGGAGCACAAGTGTGCGACAGCTGGAGCAGTGATGGGTTGCCCCGCAGTACCCGCTAAGTGGGCGTTGATCCCTGACCGTTGATCGATTCTTACGTTCAGTTATCTGCCATGGGAGACCGGTAGCTGAATCCTTCAACTGCGCTCGCACAATGACTGCCAACTCCTGCTGCCAAGATGGCATATTGCTATTTAACCCATAGGTGGTTACATACATTGATTAAGCAGACTACGCAAAACACAGTGATATAGCGTAAAAACCTATGCACTTATATTAGATGTTAAATTTTAGAGGATTTATGAAAGCATGCTGCACTGCTAAGGCAAATGCTACCCAAGTATTTGAAGGTTGAGCAGCGAGCTCATTGGCTGCTGATATGGCAGGAACCAATCAGCCGTGCCCTATAGATAACAATGTGATATGAACAGGTGAGTAAAATGACCTATTAGCCTGCACCATCTAGATTCTAGAGTTTCATGCCAGGGGTCCGTTCTTCGTACGTTGCTTATTACATCCGAGATCAAATGACACATCCAAGATAATATCATCGTGCGAATCATGATCTGGCTAACTCGGTTCTTCGAACATACTTGCCGGATATGATTAGTATAGCTGGATTGAGTTATCTGAGATAATTGCGCGTTCATGCGCTGGTTAAAAGGGGATATGTATCGATAGTAGAAACATTGATCAGCAACGCTGCTATTGGCTGCTCAGCGTGGCCAAAGAGCGCGCTCAGTTTTTCTCCTCAGCAGAGCAAGAACTAATAGTCGAAGTTTATTCGGAATTTTAATGTTTAATCAAAACGCCAGGGAACACCTCAAAGTCTGCAAAAGCCAGAAGAGAGGGCTGGCAAAAAGTAGCAGACAATTTAAATCCGTTAGAAGTGGCCATGTTAGATGTTTTTATCACTTATTAGCCAACATTTTTGTATTTTAATAATTGCATAATTACTTTGTTCATTGTAATGTCAGAGTCACCACGCTAGAACATGGGAACAAATAAAAGTGAAGTACAAAAATATTCTACATAATGTTAATTTTTTGTTATATTATAGGCTAGTCTCTTTTATAAAAGGCACTGTTAAATAAATGGTGTTCTGTTTATAAAAGCAACCAAGAAAAAGGCTGAGAAAAAAATAGAAAAGATCTCAGTAGCCTACACTGTAAAATAATTTTTGCTGAATTAAAATAAGGCCGTATAGTCATTTCAACTGTTAAATCTTCAGTAATGATGAATTGCTTTGACTTGTGAAAGTGAAAACTGATAAACTTATGTTAATGTAAAAATATTTTGCCATTAGTTATTGATCACATTTTTCCCCAGTGTTGTTCATTGTAATGACATTGTGTTTTCCTCTTTTGTGCACTTTTACACAATACACCAACACTTGTATCTGTTCCCAAGAAAGTGGTGGCTGAAATATGTGCAGTAAGTGGACATTTTCTAACTTTCCAAAGGAAAGAAAGTATAAGACTTTGTAATGTCCATTTGTTTCCATTGCACTGGACAGTGAATAAACCCTCTCAGATAACTGTCATATGGAGGAACTAGCCTACCT
Source organism: Scardinius erythrophthalmus (assembly GCF_964197995.2). Taxonomy (NCBI): domain Eukaryota; kingdom Metazoa; phylum Chordata; class Actinopteri; order Cypriniformes; family Leuciscidae; genus Scardinius; species Scardinius erythrophthalmus. Next base: position 26,237,544 of record NC_138223.1, read on the forward strand.
GCAAGTGCATAAATAACTTTACTTAATTTATACTTGTATGCTTTATGGCTGCAATATAAGTTGCAGGATTCCACATCTACAGAAAGGCCTACAGAAGAGTCTGCACAGACAGAGGACACATAGGCCTACAGGTGGGCAGTGTATAGCCAACTTTTCCTTTTTATTTGTTGCATGAGGCATGTGTCTAATATCTCTTGTTGCAGGCACTTGACCACTGGCTTTTCTTTACAAAGAACAATTGAAATAAAACTCAAGGAACTAAGAATATTTGTCTTTTATTAAACATTTAATGAAATTTTTTTTTTTTTGGCAATGTTGTTTAATATGGCACATGCAACAATGTCACAGGCCCTGTCAGGTGTGCAACCCTCAGACTTCTCAGACACTGAAATCTTCCCTTTAGTTAGCCAAAGTTCATTTCATTGTGTGCCCTTGTCCTGGCTAGAGCTGCATTGTAACTGGTTTGGGTCAGGGAATGGGATCATAAAACACCTGTCTGCAGGCAGGAACATGTCATAATCACCTATGAAAATGGTGTTAGGATCAGCATAAGTGTATGTAATACAGTGAGCTTGATATTTAATTGTGGAACTTTCCTTACCACTTTCAAATAATGTGCATAAATGTGAATCTCTGAAAATTCTTAAGTCATGCACAGATCCTGGCCATTTTGCTTTCACATTTGTGATATGGAAGATTTTAGTCAACTGCCTTTTTTTTATTTGATATAATATTACTAATCTGGAATATTAAGAATCACAATAGTAACTGGGCTGCACATTTACATTGTGAATCCCCTTTCTGTTCACATAATCCCCTTTATTGAGGCCTTGATCTGGTACCCATCACGTTAGTGAAGCCTGAGTGACATATCTGTAATCGGCATGGTCATGATTGTATGATCTTCATAAAAAATTACGATAGCCTAAAAAAAAAAAAAAAACTGCTTTACAACATTGGTGGCTTGGAAATGCCACAAAAAAAAAAAAAAAAAAAAAAAACCTAAAACTGTTTTTTAAACATAAAAGCGACAAAAAACGACAATCTCACGAATCACGAGAAAAAAATATATATCTCAGAAAGAAAGTGCACTATCGCGCTGCGCTGGACTTCCGTATCAGCTCCGCTTATGAAGCCGGGATCTAATCCTGTTTACATGAAATAAGCCTGCTCCCGAGCAGGTTTAAGTTTGCGCACATGTTGCTATGACAGCAAGTCCAGGATGAGCGTCGAAGAACCAAACAATCCAGGATCATGCCAAATCGCCAACAATCAAATCCAGCTAAGTGAGTTAGCGACGTACGAAGAACGGGCCCCAGAACTTTATATTTGTCACAGTGTCTGGTTTGTGTTCCCTGGGTCACCACTAGATGTCCTCCTACCCAACAGTGTCTGTCACATTCTGAACTACATTCCCCACGATCCTTGTTTCTTCATTGCACTCAGCTGTCCCTTGCACTCAGCCCATTCCCCATTAGCATTGTCATTTCCCTGTGTATATAACCCTGTCTGTTTTAGTATGTGTCACGGAGTCCTTGTATTTATCATGCTACTTCAGTGTTCTGTTCTTGTCTGCTCTTGTTTTGTGTTTTTTGGATTGCTCTTTTGATATTTGATCTATGCCTGGACTTGACCACTGATTTTGGATTTACCCTTAATACATACTTACTGCACATTGGATCTCCCTGTTTCCCGAGTGTGGTTCGTGAAAATATTTAGCCAGATGTAAGGGATCATCTGTTTCTGTTTTGGGTGGGTTTTGCATGTGTTTAGTTGTTTCCTGTGCTTCAGTTTGATCCCATGGTTTTTCATTGATTGTTTGAGTTGTTGCATGTGTTATTTCATTGATTTGTTTGCCTGGTTATTTAAGCCCTGTGTTTCTTTCTGTTCATTGTCTGTCGTTGTCAGATATTGTTTGGTTGTTCTGTTCAAGTTTTCTAGTTTTAGCATTCTGAGTATTTTGTTATTTTGAGTTTGTGTTTAATACAAGAATTGCTGCGCTTAGATCCTGCCCTTTTTCATCACTGCTGCAACCACGCTGATACCAGAATTTGATGTTTGGTTTCCATATTTCACTGCAAGATTATTTCAACCATCTATGATGCAGACACTTACATATACAGTGAATATATAAAAATACATCATCTGGAAATACAACAGCTGACATTACTGTGAGCCATCAATGTTCAGCAATCATACTTTACACAGTACAAAAATTTGTTGAAAGTATCCTTAAAACAAAAGCTACTGATTTGTTATCAGTAACGGTCCACTGCAAAAGCCAGATGAATGAGCTTGTCAATTGTTTTATTGACTGTGCATTGAGGGCTACAAAACTAGACACAAATGATGACATTCATCTGCAGCAGTGTTTGAATTACTCATTTATTCAGTTTATCAGTGACGATTCAACAAGGCATTTCAAATGAACATAAAGTTGGAACAGAACAGCTGGAAATCCATTCCTAAGGCGCAATAGAAGCAAAAAAGACTCCCTGTGCGTCCTTTCTCTTACAGCGCTGTTTTCGAGCAGCCATTTTTGAACTTGCATTTCTCACATGTGCAGCACCATCACAAGGTCGGCCACACAAAACAATTATGTGTTTTTTTTTCCCCAGCTTTTCATGTCATTTATTCAGTAAAGGTCCCCATTCTGCCAACTCTGTTTTCAGGTCAGGTCAAGAGCTGGGTGGAATGCGCAGCCATGATGGGGCTGAACAGTAAATGGACATTTATTGCTCACAGATGTACGCTATTTTTTTTTTCACCCTCTGACCTTGTGTTCTCTGCTGTGACATGTGAAGGTATAACTGCTTAGACTAACTCTGGTTGTGGGTGTATTACATTCAGAAGTGATCATATGCCTTTGAAGGGTGTATGGCTCCAGAAAGTTGTTCTTCAGAATACTTTTCATCATCTGTCAAAGTTATAGCTGAAGTGTTAAACTTCTTTTTTTTGCATCCTTTTTTTTTTTTTTATAAATCATTTATTAGTTATAGTAATATTAGTTCAATTAATCAAATGGAAAAAAGTTAGGAAAGAAGATTAATATATATTATTAAATAAATGCATACAAAAAAATTGTGTATGCTTCTTTAATAGTGTTTTTCTTTCAACTCCTTTTTTGGAGAAACAGATCAAACAAATTTACAGCATAATAACACCAGCAGTAACAGTTACAAAAACAACAAAAAGCCAGGCTATTATAAAGGTTTTTAGATAGTTCATAATAATGACTTATGACAAGACTTTTATAAAACCACAGATCAAGGGTTTTCACAATTTTTGTTTACAGAACCAAAGTGAATTTGCAGTTGAAGTTACACTTCGCAAACCATATGCAGATTTATGACAACTGATTTGGGTCATATAAAAAAAGCATGATAGAAATGAGTTTGTTTGCATGAAACGGGGGATTTCAACAGCAGCCTGCTTGTATTGTGTGTTTTCTCTCATTTGTCAGGTTAATTCAACGTCTATTAAATTTTCTCAGTGCAAGTCTATGTCATCCAGACCACTGATGAGGCACTAGGCTAATTGATTGATTATTTCCATTTCTTAGCCACCAAGTTTAGCCTTTTAAATTGATCAATTTAAACACGCAAATTTTTAATGTATAAAACTTTATGGATGGACAAGACAAAAAAACATCTTAAGATTTGAATAGGGCCCAATGAAGAATTAAGGACGCACCATTGACTAAACAGCATTTACTGTCCAGTGGTGACTGAGAAAATTTGAAGCAGCACAACTGTAAGGACTGATTTTCCTGCTAAGACCAAACTCACCCTGCAATAAAGCCATAAAATGGACCCTGGACAGGAGATAGCAAAGACAGAGCACAGGACATTGCCCTGCCCAAACTTATCTCCTTGTGTCCTTGTTTGACTTCAACTCATCCCCCTCTCCCTCAAGTCACTGAAAGTTCATTAAGAATGTCTATATATCACATATGATGTATCTTGTGAATCTATTGTTTTTCCTTTTCATGCTTGGTATCATTTTAAGTGTCTCAGTGCGATTGGTAAAAAGGTCTTAATTTCATTGCAGTCATTGGTTTAATGAGAAAGATTGAGAACTTAGGAGAATCCTGTTCTCCTCTCTGGGTGATGTCTCTTTAAGATATCTCTCGAAACCAGGTGCTACCCCCTGGGGTACATGGATTGACCCAAACAACTTTAAACAATATTTGTATAACCCTTTTGTTCTGGTCTGGGTATTTAAGGCTAGGTGACAGAGCAGTCTTTGGGACCCTTTACCAGGATCACCCCCATACAGTGCTGTTTCAGTGTTTTCCTGTTGGAAAACACTGACACACCACTGTGTGTCTCTGTCAGGAAAGCATTGCTTACTTTTAGAGTCATCTTTGAGTAAATTATGTCATGTATTTATTATCTCTGAATTGGCTTTTTATCATCTACTCGTGTAATTGGCATGATACATTTTTACCTGACAAATAAATGTTACATCTTGATTTATTCTGGAGGTTTCTGAAATCATTATTTTAGTAGACTATGAGGAGGCTGGTCAAACTAAAGGCGCATATGAACGGAGCAGTAGGCACGTCATCTGAAGACCTTTTGATTTCTGTCTATTACTGACTTGGCAAGTTGTACGGAAGTGGCTAAATAAACTACACTTTTTTTGTATGAGTGAGCAGTAGGCAACTGACTTAAGAGGTATAAGCAAACCCTGCACCCTCTGACCAAGATCAGACTGGCGAGGCTGTGTCCGTGAAATCCACGTAAACCCGGGGCGTATGACTCTGTGCGGCATCGGGTCCCTTAGTGAATTAATAATTGAAAGTATGGGATACTCAGAATAATCAAAGATCTAAATTAATTCATAATCAATATTTATTTTCTATAAAGAAACACGATTAAAATTTGATCATCATTTGAAATTGGAGTCAGATTAAGCGTAGAGCTAAAGTAATATTGAAACTAAATTCCAATAAATTAAGTGAACTTCATTGGAGCGCTGGAAAGACATACATGCATTATTCCTTCACCCACCGTTGGATTCCGTCGTTGGGCCAATGGGTGGTCCTTACACAACAAATATTGTCCAGTTTGACAAGTAAGAAACATTTGTAATAAAAAGTATGGTTGTTTTGAATTACCTTTAATAAGGATGTTTGCGTGCATCTAAGTGCCCTGCTTAGACATTTATGTTGTTTGAAACGTTTGTGTTTAAAATACTGTCTTCTAAAACTGTAAACAGAGAAAAGAAGGCATTAAGATTTGTCTCATTATGTTGTTTGTTTGCAAAAGATCATGTAGTTGATTATTAAAGGTAGAATAGATATATATTTTGCTGCCTATAAGTTGCCAATAAAATAGAAATAAATGAATTTATAAGTAAATGAATTAACTAATTAAAATAATGATGTTTCATTAACAAAGTTCGGGAGGAACACGTTCAAATAATCTATCCAATCATCACGTCATTCCAACCAGCTGTCAACAATCAGTAATCAACATGTCTCCCCAATCAGCAAAATGAGTAAAGGCCTATATATATATATATATATATATATATATATATATATATATATATATATATATATATATATATATATTATATATATATATATATATATATATATATATATATATATACACACACACAGTCAACTCAAATATGTTCCTCGACAGTTTTCTGCATCTCTCCACCACCCTGTCTCCTCATACTCGCCTGGTTACTTTCCTAACTAGAAATACAGGGGGAATACACTGGGTTCAGGCCAAAATACCGAGCTCGGAGCCCTTCCCTCGGACAGCACGCCATATACTTTACTCTGATCTGATTATTTGTAAGTGTGAACTATTTTTTTATTCCAACATATGACCATATTTCAAATGAGAAAAGTTTAAAAAAATCTTTTCATTTTATAGTTCATTTTGTTCTCATTTTCACTTTTTAGTTAATTTTGTTTTAATAGGCCTATATTACACTTGACATTGTGGTGCCTTAATGAAATGGACCTGACTACAATTTTGCAGTTCTCTCTATTTAGAATATATTATGACTTTAGGAAAAATGGCCAGGCTGTCCAGTCAATATTTTGCAATTAATGTTGCCACTGCGTCAAGAGGAAATGCAAAATGATGACATTAGTCTTTACAGTATTGTATTTTTTTTTTTTACTATATAGTGCTTTTAGCAATTCTGGATGCAAGTATAAGAAATGTCTGTGAAAGACTGTTGTTAAATAGCCAGAGATAGTTAGTCCTGACTAGCCACCAAATATTTACATTGGTTTTTATTAATTTCATGAGACAGAACACACACACACCACATCATCTGAACATCTCTGTTTATTTTCCACCCTTTCATCTCATAAATGAGAGCTGGATTATGGATATAATGAATTATGCATAACCCAAACACTGAGCTCTGATGCATATTTCTGTTGTCTTGTCTGAAGTATTTGACCTGATCAAATATTAATCTTTGATTCCAAAAATAAACCAGAATGCATTTCAGAAATTCAGATGATCTGTTTTTGGGTGTGCTTGTCAGAAAGAGCCCATCTGGTGAGAAGGGTGGGTAAAGCATTGTCTTGCTCATCCCTGCAAATTAGTCAAAAAAATAAATAAATAATTTGATTAAAGGAGCTTCATTCTAAAAGATTTATTGAAGACCTTTTGTGCATTCTTTCCACTAAGAAGGTAAATGACTGTAGCAGTAAATATTTTCATAATGATGCAGTGCATTTTATTAATCTAAGAAATGTTTTTTTTTTTTTTTGGGGGGGGGGGGGGGGATGGGGGGAATTTAATGTCTCAGTTTAAGAAGGCTGATAAACCTGTTTTCTTAAGATATAGCTTTGAGACACAGGGAATTTTGTGTATTAAGTTTAATTTTAAAAACAAGGCAGAGTGTAAAATTTTGCTTCGTTCTAAACTTATATGGCTTTTTATTCATCTGCGGAACACGCATAAACAATATATTATTTTGAAGAATGTTTAAGTTGCCTTTTGTCCACAATATGACATTCAGTGGGCTCCAAAACTTTCAAACTCCAAATAGCATTTAATTCATACTAAGACACACCGATTTGGTATACTCACTATATTGACTTTCATGATATTGGCAAATTTAACACAAACCCATTGCACCAGTAAAAAAAAAAAAAACATGGGGAAGGCCTCAAAGATCCAAAATGTTAATATTCCTAAGCGATTGCAGCTCTCCTCCACCTTTGGAGCTCTGTGTCATCATACCTCGTTCTGGCTCTAATGAGCTACACTAGCCAAATCCATTTTAGTAAAATCCATTTCAGCCATATTTGGAACTGAATAAAACCTTCCTTGGTTTTGATGTTTCACTTGCTGGTGCTATGTAGAGACTCATGTCATACAGAGAGACATTGTCTGATCCGGGTTTCATCAAGCTTAAACATATTTATATCTTTAAATATCTGTATGCTGCCAGTGAGTTTATTCTTTGCTCTTTCAGTGTGAATTACCCATTTATCCCTCTCACCCCTTTTGACAAGCCTCTGTTTATCTAATGAGTCTTACCAAAATTTTCTCTGTGTATCTGTCGAATCCCACTGTTCATTTTCCAGAGAGCTTTAGCTTTCCATATTGTTTACTTACAGGATTATTTCCAGTGGGTTAGACACAGAACAACTTGCATGTTTGATGGATTTTAGAAGATTTGGATTAGGGATTAAGCAACTGAATCATTATATGGAAACATCTGAGTTGAGGTCAGAGGAAAATCACTCAGCCAATAGAGTTTGGGAACAGGGTTATTTGGTTTTACTCTCCTGTGGATAATTCCCCTTTTGACTTGTTACACAGAACACAATACTATTACACTGTCACTGATGAAATATAACACTTTGAATTTGAACATTTTGGGAAGTAACAATTCATCTCTTATATTACTGCTGGTTGCACTTTAAATCACAGTGTTACACATTTTGTGTGTTAGTGCAATTAAAATGTATAGGCCGGGAAAAATGAAACAACATTTGCAATTACAAGACAGTTTGGGTTAATTAGACAATTTTTGTTTCTGTCGGTTTATCTTTCGGTTTATGTCGGTTTATCACTGCTGTTCGGTGATCACAAAACTTGTTTATTCAACATTTGGAGGTGAACATCATGAATTGGCCACAGCCGATTAAAGAGTGCGTCTCATCTCTCTCGCCGCTTTCACAACTGTCGCGCAGACTGTTCTTTCTGGTGATCTGAATCACGTGTCGCTGTTCTCGCGATATTATTCCCTAAATCCTATTTACAGTCAACATTATTTATAACCAGCATGGAATACCGGGCCTTGGAAGAGTTGCTTCTGGGTCGCAAGAACGAAAAAATGCTTTCAGGTTCAGCTAATATTAACATTAGTGCGAAACAAACATTGTTTGAAAGTTTCCTAAGTGGAAGGAGGTACAAAAAGACCCAACGATAATAACAATGCAGAGACACCTGCTGATGAGAAAAAGGGGAAAAAGAAAGCCGCCTTTAACCAAAAATATGTTGATTCGTATTTAAAATACGGTTTTGTCTCTACTGGCAATTCACATGGTCTAAATCCCATGTGTAAAATATGTGGAGATAAATTGGCTAATGAGTCGATAAAGCCCACAAAATTGCTTTGGCATCTTGAAACTAAGCACCCAGCATTGAGAGACAAACCGTTTAGATTATTTTGAATGGAACAAAGGGAACAGCAACTTTTGAAAGCTGCACTGACCGTATTGCTAAAGCAAAGAAGGCCTTCATTATTGGGGAAGAATTTATTTTGCCACTTGCCAAAGACATTTGTCGTGAAACATTCGACAAAGCTGCAGCTAAGATCGGCCAGATTCCTCTTTCAGCTACCACTGTAACACAGATAATTGATGACACTGCAAAGGACATTGAAGAGCAATTGTTAAAAAGGGTTAATTAGTCGCCGTGCATGAGGATACATTGTGTGCGCACTCACTGCCAACCAACACAACTGGGGCAGAAATCTTCAAGTCTTTGAATTACTACATTTCGGGCAAATTTAACTGGTCATTTTGTGTTGGAATATACACAGATGGGGCTGCTTCTATGACTAGACAGCTGTCCGGACTCACTACCCGCAAAAAAGACGTTGCTCCCGAATGTGAATCTACACACTGTGTCATACACCGGGAAATGCTGGCCAGCCATTTTTTATCACCAGAACTTCACACTTTCGTGCTGAATGACATTAAAATAATTAACCACATCAAAGCAAATACCTTCAACTCAAGCAGAACACAAACTCATTTTGTTACACACCAAAGTCAGGGGGCTTTTAAGGGGAGATCCTTAGCAAGAGTTTACGAGTTAAGAGAGCCAATACTGAGATTATTTTCAGAAAAAGTCAACACTTCAGTGATGATGAATGGATTGGTCAACTTGCGCAAATGTGTGACATATTCAACCTGCTGAATGATCTTAATTTGTCAATGCAGGGGTGAAGGACAACTGTTTTTAAGTTGGCAGACAAAGTGTCTGCATTCAAAGCAGAATTACAACTGTGAGGACAGTGAGTGCTAAAGGGCGCATTATGACATGTTTCCAAAATTATCTGATCATTTGGGAAAGAAAGAACCTGAGCCTTCTCCCTTCCAGCTGGACTGCGATCACATAGCTTTGCTGTCAATCGAGTTTGAGTGTTACTTCCCAAATGCAAGTGATTGAAGAATAGCAAAGGAATGGGTCCATGACCCATTTGCAAATGTGCCTGAGAAATCATCCATGTCAGTGCATGAAGAACATCAACTCATTGAGATCGCAAATGACGGCGGGCTGAAAAGTATGTTTCAGACATCCTTCCTTGCAGGCTTCTGGATTAAAACAAAGACAACATATTCAAAGATAGCTGCGAAGGCTGCATCGGCAGCCACTAAAACAAAGTTACGGAGCAGACTGGACATTTGCAACACACTTTTTTTGCCTCACTGTCACCCATCCCTCCTCGTTGGGACCATATTATTGCAGGGAAACAAGCCCAGTGATCCCACTAATTGTTAAGGTGAGTTGTAATATTTTGTTTGTTTAGTTTGTTGTTGCATGCAGTTGATATATAGACGTAATTTGATGATTTCATGTAAATAATTTTTTTTACAAAATTATATAGTCATTTTCCCCAACCTGCTATATTTCTGTTTACTTGCCTGTGTGCTCATATCCTAATGCAGTTTTCATTGTCTATCTGCCTTTGAGTCTGATAATTCACTGACAACAGTATGTACGTGGCCATTGTTACCTTTTATTATAGCCTAAGTGAGTTACTGTGCACGCAGATATTCTTAGAGCAGCTTCAATAAATTACATGAAACAAAAAGATAAAATGAAAAGTTCTAAAAAAATATGGGTTGACATTTTTCAGTATAAGCATTTAAAAAATCACTGTATGCAGCTTTTAGAACTAAAGACATGCAAACAATGATACTGAATTTGACTAAAAGCTGGCAACATCATGTAATGCCCAAGGCTCTTTCACACAGCAAGTCTGATACATTCATTGATCTTTGATTGGAAATAATTCAACATATCTGCTTTAAAAGCACACCAACCCAAGGCCATAAATGGTGTTTTATTTATTCTTTTTTTTATACAAATATTCTTCAGTTACATCCAATATTCACTGAAAAACTGGGTCCAACAAATATAGCCCCAAACACTCACCCTAATGTAAGCTTAAAATTAAAGTAAAACTTTATAAATCATATCAAACTTTAACACAAAATGAAACTTAAAAGCCTCCCCATCTTTAAATTCCCGTTGTGACCTCAGTATAAGCATAATAGAGTAATTTGTCAAATTATTATATAATTAGTGCATCATTTTGTCATCACCATTGGCCTGAACTGCATGTTAAATAAATAACATGAAGGGATTTTAACATGAAGGGATATGCGCATGATGTCACGTATATCTGTTTTTCCTGGAACAGTTAATGCCATTTGAGCCTTAAGTTGTGTCTCTGCTAAGCCCCTCTGTTGCAGACGGCAATTATATATTCTATACTCTCTGTATGCGTTATATGAACATGTCAAGCCATTTGTTATGTCTTAAATTTAAATCTTTAAAAATAGTACAATCATTTTTCTCTGTCTAGATTAGACTAGATTTCTCTGTCTAGCGTATCACTTCAAGCCTAAACATAGTCTTTCAGAGAGAGAGAGAGAGAGAGAGAGCACAGTGGAGCATCCTAATGTTTCATTTAGAGAACAGGAAGAGTAACTGTCACTCAAATCAATGTCCTCTAAGGTATCCATAGAGGTGGCTATCACAATTCACACCCCAGATTTGGAGCCTCTTGAGATGGATTTTGTGAAATGATCTATTTTAAACAAAATGTCTTTCTTGTGACCCTTATGCTTGGAGGACATTGCCCTCAAACTTGACTCAAAACTTGGCTTTTACACTTAAAATTGTTAACCTAGGGCCATTCTTAAACCTAAGTAAACTTATTTTTATCTTGTTTCATATTTCATAAATCACAGTTCATACTATAGGTAGGTTTAAGGGTAGGGTTCGGGTTATGGGATAGAATATAGCCTACTGTTTGTACAGTATCAAAAAATGTGTATAGAGGCCTGTAAAAGAGTGGAATGTCCTCGCATATGAATTGCCATAAAGGAAAGATATGTGATGATCTTGTGCTGACATATAATGAACTGATGCCTCTTTGTGCTACCATCATATGAAAAAACGTGATGAATGAGGTCTCTTGTTCCATTTAATATAGGTTGGGATAAACAATAGTGGCATACTGTATGAAATGTACCGACTCTGCCTTAGGTTAGAGTAAATAGAAAACGGACAAACAACAGACTCTGGAGTTTCTCTGCAGACAAACTCTGAATTGTATCTTTGATAATAAAATCTGCAGAAGACAATATTTATGAGGTTAAATACATTTGCGTGGACTATACAGAATGCAACCCTTACTTAAACATCAGTAGAAATGTTGCCGCATACTATCTCTCACAAAGGAAAATTTGCAATCAAAATCATGTCATTATTTTAAAGTACTGTTATTGTTAACTAAAACTATTAAAAGTGTTTTTTTTATTTTGTAATTGAAATAAAGGTGAAATATAAATATTATATTCAAAACTTAAATGAAACGTAGACATGTTGCATCAGGGCCGTGCACAGACCTTTTGAGGGGCATGTGCTGAAACTGAAAAAGGGCACCCCCCACCCATTTTCAATAACACAAAATAATAGTCTCAAAAGCTTTAGATTTATTCACGATTAATAACAACCATAATAATAATAATAATAATATAGATAATATAGAAAAAACAGGGTTTTAAGGGCTTCTTTAAACCTAATTACAACAGCAACCTTCTGTGAGCCAGGGATGTTGGTCTCTTGAAGGTATCTTTATTCACTACACTTTCCCTAAAATAAGCCAGCAATGAAAAAAAACCAAAAAAAAAAACCAAATAGTGTGAAAAGTACAGTTGCAGTGAAAAGCATTTCTGAAGGATCACGTGACACTGAAGAGTACTGAACTGGAGTAATGATGCTGAAAATGCAGCTTTGATCACAGAAATCAATTACATTTTAAAATATATTCAAATAGAAAAAAGTTATTTTAAATTGTAAAAATATTTCACAATATTACTGTTTTTGCTGTATTTTGGATCAAATAAATGAAGCCTTGGAATGAATTATATCATGAATTACATTCTGCATGATAAAATATAAAGATTTCACAGTGATCTTCTCTAATGTTTTTTTTTTAGTTACTACTACAACATTACTGTAGTAAAACCATGTTTTACTACATTTTATACATGTGAGGACGAGCGGAGAGTATAGAATACTATAGATAAAAAAATTAGCTAGATAGCGAATACGTGCATATCAACAGCCTTGAATTAACCATAATTTAATATTATTACCATAACATGATTAGCCTAAATGTTAATAAATTAAGGTATCAACAATCATAGATCCAAGAAGAAATTTCTTACTTCTTAGAAATATTACCTAGCCACATAAACTCCACCGACCCGGTACCGGGATCGAAAATCTTTGTTATGATGTTCGTACGTTCTTTTAATAAACTTCCTTATATGGTATTAGACAATTCATGGTATCATTTGAAAGCTTAGAATCTAAGCTTTACAAAGAATACCATCACTTTCGTTTTCATGATACATGTTGAATGAAATATTAGCTTAAATATGCATTGGTCCCAGGCAAAAAATTCCGCTTTATGATTGCGAAGAAATATTTCTACAAATATTTTTTTTATATATATTTCACAAAACAGTCAAGTCATACATCACAAGAAAGCTCTCATTCTAAGGAATTTGACGATGTAGATTATTATATTGTGAGACAATCATAGACCGAAATATCTTCAAAAGAATCGCGCAGTGAAATAAAATCAAACAGAGATGACAGATAAAAGTATCACATTCCTGCTCCGATGGCGGCTTCAGTCAGCCGCAAACAGCCACATAATCTATATCACCTTTTAGATTAGGATGTTATCTTTCAAATGAGACCATTTTCACGTTTCTGTGAGCTTTCCTTGGTAAGAAAAACCTTTTCGAATGAACTGAGAGAAGACGCGCTCTGAGCGCAGGACACTGGATCTCCATGCCATCTGTACAGGCGCGAGCCTTACTCACAAAGCTACTGCTAAGGCAAGCATTTAGTATATATATCTAACCGGAACTAATCTCGCGTCGCATATCTGTTGACGGACCTTTCACAAAAGACGCGAGTTCAAGAGAGTCGGATGCGCTTCCTTGATCACTTCCGGGTGAGCGCGCGAGCTCTCTTGTTTTGAGTAAGATATCCGCTAGTTTTTCAGCATTTACAATGTTTATATACATTTTTTGATTAAGTTATTGTTAGTTTGAAATGTGAAAGCACAGCAAACAATCTGATAAACTATTATTTGAAAATAAATGTAAAACGTTTTGATTATGGAAAGTATGATTGCGCAATAGTTTACAACTTTGCATAAGTGGAATAAAATGGTCATTTCAGTAAATCTACATTTTGATATTGTGAAATGGATATTATTACAGTGCAGAAACTATGTATAAATAGTGTTTTTCTTTGTTTCAAGTTCTGTTGAAGATTGGCACTGTTGGCACAGCTGGCACAGCTGGCATCAGATCTCCTGGAGGCTGGCTGGTGATGTTGAGGTGATGCACAACACAGGTGACAAATCTGATGCCCATATAATGAATGATATAAATCTGGAGGATGAGGATCCTGTTCTAGATTGTAATAGACCACAGATTTTAGGCAAATAATTTGTAAAATGATAAGTCTTGTATCTTCTGAAAGAATAAAATGATAAAAATCATAAAGCGCCTATTTTTTTCTTTCTGTTTATTATATCACAGACACCATATACTATAATATTTATCACATCCAGCAGTGTTTTATATAATTTCAAAGGGTTTTCTGTAAAATGACACTGGAATATTGCATATATTCTACTGTATATGGGTATGAGCAGAGTTTAGATTTGGGTAGGTGGATATTACATAAAAAAAAGTAATATTCCTCCCTTCAGATTAATATGCACATCTTTTTCATTTTTTAGTGTAGAGAAAAAAATCTTTTTTCCAGAGTTTTCTGGCATCTAGAGGAAACAGCCATAAGTGTCTGCATGTTGCTAGACCCCACAGGGCCTGAGTTACACACTTTCAAAAATGAATTTAAAATTAAAAATTCAAAAAGCGCCTATTTTTTTTGGTTTTATTACAGCTCAGACAACATATACTTAAATGTTTATCACTTTTAGCACTGTTTTATGAATCTGCAAAGGGTTTCCTGTAAAATGACACCAAAATTGTCTATTTTGGAAAAAATATGTGGAAATGGGAGGCTTTTCAATTTCGGTAGGAAAATCCAGGCGGAAATCCCCAAAAATGGTCGAGGAGTGTAAGAGGCTAGGTGACGAGGATCACTCGTCGCTTTGTGTAAGTTCCAGTACGAAACAGCGCGGGGGCGCGCCTGTTATGATTTTCCGATGGTAAAAAAAACATGATATGTTGTTGTATTACTTATCAATATATAGTTTTTGACCAGCGAATGTGCATTTTTTGTCCATCATTAAAACGGCGCCGACGGCATCACATTACATTCTCATCAACAGGTTACAAACTAGTTTGTTGTAGCTAACGTAGGCTAGGCGGGGCGCTCAGTTCCCTTTCGTAAAGGGAACTCCCGCTGCATCGATACTCGATACTTTGGGGAATGCCTTCGGCATGAAGCGTCTGAAGTCTACTATACAACTATTCCAATCTTGATTGGTGCAACGTCATTACGTCACGCGTGACGTCGCATGTGACGGTGATCCGGAAGCTATAAAACGGTCACAGGAACCAGGAAGTGTTAGCTTCTGGTCTTCAGCAAGCGCTCTATGTACAACTTGTCTGTCTTATTTGGTGTTGTTTTGTCCTATTATTATTATATGGTATGAGTATGGCCGAGAGAAAGCAGTTTAGACAGTGTGCGTCCCCTTGCCCACGTTTTCTCGCCGAGGGTGACACACACTCACTGTGTGTAGTTTGTTTGGGAGTGGAGCATGCACAGGCAGCGCTCGAGGGCGCTGTCTGTGCTAACTGTGAGATCATGCCCCTGAGAACGCTCCGCTCCCGGCGAGCTATGTTCAATGAAACCGGCCAGCCCCGCGATCCTCGTGGATCAGGTCCCGCGTCTGTCGAGGCAGCGCGGCGTCTGCATTCATGGGGATCGCAGCGGGATCTAGTGGATAATGCTGAGACGGCTTCGGCCCTTTCTCAGCATTCTGAAACTAGTTCCCATGGTTCCGCTCAGGGTGCGGAAGCCCGCGCTGCGGCTTCTTCCGCCCCGGTAGCGGGACCGATGCTCGAACTCTCTGGTTCTGAGGAATTGGAGAGTATGAGCATCGACGCGGGGGAATGTGAAAATCAAACATCCATCCATTCCCCTGCATTTGAGGAGCTGCTAGAGGTTGTGACCAGAGCAGTAGATAAATTAAAGATTGACTGGCCACCTGAGGTGCAGGAAGCGACAGTAAAAAGTAAGCTCGATGAGCGCTTCCTGCAGCCTCGGTCACAACCTCTACGTCGGAGCCTGCCATTTTTCCCCGATCTCGACACTGAGGTGTCGAGATCGTGGGATAAGCCCTTCTCCTCGCGTATATCTGGCCCCAATATTCATTTATATTCCAATATATTGGGTGCTAAGGAGGAGGGCTATGGGATGATGCCCAGGGTTGAAGAGTCGTTTGCATCGCACCTCTCCCCTGACGCTGCATCATCCCTGCGGGCTCCGACGCTTCCCACCAAGCCCTGCCGTACAACATCGGCCTTGGTGGGAAAGGCATATATGGCGGCAGGTCGGGCTGGTAGTTGTCTGCATACAATGGGGCTGTTGCAGGCATGCCAGGCCGACCTCCTCAAAGAGGTGGACGACAGCGGGGAGGTCGCCTACGATGACATCAGGGAGATGCGTCGTGTGGTTGACTTGTCTCTCCGTGCTACCAAGGAGACGGCCCGCGCCATCGGCCGCTCCATGGCAGCATTGGTAGCTACGGAGAGACACCTGTGGCTGAATCTGTCGGGCATCGGGGACAAGGACAGGGCTTGTCTCCTCGATGCCCCGCTTTCGCCTTCTGGCCTTTTCGGCGACGGAGTCAACCAAGTCGTCGATAGGTTTCAGGAGGCGAAGCGACAGTCAGCCGCATTTAAAGAACTTATCCCCCGCCGTCGTTCCAGGTCTCGTGGGTCTGCTGCCAGGGGGCAGTCCCAGGAGGCCGCCGCCAGCTCCTCACACCTGCTGAGGCAGAAGGAGAGTGTTGCTTCTCGTGCTCCCCCCCAAGGGGCCTGGAGGCAGAAGCAACACCCTCAGTCGAAGTCTTCTAAGCCGAAAACAGATCTGAGGACTGTTATTCAGGCGAAGAAGGCTTCGGCTAAGAGGCCATGACGGGACACCCAGGCCTCTGAGGGCATCCCCCTCCGCGTGAGATTTTTAAAACTTCGCTCCGCGGAGCCCTCAGGAAATCGATGTTGCATCGAGTTCCAGCGAACATATCACACAAAATATTTCTATAACATCTAGTGGGTTAAAGCGTTCGCTACCTCTCACGAGGCCTGTAGAAAAAATTATTCGGTTAGCTCCTGCCAGGAAACTGCTTCAGGTCACCGATAATAAAAATAAATACAAAAATAAGGAAAAGAATAAAGATGTGAATATAGCACCTGAGGTCAGTCCTGAGAGACTGATTCCCTTAGTAGATTATTTAGACACCTGGAAAGGTCTTCAAAATATATCTCAGTGGGTCCTGAATACAGTTGAGAAGGGATATAGAATCCAGTTCCAGTTTAGACCACCTAAGTTTAGTGGCGTTATTCATACACTGGTAGCTCCTGATCAGGCTCAGGTGATGGAAGATGAAGTTCAGACTCTTCTAGCTAAGGAGGCCATAGAATATGTGCCCTTAGAGCAGAGGGATTCCGGGTTCTACAGCCGGTACTTCATAGTTCCAAAAAAGGATGGTGGGCTGCGTCCCATTATAGATCTCAGGGTATTGAATAAATCTTTGAGGAGATTTAAGTTCAAAATGTTGACTATACCTATGATCGTTCAACAAATCAGATCCGAGGACTGGTTTGTAACGATAGATCTTAAGGATGCATATTTTCATATTTCCATCATCCCACATCATAGGAAGTTTCTTAGATTTGCTTTTGGGGGAAAAGCTTATCAATACAGAGTTCTTCCTTTCGGCCTAGCCTTATCACCTCGCACCTTCACTAAATGTATGGATGCTTCCCTTGCTCCTTTGAGACTTCAGGGGATTCGTATCCTGAATTATATAGATGACTGGCTGATTCTAGCTCAGTCGGAAGAACTGGCAATTCAACATCGAGATGTTGTTTTGAACCATTTGAGGTGCTTGGGGCTGAGACTCAATGTAAAGAAGAGTTCATTGACTCCTCTTCAGAGGACTACGTTCCTGGGAGTAGAGTGGGACTCAGTCACGATGCGGGCACAGTTGTCTCCCGCTCGTATTGAAACCATTTTAAACACAATGAAGAGTATCAGGTTAGGCCAGGCTATCACTGTAAAACATTTTCAGAGAATTTTAGGGCTTATGGCTGCAGCTTCCACGGTAATTCCCTTTGGTCTGCTTCATATGAGAGCCCTGCAGTGGTGGCTCAGGAACAAGGGTTTTTCTCCTCTGGGAAACCCTTTTCGCACGATCAGAGTTACGCACAGATGTCTTCGTTCTCTGGTCATGTGGAAGAAACCATGGTTCCTGTCTCAAGGTCCGGTTTTGGGAGCACCATGTGAGAGAAGAACTCTTACTATGGATGCTTCCCTCACGGGCTGGGGTGCGGTTATGGAGGGCCGTTACACCCGAGGTGCTTGGAAGGACCATCATCTCTCATTACATATTAATTGTTTGGAGATGTTGGCTGTATTCTTTGCCTTGAGGCACTTCCTTGTATACCTCAGAGGCCATCATGTTCTTGTTAGGACAGACAATATGTCGGTGGTCTCGTATATCAACCGCCAAGGAGGTTTGAGATCTCGCCCTCTTTGTAGACTTGCGCATCAAATCCTTCTTTGGTCCCAGGGCAAATTTCTCTCTGTGAGATCCATTTATATTCCTGGGGTTGAAAATATGGGAGCAGACATCCTGTCGAGGCAGGGGCTGAGGCCCGGGGAATGGCGGCTCCACCCTGAGGTGGTTGAGCTTATATGGAGAGAGTTTGGCCGGGCGGAGGTTGACCTGTTCGCTTCTTATGAGAACTCTCATTGCCCGCTCTGGTACTCTCTCTCACATCCAGCTCCTTTGGGTTTGGATGCCATGGTACAGAGGTGGCCGAGGTCACTTCTGTATGCTTTTCCCCCGATCGCTCTGCTCCCTGGGGTTCTAGAAAGGGTCAGGAGGTACGGAGTGAGACTACTCCTTGTAGCCCCGTACTGGCCGGCCCGAATTTGGTTTTCGGACCTTAATAGTCTCCTGGAGAGTCCTCCATGGAAAATTCCTGTTAGGAGAGATCTTCTGTCCCAGGCTGGGGGTACAATATTTCATCCCAGACCAGAGTTATGGAGACTATGGGTCTGGCCCCTGAGGGGGTCCCATCCATAATCAGGTTGCCTTTCCACTGAGGTGGTTAGGACGGCCATTCTAGAACCTCATTCTACTAGGAACTAAACAATTAAGTTAGGGAGGGCATCGAACCCAGTGTTATTACTGCCCACTGGCTTCAGTTCTGGTGTTCCATCCTACTCTCTAACGGGACCTCCCGTTCATGCTTAGGGCCTCTGTGGCGGCCTTAGTGCCCTCCGCAAGCCTCTAAGGGTGTATATGTAGGGACATTCCCACTCAAACTCCATGTTCCAGTAGATTGGAGGATAAATCCTTTCTTCCAGCTTATTGGCATCAGGCTGATGGGGTATCCCTGGCACCCATCATGTCCTGTGGATGACATATATTATATGTATGAGTATATATAAATATATATAGAAGAATCTAAGGAGTCGGTTTCCTGTTTATCTTACTCCCTGGAAGAGTGGTGATGCTGCCCCCTCTCACTTACTACTGGAGGAGCCACTCTGAATTGTTTTTTGCTCCGGTACTGAGGTGCCGGTGGGTAATAATTATGATTCTTCAAGGTATTCTATCCTCCATCGCATGTGTCGGATGGTCAAGGTCATAGCCTTGGAGGGTTCTATGTAGGCCTCAGGCTGAAAGGAGTCAGTCCATCTAGCTAGATCAGGGTTAGGAGCTATTTCCCTTCATTACTAAGTGAGCAGCTGGCTTTCTATAAACCAATAGGCTTATCTGAAGTATAAGGTGCGCTTTTGCCTTCACCTCTTATCCAATGCTTTCTATTGTATGGGGCTCTCATCCAGGAGGTCAGTCGAGCCTCTAGTTCCTGACCTCCTCTTTTTTACAACCAAATCTTATGACAAGCTAGTTTGGATCTGTACTCCACTTATTCTATCGTCCGTGAGATGTACCAGATGCTTTGTACCAGGGCGTTTTTCTCTCAGTATGGCGGCGTGGGTATTCGTTCCCCAAAGTATCGAGTATCGATGCAGCGGGAGTTCCCTTTACGAAAGGGAACGTCTCGGGTTATGTATGTAACCCTCGTTCCCTGAGTAGGGAACGAGACGCTGCATCACTCGGCCATACTTTTCGCGCCCTGAGAACGACTTGCTTTGACCAATTAGAAGCTAACACTTCCTGGTTCCTGTGACCGTTTTATAGCTTCCGGATCACCGTCACATGCGACGTCACGCGTGACGTAATGACGTTGCACCAATCAAGATTGGAATAGTTGTATAGTAGACTTCAGACGCTTCATGCCGAAGGCATTCCCCAAAGTATCGAGTATCGATGCAGCGTCTCGTTCCCTACTCAGGGAACGAGGGTTACATACGTAACCCGAGACGTTTTTCCTGTTGTAAATATTTGGCCAAAATCGCATTTTATAAAATATGAAATGCTACTGTATGCACAGGCTATTTAAGTGTAGTATTGGCTATGACTATGGCAAATGCTAGCCCTCTCTCTCAGGCGACGTCCCACATGTCTCACTCAGAGTCAGACAACAAATAAATAAAATATGAGCCTTTATAGACATAGTGTTTAGTAGTACTTATTCAAACAACAAGATATGTATTTACCCTTCGCAGCACTTCGTTTAGCTGCGGTCTACTGTGCGCATGCGCGGAGTTTGCGGGGGGGGTCGGGGGTCGGGGGTCGGGGGCAGGGGGAGCATTGCCCCCCCTGTTGGCTGAAACGTAATTGCATTTTCTCAACAAAAAAAAATTATAATTGCATTGTTTAAAAAAAAAAGATATATTATACATATTTTAAATAACACAAAACAACTAAATGGTGGTAGGTAATACATCTGATTTCATATAGCCTACTGCTTTAGTAAAAAAAGATAGCATGTAATAGCGTTGTAGTTATCTCGGACTCGTTACACCAAAACTGTAAGTTTTATTTCTCTTCCAAATAACTGCTTAAGCTGGAGAAACTCAACACACTGCTTTCAATATGCTGTTCAATATGTTTCAAAAGTGGAGAGTATTGAGTGTTGAGTGACTGTTCATTTTTCCCGTGTCTCAAAATGTTTTAAATGTTTTATGAAGTACAACAAAATGCGAAATATATCTTGTTTTTTAATCACTCTCATTGCCACAATGTATTTCCGCCACAATTCCGTCAGAATTGCGTGATATAAAGTCAGAATTCTGACTTTTTTTCTCGCAATTGCAACTTTATATCATGCAATTCTGACTTTATAACACGCAATTGCGAGTTTATATCTCGCAATTCTGACATCGTTTCTCACAATTGTGAGATATAAAGTCCAATTCTAAAGGGAAAAAAAGACGGACTTTTTTTTTTTTTTTTTTTTACCTCAGAATAGTTTATATCTCACAATTCTGACTTTATAACACGCAATTAAGACTTAATTTCTCAGAATTGCTGCTTTATATCCCGCAATTGCGACTTTATATCTCACAATTGCTACTTTATTTCTCTGAATTGCCACTTTATTTCTCACAATTCTGACTGCATTTGTGAGAAAAATAGTCAGAATTTCGAGATAAAAAGTCGCTATTATTTATTTATTATTCAGTGGCAGAAACAAGCTTCCAACAATGTGTTTTGAAAAAAGGAAAGAAACACTTTAAAAATCTTTTCGTTTTGGTTAAAGACAATATTTTAACAGTGCAAAAGTGGTCCACATTTTATTGATCCTAACTGTGTCCGAACGAAGATGCGATGCGAAGTCAAGTGGCTGTTTATGCAAAGTTCTACGGCCTGTTTACAAATATGATTGTATTGTTGTAGCCTACTGTTTTTTTATCGGGTTAACAATTTATGTGTTTATTTAGCATGTTTGTTTTGTCCATATGTGCTAGTGCTGAGTTCCCCAATTGATAGGCCATGCAGGTCCCAGCTGCTACAATGATTTTTTTTTTTTTTTTTTTTTTTTTTTGCCCCCCCTGGCTCGAATGTCAAACTCCGCCTATGACTGTGCGGCTGCTGTGGAACTTCCGTTGATTCAGTGAATATGGAGGAGGCGGAGTTATCAGCTTACTGACAGCTTGAGGATCGAATAAGATTTACACAAGCTCGTTTTAAGAACTTTCATTGGCTAAATATTTCTAAAACAGGCAGACAGACGTAAAGGGTGACCAATAGCATTAATAAAAAAAATTAAAAAACACCACCAAAAAAAGGGCACTTCGGAGTGTAAGGGCAAAAAGGATATGTGCTCTGCACAGGTTGAGCCCTACCTGTGCACGTGCCTGTGTTGCATTGTCATCTAACTGAATAAATAAGTTGAAGTTCTAAAATGACTAAAATTGAAACTAAAATAAACATAAATTAACGAAAATTCGAATGGAACCTGAAAATATACATATAAATAAAAGCTCATTTAAATATTTTATACTATACTATTATACTACTAAATACTGCTATATTCACCCAAATGTTTGTTTTTGGACAAAAAAACATTTAAGCATTCTTCAAAAATCTTATTTTGTGTTTCTCAGCAGAAAGAAATATACAGGTCATTATGTTGTGCATTATGCCTTTAAAACCTTAATTAGTCTCTGTAATGCAAAAAACAAAGTACACATAATATGAGAGCAAACCACAAACCGATTAGTAAAAACAGAAGTACAGATGATTTTTTTTTTTTATGTCAAGAGGGACATTTGGATCTCTGTTCACAATGAACAGAACATACACGATATGCGTTTTATTTTTGTTCAAGTTGCCCTGGTAACAAGTACAGTAATCATCTCTCATGGCTTTGGCAGATGACATAGGCCTATCCCTTCTTTTCTCATTGGAAAACTGCTCAGGACAGTGAGTGTATGTGCTACTTCAGTCTTCACACAAACAATATCACACTCTCATTTGAACGCTAAACACACAATGATAGATTTGACAGCCATTGAACACCACTTTCTTTTTAGCAGGGCTCAGGACATTTATCAAACTGATTCTGTGCATCTGCAGCTCAAAGAGCAGCACCCTCGATGCTTTTGTACACCAGCCTGATTGTTATCATAGGGCTCGTAAGATAAATCCAACTGAGGGCAGCTTTTATTGAATCTTGCTATAAAAAGGCAGGTGCACACCACATATACACTGAGAGGCTTTATACCCCATATCATGTTGAAGGTCACATCTAAGAACTATGCTAATGAGGTTTTCAACTTGGTGTCCTGAACATATTTTGATGATTCTCTTTGTGTTTGATCTGCGTTGGACTTGTCATTATAGTCACGACAAGGGTAAAAGGAGATTATCACTCTCATAAGCATGAAAGGCTAATTGTCACCTACAGCAACAATCTCTGTCCAAATATACCAAGGTGTACAAACGGCCCCACACATGAGCAAAGATAATAAACTGGCAGTAATTGAGATTCATGCTACGTGTCCCTGCAGGCATGCCATTTTGTGTCATTTTCAGTCTTCTTTATAGTCTGTAAATGCCCCTGTATACACCTGACTGATCTTTACCTCAATCACCTTCCTACCTGTCCAGAACTTCTGCGTTTGACATTTGGCTTTTCAAAAGCATCCTGTCTGGAAGGCCTCTGTTGTGCTCACAAAAAGGCTGGTGACGAGGCCCTTTTAACATTGTGTGTGTGTGTGTGTGTGTGTGTGTGTGTGTGTGTGTGTGTGTGTGTGTGTGTGTGTGTGTGTAAAAGAGAGACAAGATTCATCAAGAGAGACTCCTCGTTTTCTCAAGGCTGTAAACATTGACTTGAGGGAGAAGTTATACAAACGATCGCCATGTGGGGGAGCAGTGGTTCTACACCATCTTTCCTTGTAAGTGAACAATTTTAAAAACCCAGATCCTCTGCGATTTGTCTAAATCAAAGAATCTTGAACCGAGCTGAGAATGACATGACTGGGTCCCCTCAGCTGGCGTAACTGCTAAAGTGTATAATATCTTTTTGACAGCCTTTGCAACTGAAATGAACATTTAAAAAACATCAGCGTTCTCTTTTATAAAGTTGTGTCTGTAACAAGGATTGGTATAGGAGTCAGTGACATGACATTAATTTATTTATTTATATAATTTCTATTGATTTCTTCAAATAATATACAAATAATAAAAATGGAGGCAAACAATGTAATGTCACAAAAAAATAGAGAGTTGGACAGTTCTTTTAGTTTTGGTATTAAAATTAATTTTGTTTTTTAATTAAAAAAGTAACACTCCACATAACATGGAGAAGTACAAGAAATAATATCATAGAGTTGATCCCTTTAGACTCTCATGACAGTGTAGAGGTTAGTAAATCTTTTAAAATATCAGACAATTTGACCCTTTATGACAAGTTCAGGCTGTAAAATAATGATCTTTATGAATTAATACTTGATAACATTTCTAAATTCAATATTCTTTAAATATATTTCAAATGTATTTTTTAAATAATGGTTAAGAGCACAATAACAGCTCTAAATTTGTGAATAATGTTTACTTTCTCACTTTCAGTTGCTTGCCTTGAAATTCTCAGATCAAAGTGGTTTGTGCAAGTTTTAAGAATCTCCATTTGCACTGCTATCTACATGCACCTATACGCAAACATAAACGACTGATTATGAAAAAATGCTGGAGCTGTCTCTCCGGATAAATATTGTATTCCACACTCCCATCTCTTATTTCATACTGTCAAAGAGGAAAACCGCACTGCATTTCTCTCTCGTAACCAGCTGTGAACCAGCCTTCCGTGAACACACACCAATTTCAGTATGTTTATTTGCTGTGCGCTCTAGTGTGAAACAAGCTCTCACACCTGTCGAAACTTCAACCCCTCCCCTTTTCTCCTGCCCCTCTTGATGGCATGAACCGTGGTCTAACAGTCACTAAAATTCTCCCTCTTGCATATAGTCACTGAAAGAGATGTTTGGAACTCATCTGGGCTGACTGTGGCAGATCGTTTCCCCACAGTTTTGATCACGCACTTCTAAAACATGAATAAATCTCAGAGTTTGCCTCCATAAATGCGTACGTGTTTTTGTGGGTTTTAAGCACTCTAAAAATGTTTTTTAGTGTAACCAAGTACATACAAATTAAGATAAATATATAAATAAAAACATATTTTCCTTAGACCCTGAATACATGTGTAGACATCTTAATTATTATTTTCAGAAACGTTTTTTTAAATATATTTTTCAGGATAAAAAGTACTATGAATATCATGAATTACTGAATAAATAATAT
The DNA here is from genome assembly GCF_964197995.2 of Scardinius erythrophthalmus. Lineage (NCBI taxonomy): Eukaryota > Metazoa > Chordata > Actinopteri > Cypriniformes > Leuciscidae > Scardinius > Scardinius erythrophthalmus. The sequence continues at coordinate 26,262,789 of NC_138223.1, forward strand.
GTTTATGTCTTTGGGAAGTCGTACCACTTGACAACTTTGATTAATTGACTTTTTGAGCATGACACACAAGTCGATTCAGGAGTCCTCTCTTATGATATAATTTCCTGATTTATGTTTTTTTTTTTTTTCAGGTGATTCTATTCATGATTTTTGTAATTGCACCATGACTTGCTATTTTTCAAATATTAAGTAGTGAATCATTTAAAAATATATATTTTAAATGAAATACATTTTTAATGTATTTTGAAAACATTTTGGAGGATTTCATATTTCAGTGATATTAAATCATATTTTTGACTGGAATAAAACCAGTTCATAGATGTTTTTTTTTTAGGTTACATGACATATATATATATATATATATATTTACACCGCACACACATCTTTAAATTTGTGTTAAAAACACAACAGCAGCAAGAACAAAACGTGCATATTTCACGCCTTGCTGAGTTCGCAATCCACAGCTTCTCGAACAAACCCCAAAGGAGGCTTCTCTTACTCTAAATCACACTGCGTTTCTCTCCCCCTTCGTTTTCTGCCCCCTCTCCCTTCCTTTTGCTCCTTCCATCTATCGCTCTTACACAGTGCATGAGGAACAGGCTAAGCAAGTAATGAGGCACATTAACGCTCCTTCCAGATAAAAGCAGAACACTGGTGAAGTGTTTAAGATCCCTATCACACACAGAGAGGAAAGGAGGGAGAATTCTAGAGGTCTGGACACAGACGCAGCCCCCATCAGCAGAGATCACAGATAGAATAAGAAGCTTTGATCACAGATCCAGGGTCAGTGAATGGAAATCTACAGATGCTGTAAGAGGGAGTAGCTTACGGGGGAGCTAATGGATGAGATCATTTAGAGATCATTGAGAACATCCTCCTTTAACTCTTTTAACTTTAAATTCAGATATTGAGTATTGAAACAGGAGTTTGTTTGTCTGATGGCTGGGATATATTGAGGTATGTATAAACTGAACTTTTGTGAGAAACCTCCTCAAATTGAGATTTCTATCCTGTTTTCTAATGGACAAGCTTGTGTTGACTTTCAAAAGGCTTTTAGATCATTCCAATTCAACAAAACACTGGAGATTTATAGAAATAAATCCTTGAAGTACATCCCTAGGTTGGAAAAAACAACAAATGGATAGAAGTCAATCCTCACAGAGGCTTACAACACTAGTTTATACTTGCTGGGTTGGGATATTCACTTCAATGTGAAATGAAGGTTAAAGGCCCCTGCAATTTAACCATCTTGGTGCCACTGATCTAGAAGGTTTCTGCCGATACAGTCCATTTTCTTCTGCAAAACCTTGCAACATGACACAAGAAGTCACAAAAATGGCTTTGTACATGTTTCAAAATGAATTATTCAGGCAAGTTAAGTGCTCCTTGATGCTATGCGGTCAAAAGTGTGCTGTGTTTATTTTATATTCTTGAAGGTGAGAAAATTTTTCAGTTACACTGCTGATTTTTCTTAGATGACCCTGACCCTGATCTTCATTTAAGTATTGACCTTATGACAGCGATCACTTAACCACCCCCACCACTTTTCAAGGGTCAGTACTCTGTCAATGCCAGACAAAAGAAATGGCGTTGCAAGTCAGCTCACACAAGCTTTTGAATCCGGTTTTAAGGTTGAAACACTAAATATAACAGCAAAATACAATAAATTGTTGAATTGTAGGGTAAAATCTACCAAAGTGTCAAGAAGTCTAACAGTCGTCATCATATACTGGAGAAAACGCTTAACGAGAAGCCTCATGTTTATATTCTGTGTTCATCTGCTTGCCTTTACAAAGTGTGCATCATCAATTAGGTGTATACTGAATTTGTTATTTTAATATTACTGTCTTACTACTGTCACATTCACCGTCTGTCATCGTCCTGTCTGCACTACAGTTCCCAGAATCCTCCTTGTTTCCACACCTGAACTCACTCCCTTCATTACCCGCCTGTTCGTCATCATCATCATCTGCATCACCTGTCTTGTGTTCATCTGTCTGTGTATTTAAGTTCCTTCTGTTCACTCATCACTGGTCGGTCAATGTTGAATGTTAGGTTTTCTGTATTTTGAGCACACGCTCCCCTTTTGTTTGTATCAGTGTATATTGAGAATTAAAACCTTTGTTTCGTTATCTTCGTGTTCGTCTCCTACTTCATCCACCCCGGAAGCCTGACAGATTGACCGACCAAAAGAATAAAGAGACTATGGGGAGATTAATTGCGGGGATCCTCTGGCCCCGAGCTCGTAAGCTGGTGTCGAACAGTGCAGACCTGGCTTTGAAGATGTTCGACCCAGCCTTCATGTCAGTCAGAAAAGCCATTGAATACGCCGGTCCAGCCGAGTCTGCACTTCACGCTGGTTCAGTCGAGCCTGCACTTCACGCCAGTCCAGCCGAGCCTGCACTTCACGCCAGTCCAGCCGAGCCCGCACTTCACGTCAGAGCTGCCGAGACCAAGGCAGTATGCGTCGTGCCCGCCGCGCCTGAGACAGTGAGCGTCATGCCCGCCGAGCTAAGGACTGACAGCGTCATGCCCGCAGAGATTTTGTTTTCTTTTATTCCGCCGAGCTTGAAGCTCCCTTCGCCGCTGGTTCCGCCCAGCTCAGAGCCCTCTTCGCCGCTGGTTCCGCCCAGCTCAGAGCCCTCTTCGCCGCTGGTCCTGCCCAGCTCAAAGCCCTCTTCGCCGCTGGTCCTGTCCAGCTCAGAGCCCTCTTCGTCGCTGGATCTGCCCAGCACAAAGCCCTCATCGCTGGATCTGCCCAGCACAAAGCCCTCATCGCTGGATCTGCCCAGCACAAAGCCCTCACCGCTGGATCTGCCCAGCACAAAGCCCTCACCGCTGGATCTGCCCAGCACAAAGCCCTCACCGCTGGATCTGCCCAGCACAAAGCCCTCACCGCTGGATCTGCCCAGCACAAAGCCCTCACCGCTGGATCTGCCCAGCACAAAGCCCTCACCGCTGGATCTGCCCAGCACAAAGCCCTCACCGCTGGATCTGCCCAGCACAAAGCCCTCACCGCTGGACCGTCATGGCCACCCGAAGGGTCCTCACCGCCGTGGCCGCCCGAAGGGTCGTCTCCGTCCTGGCCACGCCCACAGCCTGCTCCACCTTGACCACACCCACAGTCTGCTCCACCCTGGAGGCTTCCTGCCTTGTCTCCCTTGCCTTGTCTTCCCCGTCAGCCTCCAGGGCGCCCACCCTCCCACCCCTTTGGTCTTTCTACGGCGCGAGGACGCGCCTACCGGGAGGGGGGAGTAATGTCACATTCACCGTCTGTCATCGTCCTGTCTGCACTACAGTTCCCAGAATCCTCCTTGTTTCCACACCTGAACTCACTCCCTTCATTACCCGCCTGTTCGTCATCATCATCATCTGCATCACCTGTCTTGTGTTCATCTGTCTTTGTATTTAAGTTCCTTCTGTTCACTCATCACTGGTTGGTCAATGTTGAATGTTAGGTTTTCTGTATTTTGAGCACACGCTCCCCTTTTGTTTGTATCAGTGTATTTTGAGAATTTAAACCTTTGTTTCGTTATCTTCGTGTTCGTCTCCTACTTCATCCACCCCGGAAGCCTGACAACTACATTAGTACTTACTACAAACTTGCTAAAATGGCTGGTGGGCAGCGGAGGAAAGCCTTGCTTTGCCCTCCTGGTAGGTGTTCTTATAGCTTGACGTCATATGAAAACTATGAATTATCATTTGATACACTGCTATTGTGTGCATAAATGTATTTAATTGTATGCAAATTGTACTTTTTGTTTTTAAATACCTGCATGTAATTACAGTTGTAATTCATTTCTGCAATCTCATCTATAATTACACTGTTGACCCTTCCCTTTCACCTTAACCCACCCATACCAAAAAACCTGTCCCTAACCTTACCAGTACTATCCCAACTCAATAGCAGCAAAAGTGTTGTACAATGCAACATGAATAATAACAATAATGTCAGTAAGTTTGACAGACAAAATGTCAGATAACAAGGCTTATTATCAGTGCAGCAATTTGTTTTTGGGTGTTCAGTCATTCATCTGTCGTAAGATCAACGTTCCATTCTGAAATGATAGTTACATTCAAAATAAGAGTTTTTTTGATGGATATATTTTCTCTCATAATGTTGTATTTAATTGTTGCATTTATTTGGATGTATTAGATAAACAATTTCTCTGCACAGCACCTACACACAATCCAATATGCAAACACACATATGAAAACAAACAATCGTCATTGATGGGAATAGGGCACTAAATTAGTTGTGATCTCTTTTTTTATGTTATTGATATTTAAAATCAATGTTCACTTTGTGTTTCTATGCTTGTTGAAAATAAAATGCACAACCATTTTTTTTTCTGTCTTTAAGACTGAACAAGAACAAGATGATCAAAGTGCTAATTAATTCTCAAGCAAATAACCCACCTTAATTACTCTTGATTGCGCATGTTAGAAGCCCACCCTTAATTTTGTTTATTTTTCACTTCTAGTTTAGCTTGTGATGAGTTTATCAATGTCTGCTGAAGAGAAGCCATTTCACACAATGGTGATGTGGGAGGACGCTCAATGGTGACTCCGCAGAAGTAGCGGTGCTTCGCCTTCTGAGAATATAGTTCCCAGTATACGGTTAGAAGATGGCTGTGTCTCATGTGACCTTGTTATTTGTACACACTGTAACTATACAAATCACAACATGTAAATAGGAAAATGTTGTAAATATAACGTTTGACCACGTGTGACAGTGGTGGGTGGAAGTGGTAAAAATGAGGATATCAAGCTTGTTCCTTATTACATGTATTAAATAATACAATTCCTTAATAATAAAATGCACCCTATTGATATAAATTTAGAGTGAATCGGGTGGAGTGTTGTTAGGCATTGTGATTCAATTGACTATTACCTGTCTATATTTCAGCTCAGCTGATTGTTGGATTTATGTCAGAAGGAAGTTGATGGACCTAAGAGAGAGAGAGAGCAAAAAAAAAAAAAAAAAAAAAACCTCTTAAAATAGGGGAGCAGTTTTGAAAAGAAAGCATACTTGGCTAAATAGGGAATCATACTAAATACCAGAACTGTATTATATAATACTACTGTATTATTGAAGTAATCATACTTAACATGCATTTTATTACTGTGTTATATACTTAAACTTGTCAATGTATATCAGTAACATACTGTATATTATTGAAGTAAAATAATGTCAAATTTTTTTGAAACAAAAAGCCTGATGAATTGCACTACTTAAAAAAAAAAAATAGGCATTGCATTAACATTTTAATGCATTGTATTTTTAGGAATTTGCAAAGCGAAATAAAATGGACCGAAAATTGCCTGTTGAATATTATACACTGTAAAAAAATTCTAACCCTCCCAAATCAAAAATTTCAAGTGACCGATAAATCTAAATTTTTCAATTGGCCCAAGTGAAATTCTGTAAATTTAATTTTATAATATACAGAATTTCACTTGGGCCAATTGAAAAATTTAGATGTTATCGGTCACTTGAAATTTTTGATTTGGGAGGGTTAGAAATTTTTTACAGTGTATTTTTAAACAGTTTAAATATTTTGGAAGTGAAATATGAAAGGTGAATATGGATATTTAATGGAATTTTTAATAATGAAAATGTGTTTGAAATGTTTTTAATTGAAATATTCACAGCGTAAATATTCAACCATGTTGAATTTCAGCCCATAAAAATGCAAGACCTAAAAATACAATTCATTAAAATGCAAGCATGGTTAATGCAATGCCTTTTTTTTCAAGTAGTGCAATTCAACAGGCTTTTTGTTTCAAAAACATTTGACATTATTTTACTTCCATAGTATATGCACTGGGTGCTGGTAGGTGGAGGATTAGTGATGCCACAAGACTGTTCTGTGTTGGACCATCAGTGATGATGCAGGTCAGGAGTGCTGAGGACCATGGTGAGAATAAAAACAAAAGTTGTGTTTCAAAAAAGCCAGAAATAAAGTATTGTGCTAAATGTGTATTGTACTGCTGTTTTATATAAGAAATCATTATAAACTAAATATGAAATGTATATTATAAATAATAATTTAAGGAATCATACTGCAGTGATGCTGCACGTCATGAGTGCTACAGTGAGGACCAATGATGTTATAGGCTGTGGGGCATTGATGTTGGCTGGGTACTGGTAGGTGGAGGAGCAGTGATGTTATAGGCTGTGGGGCAGTGATGTTGGCTGGGTGCTGGTAGGTGGAGGAGCAGTGATGTTGGTTGGGTGCTGGTAGGTGGAGGATTAGTGTTGGCTGGGTGCTGGCTGGTGGAGGAGCAATGATGTTGGCTGGGTGCTGGTACGTGGAGGAGCAGTGATGTTGGCTGGTTGCTGGCAGGTAGAGGAGCAGTGATGTTGGCTGGGTGCTGGTAGGTGGAGGAGCAGTGATGTTGGCTGGTTGCTGGCAGGTAGAGGAGCAGTGATGTTGGCTGGGTGCTGGTAGGTGGAGGAGCAGTGATGTTGGTTGGGTGCTGGTAGGTGGAGGATTAGTGTTGGCTGGGTGCTGGCTGGTGGAGGAGCAATGATGTTGGCTGGGTGCTGGTACGTGGAGGAGCAGTGATGTTGGCTGGTTGCTGGCAGGTAGAGGAGCAGTGATGTTGGCTGGGTGCTGGTAGGTGGAGGAGCAGTGATGTTGGCTGGTTGCTGGCAGGTAGAGGAGCAGTGATGTTGGCTGGGTGCTGGTAGGTGGAGGATTAGTGTTGGCTGGGTGCTGGCTGGTGGAGGAGCAATGATGTTGGCTGGGTGCTGGTAGGTGGAGGATTAGTGTTGGCTGGGTGCTGGCTGGTGGAGGAGCAATGATGTTGGCTGGGTGCTGGTAGGTGGAGGAGCAGTGATGTTGGCTGGGTGCTGGCTGGTGGAGGAGTAGTGATGTTGGCTGGGTGCTGGTAGGTGGTGGAGCAGTGCTGTTGGCTGATTATTGAACACCAAGGATTGTGTTTGATAGCACCTTTGGAGCTGTTTGCTGGTTGGTGGATGTTGAAGCTTGGCTACTGTTGGTCCTTTTCCTCTCTTTATAGATTGGCTCTTGCTTCCAAGATGTCCATCGTTTAAGTGTTGTTTTTTCTGTCATTTTTTTTTCTTTTGCCTCAATCCTCAACCTCAGCCGTATAAATCTTTTGGAGATTTTTTCTTGTACTCCACAGCATGATGGAAGCCTGCTGGAGAGTGACTGAGCTTCTTTCTCCAAGACATCCACTGTCTTTGGGAGCTCCATGAGGTAGGAACTAGTCTTGGTCCTAAATAGTTTCTCAATTTGTTGAGTTAAGTCATAGGCTTCTTGGGAGGGACGACAAAGAGCACCTGCCTTGAACTCTTTTAAGTTCACTAAGATGCTGTTAGCTCCAGCAGGATTGTCATTGTGTTGTGTTGCAGTTTTGCATTTTCCACAGATGCTGGCAAAAAAGATTAATTTGTGGACAATGTAGCCTGTGTTGGAGATTTTCCTTTGCCTCATGTAAAAGTCTGTATTTCTGTTTCTCAGTCAGAACCCAGGTTAAATCAGGATACATCAGGTCAAATTAGGTCAAGTGGTCTGTGAGGATGAAAGAGTACCTAACAAGCTCAGAGAGAAGATGTGTATGGGTAGCTGATAAGATGGTACTAAAAACGTCAATTAAAAATGATGGATGGTATGACAACACTGCAGGTGCATTGAATCATGTGACCAAAGATGTTCTAGAAAATGGGTATGACCAAAGATTTTTCCACCAATAGAATGATGTCTCCGGAAAGATGACGCTAACGGTAGCGAGATCTCGATATCTGATTGGCTACCTAGTGATAAGAAAAGGTATAAAACCTGAGGCTCTGACCATTATAGTTTAGATGAACAGCTGCATCTCACTTTGTTGCTTGTCAATAAAGTTACTTCTTCTGACACCTGGAACTTCGACTCCTGAGAGATTTCTTCGAGACCCGATTTGAGGACTGTTCTGTTTTCTTGCTGCACCATATATTTCAGCCCAGCACTTGTTGCCTTACTAGATACATTAAAGGTGCTCTAAGCGATGTTGGGTGACATCACTTCTTGTTGACGTTCGAAGTATTGTCAAACAAAACGGAGGCTAGCTCGACCCTCCCTCCTCCTTACAGTCATGAACGAGTCAAAGGCTTTTCTGATGTAAATTCGGGACTTTGCGCGTTCCTTCTCCTTTTCCCTATTCTTTGCTATTTGTTTATCAGAAGGTCTCTTTGGTCGTGTGTCGGCCATATCAAAATTCAAGAGAATATAATTCTAATGTTAGTTGTTGTCGTTGACTAGGACATCTCTTCTCTAGCTAACTTCCCTCTTCATGCTTCTCTCTCCTCCACTCCCCACACCCCCCTTCATGTGCATGCGCACTAACCCCCCAACCCCCACCCTCAAATCATTCTTGTCGGTTATTGGCTGGAACACTGTTTGTTATGTACGTGGTCCAGGCTGGGCCAGTTTGTTTTTGTTGCCGTTTGTGAAGCCTGGACTGTCTACAGAGACCGTGTTTTTTTTACAGTGTGTTCAGGGGACACGCAGATAGCAGATAGTGAGGAGATGTTTGCTGTATGTGTCAAAAAAACGTTTTGGCCTAAAAAACGCGTGAGGAGGACCAAAAAGAGCAGGACCAACCTTCATTTTTTCAAAGTGGCTTGGCTCGATGGCTGCAGCTGATAGATGGGGAGCTACTTTTAATGCCATCCCTTCTTGTGAAAGGACAATAAGTCCTTAACCCTCTGGGGACTAAGCCCTTTTTGGTCCGTTTTCTCTATTTTTACATTTGGGCTTACAAACCATATGTAATGGAGATGGAACACCATGTGTTTGGTATCTATGGATTCAGAAGACCCTAAGCTAACATAATAATGCATGTAATGTGTTTATAAAGGAAGCATGAGTAAAAAAATTACAATAAACTAGATAATTTTCGTTTTTGAAATGTTATTTTAGTCATTTATTACTGAAAATCACACCTCACACAACAATAGTGAACAGTTTTTGAACAAAAAATATATTTTTCAAACCCTTTGCTTGACAGACATTTGTAATTGTTTAATCAAAAGTGTAAAGAACAATTAAATAATTAACTTTATATACAAACAGTCCCAGGCGTTTTTTCTCAGGCATGCCAGTGATTCGAATTTCTCCTTGTCACTTTCCAGTAACTGTTAATTGTTCCAGAGCTTGTTCTGAGGTAAATCTTTTACTGCTTGCCATCATAAAAGTGCTAAAACAATAAAATAATAATGCTATAATTGCTAATATGCTATATATATAAATATTATAATCGTTCTGTCTCTCTCATAAATCTGTGTGTGTAATTCTCCGCTCCGTTCGCTCTCTGTCTCCTTCTCCACTCGACACTTATTGCGTCATATCACTTACTAAAGTCCCACCCATTGCAAGGCTACAGAGTCCTCTGATTAGCTAAAATACGTCATGGTAACCTTCCTCTGATTGGGTAAGAAAAATATTCCTCCCAGCGGCAACTTTTCCATTGGTCTTTGCGCGTGGAATATTCCTAACAACATCGATTTCATTGGCCTTATACGAAGTGGTATTGCGCAACAAGGAAGTTTGTATACCATATACCACTGTTTTCAGCGGAGTCTGAGGAAGACGGCAAAAAAGACCGCATCTCTCTATCATTAATAGTTCCCTTTCGAGGGAACTCGCGATGCGTCGATAACGCTTTGGGAACGCCCCCGGCATGAATGCGTCTGAAGCATCTATGTCAACTAGTCCAATGGAATGAATTAAATGCGCGTCACGGGCGGGTGACGTCATGACCAGGAAGCTATAAAAGCGCATTCGGTGAAACCGGCTTTAGCTTCTGTTGCCTCAGCAAGCGATCTGTGTAACTCTGTCTGTCTTAATTACTGTTGTCTGTATCGAGAAAATGGAAAAGCAAATGTTCAAACTCTGTGTCCCTCCTTGCCCGCGTTATTTAACGGGTGGGAATACAAACGAGCTTTGTGTCATTTGTTTGGGAGTGGAGCATGCGGTGTCAGCCTTCGAGGGGGGTGATTGCCAGCATTGCGAGCGGCTCCCTCTCCGCACGCTCCGCTCCCGGCTGTCACTTTTTGAGGAAAGTGGTCAGCCTCGCGATCCTCAGGGTGCAGGACCCGCTGCTGCTGAGGCAGCACGGAGAATGCATTCCTGGGGATCGCAAAAGGATCTCTCAGAAGGGTTGGAGACAGGTCCGAGGACCTTATCTCCTTCCTGTCCTGGGGGATCCAGCGCTCTCTCCCCGGTGTCGGTAGCCCACGCTGCGGCTTCTTCCGCCCGGGAAGAGAGCCCAATGCTTCAGTGCTCTAGCTCCGAGGAGTTTAGATGTGCTGAGCGTTGGCAGTGAAAGTAAAAGCACTACAATAAGGGAAGAGGATTCACAGTCCTCTTCTCCAGCGTATGAGGAGTTGGTGGATGTGATTACTCGCACTGTTGAAAAAATGCATATTGAATGGACAGCCGAGAAAAGGGACGCTCGTCCTAAAAGCAAACTAGATGAGCGTTTCCTTCCATCTATTAAATCATTTCCACCACGAGGCCTTCCATTTTTTCCAGATCTGCACAGTGAGCTGTCTAGATCTTGGAATAAACCATATTCCTCTCGTCTCTATAGTCCCCATGTTCACGTTTATTCAGATATTAGGGGGCTGAGAGAATATGGTTATGGGTCGATGCCTCAGGCTGACGCTCGCGAGCTATCTGTCGCCTGGTTCAGCATCGTCCCTGAAGGCCTCAGCTTTGCCCACAAAGCCTCTGAAAACTACATCATCTCTCGTGGGCAAAGCATATACGGTAGCAGGTCAGGCTGGAGCATGTCTACACACTATGGCAGTGCTCCAGGCTTATCAGGCTGATCTGCTGGGGGATTTGGACAGAAGTGAGGGGGTGGGGCCCGATGAGGTTCGAGAACTTCGTCGGGCCACTGATTTGTCTCTCAGGGCTACTAAGGAGACCGCCAGAGCAATTGGGCGGTCTATGGCATCCCTTGTAGCCACTGAGAGGCATCTTTGGTTAAATCTGGCAGAAATAAAAGAAAAAGATCGTGCTTTTCTGTTAGATGCACCTATTGATCCCTCTGGTCTCTTTGGTGAGGCTGTTAATTCGGTTGTGGAAAGATTCCAGGAGGCTAAGAAACAGTCAGAGGCATTTAAGAGATTTCTCCCTCGCCGTGTCCAACCCCCTGGGGCTGCTGGGCGTGAGCAGTCCCAGCCGTCAAGCTCCTCATACAGAGCACAGCAGAAAGAGAGTGTTGCGTCTCGTGCTCCGCCACAAAAACACTGGAAGCAGACGCAGCACTCTCAGCCGAAGCCTTCAAAGCAGAAGCCGGATCTGAGGACCGTCCTTCAGGCTAAGAAGGCTTTGGCTCAAAAGAAAAGGTCCTGACTCCTATGGAGTCAGACCCATGAGGGCAGCCCCACCCGGGGTGGAGCGGATCACACCTCAGCATACGGTGTCCGCTCCACCTCAGTGTCCTCAGGGAGCCATTCTGCCAACCCCGCACCCTTGGTCTCGGGGCGCAGTGGTTCCCAGCGATCGTCCGGCGCAATGTCAACTCGACATTGCGTCAGATATGAACCTTCTGAGGGGGGTTCAAAAACATTCAGTTCGGGTGGTCCCTGCCAATATGTTTCAGGCCCCTGGGCCGAGTGTCTCAATTACACCAGAGGCCAGCCTCGAGAGGCTGGTTCCCTTAGTAGATTTTCTGACAGAGTGGAAGAAACTGCCGAATATTTCTCTATGGGTCCTGCATATAGTAAGGATACAGAATCCAGTTTGGTTCTCGTCCTCCACGCTACAACGGGGTGTTGCCCACGTTGGTGCATTCCGAGCAGGCTCTGGTGATGGAGCAAGAGGTGAAAGCTCTTTTGGCAAAAGAAGCGATAGAGCAGGTGTTTCTACCTGACAGAGAATCGGGTTTTTACAGCCGTTATTTCATCGTTCCAAAAAAGGATGGGGGGTTGCGTCCCATTTTAGATCTTCGTCTGTTGAATCGTACAGTTCAAAAACTCAAGTTCAAGATGCTGACACTCAAACAGATCGTGACTCAAATCAGATCCGAGGACTGGTTTGTCACAATAGATATGAAAGACGCTTACTTCCATGTCTCCATCCTCCCTCAGCACAGGAAGTTCCTGAGGTTTTCTTTTGGGGGCAAAGAATACCAGTATCGGGTTCTTCCATTCGGTCTAGCTTTATCACCCCGCACATTCACGAAGTGCGTAGATGCAGCTCTGGCCCCGCTCAGGCTGCAGGGCATACGTATTCTGAATTACATAGATGACTGGCTGGTTCTAGCGGAATCAGAACAGTTAGCGGTTCGGCATCGAGATGTCGTCCTCGCACATATGCGGAAATTGGGGTTGAGGCTCAACGCCAAGAAGAGTGTGCTATCTCCATTACAGAGGACCACTTTTCTGGGTGTGGTATGGAATTCAGTCACGATGCGAGCCAATCTATCGCCCGTTCGTGTAGCTGCTATCCTAACAGCCATAAAAGAGCTATAGCTAGGTCAGTCACGCACTGTGAAGCAGTTCGAGAGACTGTTAGGGCTCATGGCAGCGGCGTCCAACGTGATACCTTTTGGCCTGCTGTACATGAGACCTTTGCAGTGGTGGCTCAGGACCAGAGGGTTCTCCCCGAAGGGAAACCCACTTCGTATGATCAAGATCACGCGGTGGTGTCTCCGCGCCTTGGTTATATGGAAGAAACATTGGTTCCTGTCCCAGGTTCCGGTGTTGGGAGCTCTTTGCCATCGAGTTGCTATCTCGACAGATGCGTCCCTCACCGACTGGGGAGCGGTAATGGAAGGCCGCTCAGCTCAGGGTCTGTGGAGGAGTCATCATCTCTTCTGGCACATAAATTGCCTGGAGATGATGGCCGTTTTCAACGCGTTGAGACATTTCCTCCCAGACCTGAGGGATCACCATGTGCTTGTCCGGACAGACAACACATCGGTGGTCTCTTATATAAATCGTCAGGGGGGTCTGCGTTCGCGCCCACTATGCAAGTTGGCACACCAGATCCTCCTATGGTCCCTGGGGAAAATACTCTCTCTGAGGGCAGTGTATATTCCAGGGGGCCAGAATATCGGAGCAGACGTCCTGTCGAGGCAGGAGCTGAGGACAGGGGACTGGAGACTTCACCCCGAGGTGGTGGAGAAGATATGGGAGTTTTACGGCAAGGCCGAAGTGGATCTGTTCGCGTCTCAGCATACGACGCACTGTCCACTCTGGTTCTCCCTTACCCACCCAGCCCCCCTGGGGCTGGATGCTATGGTGCAGACGTGGCCGAGGCTACGTCTGTACGCCTTTCCCCCTGTTGCTCTGCTCCCAGGAGTTCTGGAGCGAGTTCGTCAGCACGGAATAAGCCAATTGCTAGTAGCACCACGTTGGCCGAGTCGAATCTGGTTTGCGGACCTGATTCATCTCCTAGACGGTCCTCCCTTGGAGTTACCGATCAGGAGAGACCTTCTGTCTCAGGCCGGGGGCACAATATTCCACCCCCGACCAGAGATTTGGAAACTTTGGGTTTGGCCTCTGAGGGGGCCAACCGAGGTTGTTGAGACCATTCTAAGCTCCAGAGCTCCCGCTACGAGGAAATTGTACTCTTTGAAATGGAGAGTCTTCACTACTTGGTGTCACCAGCGTCAGTGGGACCCGGTTAACTGTTCAGTAAACACAGTACTGGAGTTTCTGCAGGATCGCTTTGCGTCAGGTTTATGTCCATCCACCTTAAAAGTATACGTGGCAGCCATTGCGGCCTTCCACGTCCCGGTGGGTGGTATATCGTTGGGTCGAGACCCCCTGATTACTCGTTTCCTTCGTGGCACCCTGAGGCTAAGGCCTGCAACACGCACTAGGATGCCGGCTTGGGACTTGGCATTGGTACTAGAGGGCCTATCTGGGGCTCCGTTTGAGCCCTTAGAGTCGGTCTCAGAGAAATTTCTGACTTTCAAGACTGTTTTTCTACTAGCCATTTCGTCCCTCAAAAGAGTCGGAGATCTTCAGGCCCTTTCGGTTTCTCCCACCTGCCTTGAATTCGCACCGGGAATGGTCAAGGCATTCTTGTATCCTAAACAGGGTTATGTCCCTAAGGTGCCAACCATTATTCCGAGGCCTATTGTGCTTCAGGCTTTCTGTCCTCCACCTTTTACTTCTCCGGGCCAGGAAAAGCTGAACTTGTTGTGTCCAGTGCGAGCATTGGATACTTATGTTCATCGGTCTTCTCCATGGAGGAAGTCCGATCAATTGTTTGTCTGTTTTGGATCACCCAAGAGAGGTTGTCCGGCTTCTAAGCAGACAGTTAGTAAGTGGATAGTCGAGGCTATTTCTCTTGCTTATGATTCCTCTGGCCAGCCCTGTCCTTTGGCGGTCAGAGCTCATTCCACTAGAAGTATGGCGGCCTCTAAAGCCTTAATATCTGGAGTGTCCCTCCAAGACGTTTGTGATGCGGCGGGTTGGTCCTCTCCGCTCACATTTGTCAGATTTTATAGCCTGGACCTGGATGCTGCCCCAGGGTCTCAGGTGCTCAGTGCTTAGTGTAGGTTTTTGACAACAGGCTTACACTCAGGCATTTGGAATTCTGGCGGTTTGGGTATTCTCGTTCCCAAAGCGTTATCGACGCATCGCGAGTTCCCTCGAAAGGGAACGTCTCAGGTTACGACTGTAACCATAGTTCCCTGAGAAAGGGAACGAGACGATGCGTCGCCCTGCCATACTTCCTGCATTCCTGTGATCGACTTGCTTCGGCAAATTTCGAAGCTGAAGCCGGTTTCACCGGATGCGCTTTTATAGCTTCCTGGTCATGACGTCACCCGCCCGTGACGCGCATTTCATTCATTCCATTGGACTAGTTGACATAGATGCTTCAGACGCATTCACGCTGGGGGCGTTCCCAAAGCGTTATCGACGCATCGTCTCGTTCCCTTTCTCAGGGAACTATGGTTACAGTCGTAACCTGAGACGTTTTTAAGATAATTACACATTTGTAAAAGTATGCCATTTTGGGCGGTACCGCCCAATCCGTCCCCAGAGGGTTAATAGGGGCCACTGAAACCTCGTTGGAAGGTAGGTCTTCTTTGTTAACCACATTCTCTGGAATTTTTAACACCTGTCCACGGACAAGGGCACTTTTTAGATTTTTTACCAGGTGTGGGACATCAGGCATGAAATAGAGATGCCTGTCTGGTGGTGTTGGATGTGGCACAGATATTTTGGTGTGGTCGACCCCAAAGGATTTCCACATGGCCTGGTTAGGGCTACCCATATCCGTGGTGACATCAAGCACATGTAGCCCTATGGATGCTGCCCTCTCTCTATTATTTCTGTAATTTTTGGCCTGTACTATGTTCCATTGGTAGAATTACCAATGTAATGATATGTCACTACTTGTTCCCACCGAGTTGTGTTTCCAGCCAACATAAACACACGCTTGTGTTGCTACTCATGTGTGACCTGGCAAACTGACGATTTGATCCTGGGCAGCAACGCTATCAAGTGGCTGATTCAAAAAATGAAAGAGGCCGATGGATACTGGAGACTCGTGTCCAGCCCGGTTAACTCTGAAGATGTTGAATGTCACCAATTCCTGTCTCTACGTTCAAATGTGGAACGATGGAAGGGTGAAGACATACCTGATAGAGTGGGCACTGCTAAGTTGAAGGAGAAAATAACTCTAGAACCGCACCATGAACATCTCGCTTGGGCTCAGCTTCCTGAGTTAACAGCTGTTTCTGTGGGGAGCACAGTCATTGTTGAGCCAACCCTCTGTAAATGCCGTCCAAGGAACGTGATCATAGGGCGAGTCATCACACCTATGTGGGGCAGTAGATGGGTGCCGTTCAAAAAAATGAACCCTACAGACAAAGTAATCATTCTTAAGAAAAACACAAAGATTGTGGATGTATTTACTTGTATTGCTGTGGAAGAGTTGTCTACACCTGAGTCCCTGAAGAGTAACGTTCAGTGTGCTGCAAGTCCTGTAAATCATGTACGGAACAGTGATGAAAGGCGAAACGTGCTGGATAAATTAGATCTGCAGGATCCGGATCTGGATGATTGTGAAGTGTCAGAGGAGTGGAATGATAGACTTCTGAACCTCATTGAGAAGTACGAGTCAACCTTTTCACGTGGAAAAATGGATTGTGGAGAAGCCACCGACTTTGTTCACAAAATCCACTTGGTGGACGAGAAGCCATTTCGACTCCCTTATCGACGTGTAGCCCCCAGCCACTATGATAAGCTGCACACTGCCTTGAGTGAGATGGAAGTTAAAGGCATTATAAGGAAGTCTCCGTGTGATTCCATCCACACAAACACACACAGTCACCTGTGTGACCTGGCAAAGTGACATCACCATACAGTTTGCCTATGAGCATGTGCATCTTCACACTTGAAGTGATTGCCATTTCATCCAAGGGCAGCACACACTCCCTTTCAAGGTCTGCCAATCCATCTACCTTCAGTTTTAAAAAATTAAAAGCTCTGGTGTTTTTCCGACAAAAATTAAATGCCTCTGTCAACACACCAGGCGTCAAATTAAACACATTCCATCCTTATTTGCAGGTTTCTGATTGCTGGCAAGGGAATCTGCAATTCCTGTAGGGTCTTGTAACCAGTTGGACCGGCTGCAAAGCAAATTTTTAATGCCTTATTAATTGTGTCATTGCTCCATTTCATCCCTTTTGTGGTTCGTCTTCCTAATGCCTTAATTTGGTCTTTTGAAAAAAATGTCTTTAAATTTTTGTCCCTAATTTAATTGTTTTCTTGAGAGCTGCATTTTCATTCTTTATTTTTCTTAGTGCTGCCTTTGCATTTTTATTTTGCACTTTAAGTTTTTTAATAGACCCAGGTGACTCGCTAATGGCTCACTGGTATGCTGACTGGCTGCTGGCTGACTTGCTGCTGGCTGACTGTCACCTGTCTAGGGTCTAGGGGTTGTCTAGGGGTGTATCGTGATGCAGGGGCCCTCCTCTTTTTGACCACAGGACAATGCACAAAGATGGTGGGAAAAACATCTGGTCTCTGCCTACTCTTGAAATTTTTGATCATGACAAATTGGTTTGCCTCAAAATGTGCCTGCAGAGTGACTTGAGTTTAGTTTCCAAACCCAACTCTTTTAAAAAAAAAAATTTTTATACCCACATACTGTACATATCACTTGGTGGTTAAAGGCACAGTTATAGGTAATGCTGCGTTCCAGGCAGGTTTTTGAGCACATAAATCACGACTTCAAACCACGACTCACGACTTTGTAGCGTTCCAGGCCAGTCACAGTCTGTCACAGTCACAGTCAGTGTATTCTCACCGTGTACCACCTGCAGAAACACTGCATCCATAGGGGCTGCCATTGTTGTTTTGTATGGTTTCGCGGGCTATGTGACGTCAGAGCTCGTAACTGGGAGTACATCGCGACGAGTTCACGGGTGGGAAGTCACGGGTTTGACTGCCGTTCCAGTGCACTTTCACGGGTATAAGGTTGGAAAAACACAGGTTACAGGTTGCCTGGAACGCACCATAACACTCATGGTGAGGGTGCGGTCTCATTGCAGGGAGTCATCAGTCTCAGCTCCCTGGGTTTTGCAAGGCTTTGCTTGTTCCTTATTTCTAGTAAATACTTTGGGGTGTTCTTTGTGAAAAGGTGCAAATACATTTAAGTATAATTACCTCATAAATTAAATTATAAATACCTTAAAATTTTATTTAATTTCAATATTTTTATATTTTTTTATATTTAGATTGCTCCTGCTGACTTAAGCCAACCATTTTTTTTCTCCTCTCCATGTCAGCAGGGAAGCCATACATTTGCACACCTTTCTCTGAGCGACTGGAGCATCCCCATGCAGCACAGCAAACCATGGTGGAGACTATGCAAGGACAACATGAAAGAATGGACACAGACAAAATGCTTGGCATGCTATTTAATTTATTAGAAATGTATTCATGAATTAATTGCTGTAAATAGTTAATTGCATTTATTTGAATTAAAATCCCAAAAAAATTCAGCATCATTACTTTTTACACTGCGTACATGTTTATATATGAGTACAAACAGATGCTTGTTTTAAACCTGAATATGTTGTATATGAATAAGTATTGTAAGAATTATACAGTACATTAAATATATATTTATAATACATTAAATAATTATATTACTATTACTATATATAATTGTAAGAATTGTAAACAATAAGCTTAATTTCACTTTTTACATTTACTTAACATCATGTTACTGCTGCTAATAGTTCATTGACCCATTGTGCGGTGCGAGCTGACAATCACCTGTCACCAGCCTGTATCTGTACTATCTGAAAGATTCCCTGAGAGAGGAACAAGATGCTGTGTCAGCTGACCTGGAGTCTGAGGCACGTGTACCAACTAGTAAATAAAAAATAACAGAATATAAATCCGCAATTTGGAGTTATAATGTCAGAATTGCGAAATAACTCACAATTCTGACTTTTTTTTCTCACATTTGCGAGTTTATATCTCCCAATTCTAACATTATAACTCAAGATGACAACGTGAGATATGAACTCGCAATTGTGTGTTATAAAAAGGAAAAAGTCAGCTCATAATTCTGACATTTTCATACAATTGCAAGTTTCTCACAATTCTGACTTTATAACTCACAATTGCGAGTTTATATCACACAATTCTGCAAAAAAAAAAAAAAGTCTAGATGTAAACTTGCAATAGAAAAGTTTTAAAGTAAAGTTTATTTTTTTATTCAGTGGCAGAAACCAGCTTCCATTTATAGTGACATTTTTGATGTTACAATTGGTTTATAGTTTAAATAAAATCTGCTCTTTTGAACTTTTTATTCACCAAAGAATCCTGAAAGAAATGTATTTCTGTTACAGTGTTTCCATCATAGGAATAAAAAAAAAAAAAAAAATATATATATATATATATATATATATATATATATATATATACAGTATATATATATATATATATATATATATATATATATACAGTATATATATATATATATATATATATATATATATATATATATATATATATATATATATATATATTAAAATAGAAAACCGTTATTTTAAATTGTAATAATATTTCACAATAATTACGGTATTTTTTGATCAAATAAATGCAGCCTTGGTGAGAATAAGAGACTTTAAAAAACATTACAATCTTTGACCAGTAGTGTATGTTTATCAGTAACTACCCTCTATACTGAGTGACAGCTTCATTTAGGCTAATTTGTTTATCCATTCTGGTAGTAATTGCATAACTTTATGTGTATTTACTTTTGATAGTCATTTAATGTTTATTGCTAGAAAATAACAAAGGCGTGCCTGGTCAATTAATAATTTGGACATAACAGTTCCACAACTTAACTTCCAAAGTCAAAATTAAAACTCAAATACTCAATATCCATGCAAAAGGAACTTTGACTCTCTCCTATGGAAAAATGTGAATAATGTGCCAAAGTATTGAATAATGAATACTATGCCAAAGGCTTATTGACTTGGCAATATCATTTAGTTTCATGTGACACTTCTGACAGCAAGTCCTAGCATAGTGGAAACTAATTTTGTTCCTTGACGCAAAATAACCAGAATAATATGGATCCTTGTTCTGTATCACCACTGCCTTTATTTATTCTGACACCTCTACACTTCTCTGAAGTGGCTTTGCTTCCTGATGCAAGCAGCCTCCAGATAAACTATAGGAAGAGTGGTGACATTTTTGAGATCCGACTGTCTGAAATATAGACAGGTTCACCATGGCTTAACAGGAAAAAAAATAAATAAATTGTAAGCTTGATGGCGTCTGTTTTAAATCTGGGCAGGACACTTGTGGGCTATAAATAAAGAGTAAAATACAGATTGAGTAGAAATGACAATCATTCCGAGAGCCCAGTGCTGAGGCCAGTAAAGCATGATGGACTCAAACTACTCAAAAACGGGGGTCACCCTCAGTTGATGCTGCACATACTGTTCATGACAAGATCACAGATGAATCTTCACAGACATTGTGATGTTCAGGGCAAACCACAGAGGTAATTTATGGAGCATAATTAATTCATCCATGAAAACTAAATGTAGAAGTGGTCTCTTGTGAGATGAGGAATGTTTTGTTTACTAAGTGTTTCATTTGTATAGCAATATACTTTATTTGTCTAGTTTATTATGAGATGAGAATGATTATAATATCCTCTAGTTTTAAATATTCCTTGTTATCCTATAATTATTATTATGGAACGATTTGCAGATTTAAACATATCTAGGGTTTCTTAACAGAAAACCTGAGGCTGCCTCAGGAATGTACACACAGAAAAACAGAAAATGTGCACATACTGTAAAAGTACAGTATTATCTGAAATGCTGCACAGAGGCCTTAAGGCTAAACTGAACTTTAGCTTCAACTGCACTCAGGGAGCATCTATTTTTTGAAGAGACACCAGTGACAGTCCAGCCTTACTTGGTGCCCTAGGCAAGATGAGTCATGATGACAGAAAAAAATAAAAAATAAATAAATAAATCACTAGTAGTTCTTCCAATAATTTAACATGGGACTGTCTAAAGGGACAGGTTTTTTGCTTTGTGTGAAAGCGGGCCTTGGTGCAAAATTGATTTACTTATTCATTCATGTGAGCTGAGGCTCCGCCTTCTTTGACATGGACATCTTCTCTGGTTCATTTCTTCTGTTCAGTCCATCAAGATCAGACATGAGTAAAACTAAAGCATGAACACACTGGCAAGCTGCTTTATAGTAGAAACTATAACTGACGCTGACACTGTTTTTTATCTATTGTATAAAGTGATGTGTGGAGTGACAAATTGCATTCCTAATGCAAACATATCCACATCGCTATGATCAGATGCTTTCTTAAATGCTGTTTTCTCAACGCTGTCATTTTTTAAGTGTTTATTTCGTTATTGAGAGGAAAATATTTACATATTCACCAGTGTGGGTGCCACTGTGAGCTGATTGCATCTAGGCTATATTTAATCTTTACTGTAAGGGTCCTCAAAATATAATCTTAAACTGCTTTTAAGATTGTACAAAGAGAACAAACTGGAGGACAGTATCATATATTGCTGTATAATTATGACAAGTCAAGTCAAGTATATTTGTATAGCGCTTTTCACAATACAGATTGTATCAAAGCAGCTTCACAGTATTAAATTAAAATAATACAACAAGGTTTGTTTCTAGTGGAATTTATTGATTGATAAAATAAAATTAAATATCCCCAAAATATCCCCAACTGAGCAAGCCAAAGCCAACAGTGGCAAGGAACCGAAAAACTCCATCAAGTGACCTAATGGTGTCCTAAAACTCCATCAGGTGACCTAATGGAGAAAAAAAAACCTTGGGATCAGGCTCAGTCGGGGGCCAGTTCTCCTCTGGCGTTTATGAACAAGAGGCCGGATTGTAGTTTGAACTGAAAGATTAAAAATATTATATGAATGCCTGGCCGAAAAGATGCGTCTTTAATCTAGTTTTAAACTGGGAGAGCGAGTCTGAGCAACGAACAGTATCAGGAAGGCTATTCCAGAGTTTTGGAGCTAAATGTGAAAAGGCTCTCCCTCCTTTGGTTGATCTGGATATCCTAGGTATGAGCAAAAGCCTCGAATTTATTGATCTTAAAGAGCGCGATGGATTATAGGGCAATAGAAGATCCGTTAAATAAACTGGAGCTAAGCCGTTTAGGGCTTTATAAGTCAGTAGCAATACCTTGTAATTAATATGGAACTTTATAACCAATGCAGTGATGATAAAATCGGTGTTATATGATCATATTTTCTTGATCTAGTAAGAACTCTAGCAGCTGCATTTTGGACTAACTGTAGCTTGTTTATTGATGATACAGGACAACCAGCTAATAAAGCATTACAGTAATCTAGTCTCGAGGTCATGAATGCATGAACTAGCTTTTCTGCATCAGAAACTGATAGGATATTACGTAGCTTAGCAATGTTTCTAAGGTGGAAAAAGGCTGTTTTTGTAACATATCAAATATGATTTTCAAAAGACAGGTTACAGTTGAGTATAACACCCAGGTCTTTTACTGTAGAGGATAAAGTAACAGGACATCCTACGATGTTAAAGTTGTATTGTAAGAGGTTTTGTGGGCGGTTTTTTTGAACCGATAAGTATTACCTCTGTCTTGTCTGGATTTAATAAAAGAAAATTACGTGTCATCCAATCTTTTATATCTTTAACACTAGAACGGCCATGGCGGTCATTTTGACCGTTTTGAATTTTATATCTGCAATAACTTTGTTAAAAAAATAAATACAATGCTGCTGGTACCTGACTTTTCCTAAAAGTGTCTGTATTTTCATTTAAAATGTTTTTCATATAAATTACACATAAGGCAAAAAAATAAATGAACATATTTACCTATTTCGGCCATAGACGGTCATATTGACCGCACGGAATTTCGCGGTATTATTATAGGCTAAACCAATATACACAACAATAAAATGTGGTTAAAAATACACTAAACATATTCAACAACAAATCATTTAAATGTAATGATATTCAGAAGAGAACAAGAATGAAAAAAATAACTATAAACAAGCCAAAATGAAATGCGTTATAAGCGAAAGTGAAAGTAAGCGGCGTTATAGGCTCACGTAACTCTCTAATTAGAATCAAAATGTTTCAACATTTGCGATGTATTTGGATTTTAAACTGTTTCTTTATTATAGGCTTTGTACTTCACTCACGATCCAATATCGACGGAAAAAATCATCCTCTTCACACGCACAAAATGGTACGAATTGTAGGTATAGCCTACTATAGGCTACAAACAGAGCAGTGGAATTTTTATATGTTAGGTTGACTATTTCATTATTATATTTTATTGTGGCTATAATGAACAGGCTGCAATGTCAAGATGCAATAGGCTACTGGAATATGGTTGGTGTGTGTGTGTGTGTGTGTGTGTGTGTCGGCGGGTGCGGACGCGGACGCGATCGAACTGTGTAAACAAATATGGGCTACTCCGTCATTTTGTTCAGGACATCTACGGATATTATTTATTTATAAATGTATAATTAAACTTGTTTAAATGTACAGTTTGGTGTTGTTTTGTTTTTTAAAGACATATTAACACAATAAATGCATTAATCTCTCAGTTGGGTATTTATCATTAAAGATATAGAGTTTGGAATATAGCGGTCAAAATGACTGCTTGCGGCAGTTCTAGTAGTTATGGAATTCTGGCACTTCTAGTGTTAACACACTCTGTCAATTTGGATAATTTAGCGTTTTCATCCGGCCGTGATGAAATATAGATTTGAGTGTCATCAGCATAACAATGGAAACTAATTCCATGTTTCCTTATAATATTTCCAAGTGGCATCATATATATTGAGAATAATAGAGGGCCCAACACAGATCCCTGCGGCACTCCATAGTTTACTGAAGTTATGATCGATTTTTCTCCATTTAAATAGACAAAATGGTAGCGGTCTGATAAGTATGATCTGAACCAGCTTAATGCTTGTCCTTGAACACCTGTATAATTTTGTAGTCGATCTAAGAGTATTGTATGATCTATAGTATCGAACGCAGCACTAAGATCAAGTAAAACTAGTATTGAGATACAGCCTTGGTCAGAAGCTAAAAGTAAATCATTTGTGATTTTAACGAGCGCAGTTTCAGTGCTATGGTGCGGTCTGAATCCAGACTGAAACTTTTCATAGATGTAATTTTCTTGCAAGAAAGAGCCCAGTTGAGCGGACACAACTTTTTTTCTAGTATTTTAGACATAAATGGAAGATTTGAAATGGGTCTATAATTTGCTAGATTATTATGATCTAATTGTGGTTTCTTAATGAGAGGTTTTATAACCTTTATAGTACAATTATAGTATTGTATAACAGTTCTGTAGCTCTAAGATCACAGCATGTAATGGCAAGGTCATGGGTTTGATATCCAGGGAATACAAGAACTGATGTAAATCCTGAATTCAATTGGATAAAACAATCTGCCAAATGCAAATAAAAGTACACTATAATCTAGCAGTGGTTCTCAACTGCTGGAGTTATAAGTAATGTAGGACGTATAGGTCATTTATGATACAGTTGAAAGTAGCAGAAAATAAGATTTATTCAAATGGTGAAATGGAACAAACCATGTGTATCCTTTTGACTGTGTATCAGTTTTATTTGATATAGGGACAAAGCATGTTAATTAACATTTGTACAAATGTAAACAATCGTATTATGTATTAAAGCATTATTATAGCAATCGTATTATAGCAACATTGCTAATTTATGTCCGCAGTCCCTAGGCAGGTACACACAAGAACAAATACTCAGCTATACACACAACACACACACACACACACACACACAAAAAAAAACAATACCCAAACCACATTACTAAAATTACTAAGAAAAATGTTTACACACCTGATTCGTCATAAGCCACTTCTTAAGATGATCTTTAAAAGTGTGATAAGTAGAACATTGTCTTATTGACTGTGGTAAACTATTCCAATATTTGCTCCCTATCACACATAATGCTTTCTGACCAAAAGATGTTTCATCTATATGGCACTTCACAATCCCCTCAGAACAGACCTGGTACCAATACCACAATCTGTTTTATAAACTCATTTAACGGAGGAGGGGCAATTCCATGCCAGACCTTATGAGTAAAACAGGCAATATAATTTTTTTACATTTTTAAAACTCAATAAATTGTGTATTTTTTTTTTATTTTACAGTAAAGAAATTAGTTTTTTTTTTTTTTTATCAAACACTTTTATTGCCTTCTTATACAGTGTTTCTATTAACTTTAGAGTTGTGTCACCTGTGAATGACCAACTACTGAAACAAGTAAAACTCGTATTGTATGGTATTTTGTACAAATTAATCTCTCACTTTAAGCAATAGCCAAATTAATTGTCAGTTGCCAACATGGATAGAATGCATGACATGCCATCATTTTCGAAAACCATGAACAAAACTACATAAGGGTTACAGGTTAATTGTGTTGGGTCGGAATGGCTTGGCTTATAACCTGTTCCTTACGGAATCTAAAATATAAGATGTATCACAAAACTTGACTACTGGATTGTGTCTGACTGTATATGTGTAAGTAAAATAAGGAGAAAGAGGGGAGAGAGACATTCATATTAACATGTTAATGATGCTTCAAACCATCTGTTTGATGATGGAGGAATTCTCTGCGCTCATTCGTTCTCTCCCTCATTTCTCTCTCTAGTGGCTAAGGGCTTTGGGGAAAACACCACAATGCTTGTGTGTATAAGTCCATATGGAGCTAATGTAGCATGAGGAACTGGCATCTTAAGTGTTTTTTTAATCACAATACTGACATTCCAATAGCTACAGGTTGCAAACGGAAGACATGTAGAAAGATTAGGGGAAAATAATTAATTTGAAATAAAACGCCTGTCAACATTTACTCACCCTCATGTCTTCCCTTACAAAAACAACAACAACAACTATACTGTAAGTTCACTTTATTAAGTCCACTTAAGTAAAGTTCAAGTATATTATATACTTAGGAAGAATACTAATATCAGTATATGTCAGGGTTCCCTTTCAAGGAATGTCATGATGTAATTACTCTTTGGGAACGCCCCCTGAAGCAAACTTGCCAATTTATTTTTGCCACAGTAAAGGACTACGTCACTTGGTTTTCTTCGATTCGTAGGTTTTCGATTCAATTCAAGAACTATTTTTGTAAATTCAGAACAATTCAATTTGAGATGATTCACATTCAAATTCGATGCGATTCGATTCTGCATATTTTATATGCATTCATAGGATTATTTAAATGCTTCACCCAATGTGTCTTAGTCAGGGTGCGAAATACACAGCGGCCTTCAGGTGGTCAGAGAGTGGGGGCAAAAAAAAAAAAATTGTCCATTGTTAATGTTAATTCATGTTAGTTCTTAATGATACTTATTATTAACTTCAATTTAATAGCCAATAAAAATGGGCATTTGTAGAAATTGACATAAACCAAAATTTTTATTTTTTAAAAGTATTGATAGTTCATGTTAATTATTGTGTAAGATAGTGTTAATGGCTACACAAACCTATTAAAGTGTTCCAGGTATAGTTATGTGTTGTCAACTGTGACCATGCAGCCTAATGTGGCCTTGTCCCGTGGTCTTGTGGCTATGTGGCCTAGTGGCCTTGTCTATGAGTGGTTTGTATCTGTGTGGCATTAGTGGCCTTGTGGCCCAGCGGGCCTTGTCTCTGTGTGGGTCTTTTTGGCCTAGTGGCATATTGTTGCCTTGTCCTTTAAAAAGATGCCCATTGTTGGCCGTGTGGCCCTTCAGGGCATAGGTTCAGTGTGGCTTAGTAGCCGTTGTCTCTGCGTGGTTTGTCTATGTGTGGCCTTAGCGGCTTGGACTTGTCCTTTAAAAAATGTCTATGGTTGGCCAGTAGCCCTTCGGGGCATAAGCTCAAGGCCTTGTAGCATGTCATTGTTATGTAAAAAAAAAAAAAAAAAAAAGGCCTGGTGGCCTTCTTTTTATGTGCTCGTCTAGTCCTACCTTGTCTTCTATGTGGCATTAGCGGCCGTTGTGGCTCATCGAGGCCTTGTCTCTGTGGTCTATAATGGCCGTGAGGCTCATCAAGGCCTCGTCTCTGTGGTCAATTATGGCCATGTGGTCCAATGTGGTCAAATCTGTGTGGTCAAATGAGGCCTGTCTATGTATGGCCCAATGTGGCACTGTCTGTATGGTCCAACGAGGCCTGTCTATGCATGGCCCAATGTGGCACTGAACTTGACCGACCATTCACTTATATTTTTTGGAAACATTCCACTAAACTTTTCATTTTGTGTTTCACATAAGAAAAGAGAGTGAACTTTTATATTCCATTCGCTATTCTTTTAATCCACTTCATCCTTTGTGTAAATATGCCTTTCTTTTGGAATGTCTTTTGGGAAATCTTTTTTCCTGCATCAAGAACATTCTGTATGACCTTCAGTGAATGGAGCCTTTTCATCCTGCATTCAAACTCTAATTCACAGCTCTTTGTGACTTCTTGCACAAGTGCTAATTGAACTAGCGGCAGAGTGTCTTTCGCCTCCCACTACACAACTGCTCTTGAGATAAAAGCGAACAGATATGAAAGAACAGATTTGCTTCACTCTTCCATGCACAATTCTGATGAGAATTTGTTATTGTCATTTACACAGGAAGCTGGAGTCTCCTGTGAGATTATGGCCTCCCTAAATTGGAACAGCAGTAAGATGTCATATTTATTTGACTTATCAAGGACAAAACATGGGCCGAACACAGTGCTTTCAGATCGACTGAAAGACCTGACATGGCATGAGAACAACAGTAACACAAATGCTTTCCCGTCTGTGTCTAAAGAGAGCAAACGTACTCGGTTACCTAATGTAACCTCGGTTCTCTCTAGAAGAGGGAACGAGTATTGTGTAAGTATAGCTTACGCTACGGGAAAGTCTTCTTTCTTCGAGATCTGAAGCCAAAAATTATCCTTAATTTTGTATTCATTGTCAACGCAGTGCGGCAGCCGGCAGACCATGGCAAGCTGTATAAGCGTGCTCATTGGCTGCCCGGCGGCAACTGCTTAAGCCTACCAGTGAGCCCTGCATGATGTCACACCCAATGAGGGCGCTTTGCGCCCTCCACACCCTTCTAACCGTCAAGATGGGTGTGGCCAGTGTGCATATAAGGAGGGCTCGTAGGCTGAAAAATCTGGTTTTCATAGTCTGAAGCGCAAAAGCTTGTGGCGCGCCACGGCAGGTTACGCAATACTCGTTCCCTCTTCTAGAGAGAACCGAGGTTACATTAGGTAACCGAGTACGTTCTCTTACGAGAGGTTCTCTCGTATTGCGTAAGTATAGCTTACGCTACGGGAACCCTTTGTCAACGCCGTGCGCGCAGAGCATCCAGCACATGAATCCCAAGGAGACCGGGGAAAACATAACGCTGAAAACAGGTGGCCGGTCGGAGAAACGGGCCAACACATGTACAAAGCACTTCACTTCGTAGATAGATAGAGCGGCACAGCCGGTCTATACATATCTGTGTAAACCGTGCGGCCGGCAGCGCGGGCCCACACAGTACATAAGCACATATTAGGGAAAGAAATAGAGTGGATTTACCAGTCTATTTGTGGGGAGAATAAACCCCGGCGCGACAGAGTGTAAGACGGGCGGCCAGCAGCGCGGGCCAGCACCGGTACACAAGCGCGAAACGGGGAATAAGGAACAGAGCGGCACAGCTGGTATGAGTGCAAAATACTCCTTCCCTTGGTGCCATACCAGAAATATCACCAGTATATGAACGTAGTCTGCGCTTGAGCGATTGGGCAGAGCGTACATGCCACTTATACTGATAACAGTTTAGCCTGCAAGGCAGGAACTTCCAGGTTATAAAACCTCACGAATATCGATGGGGAGGCCCAGCCCGCCGCCATACCAATATCGTGAATAGAAATTCCGCTGGACCAGGCCCACGAAGAGGCCATGCCTCTAGTGGAGTGGGCTCTGATACCCAAAGGGCACTGCAGGTGTTTGGAGGCGTAAGCTGCTGCAATCGCGTCCACTATCCACCTGGACAGGCTCTGCTTCGAGGCGGCAAGACCTATGGTGCGTCTGCCGAAAGAAACGAAGAGCTGCTCGGAACGCCTGAAAGCGGCGGAGCGCGTGATGTAAACTCTCAGCGCCCTAACAGGGCATAGGAGGTGTAATCACTGTCCCCATTATCGGATGCTGGCAGAGCCGAAAGGGAGATGATTTGTGCCCTAAAGGGGGTTCCAATCACTTTGGGGATGTAACAGTGTCTCGGTCTGAGAATGACTTTTGAGTCATTTGGTCCGAACTCAAGACATGCAGGGCTAACAGATAGCGCATGCAGATCCCCCCCGCGTTTTACTGAAGACAGAGCTATCAGAAAAACGGTTTTGAGCGAAAGGTATTCTGGATCCACGGATTCAAGCGGTTCAAAGGGAAAAGCCTTCAGGGCCTCCAGGACCAAGGACAGATTCCAAATAGGAACCGAGGGGGGCCACGGGGGATTCATCCGTCTGGCTCCTCTGAGGAAACGGATAATAAGCTCGTTTCTTCCTATTGCTCGGCCGCGCGTCGACTCAGCGAATGCTGCAATAGCCGCCACATATACTTTGAGCATGGAAGGGGACCTGCCCTTATCCAACAGCTCCTGTAGGAAGTAGAGCACTCGCGGAACCCCACATGTACGTGGATCCAGGCTCTTAGTAGCGCACCATTTAGAAAACACAGACCATTTAGACGCATAGAGCCGTCTCGTGGAGGGGGCTCTAGACTGCGTGATCGTGTTCACGGCCCCTTCTGGCAGGTCAACGGGTATCCGTTGATTACCCAAGCATGCAGAGACCATCGCTCCGGATGGGGAAGCCAGATCGATCCACCGGCTTGAGAGAGGAGATCCTTTCTCACCGGGATCGGCCATGGGGGTGAGTGCGACAGCCTCACTAGCTCTGGGTACCATATTTGGTTCTCCCAACGCGGGGCTATAAGAAGCACTGGGTGGTGTGTTTCCCTGATCCTCGTTATGACCTGTGGTAACAGGGAGATCGGAGGGAAAGCGTACAGTGGGAGGCTGGGCCAGGTTTGGGAGAGCGCGTCCTCGCTTTTCAAGAAAAATATTGGGCAGTGAGCGTTGTCTTTCGACGCAAAGAGGTCGACCTCCGCTTTGCCGAATAGGCGCCAGAGGAACTGGACTGTCTGAGGGTGCAGGGACCATTCTCCCGGGGGAATGAAGTCTCTGGACAGTCTGTCTGGGCCGACATTCAGGTGGCCCGGCACGTGTGCGGCTCTCAGCGAGCGCAACGAGCGGTGAGTCCACACGAGAAGGCGTTCTGTCAGTTTGCACAGGTTCCTGGACCTGACACCGCCCTGTCGGTTCACATAGGACTCCACGGACATGTAGTCCGAGCAGACTAGCACATGGTGATCCCGTATGAATGGGGGAAAGCGCTTGAGCGCGTTCTCGACCGCTATCATCTCCAAACAGTTTTTGTGGAGGCATTTCTCCTGGTCTGACCACAGGCCAAAGACCGGTTTGCCCTCGAAAAGAGCGCCCCAACCTGAGGTGGAAGCGTCCGTCGAGATAACCTTGCGGTGTGAGATGGCTCCCATTGTCACTCCCCGCTGGTACCAGTCGGCCGCTAACCAGGGCTTCAGTGCTGAAACGCAGCTCTGAGTCACTCTGATTCGATTGCCGCCGGAAGCCCAGGCTCTGTGAGGCACTCGGGCGTTCAACCAGCGTTGTAGCGGGCGCATACGCAATAAACCCAGCTGAAGCACTGCTGCAGCTGAAGCCATACAACCCAGCATCCTCTGAAATGTTTTGAGAGGTGCGGTGCTGCCCGGCTGGAAGGACGCGGCCAGGCGTCGAATGCAGTGCGCGCGCCGTGCCGACAGGCGGGCTGTCATTGCCACAGTGTCCAGATTCAACCCAGAAAAGAGGTTGATTGACTGGGCACTAACGAGCTCTTGGTCCAGTTGACCGTGAGCTCCAGGCTTTCCAGGTGGCTGAGAAGCACTGTTCTGTGGGCGATGAGCTCGGCCTCTGACTGTGCTAGAATCAGCCAATCGTCCAAATAGTTAAAAATTCGCATTCCCCGACCTCTCAGGGGAGCGAGAGCCGTGTCCATGCACTTCGTGAATGTACGGGGTGCTAAAGACAGGCCGAATGGCAGGACGGTGTATTGATATACCTGACCGTCGAAGGCGAATCTCAAGAATGGCCTGTGACGGGGTATTATCTGGATCTGAAAGTACGCGTCTTTTAGATCGAGAGAGATAAACCAGTTCCTTTGGGGCGAATTTGCGCGAGGATCTGCCTGGTTGTGAGCATTTTGAATGGTCTTAATGTGTATTAAAACAGGCTTGTTTACTGCAATAGTAATATTTCCAGCCGCCTGAACTTGAGAGGGGACTGAG
The DNA here is from genome assembly GCF_964197995.2 of Scardinius erythrophthalmus. Lineage (NCBI taxonomy): Eukaryota > Metazoa > Chordata > Actinopteri > Cypriniformes > Leuciscidae > Scardinius > Scardinius erythrophthalmus. Next base: position 26,293,711 of record NC_138223.1, read on the forward strand.
AAATGTGTGAGAATTGGCGGTTTGTCCGGCCACAGCGGGACTAAAACATTCTCTCTCCTCTTTTCGCCGGTGAGTGAGGCGCGCGCGCTGAACGTTGCTCGTGACCGTCCGCTCTGTCATCCCTTGTGAACGGTGCAATCTGCGCGGCCCAACAAGGGGGAGAGCGGGTTCGCTTTCTGTAAGTAAGAAAAGCTGGCCGCGAGCTTGGAGAAGCGAACAGCATAAATGTTTATCTGCCGCGAGAGGCAAGATCGAACACGGGTCTTTGGCGCAAAAGCGTAAGATTCCGCCACTGAGCCACAGGGGAGAATACATTAGCTTTCGGTTAGAGTGAGCATATAAAACAGCGTCATCATGTCTTGTGACGGCGTTTGATTGCAGGCGTGCGTGTATTTATAACAGGCTCGTATTCTGTGATATGAACAATTCCAGTCGCCTGAACTTAAGAGGGGACTGAGAAATGTGTGAGAAATGGAGGTAGGACTGGCCACGGCGGGACGAACACACTCTGTTCTCCTTTCGCCGGTGAGTGACACGCAGGGACGGAGTAGCTCTCTTGTACGTAAGGAGAGCTCCAAGACCGTCCGCTTCTGCCATCCCTTGTGAGCGGCGCAGTTTGCGCGGCTCGAACAGGGGGAGAGGAAGCTCGCTCCGAGACCGTCCACTTCTGCCATCCCTTGTGAGCGGCGCAGTAGCGCGGCTCGAACAGAGGGAGGGTGTCTATCTCATTCGCCTCATCCCCTGACGCGGCACGGGCAAAAGCCGACGGTTGAGCGGCCGGGAGGGGGGGCGGAGAGGGCGAGAGAGAAGCTCGAGGGAGAGGTTCCGGCGAGCTCCTCAGTCACATCAGTCTCCGGTGGTCTCTGCCAGCGGCGCTTCTTCTTGCGCGGCCCGGCAGGAACAGACGGAGCGACAGCTTGGTCGAAAACTTCAAGTCGAGCCCGCAGGGTCGACATTGAAAGTTCTTCGCACTCGGGGCAGCCGCCCGTAGAGAGTGCGGTGGCGGCGTGCTCGCGGCCCAGGCAGAGAGCGCAGAAGAGGTGGCGGTCTCCGATGCTGAGCGGGGCGCGGCACGAGCCGCAGGAAAAACGTTTTGACAAAAACGCCTCGTGCTCTTTTAGAACAGTTGAGAGAAAGTGTGTGTCGCAGGGCGAACACACACAGCAGTAATAAAAGGATATGTCGCCGGATAGCGTAGCAGGCACGGATGGCTGAAGGCGGCGAAGGCAGCCGGCTTCCTCAGGCGCTGTCCTAGGCTCGCTGGTCGCTGGTTTCAACGGCGGCGGCTCTCAAGATCCAGCGATGCGAAGAGCTTCGCTGAAGACAAGAAAATCAGATTTTTCAGCCTACGAGCCCTCCTTATATACACACTGGCCACACCCATCTTGACGGTTAGAAGGGTGTGGAGGGCGCGAAGCTAAAGCTTAAAAATGCGGGGATTTCCTTTTTGAAGGCCATTTTTCCTTTTTTATTCAAAATATTCACAAATTTGTTAGCTATGGCATAAAATATCTGCTATTCCCATTGTCAAATATATGCAAGTGGAAGTGTTTTGTTGTTTAAACACCTTTATAACGATCGCATTAATTGAGCTGAATGCGCGATGGGCACCACCATGTTAGTTTGTGCCGCAGACGCAGTTCAGAGAATCGGATCTGTTGGATTTACAACACGTGAATTCATCCACTTCTCCCGAAATACATAAAAGTAAGTGGCTGGTGAACTGGGAGAAGAATAGAGTAAACTTTAAAGTTACTTGTGACCATACAATGTGTATCTGATATGAATAAAACGTGTCTAATTATAATGGAAAGGATTATTATTGCCTCTTCCATAGACAGGGGTGCAAACACATGTATGGTCAAAAAAGAGAGAGGTAATCGAAGCCCTCGTCCCGCGGCAAATATCCAGATACTACATTGCCACCATCCCCAACCCACCCCATAGGCACATAGAGTCAAATGAAATTTAGAAAAACTATCTTGCACTTCTTCTACTTGCTTTACTGCTACTTCCTGAAAACAATTTCACCTGATGATTTGAATAGCTCTTTTTGTAAAGAATTAATAATTCTAGGATGATTGGGGTAATTGTGTAGGGTAGGCCTAGCATCTGCATAGAAACTAATAAATAAAATACAAATATAAATACAATAAAACACAAATACACAAGAAATAAAGCAGTGCTTTATGTTTTTCAGGTAAATTAACTGTATTAAGAATTAATACAGTTTATCGTTTGACAAAACGTGATTTTTCTCTTTCTCTTTTGTTGTTTGATTAACTTTGGTGACACAAACAGCTGCAGGTATATTGGGCGCTGTCCCTTTAAGACGAATGCACGTATCTAATACCGGTAATGACACGCATCCATTTTATTCTGACTGCGTTTACGGGGAAACTCGTTGAGACGGACACTGGCTTATTTTTTCGTGCACATGTCTGTTCAAACACAAATAGATAAGAAAGAAAAGGGAATTCGGTGTTCACGAACTTCACGTGCTGTCTGCGACTGCGTGGCTCGAGATCTGTGCGCCGACAGACCATCTACATTTGGATGTTAAACATAATATATATAGCCTGATACAGCAAAGACAACGTCGGCAGTATTGACGGCAAAATAGGCTACAGAATATTTCGTTCTGTAGGCCTATTGACAGGGGCAATATTTGAAAATCGATAATTTAGGCCTCTTTTTTTAAATTACAATTATATATGCATTTGTCAAAACCGAGACACTTTCAAGCATCAAAATGTAATTTATTAATATGTATTTGCGCCTTCTATTTTGTCTGAAAACTTCCAACACTCTTGCGTGTCGCGTGAAAAATAGGCGTCGGTTGCGGTTCTATTTCTAGCACGCGGTTTCGGCGCGGCTCGAGAAGTGTGTGTGTCACGCAGGCATTGTGCTCTAACACAAGCTCTAACCAGTTAACATGAGAGCCGACATAAAAACGGACACTCCACGCCACGCAGAGAGAAATGTGATGCAGTGGCAGATCCAGAGTGAGACAGAAACACTAGTGGTTCACGCTTGCGCACATACTGCTGGTTTGACGCGCAGTGTTCTGATTCGCTTATTTCCTATTTACTTGTTGGTGGACGCAATCCAGAATTACTGTTGGTTAAATTATAATCAGACCCTAAAAAATAAATTATAACCCCCCCCCCCCCTCCCCTCCCCCACCTTAAAAAAAACTCTTCGGATCTGCACGATTCACACAAGTCACCCAAACTGACGTGAAAAAAGCGGGAGGCGCCGAAAAGCGCGCTGTTTGCACCCCTGCATAGACATCAGTGTGTATTTTACAAACTGTGTATTGTTTTTTTAGTACTTATGTTAATTTATATGTCTGAAACCTAAAATAAACATTATGTGGTTGAAAACACTGAAAAGTTGTGATATATGACAGCTCTGAGCGCGCCTGTCTCTGGCTCAGCGCCAGCCAACGCGCGAAAGCACATTTGGATTTAGTTGATGATCATGTGATGCACTGACCGTTATACTCACACCGGTGTGATCGTACGCTCCAGGGACCATCCTAGACTGATCACACCAGTGTGAACGTACGTGCAAAAGGGTTAAGCGCCGTGGATAAGGAAAATTCCCATCTAATGTTGGACGTGGGCCTGAGGGTGTTCAAACCGTATCAACGCATTTCATGATATGTTGCATTAAATTATGTATTATTTTTAGTAGTGGCGTTTATTAATGGTGGCTCGTTTATCTAGTGTGATCCAGACGATATGGTGGGAAGGCGTTGGGCTGCTCTCAAGTCCGCACTGTGCGTGTCCTCAAATCGCACCACATACAGTAGTAGCGCATTGTATGTGAGCCAGCGTCTTACACACCTGTGTGAACGAGTGTGTATGTTGAGATCAGTCGGTGTTGTAGTATTTTTTTTTTTTTTCCCTATTTGATTCAATTGTATTTCCTTTCATTTGGTATTTTCTGTTTATTGTTTTTTTGAGTGCTGTGATTGGCTCTCGCCAATGATTATCTGCCGTCAAATCCCTTATAATCAACAAGGGTTAGTCGGTGTTGTATTTTTTTCTATTTAATTGATTCAAATGTACTATTTTCTTTAATTTGGATTTTTTTTTTGTTTATTGTTCTCTTGAGTACTGTGAGTGGCCATGACACCTTTGATTATTTGCTGTCAAATTCCTTAGGCTGTTATCCGATTGGGAGGGTTTACTTTATTTATATTAATTTTGTCTGCTTGCTGTGTGAATTGTGGTTACCTTTCAGTCGCTCACGTTCGACGTAACGTCGACGTGACGACGTAATTGGGATCACTTCAGGGAGCCCTATCAACTTCGAGTGTCTACAGAACGAGCCAATGAACGTTGGCGTGCGTGAATCGCGTCACGCGCCCCCGCCCCGCAGCGCGGGTATAAACAGGAAGCGGGCGCACGCACACATTGTCTTTCACTTCGGAGCCGAGCTTCTATGAGACTTTTTGTCTATCAGAGTCAGCTGTTGAAGACTTCAAAGAGGATCATCTCTCTGTTGCTGTGTTGGTGTGACGGCGCGATCAGTGGTGGCCGCGAGCATTGCAGCTCTCAACTGCTGTTTTCACAGCACTGTGTTTGTGTCTGTGTGTGTGTGTGTGTCGGGTTCGGTGGGCGTTTCCCCTGTGTGTGCATTCACACTGCGGCTACCCCTGGGTGCCTCAACACAAAGAGAGTTTTTCAAATCCTTTTTTATTTTCAACTAAAAGAGCAACACAAGCGTGACCCTGCGTCTTTTTCAAGATTTCATTCCGCTTGTGCGTTTCTGGGTGTGGTCGTTCCCTGGCGCCAGCAGATGGCCACAAGAGTTGCCTCTCGTGTTTGGGCATTCAGCACGCTGAGGCAGCTTTTGTGGATAGTTCATGTTCCCATTGCGGGAATATGACTATCACAGCATTAAGATCGAGACTCGCTTACCTCAAGGGAGGTGCAGTCCCCTCGCCTATGCCCCGATCTAGAGTCTATTCTGCCCCGCAGAATAGACCTACTTTGGCGCATGACCAGGGTGATCTGAGGATTACCGTGAGGGCTTCCCCGTCGAGTCATTCTCCGCGGGCCCCTCATGCCTCACATACGCTGCTGCCATTGGAGCCCCTTAGTGAACGTCTTGGTCCTTCCCCGGAACGACCAACCGTTTCCTTTGGGGCCCCAGCTGACGATCATATGTCGATCGCAGCATCGGAGGGGGAGCTGTCCTCTGGAAATGACGACTCGGCTGCGTTGCCCCCCTCGGGGTGTGTAGCGTTGTCCGAGCCAGATCCAGAATGGACTGCTATGCTTTCCCGGGCCGCCGAGAAGGTCGGGCTTGCGTGGAATCCTCCACCACGTCCCGAACCTTCTCGGTTGGACGATTGGTTTCTCGGGGCGGGCCGTGCTGGTTCTCAGTGCGCCGCCCCGGTACCTTTCTTTCCGGAAGTGCATGAGGAGCTTTCTAGGACGTGGAAGGCACCGTATAGTGCCCGAAGCCGTTCTAGTGGCTCCTCACCCCTCGCCACCCTCGACGGCGGGGCAGCTAAGGGGTATGTGGATATCCCCCCAGTGGAGCGGGCCGTCGCGATGCAACTGTGTCCGGCGTCCGCTTCCTCTTGGCGGGGTAATCCACGCCTCCCGTCCAAGGCCTGTAAGTTTTCGTCCGGTCTTACGGCGAAGGCTTACAAGGCCTGTGGACAGGCTGCTTCCGCCCTCCATGCCATCGCGCTCTTGCAGGTCCACCAGGCCCAGGCGCTCATGGACATGAACGAGGGTGGTTCTGACCCAGAGCTCCTCCGGGAGCTCCATGTGGCAACCGACCTTGCCCTCCGGGCGACGAAGGAAACCGCACGTTCAGTCGGTCAGGCGATGTCCACCTTGGTGGTCCAGGAGCGCCACCTCTGGCTCAACCTGGCGGATATGAGGGACACCGATAAATATCGGTTCCTGGATGCCCCTCTTTCCCAGGTTGGGTTGTTCGGCGACGCGGTCGAGAGCTTTGCCCAACAGTTCTCGGCCGCACAGAAGCAGACGGAGGCCATCCGACACATCCTGCCCCGGCGGACCGCTGCCACTCCCACCCGTCCGCCGGCCGCAGACCCTCCGTCTACTCGTCGCCGAGGTCGGCCTTCTGCGGCATCCTCCGCTCCCGCCAGGCCCCAGCAGCAGCAGCCATCATCCAGGCCTCAGCGCGGAGCAAGCCGCAGGAAGTCGACCCCGCCCGTCCAGGCCGCTGCCAAACCAGGAGGCAAGCGACGGTGCAAACGACCCTGAGACGGGCGGCCCAGAGGTGGATCAAGTTGCTCTTCAGGAGATGGCGAAGGCGCCACTCCTTCCCCCGGTGGAGGGCCGGGCGGAGAATCTTTTGTTTCCTTTTCTTTTTGTTCCGCCACTGACCCACGGGTCAGTGGTACCCACATTTTTAAAAAAAGAGCAATTTCTGAAACCTCTGGGCCCCAAGAGGGCGCGCTTGGCAGTCGACGACGCCGCCATGCCTTGTCACTCCTGAGCCCCTCTTTCATCGCCAGCGAGCAGCAGTGGCTGTGTTCCGGACGTGCTGTCGCCTCCACACACTCACTCTGCCCTTCGACGGAAGCAGGTATGTGCTGCACCACACACTCAGACCCCACTTCGGGCCGCTGTGCCGTCCGAGTCGGGTCCCTGCATTCCGCCACGCTGCCCCACCCCGGGTACGTCTGTGGTGCCGTTAGTCCCGCTTGCTCGGTCTCTGGGAGCCTGGTTAACGCTTCCCAGCCCGTCTCGCTGGCTCATCCGTACCATCAGACTCGGCTATGCGATTCAGTTCGCCCGGCGCCCCCCTGCTTTCAAGGGCATCCTGTTCACCCGTGTTCTGGCGGACAATGCCCCCGTGCTCAGGGCGGAGATCGCAGTCCTACTGGCGAAGGACGCGATCGAGCCGGTCCCTCCAGCCGATATGAAGACCGGCTTCTACAGCCCGTACTTCATTGTACCCAAGAAAGGTGGTGGGTTACGACCAATCTTGGACCTGCGCGTCCTGAACCGGTCCCTTCACAGGCTACCGTTCAAGATGCTTACGCAGAAACGCATTTTCAAATGCATCCGTCCCCAAGATTGGTTTGCAGCGATCGACCTGAAGGACGCGTACTTTCATGTCTCGATTCTCCCTCGACACAGACCGTTTCTCCGCTTTGCGTTCGAGGGACGGGCATATCAGTACAAGGTCTTACCCTTCGGGCTGGCCCTGTCGCCCCGCGTCTTCACGAAAGTCGCGGAGGCGGCCATTGCTCCCATGTGCGAGCGTGGTGTTCGCATCCTCAACTACCTCGACGACTGGCTTATTCTGGCCCAGTCGAGAGAGCAGTTGTGCGAACACAGGGACATGGTGCTCAGTCACCTCAGCCACCTAGGGCTTCGGGTCAACTGGGAAAAGAGCAAACTCACCCCCGGGCAGAGGATCTCTTTTCTCGGTATGGAGTTGGACTCGATCAACATGACAGCGCGCCTCACCGAGGCCTGTGTCCAGTCAGTGTTGAACTGCATGAGCACGCTCAGACGCAGAACAGCGGCACCACTGAAACTGTTTCAGAGGCTCCTGGGGCATATGGCATCTGCAGCCGCGGTTACGCCGCTCGGATTGCTTCATATGAGGCCGCTCCAACACTGGCTCCACGATCGAGTCCCGAGATGGGCGTGGCAGAGCGGCTCGTGCCGGGTCCAAGTGACTCCGCACTGTCGCCAAACTCTCAGCTTGTGGTCGGACCCTTCGTTCCTGCGGGCAGGTGTTCCCCTGGAACAAGTGTCCAGGCACTCTGTGGTCTCCACGGATGCCTCTACCACCGGCTGGGGGGCCACGTACAACGGGCATGCAGCTTCAGGTCTGTGGACGGGGCCTCAACTGCATTGGCACATCAACTGCCTCGAGTTGTTAGCAGTACGTCTTGCTTTGAGCCGTTTCAAAACGCTGCTACTAGGCAAGCACGTACTGGTCCGTACGGACAGCACTGCGACCGTTGCGTACATCAACCGCCAAGGTGGTCTACGCTCCCGCCGCATGTCACAACTCGCCCGCCATCTCCTCCTCTGGAGTCAGAAGCATCTGAGGTCGCTTCGTGCCGTTTACATTCCGGGCCTGCTCAACCATGCAGCCGACGAGCTCTCACGGCAGCAGGTGCTACCGGGAGAATGGCGACTCCATCCCCAGGTGGTCCAGCTGATTTTCAGGCGCTTCGGGACCGCTCAGGTAGATCTGTTTGCCGCCCCGGACACGTCTCATTGCCAGTTGTTCTATTCTCTGACCGAGGGGACCCACGGCACGGATGCTCTGGCACACAGCTGGCCCCGGGGCCTTCGCAAGTATGCGTTTCCCCCAGTGAGCCTTCTTGCACAGACCTTGTGCAAAGTCAGGGAGGACGAGGAGCAGGTCTTGTTAGTTGCGCCGTATTGGCCCAACCGGACCTGGTTCCCGGAACTAGTGCTCCTCGCGACAGCCCCTCCCTGGCCCATCCCTCTGAGAGAGGACCTGCTCTCTCAGAGACGGGGCACCCTATGGCACCCGCGTCCAGACCTCTGGAAACTCCATGTCTGGTCCCTGGACGGGACGCGGAGGTTCTAAGTGACCTACCCCCTGCGGTAGTTGACACCATCACTTCCGCTAGAGCCCCCTCTACGAGGCGCCTCTATGCATTGAAGTGGAACCTGTTCGTTGACTGGTGCTCCTCTCATGAGGAGAACCCCCAATCTTGCTCGATCAGAGCCGTGCTTTCCTTCCTGCAAGAAGGGCTGGAGCGAAGGCTGTCTCCCTCCACCCTTAAAGTGTATGTTGCCGCTATTGCCGCACATCACGATGCTGTTGATGGTAAGTCTTTGGGAAAGCATGACCTGATCAAATATTGCGTGTGTGTTTGAATCCTGATTGTAACCTTTTAATGATAAGTGCATCCATATGAGCCTCTAGCCTATATCTTTTTGTACCAGTATGCCATATTGGTATATGCCCACCCCCCACCCCCCTTCCGCTATCCATGTATGTAGGCATATACCTAATTGAATGTATAGCATAGTACCGGCATAGTGAACATTTAATCTAGCATAGAGTTCTGTTTTCAAAAGCATTAAATGAAAAGTTTCTTAAAGATTATTGGGTTGGGAGCTTACTTCCAGTTTTAACATGCAATGTTTGTACTGGGAATAATTTAAGCAGAGATCTGGCCAGTATCTTGTAATTTCTCTTCCATTATGTAAGAAATTCAGAAACTCAGGACATGGGGCTCTTGAGATATAATTCAGCCTACAACAGCTGAAAAGAAAGGCCCATTCTTTATTGTCTCTCTCTGACAAGGGCCTTAAATTCCCTGCAGTGCGATTTTGAATCCAAGCCATCCAGCACTTCAGCAAAAGCTTAAAAGTTTAAAATATTATTTTTTTATGATAGATGTTTTACAGGTTCTGTAGCTCTCATAGTTGGCAAGCTATATATTTAAGAATGTGCACTTCACACTTAAATGTGCACAGTAATTGTTGTTGTCTGACAGACATTACAGTTACTCCCATGGACACATTACTGACAGTAACACACAGTATATAGTGCTGCAAACAATTGTTTTGAAATGGCACTCATAAAATGTTTCAACTACCTGACTGATATCACTGAAATAAATGTTGTGAGAAATCACAGTTGTCTCTCTGAAAGCTCTGTGCACTGTGCAGAGCAAAAACGTATCTGACTGCAGCCTGAGCATGTTAACCAATCAGAATCTTGAAGGCATCCCTATCAAAATATTATTCTGTTTATTATCTTTCATGTGAACTTTTAGCTCAACCAGTGGTGTGAGTTTGTGATATGACATGTTTGTGTTATTGGGTCCCCCTAACCCAGGCTATCTGGCCCTTCCCCCTACCCCTACCCCTCCAACCAAAAAATAATCGAGACAACCCTACCCCTTCACGGGAACGCGCAAAACAGAGGGGTAGGGGAAAGTGAAGGGGTAAGGGGTAGAATTGGGAATGGGCCTTACATTACTTTTGGAGCAGTGCCTAAGGCTACACTCAGGCACGTGCACACATAGACATCAAAGGGGGCTTGAGCACCTGCCCTTTTTATTCCTGGAGAGAAAGTGCCCTTTTTTCTGGGGTGCTTTTTTTTTTTATAATATATATTACTGTTTGCGCACAGCTTCCCTGTCAAACAAATATATTTATTGAAGAATAGTATATCTAAATATCAGGTCAGGAGTTCTGAAGCGCATTTAAACCCGATTGTATTGCTTCCGCTAAAGAAAATAGTACGTTCCGTCTCTACGGTTAGAATCCTGCGAGTCCATAGCAACGCTCTGTTTTTCATGGCAACGGTCTCTTATACTCCACACAGAGGTCTGTTATCAAGAAATAACAGACCGCATTCTACATTGGAATTCAACCAAGCCATGTAATAAAATAAGTTAGTAATAAAATATGCATATATCACCACCAGGTGATATGCTTTAGTTATTTTGTTTATCCTATTTACCTGCATTGCCCTTTCAATTATGCAAATGTGCGCATTTGAACTAGTTGACGCCTAATTTGCATACAGAACGTCCCCAGTTAATGACTCACATCAAGAGTCTTTCCCCCTGAAATTTAGAAATCTAAATTGGTGAATCTAGAATAAATCTACAGATGCAAAATGATGGAGGATACACTCTAAAAATGTCGTAAATCTGAGTAACTGCATCTGGTACATTAATAAATAAAACTGAGGAGAAATAAGTTAACATTAAACATTAAAAATAACAATATGTATAAATTAACTTTTTATTTATGAGTAATTTAACTTTTTTTATTTCCTCTAAACCTTTATAAAATAGTATTCCATACAACCACAAATACATACATGACATTGGCTTTTATTGAAATTTTACTCAATTATTTTCGTAAGTTTAATTCAAACAATCAAGTAAGATTTTCAGAGATTTTATTAAGTTAATAAAGTTAAATATTTCTGTAATATTTACTAAGGCACATCGTATTTTTAAGACTATAGTAGGTTTAAAACAAACTCCATCTAAATGTGGATTTTGAAGGTTTTATTTGATGATGATGATACAGTCCTCCCTCAAATGTGAAACTAAGTCCATGTCAGTCACCATCAGTTATTGTGTATGTGTGTGTGTGTGTGTGTGTGTGTGTGTGTGTGTGTGTGTGTGTGTGTATGCATAGCAATAATAATATTAATGTATTTGATTAAAACATTAAGGCAATTCAGTATTCTGATGCTTGGTTGTGTGAAGCTAAAAAGTTATTTTGCTAGTGAAACAAAAAAGTATTTAAAGAATTAATAAATATATACTTGAAACTAGTAGTATAGGAAATGTTTTCAAAACATGCACATTGTGGAATGGTTTCCTTTGCTGCTCTATAAACCTAGTGAATACTAAGGAGACCACGGTTTCTGTGTGAACGGATTATTTTGTAGACATCTTTTGAAAATGAAACAATTGCGTGAGTTTGAGGAAGATAAAATTAATTAACTTTTTAAATTATTTTTTTTAAAAAGGAAGTCAGAGTTGCGTTAATATATATACTTTTTTGTAAAAAAAAAAAAAAAAAAAACGTAATTATGAGAATTGCCCTTTATTTCACTTGAGCCCCTGCCCCTCAAAATGTCTGTGCACGTCCCTGGCTACACTGTTAAACAATGGAAGTAATGTTTTTAGACTTCTTTATTCATAACAGACCATTCTACAAAAGAAGCAGGTGTTTATGATAAAGTAAGTGAAAACTGATTGACTGTTTTGGTAACACTTTATAAAAACTTGCATTAAATATAGCAGACCATTATTTAATGTAAATTTAAATGCTTACAAATGTCATTTCACTTTAAATTCATATGATCAAACACTTTATTAAAATCTACAAATAATTTTTTAAAGATGGTTAACAATGATTAAAGCTTCCTTCATAAATCATTACGAAACATTATATAATACCCAATGGATTAGTAGTTAATATGTTCAAACAGCTATGAGATAATATACATAATCATAATGTAATGGAAATAAAATGCTAACAAATGTCATTAAACTTACCTAAAATGACCTAATACACTTTTTTTACATTTACAAATATTGTGAAAAAATGTGTTTAATTAATTTTAAATACTTCACACTGTTTCTGTTAACTTATTATTCATTAACTCATAACCACAGTCCGTAGAGTTCACACATTTGATCTTTGTTTGTTTTGGTGTGTATGCAGACTTTAACTATTTTACAAATCATTTATTAATATATACTGTATATATATATATTTTTTGCAGTACCAAATCTAAAGTTAAAACTATCCATTATGATAACACTTTATTTTAAGGGTCCAGAATAATGCATTAGTTAAGCACTAATTCATGAATAACTTGTTCACAATTAGGCATTAGTTAAACACGAACACACTAGTAATTAATGATTAACTTTACATTTTAAGGGTCCTTAATTATGCGCTAGCATAAATAAACTAGTAATTAATGATTTACTTGTTCACAATTATGCATTAGTTAAGCATGGGCACAATAGTAATTAATGATTAACTTAACATAGTAATGGCATATTAGCCATTATTTACAAATGATTAAACATTTGAAAGATACACATTCATGCTATAAAAAAACAAAAACAACTAGTAATTAATGATTAATTGAATGTAAAGTAAACGCCTGTTTTTGCAGTTATACATTTCTAAAATATAGTGTAATAAAGACAATTTGACCCCCTGTTCTAAAGTGAAAGTTATATCCTCATTAGTAATGGCACTTATTGGGTGGTTTAATTGTTATATAAGTATAAATACATAACTTTTACAGACACAAAACATACTTTTTTGTACGTTTGGATTAATGGCGAAAGGTACTACATGGACTTGTTGGCAACATTTAAACATAAACATATTGCACTTTTACAGCAAAAAAATAAAATAAAAATATGTTATTATTTATATGTTATGTTAGGATATCTGTATAATTTCCCTTTTACCATTTTATAGATAAATGTTATATCCCTAAACCCAAACTAAATCAGTTTATTGAGAATATAAAATGATACACAATGTAATTGACATAAATATTTAGGAAAAAGACAATTTTAGTAACAATATTGTCACTGTCTACTGACTTGTTTCCAGGATGGCCGTCCAGTGTGAAATATTTCCTAGAGCTTTCACACCAGGTCAACTAGACAGATGACGTCCTATTGAACGTGTTCGGGCTTGGACTGGACTATCCCCTGCACCAGCCAGCTTCAGCTGCAAAACCAGGGTCATTTGCACAATACCTGGATCGTATATTGTTGTTGAGTGGTTCAGCCTAAATCTAAATCACGTTTGAGATTTGTGTTGGCTACTGTATACAGGCCACCAGGGTACCATAAATATTTTATCAAAGAATTTGCGGACTTTCTATCAGAATTAATATTGACTGCAGGTAAAGTACTAATTGTTGGTGATTTTAATATACACATCGATAATGAAAAAGATGCATTGGGATTGGCATTTAAAGACATTGTAAACTCTGTTGGAGTTAGACAACACGTGTCAGGACCTACTAATTGTCGTAATCATACTCTAGATCTAATATTATCACATGGAATGGATGTTGATGCCGTTGAAATTCTGCAGCAGAGCGATGACATCTCAGATCATTATCTAGTCTCGTGTAAACTTCATTTAGCCAAGGCTGCAAAGCCGACTCCGTGTTTCAAATATGTTAGACCTATCACTTCTGCCACTAAAGATTGCTTTATTAATAATCTTCCTGATAATTTTCATCATCTCAGCATCCCAAACAGCTTAGAAGAACTAGATATTGCAACAGAAACTTTTAACTCTCTCTTTTCCAGCACTTTAGACACAGTTGCTCCGTTGCGCTTAAAGAAGATTAAAGAAAATAGTCCAACGCCGTGGTACAACAAGCAGACTCAGGCCCTTAAGAGAGCAGCCAGAAAAATAGAGCGCAACTGGAAGAAAACAAAACTAGAGGTATTTCGCATTTCATGGAAAGAGAGCTCGATTGCTTACAGAGAGGCCTTAAAAGCTGCTAGATCTGCTTATTTTTCAAACTTATTAGAAGAAAATAAACATAATCCTAGGTATTTATTTGAAACGGTGGCCAAACTAACGAAAAAGAAAGCTTCAAGCCCAGAAGTTTCCAAGCAACACAGCAGTAATGACTTTATGAACTTCTTCACTTATAAGATTGATAATATCAGGGAGAAAATTATAACTATGCAACCGTCTACTACAGTATCGCATCAGGCAGTGCATTGTAGTCTCCCTGAGGAAAAAATTGATTCGTTCGTTGTTTTAGAAGAGGAAGAATTTACTAAACTCGTTAAATCATCTAAATCTACAACATGTATGTTAGACCCTATACCGACTAAGCTACTGAAAGAGATGCTTCCAGAGGTCATAGATCCTCTTCTTAATATCATTAATTCATCTTTGTTTCTAGGATACGTACCAAAAACCTTTAAGCTGGCTATGATTAAACTGCTTGTTAAAAAAACGCAACTTAATCCTACAGAATTAGTCAATTACAGGCTGATCTCGAATCTACCTTTTCTGTCAAAGATATTAGAAAAAGCAATGTCTTCACAACTGTGTTCCTTTCTTGAAATAAATTATATCTGCGAAGATTTCCAGTCAGGATTTAGACCGTACCATAGTACCGAGACAGCTCTCGTTAGAGTCACAAATTATTTGCTCTTATCATCCGATCGTGGTTGTGTCTCTCTATTATGGCTCGTTTCCACTGAGCGGTACGGTACGGTACGGTACGGTACGGTACGCATTTATTTGCGTTTCCACTATCAAAAGTTGTGAATGGTACCAAAATGCCGAACCGTACCGTACCACTTTTTAGGTACCCTTCCATTGGGGTACCTAGCACAGTGGAACGGTACTAAAAGGAGGAGCTAGACTCACTGCAGGACGTTGATTGGTTGACAGAGAATCGTCACTTGCGCGTGCTACAAGGGGAATGACAACATAAGAAGCGCCATTTTTTAATATACAGTTTAATATAATACTACTGTTACTGTATCACGAAATGTAATTTTAAGAGTTTTTCAGGCGAGAATGTAGTTGTTTAAAGCTCAAATCTGTGGTTTATTTATAAAGATGATTTTTTTTTCCCCGGTTGTGATCCATGCGGTCAGCGGGCGCTCAGCGCTCATGTTTCCCAGCTGGATGAGCCTTTCCTTGGCTAACGTTATTTCTTCTGACGTTCACCGCTGACGGTAGTGGTTAAACATGAGATATAATTCGTCTTGTGTAGACCTAACGGGCGATCTTTGGTCTCGTGAATATATAATGAGTTCCCTGTCAATCGTTTTGGCTGAGGGCTAAGTTTAGTTTCATATTAACGTTATAGGCTATTTATATTTAACTTTACTTGTAATGTTAGACTAGAGCGCTGCATTTGGATATTTGACTGAATTGTTTGCTTTATTTCTTATTGTAAAGCTTCTTGTACCTTTTACTTAAACTTTTATATAGGCTATTATTGATAAAACTGAAATTTTACAAAAAGAAATATGGTTTCTTGTCATTTTTTTATTACAAGATTATCACTTATGTTTATTGCAACATTTGTACAAATGCATATATTGCCTGGAATGTGTAATTTTTCTTTTCTTTTTACGAAAAGAGGTAACGTTAGGGTTGTGTTTTAAATTTTGTTTTGTTATAAATAGAATAACGTATAACGTGCAGTGAATAATCAATATGCGTTGCGCATGAACCACATTTGTGTCCCTATAATGTTTAATTTATTTAACTGAAAACGAAAAGAGTTGGTGTTTTATAACATATTTCATTTTATTGTTGCTTAAAATGTACATACAGAGTAACAGATAACCGGAGTAGCAGAGCGAGCTGAGTGACGCTTTTAAGAACGCGCTGTACCATGTAGGAGTCGCACATGGCAAGTACAAACTTTGCGTACTTGATATTGAGATAAGCCTAATGTCGGCGCTTGTCTTCTTGTGACAAACATGTCGAGGATCAAGAACAAGATCTGCTGTATGTCATCCATTGTAGTTTACTATGTTCTTCTTCGCGCGAAAATGATGTCAATCGAAACACCACGCCTATCAAGTAAGGGTACTGTTGGCAGTGGAAACGCTAGCCAGATCATGGTTAACAGACCCGAACCGTACCGTACTGTCCCGTACGATACCGTACTGCTCAGTGGAAACGAGGCATTAGTGTTACTCGATCTTAGTGCTGCATTTGACACTATCGACCACAACATTCTTTTAAATAGACTCGAAAATTATGTTGGCATTAGTGGAATTGCACTAGCATGTTTTAAATCATACTTATCTGACCGATATCAGTTTGTAGCAGTAAATGAAGAGATGTCTCATCGATCACAAGTTCAGTATGGCGTACCACAAGGCTCAGTTCTAGGACCGTTGCTGTTCACTCTGTACATGCTACCCTTAGGAGATATCATTAGGAAACATGGCATTAGCTTTCACTGTTATGCCGACAATACTCAGCTGTATATTTCTTCAAAACCTAACGAAACTTACCAATTCACAAAATTAAAAAGTCAATTTAAAAAATTGGATGACTCGTAATTTCCTACTACTTGTAGCGACAATGAGTATGAACCAAACACAGACTAATCTTTGTCCAGAACATTAATTCGAACTCTCTGCTTCTCGATGAACAAAGGGGAAGATTTAGTCAGGACTTCGTATCCTCATCCATCTTGTCACGGGGTCCAGGCGCCGACCGGTTTGACTAATTAAAAGAGCTCCCAGCACTAACGAAATAACTGGTAGCTTTGTTGTCAAAATACTGATTGGTTAAGAGAAAGACAGAGACCAAGGTATCACACAAGAGTCCTCACATTCCAGATTCAAATTACCCAACCCAGAGCCATGAATCATTTCACAGTCTCCAGGAAGTCTGCGGACCAACGACTTTTATTGGTCAACTTTGATAGTTTGCAAGACAGATCGATACCAGCAGATGTTACTGAACCCCCACAACATTCCTGAACCCCTCCTCCTTAAGACCTCTGAACGAACAAACAGAGTTCTCTTCAAACCAGAGAACTGATTCTTACCAATAACTATAAATAAAATCATTCAAGAACAATTTTCAACGGACTTATGATCAGACATCACGCAATTACAGAATTCTATGTTGTTTTACGTGTGTTGTTATTAGAGGTGTGAATGAAAGTGTGTACTGTTTCATATCAATGCTATCTTACGAACACAACTAGCAAGATGGCTGGAATTAAATCTGTGTAAAATGTTTCATATTCTGATAATTAGAAATCATGCCTAAACTGTTGCATCTGGTCTTCAATTAGAGATCCCCCAGGGAAGACATGATTTATGACTTTGCAAACAAAGAAGCAGTCAGGATATTTGTAGGAGTAACAAAACCTTTGGTGTTTTAAAAAACCCTTTAAAAAACAGCGCAGAGCGTTGGGGGTGGGGGGGGGTGGGGGGTGGCGGGGGGTTGGTTCGTTCAAAATGTTCTGATAGAGAAGAGCTCTCTCTCTCTCTCTGTTCTCGCTCTCTCAGACAAGTAACCATGTAACAAACGCGCAGACGAAGGAACCCAAATTAAGATCAGAAGAACGGGTTCAACAGCTTTATTCAAGCCATCTTACTAGCCTACGCTATTCTCAATTTTCTTTCTTTTCTGAGTTATCATTTCCTTTATTTTCCGTTGTGAGTCTCGGTTCTAAGTTAAGTTGTGCGACAGCCACGTTTCTTCTGCAACGCAACTGGGTGGTTGTCCTGCACGCATAATAAACAAACTACAGCTAGTTCAAAACGCAGCAGCTCGAGTTCTTACCAGAACCAGGAAGTATGACCATATTAGCCTGGTTCTGCCAAAACTGCACTGGCTGCCTATTAAACATCGCATCAATTTTAAAATATTGCTGATCACTTACAAAGCACTAAATGGTTTTAGCTCCGCAGTACTTGAGCGAGCTCTTAACGCATTATAGTCCTTCATGTCTATTGCAATCTCAAAATTCCGGCCAGTTGATAATACCTAGAATATCAAAATCGACTGCTGGCGGCAGATCCTTCTCCTATTTAGCACCAAAACTTTGGAACAGTCTTCCTACCATTGTCCGGTAAGCAGACACACTCTGTCAGTTCAAAGCTAGACTAAAAACACATCTCTTTGACCTAGCATTCACATAATACATTATAGACTTCTATAATTCAATGTTAGGCTGAATAGATTAGGTCAGCTGGAACCGGGAACACTTCCCATAAATCCTGATGTACTCGTTACATCATAAGAATAATGGCATCTACGCTAATTTTAGTGTCTTTGTTTATCCCGAGGTTTTCCCGCAGCCTGCCAGATCTAGGCCGTATCCAGATCTGATGAAGGACCTTCGCCTGGACCCGATCCAACGCAGTGCTGAAGTCCCAACTAGTCTCTCCCTATGGAGGATCCCTTTACCACTCTACAGATAAAGCGTTGTCGGGAAACTCAATTCGCGTACCTACCCCGAATTGATAAAATAAAATAAAATTCTGTATCAAAAATTATAAGGAAACGCCAGTACTTTGTTTAGGCTTGGTTTGTAGGGAATTCCAAACCTGCGCACATATATTCAAACGCACATAACTATAGAACCAATTCTTAATGCGCATGTGACCGCCATCAGCGTTTCTCACAGGTTCGCGTTTAAAGTCTGTGTAGAGAGAATGGTGTCGTTTTAGCGGCCCCAAATTTAATAACAAATGATCGTTGCGACGGAAGCGAATCAATCAAAAATAACTTTAGCTGGAAAATAACTATATTAAAGAACCGCTATAAAGCCTGTTACCTTAAATTATACGTTTATCTCTGTAAAGCTGCTTTGAAACAATCTACATTGTTAAAAGCGCCATATAAATGAAGATGACTTGACTTGACTTGACTTCACCGTGGGTGAGGCTGAAGATGATCATCTCCACTCAACCACCATCACCAACCATCTTCCTCGCCACACCACCTGCATATCATTCCATCCCTGCTGCCCTTCCAGAACCTTGTTACGTCATGGCCGCTACCCTTGCAGAGTCTCGTTCCGTCGAGATCCCCTGTCTAGAGTCCTCTGTTCCTGTCCTCGTCCAGAGTCAAGAGGAAAAAGACTTAATTGACTTTGACACAGATGCACCCTGTCTTCCTCCACATGTTCAATCTGTCTGTCCGGAATTATCCATCAGTCCTACCAAGCCTGAGTTTCTTCACATCATGTCTACCGAGCCTGAGTTTCTTCACGTCATGTCTACCAACATAGATATATACACTAGATGTCGCCTGGGCTACGGCAGTTCATTGGAACGAATGCGTCAATAGAGCCGCCATCTTGGAACAGGGGAGCCCCTCCTCTTTAATGCATCAGCGTCAATGTAGGCAAAGGTCTAACGGAAATAAAATCACCTATAAAACCTAATAAAATCACATTTTGGTTCATTCCAACAGTCAGACATGTATTTATTATTGAGTCCAGAGAAAATTTAAGGTTTTGCTATTAAGATAATCGTTTTTTTTTTCTTTCAAAATATAATGCATAGTGCTAGTAGGTCTAAGTTTATTAGTCACATTCTTCAACTTGAGTAAACTTAGAATTAACTATGGCTACTTACCTTAGCCTACTGCATGCAAAATGACTACAATGGTGTGACTATACATGTTAATTTAAACATTTTCAAGCAGAGAAATGTACACTTGACTTATAAAAAATGACTACTACCATCCACACAGTAACTAGACTGATCATATTTCTTTAAGCCATGTTTTGCGTGAATGGGGTTACTTTAACTGTACAAAATCAATTTGGTCAGAAATAAACATTTTGTTGACCTTGAAAAGAGACAAAGGCAAATTTACATTTGACGTGTTTCATGGAAGTGGCTGGCCTGAGAAGTTTTGAGGTCTGCATCTGAAGCTTATTGCCAAAACCTGACTGGAACTACACAATAATACGATACATTATTGTGCATGTCCAATTCTCTGAATTGTTTAAGTACAATCTGGATTAAAGTAACAATATCTAGTAATCACCATCACATGTTCCAATGTATTGGGAATAAAAATATTAGAACATGAGCTAGACAACTTGGCTTATATTAGTCTCTTACCTGTTGTTCCCTTTCGAGGGAACTCGAACTGCGTCGGTGACGACACTAGGGGAACGCCCTTCAGCGTAGCGCGTCTGAATTTATGAATGAAACTCAGTCCAATCCTATTGGCGTTGCGTGATGACGTAGTGTGTGACGGCATATACGGATGTGTACAAAAGCACGCCGGCACACAGAAATGTCAGCTTTTTGCTATTCAGCAAGCGCTCTGTGTGTGTGAAAGTCAGTTTGTTCTATTTGGTGTTGTTTGTCTGTTCATATATATTACCCATCATGTCCAGTGTGCAGTTTAAAAAGTGCGTGTTCCCATGCCCTCGTTTTATTACGGCTGGGGACACACACGAGATGTGTGTGTCATGTTTGGGAATGCAGCACGCCCAGGCAGCCCTCGAGGGGGCTGCTTGCGGTCACTGTGAGACTCTTTCTATGAGAGTGCTGCGTTCCCGCCTGGCTTTGTTTTCTGAGGACGGCCAGATGCGCGCTCCCCGCGGTTCAGGTCCCGCATCCGCCGAGGCGATGCGGCGGCTTCGATCGTGGGGCTCGCAGCGAGAGCTTGCAGAGGGGATCGAGACTGCCGAGGCACTTTCTCGATCCTCATCTGAGAGTTCAGATTCCCCTATCCCCCGTTCGGGAGCCCGCCCCGCGGCTTCTCCCGTTCGGGATGTAGACCCAGTACTGCAGCTGTCTGATTCTGAGGAATTAGACGTGCTCAGTATTGTGGAGGGGGATCTAAATGAGACACAACAATCGGCCCAATCTGTTCAGTCTGCACCAAGTTATGATGAGCTTTTGGAGGTTGTGACACGGGCTGTGGAAAAATTAGATATTAGTTGGCCACAGGAGAGGCAGGAAGCGCGCGTTAAAAGTAAACTAGACGAGCGCTTCCTGCAACACCGCACACAGCCTCCACGCCGGTCTTTACCGTTCTTCCCGGATTTACACAACGAGTTGTGTAAATCCTGGAACAGGCCATTTTCAGCGCGCCTGTCTAACCCCCCAATATTAAATTATAGTAATATTGTGGGGGTTAAGGAGAACGGATATGGGATGATGCCTCGGGTTGAGGAAGCTCTGGCCAGCTATCTTTCACCTGACCTTGCATCATCCCTTAAAACACCGGCACTTCCCACCAAGCCATGTCGTACTACATCTGCTTTGGTGGGCAGAGCTTATATGGCGGCAGGTCGGGCTGGTGCGAGCCTGCACACGATGGCTATCTTGCAGGCGTACCAGGCCGACCTGTTAAGAGAAATAGATCAAGGCGAGGGTCCTACTATGGAGGATATAGCTGAGCTTCGCAAAGCCACAGACCTGTCTCTCCGGGTTACCAAAGAGACGGCCCGTTCCATCGGTCGATCTATGGCAGCTCTGGTAACCACAGAGAGGCATCTATGGCTTAACCTCTCAGGCATCAAGGAGAAGGACAGGGCCTTCCTCCTTGATGCACCCATTGCTACTACTGGTCTGTTCGGCGAGGCGGTTAATGCTGTCGTCGACAGATTTCAAGATACAAAAAAGCAGAGCGAAGCATTCAAGCAATATCTCCCACGCCGTTCAAGGTCTAGGGGGGCGGCTGCTAGAGATCAGTCACAGCCATCAGCCAGCTCCTCTTACCGCCAGAGCCAGAAAGGGAGTGTCGCTTCTAGAGGTCCCCCTCAAAAAGCTTGGGACTCTAGGCGGCGCTTTCACCCACAGCCTCCTGAGAAGGCGGATCTGAGGACCGTCATCCAGTCTAGGAAGGCAAAGGGAAAGAGGTCCTAACTCCTATGAGACCTCGGAGGGCCGCCCCCCCCGAGAGAGAGCGATTGAGGTCCCTTCTCTCGTTGGGCCCTCAGGAAGCTGGCGTCAGTATCCCGCCGTCTCTGACGCTTCGGGACACGCTAGCTTCCAGCGAGCACACGCTGGTCTGTCTGCCCCAAGGGCTTGCAGCCAGTCAGCGTTTGGGTTCGCACACCGTGAGTCGTTGTCGGTCTTTCCCTGCCGGTCCTCCGCTTCAGGGTGCCGTCAAGGACTTGCACAAAACACTGGACACCAGCCCCGAGGGGCTGGTTCCCTTGGTGAATTTTGCAGAGGCATGGCAAAACCTCGCGAATATTTCTCCATGGGTCCTGCGCACTGTAGAAATTGGGTACAGACTGCAGTTCCAAGTCCGCCCACCAAAATTCAGCGGGGTGGTCTGGACTTCAGTGCACCCAGAGCAGGGTCTGGTGTTGGAACAGGAAGTTCACACGCTGCTGGAAAAAGGGGCCATAGAGCATGTTCCCCCACCAGTCAGGGAGTCCGGGTTCTACAGCCGGTACTTCATAGTTCCCAAGAAGGATGGAGGGTTGCGTCCAATTCTAGATCTAAGGCACTTGAACCAGTCTCTGAGGAGATTCAAGTTCAAGATGCTCACTATTCCCTTCATCGTGAGTCAAATCCAATCCGAGGATTGGTTTGTCACGATAGATCTAAAGGACGCATACTTCCATATATCCATCCTTCCATGTCACAGGAGGTTCCTGAGGTTCGCTTTCGGGGGCGAAGCGTACCAATATCGGGTTCTTCCATTCGGCCTAGCACTCTCCCCTCGCACATTCACCAAGTGTATGGATGCAGCTCTGGCCCCGCTGAGGCTCCAGGGCATCCGTGTGCTGAATTACATCGACGACTGGCCCAGTCCTGGCCCAGTCTCGAGAGTTGGCAGTTCGGCATCGAGATGTCGTCCTTGGCCATATTCAGCACTTGGGGTTGAGGCTCAACACGAAAAAGAGCGTGTTGACACCCGCCCAACGGACGACGTTCTTGGGGGTGGTATGGGACTCGACAACGATGCAGGCACAAATGTCTCCTGCACGTATCGAGTCCATATTGACCACACTAAACAGGGTGAAGCTAGGCCACACCATCACAGTGAAACACTTCCAGAGAGTGTTGGGTCTCATGGCAGCAGCGTCCAGCGTGATTCCTTCTGGCCTTCTGCACATGAGAGCCCTGCAGTGGTGGTTGAAAGCCAAGGGGTTTTCCCCGAGGGGAAATCCTTTCCGCATGATAAGGGTTACGCGCAGATGCCTTCGTTCCCTATCAATGTGGAAGAAACCTTGGTTTCTGTCCCAAGGTCCCAAGTTGGGAGCCTTATGTCGCCGAATTACGATTTCGACAGACGCCTCCCTCACGGGCTGGGGCGCGGTCATGGACGGCCGCTTTGCGAGAGGTCTCTGGCAGGACCATCATTCCTCTTGGCACATAAATTGCCTAGAAATGTTGGCGGTGTTCCGGGCTCTGAGGAGCTCCCTGCCAGACCTCCACGGTCGCCATGTCCTTGTGAGAACCGACAACATGTCGGTGGTGTCTTATTTGAACCGCCAGGGGGGTCTGAGGCCGCGCCCTCTGTGCAGACTGGCGCATCAGATCCTCCTGTGGTCCCAGCGGAGACTATCGTCTCTCAGGGCGGTGTATGTCCCGGGGGACCAGAATCAGGGAGCAGACGTCCTGTCGAGGCAGGGGCTGAGGCCCGGGGAATGGAGACTCCACCCCGAGACGGTGGAGTTGATATGCGAGAGGTTCGGCCCGGTGGAAGTGGACTTATTTGCGTCTCGAGAGACGACACACTGTCCCCTGTGGTTCTCCCTCACGCATCCAGCCCCGCTGGGGTTGGATGCCATAGTACAGACGTGGCCGAGGCTACGTCTGTATGCTTTTCCCCCGATCGCTCTGCTCCCGGGAGTTCTGGAAAGGGTCCGTCGAGACGGTGTCAGTCTACTATTAGTAGCCCCGTTGTGGCCGGCCCGAGTATGGTTCTCGGATATCATATCACTCCTGGCAGGCCAGCCATGGCAGATCCCTCTGAGGAGGGACCTGCTGTCCCAGGCAGGGGGCTCAGTTCTCCACCCTCGGCCCGAGCTGTGGAAACTGTGGGTCTGGCCCTTGAGGGGGCACAGTACCTAGAAGCCGGCCTATCTACAGGAGTAGTTGAGACTATTCTCAGTTCCAGAGCTCCCTCCACGAGGAAGTTGTACGGCCTGAAGTGGAATGTATTTTCCATTTGGTGTAGAGAGCGTGGATTGGACCCAGTTAACTGCCCGGTGGCTTCAGTACTGGAGTTTCTCCATGACCGCTTTTCTGCTGGACTTACCCCATCCACACTCAAGGTTTATGTGGCTGCCATATGTGGCTTTCCACGCTCATCTGAGTGACGGGCCTCTGGGGAGGCATCAGTTCCCACCTGGGACCTGGCAGTGGTCCTCGAAGCGTTGGCTGAGGCCCCCTTCGAGCCGCTGGAGTCGGCTGAGGCCAAGAACCTGACTCTCAAGATGGCTTTTCTCCTTGCCATCACCTCTCTTAAGAGGGTGGGAGATCTCCAGGCACTCTCGGTATCTCCTCAGTGCCTGGAGTTTGCTCCTGGGAGAGTCAAGGCCATCCTGCACCCCAGTTTGGGCTATGTCCCTAAGGTGCCAACCAATATGGCTAGGTCTACGGTTCTGCAGGCGTTTCATCCCCCACCTCATGTGACGGCAGAGGATGGAAGACTTCACCTGCTCTGCCCTGTCAGAGCATTAGACATTTATGTTCAGAGGTCTTCACAATGGAGGAAGGCGGACCAGTTGCTGGTGTGTTTCGGGTCCCCCAAGAAAGGGCTTCCCGCCTCTAAGCAAACCATCAGCAACTGGATCGTTCAGACTATTTCCCTGGCCTATCAGGTGCGCAATCTGCCTTCACCTGTGGCCGTGAGGGCTCACTCTACTAGAGGCATGGCGTCCTCCAAAGCCCTCCTTTCAGGGACTCCTATCCATGACATATGTGAGGCGGCTGGCTGGGCCACTCCGCACACATTCATGAGATTCTACAGTCTGGACCTTCCCTCTACACCCGGTGCACGAGTGCTTTCGTCCTAAGTTGTGCCTGAAGACAGCTTCACACTAGGATGAGCGGGGTTCGTTGTGGTATAGTGGGTATCTCGTTCCCCTAGTGTCGTCACCGACGCAGTTCGAGTTCCCTCGAAAGGGAACGTCTCGGGTTACGTATGTAACCCTTGTTCCCTGAGAAAGGGAACGAGACACTGCGTCGGTTCGCCACACCTCACCCCGCCTGGAGCACTTGCTTCATAGCAAAAGCTGACATTTCTGTGTGCCGGCGTGCTTTTGTACACATCCGTATATGCCGTCACACACTACGTCATCACGCAACGCCAATAGGATTGGACTGAGTTTCATTCATAAATTCAGACGCGCTACGCTGAAGGGCGTTCCCCTAGTGTCGTCACCGACGCAGTGTCTCGTTCCCTTTCTCAGGGAACAAGGGTTACATACGTAACCCGAGACGGTTTCCAGTCTTGTGAAACAGAATCACATTCATACAGAACCCTCCTCCCCCCCTTAACTCAGTGTAGTGTTTTCAGGGACTTGCCTTGTTTTCAAATGCTATACAGTGCATGTCTAAACTCAACACACTTCTATATTGATTTTAGTTGCACATAAAGTCAAACAAACAATACAATGCAGTTGTGGCATTAATACTGACAAGTTTTAATTAAAGTTTAGTTAAAGTTTTAATAACAAGCTAGTCAGTATTACAAAACAATGCACTCCCCAAACCTAATATCCATCGCCTAGTAAACACAATATACATATAACAATACACAATATACATAGTAAATATGGTTCTAACATGGTTAGCACCTGACCTGTTATTGTTCCGTTGAAAAGCTGAGGTGGCAGAGAAAGAAAAGGAGTTCGAGGATAGCATAGAAAAACCAAAGTTTGACTCTGAGGCTGGACTTGTGTGTTATACTACAAAGCTAACTGGTGACATCCTTCCAAGACTGTCATCTGAGTTAACCATTCTTAAAACTAAGTGTTTAGTATCCCTGCAACAACACTACCTTACACAGTTTCTTCCTTAGACTTTTGCTCTGCAGTTGCAGAGTATGAACCTTTGCCACATGGTGTTGTCTCAACTTATGAAAGGTACAGACAACCAGTGAAATTAAGCTAAAGTGGTGGTTGTCTATGCCATCTTGTGTCTCAACAATGTGATCATGAAGACCAAATATGTCCTCAGACCCTACTTCTGCTTTCACGACTCTGTTTAATAGAGACACTGGGCACTGACGGGCTGCTGAGTTGATGTTAGAGGCCCGTCGGATGCAGTGCTCAGCAGAGCGAATCACTTTAACGGTACCTTGACTTGGTATTACTAGGCCTCTGTTGTTTCTGAGGGTAAGCAGATGGTATGTATCGCCAAAAGATGGTATGGTCGAAGCTACCAAACTACTACGGCATTCATTGCATGCAAGTTTTCTCATGACTTGCCAAACTACAAATCCCGCAATGTAAACAAGCGAATTGTCAGTTAGGCACCCAAAGTTTGTTGCTAAATAGCTATGGTCCAACACAACACCAGTGACTTGCTCAAAGGGAGAGGATGCACTGTTGTCGTCATCATGGTCCTCAGCTGGCACCACAGATGACATGTCAACAGCTGAGAGACACATGGTGTCATCCTGTGGTTGAACGTTGCTTGTCTTGAATGCCACAGCGGACCATAATGCGCCGGAAATAACTCTGGAAGTGAGCAACAGTTGGATTGTTGTTCCATCCACCTGAAATTAAAAAGGTAAGTATATTCCAGGTAAGTGTGTGTGTGTGTGTGTGTGTGTGTGTGTGTGTGTGTATGTGTGTACATATGTATATGTATAAGTATGTATGTATTTATGTATATATATATATATATATATATATATATATATATATATATATATATATATATATATACACACACATTAATTTTTTGGAAAACTTGTGTGTTTTTTGTAGAATTGTAATGTTTGTTTTATCTCAATAACATTGCTCACTTAAATATCAGCTCCTACCTGAGGCCCTGATGGAATTAAAATACAATTCCAAGTGGTCTTGGCTAAAACGGTACGTGCACACATACCGCTGTCCCTCAAGTAGCTCTGGTATCATCATGGTGAAGGAGTCAATGTTGATGACAAAACCAGTCACAGATAGATACCTTTAAAATAAAGAAAAGAAACTTCAATATTCCAACACTGACTATACAAAACCATAAACTTAGTCTGTTAAAATTTACTTTAAATATGTTACATATCATTGTATTATTTGAACTGGGACATTCAAGGTAAGTGAGACAAATTAAAGGGAAAATTATCTAAATGCAAATGTCAGGTCAGAGTGAGTCTAATTAGTAACTGACTCCTGCCACCCCTCTGCCTCAATCTGACTAATCAAACTGACTAATCAATATCAAAATAGTTGGCGATTAATTTGATTAAAATCATTTATAATCTTTGCAGTTCTAAAGCAGTGCATGTGTAATCTCTTTACTCATTTATCCAAGTTTTCCCTTTCATTTCTCACCTATCTGTGCATGTAAAATGGATGCAACGTGACCTTGTTGAGAACATTTTTTTTTTAAAAAGTCACAAGAACATTGAGTAGAAGGAAAGAGAAAGATAGCAATGCAGTAGACCTATGATGTGGAATGATGGAAATAACCTCTCAATACATTACCCAAAATTTTCTCTGCAATGAAGTCCACATATTTTTTAAGTAGCCTAAACACTTCGCTAAAGGAACCAAACAACACTGGAACAGCAAGCGGACGTTTTTTTGAACACAACGTCAAAGGAAAGGATATGAACCAAAAACTTGATCAAGATGTTTTAAAGAGTAAATCTGTAAGTGATTGCTTTGGGTCAAAGACCATAGTTTGTAACAAATCCAGACTCTCAATCTACTCTATGGTTGTATTGTTACTCTTTAAAACTCTTGTTCTCTTACTCCTTATAATGCAAGTGAAGGTAAATACCTGGTATGCTAATGTTTTGGGGGCAATGAGAAGCTTGGCTACCTCAATACTGCTTGCAGCTAGATTTGGCAATGTTTTCTTCTTAAATACTGTTGCCTATTAATAGTTTATTTACTCTATTTATATTACCCAGTGAGATGGTTGATGTTAAGATTAATATATATTAATAATACAATTTTTTTACATAATTAATTATTAATCATATAATTAATATATATTTTCCCTTGCACTAACTGGTACTATTAGATTCTACTTTTACATAATGCTCAGACTTGCTGATAGCATCTTTAATTAGTATATCTAATGCAAAGTATACAATGATACACTCTTAAGGTATTTACCTTACTTGTGGAAAACAAAAACTAAACTAAACAAAAAAACCTCTTTGAGCGATGAAGTGGAGTGCCATCGTTCAGCCTCAACTTGGTCAAGTAAGCTCGGGCTTCAGTCATAAAACCTAACGTGTCTTCCCAGTTGCGGAAACCTAGTGGAGCCTTGAAGCCTCCCGCACGTGGGTTTTTGCTGTTCATAATGTCGAACAATCTGTCAATCACCTTTAACACAAATATTCCTCATTACAGCTGGTTATGATTTACAGTTCAAAGATCTATAGAAGGGAATGACAGGATATAACAACTCTGCGTTGGGGAAAACAGGCTTTAGGTCAGGAGGCATGACTGGCTAGCATCTCTGTGCTATTGTGGTAGCCTGGAAGAATCAGCTGCTGTTAGGTAAGGGAAAAGGTTGATTGAGCAAAGACCATGCTGATGCCACAGGCATTGGCAGAGAGGAAAGACTGTTCGAAAGGATTAACTGCTTGAACCACCAGCTGAGGGATGGATGACGCTGATGATTTAGGACAAGAGCAGAAATGTCCACTTTTAGAAAACAATTATTAATCAATTATCATACTTTTTGCACATTTCATTTCCAACTAAAAAAAATAATTACCTGAAGAAATTCGATCGTAGGAGAACATTCTTCAAACTGCGGACATCCAGCTTCCATGAGCAAGCGAAGAGCCATCGCCACCGATCGACTCAGTGTCTGGTTGATGTGTTTTCTGGTGATTTTGTTGGCCGCATGAAGACCCTCGTGTTCCTGAACATCATTCAACTCTGAAATGTATTTCCATTTAACTGTTCCTGCGGGACTGACAATGGAGCTGTAAGCTTGCAACATGTTCCTAGCCAATTTTAATGGCAAGGGTCCATGATCACAAACACATTTTCCCCTGAAGAAGGGTGGACAAAATATGTCTTGAGAGGCTGATTCAGCTTTAGCTGGCATCCGAGCATCGTACACATGTTAATGTTCGATATATGTCCGTCCATTGTGACACACACAACTTTGATGCCACGTTCATGAAGTGCCTCCAAGGCGTGTAGAAGCAAAATCCTTTGTGTATCTGGTCTAAGTGAGCTTATGAAATAAAAGGCAATGGGCA
The DNA here is from genome assembly GCF_964197995.2 of Scardinius erythrophthalmus. Classification (NCBI taxonomy): domain Eukaryota; kingdom Metazoa; phylum Chordata; class Actinopteri; order Cypriniformes; family Leuciscidae; genus Scardinius; species Scardinius erythrophthalmus. Next base: position 26,323,080 of record NC_138223.1, read on the forward strand.
TTTTCCAGTGAACTTGTAATCCAACTACCATGAACACTAGGGCTTCACTTGCCACGCCGGTCTCATCTATCCCACTGCCAAAATCCACAAAACCAATCATTGTCTGTTTGTGTGGATCGTACTGCACTTGTCTCCTTATAGACATGACATCCAAAACAAGACACACTCGACCATACCTAACAGGGTCTTCGTTTTTCCGTCTCTGTAGCATGTCTAACAGCGATGTGTTTAACCCAGGCTTAGCATCCACAGTCTGCAACCATCTATTACAGGTAAAGCAATAAACAGAACACATATTGACATATCAGTTTGATCTATTTCTGACAAATGTGAAGTTGTAGAAAATATTATATTTACTTTAGAAGAGTGTGAGGATGTGGGAGTGGTATCTTCATGGTTTCCCTCAAGTAAGTGTATGCTTTAGGTCCATGCAAATGCAGCGTTAAAGCAAAGTCCCTTTGAGCAGGAGTGAAGGCATGGTCGTGCTTGAACAGTTCAACTGGAAGGTCTGGAAGGTTCAGGGAAATAATTTAATAATAATAAAATTATAGTTTCACAGAGACATATTTCAGATTGATTTAGAGACAACTTGATCATATGCATTTTTTTTTCTATGACCAACAGAAAAACATTTCACAGGTAACAATATTGAGACAGCAATCAAACTGTGTGAGATGAGACATACTACTACAACAGGGCTCCAGACTAACTTTTTTGTATTGGTTGCACTGGTGCGCCAAACTTGTTTTATTTAGATGCACCAGCACAAAATTTAGGTGCACCCAAATTTGATGTAACAGTTTGTAATCAGTTCTGTAGCTTATTTCTGAACAGTGAGCCTAAATTAACTAAATTCCATAGCCTAGGCAGGTTAGCAACACAAACTTGAGAGGTGCAATACAGCAAATCAACTTAACTTGTTGCTGCAAGGCACGCAGCTGCAGGTTAAAAATTGTAGTTGTACTGATAAAATTGGTCGCACTCTAGAGCCCTGTACAAAATTATAAATGCTACACATGCAAAAGAGAGAGGGAGAATTGAGTCAGCCAACCAGAGTAGAAATTCAGCTTTTGTTCCAGTTCCTCCGTCAGCATCTTGTTATTTTTCAAATCCTCCAACAAGGAGCCCACTGTCTTCTTTTTTCTTCTTTCCCTGTCCTTCGCATTTCTCAAGTCCCATTGTAACTTCTCCACGTTCTCCTGAGACACAGCCAACTTCTCTTTTGCTTTAACTGGGTCAAAGGCATACTGATGATCCTAAAAAATATTTACAAACTCAGTAACTTCAATCATGTATCCTAACTTCTGAAAATGTCACTGTTACATCCACCAAACATCCAAAGGTGTTTAAATAATTTCACTTACTAAGATTGACTGATCAAAGAGGTCTGGTCTTTCAAACCCCCTGACAGGTGTGTTGGACAATGGGTGTGGAGATTCTTCAGTTGCTTTGTTTGAAGTTCTGCTTGACCTAGATGAACTAGGCTGTTGGGGAAAAGGGAAATTGTTTGAGCTTATATGAACACGTAATCAATTACAAAATGTTGTGTTAAAAAAATTGCTGTGACAAACTTTTGAAAGATGATCAGGAAAATTTAAAATGGATGGGGTCGCTCCTTGCCGTAAACGGATGGTCTGTCCAGTCCTGTCAAAATCTTCAGGCCGAAAATGACAGCTGCACAGTAAGGTGCGGTCTTTTGGCTCGAAGCTCTCTCTCCTGAGTGCTATTGTCCATAACTGACGTCTCGGTTTATCACTTGGGAATCTACAAACAAAACAAATCCATAAGCGTAGTAGAACGCTAGCTCGAAATAGACGGAGACAGAACTCGGCCACACAGCGCCAGTCGGAGAAACTATTGAATAGAGACCAAAACAACTGTCCACATTTCCAACATCTTACGATCATATTACATTGATATACATACATTCTGTTCATTGTCGGGTTTCCTAACTGTCAAAAACTAATGGGTAACTAGCTAGCTAACTAGCATGGATTAGCTGCGGTCGTTAACCAAGGACTGAAACAAACCAACGTAAGTTAACCAGAAATATAATTTCGTATCATTCAATATCATAAAAGACATTCTCACTTGTGAAATGTAATCCCTTGTTGTCTGGTTTTTAGATTTCTTTCGTGTGAACATCCATACGCAGCACAAAAGTCCGGCATCATTCATATCGATTCACAGTACTGGCGGAGATAGCAGCGTTTGAGCGTTACCTAGCTACTTCTTATGACAAGACCCCTGTTCCAAGATGGCGGCAGTTTTGATGCATGCTTAGAACCCCCAGGTGACATCTAGTGTATTTATCTATGGTCTACCAAGCCTGAGTTTCTTCACGTCATGTCTACCGAGCCTGAGCTTCTTCACGTCATGTCTACCGAGCCTGAGCTTCTTCACATCATGTCTGCTGAGCCTGAGCTTCTTCACGTCATGTCTACTGATCCTGAGCTTCTTCATGTCAGGTCTGCCGAGCCTGAGCTTCTTCACGTCATGTCTACCGAACCTGAGATTCTTCACATCATGTCTACAGAGCCTGAGTCTCCTAACTTCATGTCTACCGAGCCTGAGATTCTTCACATCAGTCCTATCGAGCCAGAGACTGTTCACGTCAGTCCTGCCGAGCCTGAGCTTCATGTCAGTCCTGCCGAGCCTGAGCTTCACGTCAGTCCTGCTGAGCCAGAGACTGTTCACGTCATGCCTGCCGAGCCAGAGACTGTTCACGTCTTGCCTGCCGAGCTAGAGACTGTTCACGCTTGGTCAGCCGCGCCAGAACCCTCACCTCCGGCCAAGATGGTCGTCGCCATGCCCGAGACCTCGTCTCCAGCCAAGATGGCCAGCCCGCCATGCCCAAGCCCTCACCTCCGGCTGAGATGGCCGCCTCGCTGGCCGAACCCTCGCCAAAGATGGCCACCGTCACTCCGCCTGAGCCTTCAAAGCCTGTCCCTGAGCCTAAGCCCATAGCTCCGCCCAATAATTTTTTTGGGGGGGCAATACGTCCTCGGCCATACTGATCATACCGGGCTCCCATGGAAAGGCAACGAAGGCCGATCCACCATGGCCGCCCGAAGAAGACTCACCCCCACCCTCCCTAGTTTCACCATCTTCGGCACGAGGACGAGCCTACTGGGAGGGGGGAGTACTGTCACTGTCATCTGTTAGTCACCGTCTGCACTACATGTCCCATCATCCTCTCCGGCTCACACCTGCACTCACTCCACCATTACCCGCACGTGCCAGCGATCATCGTTATCACCTTGTCTTCATTGTTCATCAGTGTAGTTAAGTTCCTCTCTGTTCTATGTTCACGGTCAGATATTGTTTGTGTTGCACACTGTTTCGTATGTTGGCTAATAATCATGTTCGGAATAAATCCTCTTATTATTTGTATCTTCATTGTATTCATTGTCCTTTGGGAACCAAGCATTACAAATACGGTATTGAAAAATATATTTTGAGCCACTAATCCCTCAAACCTAAAAGAGTTATAAAGAAAAACATAACAGACAGAAAAGTGTAATCATAATAATTTATTTATTAAAAGCGGTACCAATAGTAGTCTGAATGACGATGTGTTGCAGTCGCAGTCCTCTCTGGTGATATAATCAGTGGTTAAATTGGGCCGGGGCTCTCCGGGGCTCAGCCCCGGCACATAAGCCTGCTCGTTTGCAGTCAGTTGCCTACTGGAAATTATGTCACATAAAATTTGATGAAAGTGATGCTTTTGAAAACATATTTCTGATTATAAATGAAAGATTTTGAAATGGCATGTCTATTTTGTCTCGGCGGAGCTGAGATGAGAACAATCGGGACACGGCCGTATACTCTTGTTCAGCTGCTTAATCTCGTTGTCAATCGACCATGATCGCGCACCGCTCGCGCATGCCATGCGCATCTAGGGCTACTACTCAGAACTCAGACATGGATAAATATACGCAGCAATAATCAATGTTCCTGGGAGATCCATAGTTGCGCGGGATGTGGAAGCGCGCAAAAGTTCCAGAACCTTCGATCTACTGCCTTGAAAAAAAAAAAAAAAAAAACGAGCTGCTGGCCGCCGCTGCAGCAACAGATCAGTTTAGTCAAGTTCAGCACAACGTTGGTTGTACAAAAAGTGCCCTGGCCTTGAATGACAAGCTAAGAAAAAATGTTTGGCACATTGTATGGGTCACTATCATAACAAGGTAATACAATGTGTAATCAAGCGTTTTATATTTAATATGAGGGAAATAGGCTACACATGCGGTGGACGTGACACAAAAAAATCAAAATATTTTTTTGTAATTCTATGAATTACACTGCAAACCAAAGTAATACTACACACCGGATGAAGAAGGTTTGGCTCTCCACAGAACATAACATATTCATTTTATTTTATTTTTCATGTTCGCATTTATGAGGAAAAAACAATGTTGCGGACGGGACCGCTCTGAAAGTGGCACTAAAAGACTGTTTAAAACTTTCACTGAGACCTCAAACAGAAAGCACAAAGCCTTTCTTTAAAATTAATTTCGTTTTGTATTAATTGTATCTTAATTTTAATCAATGTTTCATTAACCAATTGCCTGGAAGAAATAAATATAGTAGCCTATAGACAATAGATAATCACGACACGGACGCGCCGGCGAGTGAACTGGACTCTCGTCTCATAAATGAACCGAAACTCAGCGTATAAGGGAGCCTACTTGCCTGACAGACCTGATAAAAATATCTATAGAAAGCTTGGAAGGTCTTCTTTTAAACAGAACAATTCAAAACGAAAGAAAACAGACCGCTGCTTGTGTAGCCTAATCCGTATGAAATGTGCATTTCTCTCTGGTGATTTATACTTCTGCGTATATATTAAACATACAGTATACATCTGCATTACATGAACGCGTCACCACCGCATCAGCACCGAAAACAGGACATTTTTTTCAATTTATGTTTTGGCAGGGGAAAAACTGATCAGAAAATGTAACGAAACGTTGTAGAAATGTAGTGGAGTAGAAAGTATAATAATTGCTGCAAAATGTAACGAAGTAAAAGTCAAAAGTATGCACTACTGATTCTACTTACGTAAAGTAGGACTACAGAAACGAAGTATTTGTACTTCGTTACATTCCACCACTGCTGATTAACAGTAATGTAAATGCTAAATGTCCTAATACCTGTTGATACTACAACAATGCAAATATGCTCTTAACCTTGCAGTTTTTCACATATCATGTAAGACTCAATTTCTTTGCACAAAACTCTCCAGAAAATGGCATTTAATAGTTTATTTTTCAAAAAAAAAAAAAATCCCAGGGGGGGCATACCCCTGGACCCCCCTAGGGAGAGCCCCCCCACATAATAAATCCCAATTTAACCCCTGGATATAATAGTTTTGTTTCAGGTACAGAGCAGGATTTAAGTTATTAATCCATGAAAAGGGTATCCCACTTCACTTCATGGCATGTCGCAATCTGTGACGAAGCAGGCGAGAACCAATGAGCGTTTTATATCTGCCATAAAACTTGTTGTGTCTAGCTTTTTGAGGCAGCAATTTTTTAATTCATAACAAGCTCGAGATTTGTTTACGGTCGCTGTTGAGAATGGAGATGAAGATCGCTGAAATTTTATTTGGATCTGTTCCTTGCAGTCGTATGGATTCTAAAGATGTGGATTACGGCAAACACATTAAATTGATGTATTTTGTGTATTTATGTTGCGTTTTGGTGTATTTTCTAGTCCTGTGTCTGAGAAAATGCCTTTTGTGTCCCACGGTGAACAAAATAAGTATTACAAGATAAATAATGGTTAAACGATTAAGAAATGTTATTCATTTTAAGGTTTTAAAGTGCAGTTTTGTTTAACGTAATCCTTTGAAACTAGTTTGCAGCAGAAGTCACAAACAGAGCGAAATGTTTTTAGTGCTGTCAATATTGTACGTTTCAGTGTATGAAAACATAAGTAAATGTATGTGTTGTAGAACCACACTTTACGTAAAAATACACTTTCTCGTGAGATAAAGTTGCAGAATAACTAAACAAACCAATACTGTAAATTAGAACCTATATTCAGAACAAAGGGTAAAATTGTCTTTAGTACTGTATTAGTGACAGTTTAGCCTTAATTATTTGCTTATTCTGGTCAATAAAGCTGAATATCACTCAATAAATGCCATAACTAATGTGGATATTTCACTTTATAATGGGGTCAAATTGTCTTTATTAGTACTGTATTAATGGCAGTTTAGCCTTAATTATTGGCTAATTCTGGTCAATAAACCTGAATATCACTCAATAAGTGCCATAACTAATGTGAATATACCTTTCACTTTAAAATAGGGAGTCAAATTGTCTTTATTACACTATTTTAGCAATTTATAACTGCAAAACCAGCAGTAATCAAACATAATCACTAGTTTATTGATCAGTTAACTTAATAGAATGGCACAGACATATAATTACTATAATTAATAATAATCACTTCTCAAAAATAATAATACAATAATATATGGCTTATTAATTTGTAAATAGTGGCTAAAATACATTTACTGTACATTTAGTTAATCATTAATTACTAAGTTATTTTTGTTTATTTATAGCATAAATGTGTATCTTTCAAATGTTTAATAATTTGTAAATAATAGCTAAAATGCCCTTACTATATGTTAAGTTAATCATTAATTAATGTTGTGTCCATGCTTATCTATGTATAATTGCGAACAAGTTAATCATTAATTACTAGTATGTTCGTGCTTAACTAGGTAATGCTTAATTGTGAACAAGTTTAGTAATTAATGCTTAACTAATGCATTATTCTGGACCCTTAAAATAAAAGTGTTACTGAATTTAAATTTGTCAGTTAAAACATTTGTTTATTGATGCAATTCAATAAATCTGCTGTTTTCTTCCAAACAGGACTCTGGTTGGAGGATTCTGTTAATACTAAGTTTATACGTATAATTATGTTTCAACTCATGTTAATGGTGCAACGAAAAAATAAAAAAATAAAACATTTAGTAGTGCGTACATTGTAACTAAGAGCCCCTTTACGTTGCAGCTAGGCTAAGTTATAACTTGCACACAGTTTATGCAACTGGCCTCTAGTAACTAAAGTCCTGTAGCTCTGATTTGTACAAAACTAGGCAAGGAGTCCAGGAAAGGTTCAGAGTGACTGTGGACCATAGGTTGGAGAGAGTTGAACCTGAAGCTTAATTTAAAAAGAGACAGAAGCAATCACCAGAACTGACAAACAAGTACTCTTAGAAGAGCCTCTAAAATGAATAGTGTAGAGGTGACCAACCAACCCAACGACAAGGTCTCTGAAAAGAGAGAGTGGGGTGTAAATGGAAAAAGTTTAAAGGTCGATATCAGAGCATAAAAATGCTCCGTGTAAACACTGGCAGCTGTGGACAGGATGGGTGCTGATGTGCAGGGATATTTGTGTGTGTGTTCGTGTGCGTGTGTGTGATTCTGGATGCTATCCTTGTCGGGACCTTTGTTATGACCAGCAACGGACTCAAACACACACACACACACACACACACACACACACACACACACACACACACACACACACACACACACACACACACACACACACACACACACACACACACACACACACACACACACACACACACACACACACACACAGAGACAGAGAGAGACTGCTGGGTACTGCTTCACCGAGATTGGCCATCAGGGCAGTGGGAGAAAGCCAACTCACTTACTAAGGACTCAAGAGAGAAGTGATTTTATCGACCACCGTCACCATGCCACTCTTTCTTTCTCTTTTTCAGGTCAAATTGTGTGTGTGTGTGTGTGTGTGTGTGTGTGTGTGTGTGTGTGTGTGTGTGTGTGTGTGTGTAAGAGAGAGTGGAAGAGAGACAATGAGAGATCTATCCATCCATCCATCCATCCATTTTAGTCACGGTCTAATTTCCTTAAAAGCTCATCAGAAAATATTTAACCATAGTAAATTAATGGATAACTGTAATGGATAACGTACTCGGTTACTAACGTAACCTTGGTTCCCTGAGAGTAACAGGAACGAGTATTGTGTCACTAGACGCTATGGGAAAACTCCTTTTCTCGAGAATTTTGAAGCCCTTATTTTAAAACACAGTGCAGCTGCACAGCCAGCACACACTGTAAAAAAGTGTAATTTTACAGGTAATTGTCTGTATTTTTTTTACAGAATTTTTACCGTTTTGTCATTATACAGCAAATATCTGTAAAATAAAAGGCATTTACTGTAATTTAAAGGTTAAATTTACAGGTAATTGCTTGTATTTTGGTTTTACATCAATTTTACGTTTTTTAAAAAGAACTTGTCTGTATTTTTACAGAGTTATGTGTAATTTTACAGAAATTATTAAGTAATGTTTTACAGATTTTTTTCTGTGAAATTAGAAAACAAAGAAAAGAAGGTATAACTGCGGAAATCTGCATCTATTCAATATGTTTTCCTTACAGATTATTAAGCATGTGGGGGTTAAAGTGAGGCTTTTTTTAAGGTTAAATAATAGTATTTGTACATGCAGTACCCTACGCTACAGTAGGCCTGTATTGAATTATTTTTTATTTCACATTTTATTTTATACTCATTTTGATCATTATTTCATTGTCTTATTCTCCCATAATTTCATGTATATTTTATGAATATTTTTCCAAATCTCCGTTGCTGCACATTCAGGGCTTTGTGTGTGTGTGTGTGTGTGTGTGTGTGTGTGTGTGTGTGTGTGAGAGTGAGTGCGCGCGATGTTGCAGATTCAAATTCGCCGCCATTACTTTTCCGCTGTTTACTCCCGCCCACAACGTTAACGTTAGCTGATCGAGTTTGGGCAAGCGGGAGATTTGAATTCAGTCTACTCTCTTGAAGTGGATTGTGAGATCAACAGTGGTTCAAAGCAATCGAGCAGCCGTGAGCAGGATCTCTTTTGTCAGTCAGTCCGTTTGGATTCTTCGGAAATAACGCCCTTTTCAGTGATAGTAGGGAGGTTAAGCCCAAAAAATAGGCCTTTGACTTCAAGTCATGATGCAAAGGTCGTCTTTGGTATGGAAGTACCTTAGGGTCATACAAATAAATTTATCCTAAGACACAAGTGAGATCACACTTTGTATCAGAAATAAACAGGTTTTTTCAAAAATGGCCGCCAATGCGCCGAAAATACTCTAGAGCCCATATCTTTGCTTCTGTTATCACTATAATGACAAATTTGGTGTCAAAGTGTACATTTTTGGGGTCAAGGAATCCAATAAAATTGGTTTCAAGTTTAAAAAAACAAAAATTTTCCCCATACCATGACAATTGGGGGTAAATATGCACATTTCACATAAAAATTGTGTCATCAGAGTGACTTTACTTATCTTTTCCTTCAAAAACTTTAATTTTGTATTTAAGCAGTGCAGCTACTTCTGTACATTACATTTGTCCTAAGTAGCATGAGATTTCGACCAGTCAGGAGTAGCCTATAGCAAATCAGTTCCTGCAACAACACATCCCATCTGCACCAGGAGCTGTGAATGCTGTTGAAGGTCGGAGGTGACAGGTTAACACTTTGAGGTTCGTATGACTTCCTCATTAAATAGAAAAATGCTTTTAATGTTAGATAACTAGTAACTAGCTAGCTAGTAACTAGTTAGCTTAATTATAACTAGGTCGCTAGTAACTAGTTAGCTTCATCATAACTAGCTAGTGACTAGTTAGCGTCATTTTTATTGAAGCAAGCACATAGCCTACATGTTGCTAGCTAGTTAGTTAGCTTCATTATTTTATATTTTTTTACTTTTGCGAATGCTTGTTAATGCTCATATTATCTCTCTTATGATGTTAAAGCAACTTCATTTCTTTTTTCAGATTAGCCATAATGGAATGCCGTGACTGGAGTTTATGCTTCCTATGTCAGTCCGCCCTAAAGATTGAAAAAACATTAGATCCCTCTTAAACCGAGGACCGTGACGTCGCACGGTATGGCGCAGCCGGGGCCCCACCCTGGAGCCAGGCCCGGGGTTGGGGCTCGTATGCGAGCGCCTGGTGGACGGGCCTCCCCCCACGGGGTCCGGCCGGGCTCAACCCGAAGGAGCGACGTGGGGCCGCCTTCCCGTGGGCTCACCACCTGCAGGAGGGACCGTAAGGGGTCAGTGCTTAGAGGATCGGGCGGCAGTCGAAGGCGGGGGCCTCGACAACCCGATCCCTGGACACGGAAGCCATCTCTAGGGACGTGGAACGTCACCTCGCTGGTGGGGAAGGAGCCTGAGATTGTGCGTGAGGTTGAGAGGTTCCGACTAGAGATAGTCGGGATCACCTCTATGCACAGCTTGGGCTCTGGAACCACAGAGAGAGGATGGACTCTTCACCACTCTGGAGTTGCCCATGGTGAGAGGTGGCGGGCTGGTGTGGGTTTGCTTATAGCCCCCCAGCTCAGCCGCCATGTGTTGGAGTTCACCCCGGTGAACGAGAGGGTCGTTTCCCTGCGCCTTCGGGTCGGGGATAGGTCTCTCACTTTCGTGTGTGCCTACTGGCCAAACGGCAGTGCAGAGTACCCGGCCTTCTTGGGGTCTCTGGGAGGGGTGCTGGAAAGTGCTCCAACTGGGGACTCCGTCGTTCTACTGGGGGACTTCAATGCCCACGTGGGCAGTGGCAGTGACACCTGGAGGGGCGTGATTGGGAGGAACGGCCCCCCCGATCTGAACCCGAGCGGTGTTCAGTTATTGGACTTCTGTGCTAGTTACAGTTTGTCCATAACGAACACCATGTTCAAGCATAAGGGTGTCCATCAGTGCACGTGGCACCAGGACACCCTAGGCCGTAGGTCGATGATCGACTTTGTGGTCGTTTCATCTGACCTGCGGCCGTATGTCTTGGACACTCGGGTAAAGAGAGGGGTGGAGCTGTCAACTGATCACCACCTGGTGGTGAGTTGGATCCGATGGCGGGGGAGGAAGCTGGACAGACTCGGCAGACCCAAGCGTACTGTGAGGGTCTGCTGGGAACGTTTGACCGAGTCTCCTGTCAGAGAGATCTTCAACTCCCACCTCTGGTGGAGCTTCGACCGGATCCCGAGGGAGGCTGGAGATATTGAGTCTGAGTGGACCATGTTCTCCACCTCCATTGACGAAGCGGCCGCTCAGAGCTGTGGCCGTAAGGTCTCCGGTGCCTGTCGAAGCGGCAATCCCCGAACCCGGTGGTGGACACCGGAAGTAAGGGATGCCGTCAAGCTGAAGAAGGAGTCCTATCGGGCCTGGTTGGCTTGCGGGACTCCCGGTGCATGTTGGACTCCGGCAGTGCTGCCCTTTGTTGCCGGTTCTGTTCATAATTTTTATGGACAGAATTTCTAGGCGCAGCCAGGGGCCGGAGGGTATCAGGTTTGGTGACAACACGATTTCGTCTCTGCTCTTTGCAGATGATGTTGTCGTGTTGGCCTCATCAAACCAGGACCTTCAGCATGCACTGGGATGGTTTGCAGCCGAGTGTGAAGCGGCTGGGATGAGAATCAACACCTCCAAATCCGAGGCCGGAAAAGGGTGGCTTGCCCACTTCAGGTTGGTGGAGAGTTCCTGCCTCAAGTGGAGGAGTTTAAGTATCTTGGGGTTTTGTTCACGAGTGAGGGAAGGATGGAACGGGAGATTGACAGACGGATTGGTGCAGCTTTTGCAGTAATGCGGTCGATGTACCGGTCTGTCATGGTGAAGAAAGAGCTGAGCCGCAAGGCGGAGCTCTCGATTTACCGGTCAATCTACGTTCCTATTCTCACCAGCTGAGCTTTGGGTCATGACCGAAAGGACAAGATCCCAGATACAGGCGGCCGAAATGAGCTTTCTCCGCAGGGTGGCTGGGCGATCCCTTAGAGATAGGGTGAGAAGCTCGGTCACTCGGGAGGAGCTCAGAGTAAAGCCGCTGCTCTTCCACATCGAGAGGGGTCAGCTGAAGTGGCTCGGGCATCTGTTCCAGATGCCTCCTGGACGCCTACCCGGGAAGGTGTTCCGGGCGCGTCCCACTGGGAGGAGACCCCCGGGAAGACCTAGGACAGACTATGGAGACACTATGTCTCCCGGCTGGCCTGGGAACGCCTCGGTGTCCCCCCGGAGGAGCTGGAGGAAGTGTCTAGGGAGAGGGAAGTCTGGGCATCTCTGCTTAGACTGCTGCCCCCGCGACCCAGCCCCGGATAAGCGGAAGAAGATGGATGGATGGATGGATGGATAGATCCCTCTTCATCATTCAAACTGAAAACAATCCTGAAAGATTGGAATCATGTTACAAAGAAGCTTTAGATAACATCCAGGAGCTGAAGGCATTAGGGGATCTGCCTGAGTTTATAGTGGACATTAGTGGTGGTAGTCAGGATGTAGTTCAGCTGATGATTCAAAATCCTATGGTGTGGCACAAAAGCTGCAGAAATGCGATTGATAAACAAAAAGTTGAGAGAGATTAAGAAAAAGAAAAAAGCATGAAGAGTCTGTGAGTCCAGTAAAAACATGGCGCATGAGTGACAAGTCTACCACACTCGCTTTACCCAGACCCTCAACATCATCATGTGAACCATTTGATAAACTGTGTCTCTTCTGTGGTGAAGTGGGCAAAAAAAAGGAACTGAGGAGGGCTGCCACCCTTGGCTTGGATAGAAAAGTAAAAGAATGTGCTCAGGTGGTGGGTGACAGGCATCTATTGGCTGAACTAGCTGCTGGTGACATGGTTGCTATTAATGCTGTTTATCATCGTGCATGCCTGACTAGGCTCTATAGAAAAGCAGAAACTGTTGGATGTGACTCAACTGAAAGTAATGCAACTCAGGTCATCAGAGCACATGTCCTCAATGAGTTGCTCGAATACATCGAGGACTATCGTTGCTCAGGGGAATCACTGGCAATGTCTTACTTGACAGCCCTCTATGACGAGCGCATTGCTGATCTTGGATTTCCAAACATCTCAAACATTCCAAACAAATAGGGTGTCAAATTTCCATTGCCATTAGATGGCAGACATGTCATACTTCATCCCCGACTCAAAAAAACGTCATGCTTCTATACAAAATCTTCGAGCTAGAGTGCATTGAATCAGTGCGAACAAAAGTGGAGCTAGTGTGCGAGTGAGCCATTTTATCAGAGCAATATTGTCAACGTCAGCGAGTATTTGCATTAGATTATTATTAGTATTATTATTATTATCTAATGGCATCAATAAAGCTTACCCGCAATGAAGTGTTGGGTCTTCTATTCGTGGATCCTGATTCTGAAGGGGAATATCTGCCTGATTCTGAAAGTGAAAGTATAGCCCTACACCAAGCACAAACGGTGAATCCTTTGCCCAATTTAGATGGTCCTTTACCCAATGTCAGTGGTGGGAACAATGTTTCTCGGGGTCGGAGTGTTCATCGCGAAGTTAGCAGGCGTGTTAGTGTTGTGGGGAACGAGGCGGGAGATTTTTACCATGTGTGCCTCTCCACAATCGCGGCGACAGTATTGTGGTGGAGACTTTGTTTGTCTAATGCCACTGGGTATGTTAGATGAGGTCGAAGTATTCATAGGACAGTTAGGGGGCAACGTGGAGGCAGGGTGGGGAGTCGCAATGACAATGACAGTAGTCCGAGCTGTGCACGCTCGGCGCACGCGCGAGGCAGATCTGGCCGCGCTGCTCGCAGCAGGAGCAGAGACGGTGTGACACGGGGCAGAGGGGCTATTATGCATAGTCTATCGCAAGCTGATGGGAATGCCGGCTTTTGAGTACTTGGCCAATGAGGATGATTTACTATATGTAGTAAATAGAAAATCTCTACAGCAAAAGGCCAACCGCTACTTGCATTCGGTTTGTCTCTACTATTTATTAGTAATGATTTACACAGTTTGTTTACTACTTACTATTTACCTGAGCATTCAGTATTGTGCAATATAGCATACAGAAGGTGAGGGACATTTTGGGGGGAAAGAAGTGCTGCATTTGATCATTTTATCATTTAAACGTGACTTTTCATGAAAATTCTATAATCCAAGATGGCCGCCACCATAATGACGTCATAATATGCAAATTAGATGGGAAAATGTAATCCCTACATACACTTTGGGTCATCCTTAATATTTCTCTAATTTACAGAAAGTCTCTATCTTTTATCACTTTTAAGATATAGCCTTTTGAAATTAAGATGTCAAAATCGAACATTTTAGGAAAAAACCTCTGGCGCCGAAACACTGTGTGTTTGGCATGTGTTTTTTAATAAAAAATTGCATACTTAACCTCCAATTGTCATGGTAAGGACAACATTATTGTTTTTTAGTCTTGGAACCTATTTTATTGGACTCCTTGACACCAAAAATGTACACGTTGATACTAAATTTGTCATTATAGCTATAACAGAAGCAAAGATATGGGCCTCTCAAGTATGGTCGGTGGCCATTTTTAAAAAATGTGCGTATATAAGATACAAAATGTGATCTCACGTGTGTCTTAGGATAAATTTATTTCTATGGCCCTAAGGTACTTCCATACCAAAGGGGACCTTTGCATCATGACTTGAAGTCAAAAGTCACTTAATCTCCCTACTATGAGCCTTGTTCGTCATAGCAGATATCATGCCAACCGATCACCGGCTGAGGTAACTTAAGAGTCTCATTATACTAAGTTACATGTAAGTGATATTTTATATTACATTTGTGTTACGTTTACAGTTTTCAAGCTAACGTTAGCATTCTTAAATGATGTTCAGTTAACTGGCGAGAGCTGGAGGGCAAAACACTGAAAATGTAGCATGCGTCTTTACATTTTCCATCTGTTTTAAGAAAGATCAGTTGAACCCACACCTCAAAAGACCTAAAACAAGCTTTCGTAGACTTGTTATACATATCAAAGTCTGTTTAATTGTATATAAAATCTTCGTTAATACGCGATAGTATCAGTCAGTAAATCGATCTCTTAAAAGGCGGGACATTTTGAAACACTGCCTGGAAGCTGAAAGCTCTTCTCTTAAAAAATATCCTTGGTTTTAATTATAGTAAAATTAACCACGTTTTTGGCAGATTTTTATTACCATTTTTAATAACCACAGTTATACTAACGTACAAAGAGGCCTACCATGTTTGTTTGTTTTTTTGTTTTTTTCTTTGTGGTTAAACCATTGTTAATTTTCGAAAGGGTTAACGTGGCTATCAAGACTGTTAATAAAACGAATTCAGTAAATACTGTACTTGATGATACAGGAAAGCACATGAGACTAGAATATGAACACAACATGATAAATTGCATATTCTGGCTGCATCTGCTTGCCAACACGTAGCTATAGAATGCATATATGTGCATATATTAGGCTTATGAAATAAAAGTTGATAGAATGTTTGTGTTCTGATGAAGAAATTAACGTATCTACTAGGGCTGACTTCTAATAGTCGAGGATTCGACGATTCGATTCGGAGAGGTCTGATTCGACTATGAACCTCATAGTCGAATACATGGGCGTCAGTTTGGTTTGAAATGTGATGGGGACAGAGACGCATTCGCATTTTCAGAAGGGCTGGGTACATTTTTTTTTGTTTTGAAACACGATGTCCTGTAGCTTACTAATGTAAATAAATAAAAATGTATTCAAAAATCTGCTTCACATTTTCAGCAGAGCTGCGGAGCGGCTGTGGGTTGACTCCACACGGTTCTCATGGGCTTTATAAGTCCTAACGTGAAAAAAGCTTTACGTGGTTTAATGTACCTAAACAGTGATTACCAAATTTCCCTCTCATATTGCTCCTCATAACCACTGAAAATGGTCAAAAAATCGAACCCAGAGTCCAATTATTATGGACGTTATCTGATAATAAGCGTTTCTGCTTCACATTTTCAGCAGGGCAGCGGAGCGCTGTCAAGTCAAGTCAAGTCAAGTTTATTTATATAGCGCTTTTCACAACACAGGTTGTATCAAAGCAGCTTCACAGTAACAACTTCACAGCTGTGAGTTGACTCCACACGGTTCTCATGGGCGTGAAAAAGCTTTACGTGGTTTAATGTACCTAAACAACGATCACCAAATTTCCCTCTCATATTGCTCCTCATAACCACTGAAAATGGTCAAAAAATCAAACCCAGAGTCCAATTATTATGGACGTTATCTGACATTAAAAGCGTTTCTGCTTCACATTTTCAGCAGGGCAGCGGAGCGGCTGTGAGTTGACTCCACACGGTTCTCATGGGCGTGAAAAAGCTTTACGTGGTTTAACAGTAGGGGTTCAGCGAAAAATCGGCAGCTGGCAGCAGGAAGTAGCTGCCACTGGCAGCTGACGTCAGCTGCCGCTAATAACCGGAAGTCGGAGGTGGATGCCGCTTTTAGCAAGGCAAATAAATTATTATATCAATGTATAGATATAATTGTAGTACTTATTTAAATAAATTACTTAAATTTGTAATTACTTTGTAATTGGTTTAAAAAGGTTTATCAAATATAAATTAAGTAACGAAGATCATAGACATAGTAGCCTACCTAAAAACAAACATTAAGCTACACTTGAAATTATGAATTTGTACGTGTATAAATATAATTTGTGTACATGTTTGTCAAATAATGAAATATATACATAAATGAATGCCTATATAATAATATTGTATATTTATTAAACGTACATAAACATTCATTAAACAAGTAATGAAAGTAATGTCTAAAAGAAGAAAAAAAAAACATTTTCTCAATGACCTTTATTTAAAAATCATATTTTGCTATCATTTAAGTTCAGTTTTACATTTGTAGTATTTAAATACATTCTTGTCTTTGTTTTATAAAACAGCTGTAACTTTGAAAACAGGCTTGATATTTGTTGCTCTGAAATCGGAATGAACAACAATTCTGAACTAGATGTTAAAGTTCATAAAAAACTAAGTTGACTTGAAAAAGAAAGTTTGAAAATGTTTTACAATGTTCTAGCATGGTTTAACATGATTTACAATGTTTCTAGTGTTAGGGAATAACAGCTTAAAGACCCAGGACCAGATATTATGAAAGAAGACCAGGAGTCGTGAGGTTCAATCAAATAAGTAAAAATTTACTGAAGAATAGTTTCATCGGTAGAGCCAGGCGTCAAAGTCTCACGGGGTCGCAAGCCAGAGACTCTACTGTACACAAAATCTCACACCAGTTATACCATTTCCAAGGGCATGATTGACATCAGTACATACAGGTTGGCTACTTCTCATTGGCAAAAGAACAAAGTTAAAACAATTCTACACTTATGGATAGATAGGAGGGTAAGTAGTCGACATTGTCAACCGAGTCCAAGATGGTCCGGTGATGACCTCGGAGGTTGTAGAAAGGCGTCTTGGGGTCAGCTGCTGCATATCACAAGACCTGCACAGAGCATTCAACACACACAAACAAAAAAACAATGGAATCGCAGTTCCTCCAAAAGTAGTACAGATAATGTTTACTTTAAAGAAATACACATAAAAGTACAATTCTGTGAATCAGATCACGTTTAACCCCTGTAACCTTAAGATTAGTAAGAAAGACAGATGTTAGAAAAAGATAGATAAGTTAGAAAGAAAGAAAAGAAAAGAAATACAGACAGATGTTAGAAAAAGAAAGAAAGAAAATAAAGACAGATGTTAGAAAAAGAAAGAAAGAAAGAAATTTTAGAGTAATGTTGCTGTCAGAGCATAAACAATATCTGCAATATGAATAACTTACGACGATAAAAGTTCAAAGCAAAGGGAGACTTTTTTTTTTTTTTTTTTTTACAAAAATCACTTTAAGGACTACAACAAACAACTGGTGGGGACTACACAAGCTTCCTCCTGGGCTAGTGACATCACCAACCTTAACACACACACACACCTGAAAAACAAAATCCATTGGGATCAGCCTGATGTCTTTTGATAATTATTATGGATGTTGGGTTATCCGTAAAATAAATGTTATGGGGAAACAAAACCACCGTAATAACTTACCATAAGCATGAATACACTGCAGTCCACAGATCCCAACTGAGCTGGAACACCCTGGAAAAAAAAAACTAAGAAAAACTAACATTTTATTTATACACTAAAGATAGCAAAGAAATCAAAATTGTTGTAACATGAAATCAATACCTTATTTTTAACAAGCTTCCAAGATCCCGGATCCATCTTTATTGCAATTGAGCTTAAAAAGAAGGGGGAAAAAAGTTAGTTATTTTATACACACGAGAAAGAGAGAGATGAACTCCGTGTTGAACCACTTAGCCATGTTGCAGCAGTAGACAGTAGCATACCTGAACTAGGGAGCAGGTGTAATTTATTTTTTAAATGCCACTGTCTATGCCTATATAAAGCCAGAGAACAAAGTGTTGAACTGAACCACTGGACTAATATGTAAAACTTTGAAGTCCGGTTTCACATAGATTATGCCAGGATTAGGCCTTAGTGCAATTAGGACTTTTATAAATATGCCTTAGAAAAAAACGTCACTGTTGTGAATCTTAAAAGAAACAATGGCACTGATATTTTAAGATACACAAGTGTAATTTGCTTTCAGTTAAACATGTATTTTAGTCTGGGACTAGTTTGAGCCTTGTCTGTGAAACTGGGGGTGAAAGTTATATGGAAAAAGTGAACAGTTCCAGTATATTTTGAATAGATATATATAAAATAATTATATATATATATATATATATATATATATATATATATATATATATATTCATATTCTGGTCTCATCTGGTGATTGGGTCCCATCCAAAACATGATCAAACTAAGAAAATAAACAGACACTGAAATGTCAAATTTTCGATACAATCTAGAATTTGTATTAAAAAAAACATAAAAAAACAGAATGCCTTTTGCCTGCTTTGATCAAGACAGGATATACATTTGAACATTATGTTCATTATGTGAAAACATACCAGTGAGTTTGGTTGGTTTTGCAACTGGAAATATGGGGTTTCCTTCCTGGCACATATGTTTGTCCATCCCCAGCAATCTGTGACAGGCTGTGGTGAACTTGGTGAAACTACAAAAAAAAAAAAACAGAAGTTTAGAATATGGTGAAGTAATGTTGATTAAAATGGTGTTTTGTATTAAAACATAAGTTAGATGTGTTTTGTTAGCATTGCACGTGTATCATCAAGGCTGAGCTTGTCAATTCCAATAAATCAGCATGAGCTTTATTCTAATCAATAGATTAAGTTAACATGTTAACAAACGCTAATATTTAATGATAATGGTAACGTAAGTTAGTATTTGAAGTTAATGATAGCCCCTCACAAACCAGGAGCACACGGTGCACAAGCTGCGTTTCTACAAATGATTAAATTAACCAATTCAACTTAAGTAGTCACAGATACACTGTCTCTAACATAAAGTTAAACTCCAACGTACAGAGCAACAATTATTTATTAACCTGATACGAACTTACCGAGCCAAATACCGCCACCATTACTGAAGATTCGCCGGCGCCACCATTGGCTGCTGTCGCTTGACTTCCAGGTAAATGTGATTGGTTGCTACTACGTTGGACGATACTGATTGGCTGCCACGAAATGGCAGGTCCCTCCTAATATGGCAGGGCTTCCGGCTGTCAACGGCAGCAACTTCCTGCTGCCAGTGGCAGCTACTTCCTGCTGCCAGCTGCCGATTTTTCGCTGAACCCCCTCTCTGGTTTAATGTACCTAAACAACGATCACCAAATTTCTCTCTCATATTGCTCCTCATGTTTATGAAATGTTATGATATATGTGTGATATGTTTTGTTCATCTGGCTTTAAATGAATAAAAGGTAGGCTATTTGTTACACACCATGTTTTTCTTTTAGTTTTTTTTAGCTCTTTTGTTTGAAATGGAAAAAATCTAGCTGCTATCTAAAAAAAAAAAAAGGTTCGACTATCAGTCGACTACGGCAAAATCTAACGAATCAGATTCGACTATGAAAATCCTTAGTCGAAAACAGCCCTAGTATCTACATTTTGGATGGCCTGGGGTCATCATAGTAGCCTTTTTCATAGGATACTTTTGATCATTGGTTATGAAAATTGCATTGATCCAGATGAACAGACAGTTACACCCCTAGGTGTCTCAGCTCAAAACTTCACTGTTAGCCTTTCCTGCTCAGCTTCCAGATCATAGTCAGTTGAGGTTTTGCATTGTCTCGGTGGAACATATTCTGACATGTGTAAATGTAATACTGAGTTGTTAATTATTATTATTATTTTTTTTTTTTTCTGATTTCAGGTCAAGTGGAAAGCAGAATGATCATGGCAAACAAGGTATGGGAAGAAGTAATTTAAAATATTGTATTGGCCGAGTCTTCTGATTCCATATGATTGCTAAAATCATTGCAGAAAATTTAATTTGTTTTATACTGTATTTTCCCATGTGAATATTCATTTGATCCTTGTGAGGCCACTGTAGCTGCACAAGGTTTGGTTTTACTACAGTAAGACCACGATTGTGTTAGATTCCACCCATCTAAGTAATTTTTTTTTTTTTTTTTTTTTTTTTTTTGTAGTGTAACTAGGCTCTGTCATTTAGAAACATGGCTTTTCCTATCAGTTAATGACACATATCTCTACCTTTAATTCCAGCTAGAGGATCTGACGGTTGCTGCTCGCATCTCAGCCTACCTGATGGAAAATTCTTGCTGGATGAATGACCTTCACCTTCAACTCAACCTTGCCAAGACAGAACTGCTTATGGTTTCAGCCAAACCATGCGATCCTGCTGATTTGCCTTATACAACATCAGAAAGATCCGGCCCTTCCTATCGGAGCCACACAACTCCTTGTCTAAGCTCTTGTTCTATCCAGAATGGACTATTGTAATGCTCTCCTGGCAGCTCTTCCAGCATCAGTCAAACCTCTGCAACTGATCCAGATGCTGCAGCAAGACCTAAACTCACTGCTTCAGATCTGTGTGTCTCCAGAAGCTTGTGTTCTGCAAGTGAACGGCGCCTTGTGGTGCCATCATCCCAAAGAGACACAAAATCACTTTCACTGACCTTTCCCTGGACTGTTCCCTGCTGGTGGGATGACCTGCCCAACTCAACACATTTTCAAGAAACTGCTAAATATCCATCTTTTCATAAACACTTGACACAATAATACTAAATCTTTGTTTTAATAAAAAATAAAAATAAATAAATTGTGCACTGTGTGCTACACTAACTGGGACTTGTCACTGCACTTGTTGCTTCTATTGTTCTCTTAATTTTAAGTCACTTTGGATAAAATGTAATTGTAAATGTGTAAAATAAGTTATATTAGAGTATAAAGGGATACATCAATTGTCTTTTAATGTGGATATTTTTACATGTTCTAAATTATATACTAAGCTTGTATTTCCTATCATTCACGTATCTTGATGTTCAGTGTTTGTTTAATGAGTAATACTGTAAATGTGCAGGTATTCCGTACTTGTACGTTTAGTTAATTTAACAGAAATTGACTGTACATTTGCTATTAAGTACTTAATTAGAGATTGGTCAAAGTTGTGAAACTGGATCTGCAAAAATTAAAACTGTAAATATACAAACTTTGTATTTGAATTGATGTACTTATTGCATTTTTATACATAACTTCATAGTTATTTTACACAGAAAAACTATATATTAAAAGATAATTACTGTAGATAGACAGAGCATTATTATAAAATAACTTTATAAAACCCTAAATTTACAGTTTAACCTTAAAGTTAAATGTTCTTTTTATGTAATTTGACATCATTTATCCGTTTTCCACGGTTTAATAAGCCATTATCAACAGTAATGTACTGTAATTTAATTAATTTTGACCGTAAAGTAAATTCTGTATTTTTACGTTTTTTGCCTGTAATTTTGTGAAATGGTAATTTGCTGTAATTTAACGGAATCCGTCTGGAAACTTTGCTGCCAGAGATTTACCGTTTTTTTTACGGGATTTTTTTTTACAGCTGTATAGCATGCTGATTGGCTGGGCTGCAGGAACTGTAGAACCTATGGCAAAGCGCAGACCTGTCAGTGTGGTTCCTGCCTCACGAGTGACGAAACCCGCCAAAATGGGCGTGGCTACTGACTATATAAGTGGCCCATTTGGCCATAGGAATCAGGTTAAATCGACTGAAGCGACAGTACCTGAACGCGAAGCTTGATAGCATGGCCGTCTATGCAATACTCGTTCCCGTTACTCTCAGGGAACCAAGGTTATGTTAGTAACCAAGTACGTTCCCTTTCAAGAACGGTTCACTCGTATTGCGTCGCTAGACGCTGTAACGACTATGGCTCGATGGGTAAAAATGGACTTTTAATTTATATACTAATTAAAAGTGAAAACACTTTCTAAGTCCCACAGACTTGGCAGACTCTGTAACTGAATCCCTTTTACGACCCACTTCCCCCTTTCCACAGTGTGAGCTTCAAAGACATTATTGACATTCCGATCTCAAGAGAAAACCCACTCTGAATCACACACACACACACCAAACCGCTCTGAAACTCCTAAAATACAAGTTACACACACACGCATGAATCATTATCAAAATGTTTTTATGTAGTTTTCTTGTCTATGGGATGTGATGGGATAAATTGAGATTTATGCACCTCTGCAGATGTAATGGACACGTGTGTTGATACATTTGAGATGTATCTGTTTCATTAACTGATATTAATGTCGGGTGTGATATCTTACGGATCGTACTGAGCTTCTTTATACAGAGATAGAAACTATATTCCGCACAAAATGTTTATTCCTAAACATAAGGTGGTATTAAAGTTTTAATGCATTTTTCTGTGTACGATCAGAGGCGTTCCTTCACAAACAATGAGACGCTCCCGCCTCAGAACCGAAAGATTTCATTGGGTCCCGTCATCAAACGGGGCGTTACCCCGCGCTGCTTTAAAAACCACAACACAAGCAGACGCTCTCTCTCTCTGCTCTCACACGCTCTCACCCTCGTGACTCCGAACTCTGAACTCTGCACTCTCACCCCTCCCTGCTCCACGTGCAGCGGAGCGAGAGAGAGGGGACAGGGCCTTCATCCAAACAAAGCGAATGTAAAAATCCATTCTCGTCTTGTAACCAAGTTTTCTCGCCCTTCCCGCACCGGGAAGAGACTTCCGTACCTCGGTAATGTTACATTCAGTGAGTTTTTAAGAACTTCACGCGAAACGCAAGCCTACAAATCGATGAGACACGGTCCAGCCAAGATACGCACGTGGTCCCGAAGCCCAGCTTCACACAGACAAAGGAACAGAATCGCAAGTAACGTATAAAATGATCTCTCTCGAAGCTGCTTTCACAGTTGTCTCTTAAAAGGTTCTGTTTGTGAATTACCATACTTCCTCCCTCACTTTCTTCCTATTTTCATTCTGATCAAGTCATGTTTATGTTTGTTTGTTTAAACGTTCATGTGTCTTGTGTAATTTTACGTACGTAGATTAGCCTATATTACTTCCTATATGCATATAATCCTTTGTGTGTCATTTTTGATTAAATAAATCTTTTATACTTTGACTGACTCTGTGTTACAATCCCACCAATGTAATTGTCAATGAAATTGCGATAAGATCTGGCTACTAGCTCTTTATTTTAATTCATAAACCCAGCAATTTGCATCCACGGCCAGGAGAGAATTTGTCTGAGGTTTGATAATATAAATATTCCTTCTTAACTGGTATAATCAAAGTATTCGCTGGTCGAATGACTGATGAGAGACCAGTTATAGAACGAAATATTTTTGATAATTAGCAGGTAATGTAATAGCATATGTGAAATTTATGAATTATGACTATGAGTTATGATTTTAATATTTCCCCAAATTTGAATATTGCTCGAGCTAATACTTCATATATGACCTACTTACGATTGTTACCTATAATTGTTACATTCATGGTGGAGAATGCGGGCATTTCAAACTTTACTTGGTGAAAAAAAAATTCAGTTTCAGTCATAAGTTTATTGATTTGTTGGTTAAAAAAATTGTGCATGCATGTTTTTGAACTGTGAGAAAAGTCGTAAAGCGAACTCACCCAGCTGACCGAGGCACAAAGCCAGCTCAGCTTACAAATTAACAGTGTCCACAAATGGCAAACATTTAGTCACTGTTAAATTGTATAAACTGCAGTATTAAAATTAAACGACTGTTAAGACAAAGAAAACTCTTAATTAGTACGTATAAATCTGATCAGTATTTAAGTACCGCCGAATTAGGACGATGCTCTCCTCTTTCCGTGCGAGGCATAAATCTGATCTGGGCAAGTTTCCCCATTTCAGTCGCTAGGGCCCCCTTCTTAAATCGTTAGCAACGATTCTCTCCTGGTGAAACACTGAATTAGCTACTCAGTGTGAAGCCACGCATGTAAATTCATATTAGTGAAATTTTGTGTGACGTGAGACTGTAATTACTAGCAGATGAAAAATACCTGCATAAAAAGTGGACGCTAAATTCCTGCTTGTAAGTCAACCAATGACTCCTTTATTAGTAATTACTAGCAGATGAAAAAATTCCTGCGCATTAAAAAGCAGACGAGAAATTCCTGCTCGCATTAAGCAAACAGAAATTGCTGCCTATTCATTAGAAAGTAGACGATAATTCCTACTTGTAAACACTTCAGATGATAATTCCTGTGTGTATTTGAACCGTTTCCTGTTAAATGTGTAATCGAAGACCGACGTTAAAATTCCTGTAATTCACATTTGTGAAACGCGCGCAAAACGAGCCAGAATTTATTTGTGATTCTTAAAAGACATAGAAAGTCTGCAAGCCTCAGTTGCTGAATCACTACACTGACCAACACTAGAGGGCAGCCTTTAGGTGTGTGGCAGATCTCAGAGTATACGCCCCCACGCTGACGTCATCTGAACAAGCACTTCCTCTTACTGTCATCCTGCACGAGCGCAACAACGCCATCTCGTGGACGCTCTCAGATAAGACCTGCGTTTCCTCTAAAACTGCTTTCATTTCTAGACTGAATTCTTCTGAGCTCTCAAATGGGACATGCATTCAAAACCCCGAGTTTGTTATGCGGATGTTATTTGAGAGTTAGATAAATTCTCTCTTCTGTTTTTGACTGTCACATTTTGAGTTTAATTTGAAAAAGAAAATCAAATTAGAGCTTAAAATTTAATTCACTCAGTCCATTGAGAGCCCACCCAGGGGGGGGGGGGGGGGGGAAGCACGCCACCTTGTGGTCCTCCTGGGTCGGATTATCATTTCTCTCCTCAAGTCTGCATTGAAGTGTCTCAACATTGTGGTTAACCATAACCATTTCTAATAACTTAAAGGTTATTGTAAGGATTGAAAAAAAAAATCATTCCGATTTTCAATTCAATTATTTTGATAATTAGTATGGATACTTCACTGCTATCATTCTAATTTTCTTCCCTCTGTTATCTTTGGATCTCTTGCATGTTTATTTGAATTTTAATTTAAACTAGTTTGAATTTTAATTTAAATTGTGTCTGCTCAACCAGGTGGAAAGGAGTTACGCCCCCCTGTGGTCCAAACCCACATCAGAGGCCTAGTCCTTTCCTGCATCACAAGCCTGTGTTGTTATTCAAAATTTTATCTCACAGATAATCTTTTCTTCTTTCTCCAATCTCCAAAAGGGGGAGGGTTTATTCTGATAATTACCACCAGTTATCATAATTCCCTCTCGTTTTTATCATAAGTTTAGTAAAACCTTTCGCCTTTGACTCCTGCATGCATATTTACTCAATGTGTTGAACCCAAAAAGCCTTAATTCACATTAAGCCTAACGTTCATCCCTGATTGTGTATATATTGGCAGCACCCTCTCAGTGCACTGCGGTGATTCGACAGTCACTTCAGGTAAACTAAATTTGATAAAACCCATCCACTTATTATAAACCACAGAATACTAGATATTCCCCTGGTCATATTTTAGGTGTTTGGTCTACTCTTCTCTCTTGGACACCCCCTCTTCCGAGATCCTGTCCCGATAACTCACGCCTGCTGGACCTATCAGGAACTCTAGCAGTGTTTAAGAGGCTTAGGCCTCTATTTTAAATAACGCTCCCTGTGTTATTGTTTACAACATTTCATTTGCAGATCAATTCACTTCCTTGTGTTGTGTTTACCTTTTTCCCTGCTCTCACCTTTATCTCTCTCTTTTCTGTGTGATTTGTTCCCTCATTTCACTTAGAGACAGAACCTTATAGAGAGACCCCCAGGAAAGCTGAATAATAGAGTGACGATCAAAGTTGGCATCGCCAGGCGACCACCAGGCTACCGCCTGCCAAAAATTCTATTGTGGGTCTAAAACGTACCCACGCAATTGGCTCCGCTAACTGTCAGCATCAGTTAGCCCAAATTCTCATAACGGCAGCGGCCCGTATGAGTCTAGCGCATTAACCTAAAAACAAACTTGCATTTTGTTTTTCTTTTTGTGTGTGCTGTGCTCTCTCGCCAACAGTAAGCGGAGATGTCGAGCTCACCCTGTCCTGCAGTCCGCTAAGACGACCTTGAGCCAAGAGCAACGGGACACCGACCTGGACCAGTTCGAGTCCCATGATCCAGCCCAGACATACAGCCACGAGCAGCTGTCCAAAATCCTCGGAAACCTCGCACTGAAACTCGTCGCCAGGGCCCGGGACAGCGAAAGGAGCAACGCCGACCTGCAGCAAAAGACAGCCACACTACGGCTTCAAGCCACAGCGGCCCGGAAGGACCTCGACGAAAGACTCCAACTGGCTGAAGCTCTCATAGAGAGAGCACATATTGAACTCAGAGACAAAGACTCTGAAATCAAGGCCTGTAAAACCCATTTACGAATGGCCCGAGCTGAACTCCATCAGCTTACTCAGCTAAGTCATGATCTCAGGTACGAACTTGACATTGCTCACAAAGAACTTGCACATTTTGACAGACTTAAAGGTGACCGAGAAGGGGAAACACACCTCACACTGTTATCCCCTTCCAGCGAGTCTGCGCCTTTCAGCCACACACACAAAGCTGAAAAGGCGGGCGCAAGCCCACTGCACCACACCATGCCTGTCAACACATCACAAGCTGAAGAGAGTAGAGCTGTAATGGGTCAGAATCCCCCCAGATGGATTGGGCCCCCAGCAAACAGCTCTCTCACCCCACAAGCTTTGACAAAATGGCCAGAAACATCCCTATGTTTGCTGAAGACCACAATGTACACACGTACCTTTCAGACATTGACAGGGTTCTGAACAACCCCTCTGTCACAGTCTTAACTACAGAGAGTCAGAACCGTTCCAGGCCAGCGGAGGGCAGTACTACGGTGACAGTGCTAGTCCAGAGCACCAAAGCGAGCACTCTGAAAGATTCTGGGACCAGAATCACCAGCCGTCCAGAACTCCAAGCCCTGACAACCAGCCATGGAACCACTCTCTCCTGAACACTGGTGAGCCTGACTCTTCTTACTCCACAGATGAAGACAGCGCAGCCACTTCTGATACAACTGACATCCTGCGTTTGCTGAAAGAGCTCCTTCACAGGACGGACCAATAGAACAGGCCTGACATTTTATGCCCAAGCATAAAACCTGAAACAACACCAAGAACATTGTTTCCACACACAGGCTACAATGCTAACTAGCACTTCACAAAGTGACAGCACCGACATCAGCCTGAGAAACCCTTCGATCACCTCACCAGCTCAAACGCCAACGTTTCTAAGGAAACTGATCGAAAAGGGGGTGGTTCGAACACATTACATGGTCACACAACGACCACTCAAACCCCCTCATGATTGCAGTGATTACACAGCACAAACGAACTTTGATAACACACTGCACGCCTCAGAGCCACTAACGCGGCCTCCGCTGTGTACAAACAAGGTCATGCGGGCCTCTGAAGAACAAACTTGTCCTATGCCACCGCTTACCCCACCTGCCACCCTCGCACGACATCTGAACACTGACAGCCAGTAACTCAGATTGCTCTCTGAGTCCACGCACATGCTGCGTTCACCGGACTTTCAAATCGCATTGTGCACATGTTGCCATCACAGCGCCACAGCTTGTAAAATCACAGCGCACAAAAGGGGGGTCAAGCGTGCCCAGTAACACACCATGTGCTGAACACCGGACATTAAAAAAGCATGCGGCAACCCAACCTCAGCGAAAACAAAAGACTGTCCTAAGCCAACCAAGGACGTCCCTCGCTGGAATTTTTTTTTTTGTTTTGTTTCTCCTTCTCTCTCTCTCTCTCTCTCCCTATTGCCTCTAACAGGATGCTGTGGTGGTTCGCGAGAAAGCAGCCACAATCAGACATCACCAGGTCCGGCATCCGGCATCGCACGGAGAGAGCAACCCTGAGTCCTGAACACCAAGGCAGGACTCGCACTCAACACAGTCCCTCCAAGCATGGGCAACCGCCCAGCCTGAACACCTCACCTGTGTCCATACCTGGACCGCAGCTGACGCTGCGCCATGCACCTCTACAGCAACCGACCACGCCCTGACTCCCGTCTTGGCTTTCACCCTGTACCAGACCCTACCAAATGTGAGCAGCCACCGCAAAGCTCACAAAGCCGTGTCTGGTGGTTTCCTATGGGACCGCAAAAAGGGGGGTCCCGATCCGGGGCTCACCTAAACCTCATTTGACCTGAGTCCTCAGTCATCAGCCACTTGCCATCGACCATTGCGCGAATTTGTTGTTCGATAAAGTCCTTCCGAGGTCTTTATCTAACAAAAAGGGGGATATGTAACGACTATGGCTCGATGGGTAAAAATGGACTTTTAATTTATATACTAATTAAAAGTGAAAACACTTTCTAAGTCCCACAGACTTGGCAGACTCTGTAACTGAATCCCTTTTACGACCCACTTCCCCCTTTCCACAGTGTGAGCTTCAAAGACATTATTGACATTCCGATCTCAAGAGAAAACCCACTCTGAATCACACACACACACCAAACCGCTCTGAAACTCCTAAAATACAAGTTACACACACACGCATGAATCATTATCAAAATGTTTTTATGTAGTTTTCTTGTCTATGGGATGTAGTTTTCTTGTCTATGGGATGTGATGGGATAGATTGAGATTTATGCACCTCTGCAGATGTAATGGACACGTGTGTTGATACATTTGAGATGTATCTGTTTCATTAACTGATATTAATGTTGGGTGTGATATCTTACGGATCGTACTGAGCTTCTTTATACAGAGATAGAAACTATATTCCGCACAAAATGTTTATTCCTAGACATAAGGTGGTATTAAAGTTTTAATGCATTTTTCTGTGTACGATCAGAAGAGGCGTTCCTTCACAAACAATGAGACGCTCCCGCCTCAGAACCGAAAGATTTCATTGGGTTCCGTCATCAAACGGGGTTTTACCCCGCGCTGCTTTAAAAACCACAACACAAGCAGACGCTCTCTCTCTCTACTCTCACACGCTCTCACCCTCGTGACTCCGAACTCTGAACTCTGCACTCTCACCCCTCCCTGCTCCACGTGCAGCGGAGCGAGAGAGAGGGGACAGGGCCTTCATCCAAACAAAGCGAATGTAAAAATCTATTCTCGTCTTGTAACCAAGTTTTCTCGCCCTTCCCGCACCGGGAAGAGACTTCCGTACCTCGGTAATGTTACATTCAGTTAGTTTTTAAGAACTTCACGCGAAACGCAAGCCTACAAATCGATGAGACACGGTCCAGCCAAGATACGCACGTGGTCCCGAAGCCCAGCTTCACACAGACAAAGGAACAGAATCGCAAGTAACGTATAAAATGATCTCTCTCGAAGCTGCTTTCACAGTTGTCTCTTAAAAGGTTCTGTTTGTGAATTACCATACTTCCTCCCTCACTTTCTTCCTATTTTCATTCTGATCAAGTCATGTTTATGTTTGTTTGTTTAAACGTTTGTGTGCCTTGTGTAATTTTACGTACGTATAATTTTATTTGTAATTAAATAAACTTACATTTCGCCGAATTCGGCCCCTCATTCAAGTCCTTGGTTCACCCGTGCTCATGTATCAGCACAGCACATAGACAGTATAAACACAACATCAGTTGGCCAAAAGAAAGTTCGGTTCAGAGACGGTGCGATCACGCACGCGCAGTCTCTCCAGCTCGTCGGTTCTGTATCGAACGCGTCCGAAAGAAACAGTTCTCGGTTCTGTGCTGGTGATCCGAGAACTGCTGCAACAACCAGTTCTTGACTCGAGAACCGTAGCATAGGCATGTGTGTGCTGAGCTGAGAACTGCTGAAACTTTACTATAGCATACAGTCGACAAAACTAAAGAGTCGATGCATGTCTCCAGTATGTTTAATACGTTATGTTTTAATTAACACATTATAAACATTTACTTTGCACCCTTTAAAACCTTGGCAAGAGTTTACGTCAAAAATGTATATAAACTTACTTAGAAATTAAATGATCTGTTCCAGAAAATAATGTTTTAGTAGGCTATAATAATAAATTTTTAGGTTTACAATCCATTCATTGTGTTTCCAATCTTTAAAATAATGTGATAAACATGTTTCTAACATGTTTTATTTTGTTACACTTATTGATGTTCAATAAAATACTTAACCCTTTAGGCGCCAGAGGTTTTTTCCTAAAACGTTCGATTTTGACATCTTAATTTCAAAAGGCTATATCTTAAAAGTGATAAAAGATAGAGACTTTCTGTAAATTAGAGAAATATTAAGGATGACCCAAAGTTTATGTAGGGATTACATTTTCCCATCTAATTTGCATATTATGACGTCATATGGTGGCGGCCATCTTGCATTATAGAATTTTTATGTTTTTTGTTGATGTTTATTTATTTATTTATTTATTTTTTAACTGACAAAGACGCACACATCACAAGGACATGAACACACAAAAAAAGAACACATATTGTACACTACTAAATGGTCAGGGAAATAGATAGTAAATCAACAGTGTAATAAATGGCAGACAAAAACAATTGTTGCAGGGCTTTTGCTGTAGAGATAATGACTCCCTATTCATCCAGGTGACATTTCTTGTAGTGTTTCATGGTGTGGTCTTGCGATAGACTATGCATAATAGCCCCTCTGCCCCGTGTCACATCGCCTCTTCTCCTGCTACGAGCAGCAGCGCGCGCGGGCGCGGCCAGATCTGCCTCGCGCGCGCGACGAGTGTGCACAGCTCGGACTACTGTCATTGCGACTCCCCACCCTGCCTCCACGTTGACCCCTAACTGCCCTATGAATACTTCGACCTCGTCTAACATACCCAGTGGCATTAGACAAAGTCTCCACCACAATACTGTCGCCGCGATTGCGGAGGGGCACACGGTCACGGGCACGGCTAGCGCGGTAAAAAGCTCCCGCGGCCGCCTCGTTCCCCACAACACTAACACGCCTGCTAACTTCGCGATGAACACTCCGACCCCGGGAAACATTGTTCCCACCACTGACACTGGGAAAAGGACCATCTAACGTTATATTGGGCAAAGGATTCACCGTTTGTGCTTGATGTAGGGCTATACTTTCACTTTCAGAATCACCGTCATTTTCTGAAGGCAGATAATGTTATTCCCCTTCAGAATCAGGGTCCGCGATAGGAAGACACAACACTTCATTCCGGGTAAGCTTTATTGATGCCATTAGATAATAATAATAATAATAATATTCTAATGCAAATACTCGCTGATGTTGACAATTTTGCTCTGATAAAATGGCTCACTCGCACACTAGCTCCGCTTTTGTTCGCACTGATTCAATGCGCTCTAGCTCGAAGATTTTGTATAGAAGCATGACTTTTTTTTGAGTCGGGGATGAAGTATGACATGTCTGCCAACTAGTGGAGGGGAGTTTGAACGAAATTTGACACCCTATTTGACAAAATCGGACGTTTTATTCAGTGCCGCATCTTGTCGAGTAAACTCGACCGTGGCGCCCAGAGGGTTAAGAAACATGCATTTCGTCCCTCTGAAAGAATTGCGAGAATTGCACGCATGCTCAGCTCATCAGCTCATCGGTTCTCCGTATCGAACGTGTCCGAAAGAAACAGTTCTCGGTTCTGTACTGGTGGTCTGAGAACCGCTGTACCTGTACGTTCGGTAGTGCGCGCATGCTCAGTATCAACTGCTCGTGCTCATCACTTCTCTCAGCACAGTGAACTGTTGGATTTACTGGAGTAAGAGTAACATATATGCCTACTCCGGGATATTGGTTTATTTTTAGTCGAAGGGACTGTCAGGACTCAGGCATGTCCGAAAGTGAGTAACTTTAGTAACTTGTTGTGGATCAGTGCTGACGCAAGACGCGAACTGTTTCGAACGATTCAGTCCGATTTAGTGTACTGGTTCGACCAGTTCACTAAAAAGAACCGGTTCAAAAGAACGATTCGTTCACGAACCGGACATCACTACTGCAAAGACCGGCTGTGCTCACGCAAGGTTAAAATCTCGGATAAATACTCCGGGGCCAGGCCATTTAGGGCCTTAAAAACAAACAACAAAATCTTAAAATCGATTCTAAAATGCACAGGGAGCCAATGTAAGGTGAAGAGGACGGGAGTGATGTGTGCACGCCTAGATGTATTTGTTAAAAACCGAGCAGCAGCATTTTGCACAAGTTGAAGGCGTGAGATGGAGGTTTGATTCAAACCAACATAAAGAGCATTACAGTAATCCAACCTTGAACTAATAAAAGCATGAATCACCTTTTCTAGATCATGCCTGTTAAGGAAAGGCTTAACTTTTGAAAGGAGACGAAGCTGGAAAAAGCTCATTTTAACACCATTGCTGATTTGCTTGTCAAATTTCATGTTGCAATCAAAAGTAACCCCCAAATTTCTGACAGCTGGCTTAAGGTATGAAGCCAGAGCTCCCAAACTCACAGCTGGACTGTTTGGGGTGCCTGAATTACTGAAGATGATACACTCAGTTTTAGCTTTGTTTAAGTTAATAAAGTTTTGTGACAGCCACAACTTAATATCATTAATACAACCATTTGACAGGGGTGTGACATAGACACATAATGACCCTAATGGCCCATCAAGTGAAGGAGCCTGGAAGAAGTAGAGGAGATTCAAAGGTTTTGTTTTTCAATCTGTTTTATTGTAATTCAAAAAAAAAAACATGTGAGCATTCTGATAACACAATTGAATAAATTGTATTATCATTATCAATCACTAATGGCCACGGATAAAAAAAGACAACGTTTTTTGTAATTTCACACAAGAATAGGTAGGTTACTATATTATTATGATGTAAACACAATTAGGCTACATTTCATCTGTAAAATATTATGTCTAGTATACATAGGCGTAATTTGCGGGTGGGACATGTCCCCACCACTATTTTCTAAGGTCGATATTGTCCCCACCACTTTTGAAACATCTCGCGGCACGAATGTACCAATACAAATAAACAAAACATCTCGAGTTAACTAGCAGAGCATTCTTTTCGTTCGTTTTTTAAATAAGAGGCGATCTAGCGCTGAAATGTGTTGTTTTGTTTTAAAACAACTGACCAAAGTGCGCGTTGCCGCTGCGATCAGTGGCGCGGATACTATTGTTTGTTTCTGGCTCGCGCACAGTCTTCACTCGATGCGCACGAGAGACTCTCTATTCGTTCCGGTGAAATTAGAAAAAAATATGCACATAAAGTGTCCCTGCCTGATATACAACCACTGAAAAACATAATCGTTTTTGAGAAAAAAAAAAAAAACTATGTGAGCGCGGTTTCGAACCCAGAACCATTGACACGCTAGGCAGAAGTTCTACCCCTGGACCACTTATATGAAGGTTAGGGATATTGTAAACTAATTGTTCCTGTAAGGTGTCAAAAGCTAGCCAAAACTAGGGAAAACATAGTCTGAAAATGCAGAAATTAAATATATATAAAGTTCTATATTATCAGAAAAGGAATTATATAACAGTAAACTACTTACTCTGAACTTGTATCCTCTGCTGGATCAATTCGCTCTTGAAAATGCTGCCGTTCGTCGTCTGAGTTACAATCTTCCTCTGAAGAAAAGGTGATTTCTTACTCGCTGTCCAGAATCATCTGAAGGGCGTTGTTTACCGGAGAAACGAGCCATCCTCTCTAAACGCGATGAACTATCAGTGAATCTGATCTGATGAAACTTCGTGTTTTCAAGGCATTGATCGGGGGGCGGGTACGAAGCATAGATTACCTAAACTATTTACCATGTGAATAGCGCCGGGGGCGGGGCGGCCTCAGCTTATTAGAGATAATGAGGGAGAAGGAAAAAAACGACACCTCTCCTTGCTTTCAAACAGATTACATGAGTTGAAAACATTTGTTTTTTATATTAATTACTTAACTTAAAAGAAGAGAATTCAAGCTTCATAAAGACATATCTCACGTGTCTGTGTGAGAAGTATTCACTGAGTTACAGTTCATTTTCGGATGCGTTTCAGAATGGAATTCACTGACAGAGACGAGGGCAGAACTCACATCATGTTTATTTTTCTTAATTTGGCGAAAAGCACAACACTTTGTTTTTATTGTGAGTATACACAAAAATAATACACATTTAACAGAATCGATTGATGTATGAAACTCTATGGAAAATCAAAGTCAACAGAGTATTTATGAGTTTCTTTTACACTGATAAAAAAAAAGCGAGCTGGTATCGCCGGCGAGACCGCCGACCTCAGGGGGTTAAAAATAAACATTCTGATATTAGAGGGTTGTATCGGTCAAAGAAGCCCCAAGAATAAACATTCTGATATAAACACTCGGTTAGCTACACTGTTTACTTCTGAATATTATATTTTATTCACAGCCATCATTTGTAGTAACCTAGCCTGCTCCCTGAATTCAATGCATTCACAGTCTCTTTCACAGGAACCAAACCAACAATTACTAAAAACACACACAAAAACTGATTTTGCATGGGCATTTTGCACTAGTAATTGGTAATTATGGATTATGATTAATATTTCCCCTTTGAGCTAATATTGTTACATTAAATTTAACCCTATTAACTTTCCTGTCATGATCATGCCAGACAGATGCTAGATGCTATTTTGTTGTTATGAAACAAGATGTGATAAAAAAAAGTTTTTTTCTGTTGCTAAGAAGAAACATATTAAGCCTAAATGTTTATCTCTGAAACATAACTCTTACCTGTGTGCACGGTGACCAGAGCACACCTTTAGGAGGCTTGGCACACACCGAAAAGTCTGGGTGTCCTCGGGGTCCTGGGGGTCTTCAGGGTCTTGTGCGCACTGGGGATCTAGTTCGGGGTCTTGTGCAACCTGGGGATCTAGTTCGGGGTCTTGTGCAACCTGGGGATCTAGTTTGGGGTCTTGTGCAACCTGGAGATGTAGTTCGGGGTATTGTGCAACCTGGGGATCTAGTTCGGGGTCTTGTGCAACCTGGGGATCTAGTTTGGGGTCTTGTGCAACCTGGAGATGTAGTTCGATGTATTGTGCACCCTGGGGTTCTGGTTCGGGGTCTTGTGCATTCTGGGGATCTGGTTCAGGGTCTTGTGCGCCCTGGGGATCTGGCTTGGGGTCTTGTGCGTCCTGGAGATCTGGCTTGGGGTCTTGTGTGTCCTGGGGATCTGGTTTGGGGTCTTGTGCATCCTGGGGATATGGTACAGGTTCTTGTGCGCCCTGGGGATCTGGTTTGGGGTCTTGTGCGCCCTGGGGATCTGGGGATCTGGTTCGGGGTCTTGTGAAACCTGGGGATCTGGTTCGGGGTCTTGTGCAACCTGGGGATGTAGTTCAAGGTCTTGTGCAACCTGGGGATCTTCACGGTGGTCTTGGGGCAGGTGACCAGACGGTCCTGGGGTGTCCTTGGAGACAGGGGGTGGGGGCTGGAGGGCCAGTGGAGTGGTCACCAGAGGTGATCTATGAAATATTTGGATTCTGGACCGTTTCGCTGGCCCTTGAAAGTAAAAAAAAAAGAAAAAAAAAAGATGAATAGCTGGAAGTGACTAGATAGGGGTTGATTCATTTTGGTAAAAGTATGGATAGATGGATGGACAAAAATGGTAGATGAATGGATTAATTAATTGATGGGTGAGATAATGAATTGAAAAATAGTGAGTTAGATTAATTTACAGGGTTTCCATCAATGAAAAATCGAAAAGTCGAAGACCACACCCCTTACCCCGTGAGCGAGCTGTTTGCGTTAATAAGCAGAATTGCTTACTTACTGCCATTTGAATCATGTTGCTTGCTGTTCCTTGCTTTTTCTGGAGGACATTTCAAGGTATGGTTTAGTACATTTCTGTCATTATATGTAAGGGATAATGAATAGACATTTATGGTACGCAAATACTGAAGAATAATGCATCATGAAAGAATGGATGTACATTTTCTCCCCATAAACACAATGGAACTTTAAAAATGTTACCCAGTATTAAAACATCACCTCAGCTTAGAAGTCAGTCTGGCTTTATCTAGCTCTATCCTGGATGCCTTCCAGTTATCTAACAACAAACCGCTGCCTATGAGCTACCAAGTATTACAAAGACCTTGTCTGTGTTGCCTTCCAGTTATCTACAATTCAACACTCTGCCTCAGAGGTAACCAGCCTTACAAAGCTAGTTGGAATTCAGTCTGTCTGTACCTAGCTCTATCCTGGATGTCTTCCAGTTATCTAGCAACAAATGGCTGCCTTTGAGTTACCCAGCGTTAAAACATCACCTCAGCTGCCTTGTAGGTATCTAAAACTCAACAGGCTGCCTCAGGGAGCAACTAATGAGGCAACTGAAAGTTTTCATCAGAAATAAGGTAAACATGGATGACGAACAGGATAGCGATGGAACGGAAGACCAATGATCATCTGATACACCTTCATAATGAAGATGACAACAACACAGAACAAAGTGGTCTCTCACAGTCAACCACTGACAAACACCCAGAAGTACCAGGAAACACCATCCTGGCTACCCATCACTCATAAAGAAACCACCAAACAAGCTCCAAACTCAAGAACCATGTGTGTGCTACAGCAACAACAGTAAGCACAGAAGGTCAGAAAGTCTGTCACAACCAGAAGGCATCATCGGAGGAATGCAACAACGGAGACCAAGTTTCGCACTACAGCTTCACGCATCAATGCCAAACTGCCTCCCAATGTCTGCCAGAGAACTTCCTGCCTTACTGGATTGACCCCCAGCAGATCACAGAAGATCCCTTTTCCAAGGCAAAGAGGCAACAAGCTCATCAAAGCTAAGCCATCAAGCAAAGGGGGGAGCAAAACAGACTGCAACAGATCTGACCATACATACATACATACATACATACATGCATACATGCATACATACATACATGCACTACTCGACACCCCTAACATACTCACTAACATACAGAAGTTAACCACCTCTGCCATGCAAAACATGCAACAAACATGTTTTCCCCCACAGATAGAAACTAACTTCAGAAATTAGCTTAACAACTTAGCTACACTTACCATAGGGAACATGGTAACTATCCATCCAACAAGTACACCTGAGAACACCTCTCATTACATCATGATACCTGACAAGTCCTAAGTCATATCAGGAACACTCAGCTGCTTTGTTTTGTTTTACCTCTTCCTTCCTTTCCTTCTTCTTTTATTGGGTAAAATACCTGTCCACCCCATAAGGGTCAAGGTCACAATAATAGGATTGACACACCACGCCTAATATTTGTAAGTAACCTTAAAACGAATGTGAGCCAGTGAACTCCCTGCATCATTTGTATCCCAAATTGAAAGGTAAATTGGTCTAAACCTAGAACAATTTAGAAGAGAATAAAACAAACAAATCAAATTTAGTCACAAAATTGATCGATCACCGTCCCAAAACAAACTAGGATAACGGTCCTAAGATTGAACTAAACTTTATTCAACGTGATTAACTATATTGAGAGAGTGAACCTGTTTATGCCTAGGTAATCTAATGCCCTGCACCAGTAAAGTGACCAGTCATGGAGGTGTTGTCTTGTTGTTTGCTGTGTGTGTTTGCTTCCTCTGGCCGTTTCTTCAGGGTTCACCGATGTCTTCATTTCAACACATCGCCGAACCAAGGGGGGATATGTAACAACTACGAGAATGAACCAAACACAATTGAAGCTTTTAGGTGATTTTGTTCATACATAATCCCACAAAGAGTCTTCACATCCCAGACTCAAATCACAAACCAGAGCCATAAATTACCCAGGCTCCAGAGAGTCTCTAACCAAAGACTTTTATTGGTTAACTGAAGGAAGAACTGGTCAACGTTTGATAGTTTTGCAAGATGGATCGGTTGAGATGTGGTACTGCTGACCCCTGCGACTAACAGACCCCATCTTGGTCCCATGAGAGATGAACAAAACCTCTTTTCAGCAGGAACTATCCATGACCTCAGATTGGAATGTCTAAACTTTACACACCAAAAAGACTTTACCTATCAAAATCCATAAAACTCATTCAAGAACAATTTTCAATGGACTTATAAACATCATACATCATTCTATGTGTTTCTACGATATATGTGTCCATTTAATATGTTTTAATCCCATATAATTCATGTAATTGTATAACTATTAGGTGTGTGAATGAAAGTGTGTACTGTTTCATATCAATGCTATCTTACGAACACAACTAGCAAGATGGCTTGATTGAAATCTGTGTAAAATGTTTCGTATTCTTATAATAGTAATGATGTCTAAACTGTGGCCTCTGTACTCTCTGCTAGAGCTTGGGGAGTAAGGAGGTCCCAGATAATGCATGATTTACGATGAGACAAACGAAGCCAGTGTCTAATTGGCCCGATCTCTTCAGGAGGGGGGGGACACACTTTGAGTTTAAAATCTTAAGACCCGAAACAAAGCTCGCTCTCCCTGTGCTCTCGCTCTCTGGGTTCACCCTCAAGAAACGCTCTGCTATCACTCTCAAGAGAGATGGGCAGAAAAAGATGAAGATCTAAATCAGACCAGTAACCATGTAACAAACATGCAGACGGGGGAACCCAAATTAAGATCAGAAGAACGGGTTCAACAGCTTTATTCAAGCCATCTTACTACTCTCGTCTAAATCTTCTTTTCTTTTCTAAGTTTTCCTTTATTTTCCGTTGTGTATTTATATTAATTTAATAACCTGTCTAAGAAACGGCCAGGGTTAAATTAATGATTGATGGTTCGTTCAGGTTATGTCTTGAGTGCATATAGAAATTCGGAATTTTCTTCCTCTTACCCTTAAACTCATTCTTTCCAAACTCTTCCTAATTTTTTTTCTTTCTTTCTTTCTTTCGGCAACTTGTATGAATGCGTGTGTCTGCGTGTGCGTGTGTTTGTGTTAGATATTAGTTGTTAGAATAATCAATAGAGTCTTGTTTGTGTTAGGTATGTGTTAGTATATGATCAATAAAGTATTGTTTGTATTTGAAAAGAGATTGCTTGTGTATGTGTTTATCAAATTTATTGTCTTGAACTTCGATCTAAGTTACCTTGCTAACTATAGTGTTTCACTATAGTTCGGATATTTACATCCGTTGCAGAGTTGATAGTTACAGCCAGTTCAAATGAACCGCGAACGAGTCATTTGCTCGGTTGTAATAAGTGACTCTTTCGAATTCCCCATAAATAATTAATAAGTCCTTTGAGCTAAATTGACGAATCACTACAAATACAAATATCTTACACCAGTTAGGGCCTTGAGGATTTATGTGGAACGTTCTGCTGCCTTCAGGCAGACAGAGCAGCTTTTCGTTTCTTTTGGTGGCTGCATTAAAAGGCTAGCCACCTCGAAACAGACCCTGTCCAGATGGATAGTAGACGCTATTGCATCAGCTTACGCTTCCAAGGGCCTGGATTGCCCCTTGGGCATTAGGGCCCACTCAACTAGAGGCATGAGTCGTGGGCCTGGACAAGCAGGGTTTCACTTCAAGATATTTGTATGGCAGCAGGCTGGGCCTCCCTGTCTACATTTATAAGGTCTACAACCTGGAAGTGCCTGCCCTACAGGCTAGGCTGTTCTCAGTCTGAATATGCTATATTAACTACGTCTACCCAACTCAGTTTGCTTAGACTATTGATATATTGCAATGTCCTGTGGGCCTATGCAGTTTCAAGGTTGATATATTGCCTTAACTGTATATACGTGTAAGCACCTATCTTTCATAATACCGAGTCGTCCCGCCCCGTTCTGCCGCTATGCGTCTATTCCACTTATACATGAGCCCCAAACTGCCCTTGGGACATTGGTGTTGGAATCTTAGCACGCACAGTGTTTTACATGGGGTTCCCGTAGCGTAAGCTAAACTTACGCAACACGAGAGTACTCTCGTAAGAGAACGACACTCGGTTACTAACGTAATCTTGTTTCTCTCTAGAGAGGGAACGAGTGTTGCGTAACCTGCCATGCTTGTGCTGCGTTATGGTTTCGCTTCCAGTCGACTGAAATCATAGTGCAACCTGAGCGATGGGTATTTATAGGCTTAGGCCACACCCATATTGGCGGGCCATGACGTAGCGCAGGGAGAGCTTCCCATTGGCGCTGAATTTATGGCAGACGCACTGATAGGTTGCAGCAGTTGCCGCAGAGCAGCCAATAGGCGCGCAAGCTGCCTCGCCTAGGTCTGCTGCTGCAGCAAATGTGTTTTAAATTATTAAAAATTAAGGATAATTTTTTGCTTCAGTATTCTCGAGAAAAAGGAGTTTTCCCCGTAGCGTAAGCTAAACTTACGCAATACTCGTTCCCTCTCTAGAGAGAACCGAGGTTGCGTTAGTAACCGAGTGTCGCTTTAAGGGATATAATTATTGACTTCAGGGGAGAACAAAAACTGGGTGGGACACCAATAAAATGCACATCAAATGACCCTTTGTCCTTTCTTTTAACCCTCTGGGGTCTGAGCT
This sequence comes from Scardinius erythrophthalmus, assembly GCF_964197995.2. NCBI lineage: Eukaryota > Metazoa > Chordata > Actinopteri > Cypriniformes > Leuciscidae > Scardinius > Scardinius erythrophthalmus. The sequence continues at coordinate 26,363,740 of NC_138223.1, forward strand.
GTTTTCTGGGCCCTGGAGGTGTTCTGACATGCTCTGACATTTGTGCTTATTTCTGTTACTTGTGACATTTTCATGGCTAAAGTCTAATTACACTGTATTCAGCACAAACTCTGCTACAATAATATATCAGCAGCATGTGTGTAAAAGTTTGTTGTTTTGAGATAATGACATTTATGCGTGGTTTGTGAAAATACAAAAAAAAAAATTCTCACTGAAATAAGGTCATGAAACCCATAGTGATTATTTATTCACAAGACTTTTGAAAATTGTATGACATAGCCTAGAATATTTGTTCTAAAACTATGTGAAAATCACCCTGACTGCTCATTCAGATAAGACAATATGGTAACACTTTATAATAATGCTATTAATCATTAGTTAAGCATTACTAAAGTTACTTCATCATTTATAAAGCATTAATAGACATTAATAAGCAGTTTATAAATACAGTTATAAATGCTTTATTCTTGATTTATAAGCATATCTATAATGTGTTTAATAATTTATTTTCATACTTTATTAATGATCAATTTATCATTTCTAAATGAAGTATAGCATTATTTACAAACCAGTTACATTACTTACCATTATTTACAAACTAGGTGTTGTCATTGATTAATAAGATCACTTATAAAGTGTAAGTAAATGTAGTAGATTCAGGTATTAAGCATTTAGTTGTGGTCAGTTAATTATTTTTGTGAGCTCATCTAAAGTGAGGACTATGTATGCCTTGTAAAGCATTTATAAAGGAGATTTAAAGGCTCACTAATCTTCTAAACAGAAAAAAGGAAACAAACACAACTCAGTGATACAGAACATAAAAATATTTAACAGCCTTTAATTTAATTTAATGGGGCACTTTAAGGACACCTGTAGAGCACAGTGATTCTGATGTGTTTAGATGCAAGTAATACAAAATCATTCTGATGAAAAACAAACCAAATCAGGTGTAAATGCTTGCATAAATTAATCACCAGAAGTCATTGAGCAAATAAGGTTTGATGGTTGAGATGGTGTTAAACTCAGAATGCCTACTGAGAGTTGGCTTGTGAAGCAAGCGATCTGCACAGTCCAAGCTGTTATTTGTGTTGCTTCGAAACACACACGTAAAAACACACAGAAAGAGAAACTGTACCGCAAGAGCAACACCTTAAGATATGATTGATGGGACACTCAGAAAACTGTATATTTACTTAGCAGACAGCTAACAGCTAACGTTTGATGTTTGCCTCCATACACACATCTTTAGCTGTCAATGTGAGCTTCTGTAGTAGAGTGTAGACTGAAGTCTCAAATAGTGTGTGTGTGTGTGTGTGTGTGTGTGTGTGTGTGTGTGTGTGTGTGTGTGTGTGTGTGTGTGTGTGTGTGTGTGTGTGTTCATTTATCTGTATAAGAAGCCTCAGGGGACTAGTTAAGGAAAAGCAACACATATCATTAGCATTCTCAGAGAGATATAAAGCTGGAAAAATTCAGGATTAACTCCCCAAGTGCTGACATGCTCTACTTCTGTCAACATGTTATTATGTCACAGCAGACATTACATAAATCACATCTCCACCGGTACTTAGACCAATAAAAGCATTTACATAAATTAGCTCATTAATAATTCACATTCCTGATGCACACTGTCCTCCTATTAATGATTGTTAGGTTCAGTTACACAGAACACGAAGAACAGCTTTCACTCTGACTAATTCATTCATATCCTCTCTCGCTGGTTTATCCACCCGTCCATTCATCCATCAACCCTACCTCCCACCTTGATGGAAAAATTACCATCAGCATGACAGCTTTTGCAAAATCTTGCTGGTGAATCGTCATGTGGCCAAAGTCTTGGCTGGCCAGCAGCAAGTGAAGCAGAAAATCATATTGCAGGGCAATTTAAATTTCATCCCATGCATAGTTAATAAAACACTGCTTAGATATTTGATGACAGAGAATGCATGAGCCCGGATCTAAGTGATGTAATCCACCAGCAGGACTCCATCAAGAATTCAATTTCATTTAAAAATTCCATAATGAAATGAGGCCTTGTGTTGTTGCATATGCAAAGATTTCAAATTAGAGATGTTATACTTTAAATATTTAATATAATGGCCTGTTTTGTATATAATCTCATTCTTGTTGATAAATAAAATAATGTTTCTTATTTTTCAAGTCAGTGGTTTGAGGTGGATGGGTCAATATACATTTGTTACAATGGATATAAGTTTAAGGAATATTTCAGTTAAAAATTAACAAACGAACCATAATTTAAGCCGATAGCATTCTTCTTCATTTGGATGTTAATTGGATTAAAACGGAGCAATTCCAATTAGCCTACGTTGTTGGTTTTTCATGTTGCTCTGATTTGCTATCATTCTAAAGCTGTATTAGCATCTATATCAGTAATCTTTGTAGTTTAGAGAAGACTGTACTCTGGCTCATTTTTTAATGACAAAGTTCTCCATGTCCACATATATTGAAGTCATGTTATACATAACACATGATTTACTCCTGAAGATTTACCTCTGCTCAACACATGCTTGTCCACTCTGTCATATATATATATATATATATATATATATATATATATATATATATATATATATATATATATATATATATATATTGGTTTTTCCTCAAGATATTGGATATAAGTCATGGTGTCTGCCATAATGTCTCTCGAGGAAAAAACAATATCGCGCTCGCACGTTCACAGCTCATTTTCTCATGGGTGGGCCAAATTCTCTGGGCGGGCAAAGCAGAGAAAGGGGAGGTAACCTTTCCCCGTATGACGACATACAGGGATGATTCCAGATTGGGCCAATGAGCTTTCATTTTCTGAACTTTCATTTTATCATAGGCGGAGCAGGATACCCTAGGGCTTGGTTTACACCCATCGCCATTTCTAGCAACTAGGGGACCATAGGCAGGCTAGGGGAACTCATGTTACTGTTAAAAAATACTGTTTTCATGCCAAGGGACCTTTAACATTAGTTACCTTAGTTAACATGAACTAAGAATGAACAATACTTACAACATTTATTAATTGTAACGGATGTGCAAGAATCATGATGCTGTTTTTTCCTGCACACAAAATTCCAGAAGCCTTGTCATTATAAATTTTGGGAAAACTTTTAACGTTTAACCTGTAAATGTAACTCATAGCCCCAGAGACGCCAGGTCTGCCTTGTGGCAACTTTTACGGCTTCCCAGATACAGTGAGGAAAATAAGTATTTGAACACCCTGCTATTTTGCAAGTTCTCCCACTTAGAAATCATGGAGGGGTCTGAAATTGTCATCGTAGGTGCATGTCCACTGTGAGAGACATAATCTAAAAAAAAAAATCCAGAAATCACAATGTATGATTTTTTAACTATTTATTTGTATGATACAGCTGCAAATAAGTATTTGAACACCTGAGAAAATCAATGTTAATATTTGGTACAGTAGCCTTTGTTTGCAATTACAGAGGTCAAACGTTTCCTGTAGTTTTTCACCAGGTTTGCACACACTGCAGGAGGGATTTTGGCCCACTCCTCCACACAGATCTTCTCTAGATCAGTCAGGTTTCTGGGCTGTCGCTGAGAAACACGGAGTTTGAGCTCCCTCCAAAGATCCTCTATTGGGTTTAGGTCTGGAGACTGGCTAGGCCACGCCAGAACCTTGATATGCTTCTTACAGAGCCACTCCTTGGTTATCCTGGCTGTGTGCTTCGGGTCATTGTCATGTTGGAAGACCCAGCCTCGACCCATCTTCAATGCTCTAACTGAGGGAAGGAGGTTGTTCCCCAAAATCTCGCAATACATGGCCCCGGTCATTCTCTCCTTAATACAGTGCAGTCGCCCTGTCCCATGTGCAGAACAACACCCCCAAAGCATGATGCTACCACCCCTATGCTTCACAGTAGGGATGGTGTTCTTGGGATGGTACTCATCATTCTTCTTCCTCCAAACACGTTTAGTGGAATTATGACCAAAAAGTTCTATTTTGGTCTCATCTGACCACATGACTTTCTCCCATGACTCCTCTGGATCATCCAAATGGTCATTGGCAAACTTAAGACGGGCCTTGACATGTGCTGGTTTAAGCAGGGGAACCTTCCGTGCCATGCATGATTTCAAACCATGACGTCTTAGTGTATTACCAACAGTAACCTTGGAAACGGTGGTCACAGCTCTTTTCAGGTCATTGACCAGCTCCTCCCTTGTAGTTCTGGGCTGATTTCTCACCTTTCTTAGGATCATTGAGACCCCACGAGGTAAGATCTTGCATGGAGCCCCGATCTGAGGGAGATTGACAGTCATGTTTAGCTTCTTCCATTTTCTAATGATTGCTCCAACAGTGGAACTTTTTTCACCAAGCTGCTTGGCAATTTCCCCGTAGCCCTTTCCAGCCTTGTGGAGGTGTACAATTTTGTCTCTAGTGTCTTTGGACAGCTCTTTGGTCTTGGCCATGTTAGTAGTTGGATTCTTACTGATTGTATGGGGTGGACAGGTGTCTTTATGCAGCTAACGACCTCAAACAGGTGCATCTAATTTAGGATAATAAATGGAGTGGAGGTGGACCTACTTAAGGCAGACTAACAGGTCTTTGAGGGTCAGAATTCTAGCTGATAGACAGCTGTTCAAATACTTATTTGCAGCTGTATCATACAAATAAATAGTTAAAAAATCATATATTGTGATTTCTGGATTTTTTTTTTTTTTTGATTATGTCTCTCACAGTGGACATGCACATACGATGACAATTTCAGACCCCTCCATGATTTCCAAGTGGGAGAACTTGCAAAATAGCAGGGTGTTCAAATACTTATTTTCCTCACTGTACTTTATAGCACCCTAGACACCCTTCAGAACAACGTTCTGCATTCCAAACCCCCTATCTGTCATGGTTCACGAATGCATTGCTTTCTTTTTGTCTCATGCGTTTGTTATTTGTGTATGTGTGTGTGTGTCGCGTGGATCTGTGGGTGTGGCCGGAGCAATCACGCTCATTCATCAATCTGCAATCATCATCGGCGCCAGCTGCGACTCATCATCACTTCCTTAAATACTCACCGTTTTCTCCTCTCCATTGTCAGATCGTTGTTGAAGTCTTGTGCTGTCTGGTGTCCTGATCCTGTGTTCCTGTTCCCGTTCTGTGATCGTGTGGTGTTTGTTCCTGGATTCCTGTTCGCTGTTCTGTTTGTCGTTCACGCCGGAATTCACCATCACCATCACTTCACTCAGCACCAGCCCAGACTCACCCGTGTTTGACCATCGAGGTCCCTGCGTCACCCGCCAGTGTTTGTTGCCTTGTATGTTTCATCTGTGTTACTAATAAAAAGTTTATTGCACCTGCTATTGCTTCCTCGTTCTCACAACATGACAGAACAATCTGACCATGGCATGGAAGCAGCAGGCGGAGCTCAGATTTCCATGGAGACGTTCGTCAACAGCAGCCTTCAACTCATGGACGCCCAGGAGGAGGGGCTTAACAACACTGGCCGTGCTGTTCAGGCTCTGGTGACGCAGGTGTCCGAGCTCACCCAGCAAATTCAACAAATGCGAGCTCCCACGTTCGTTCCTCCTACACCATCGGATCCTCTCTCCCAGTTGGAACCTCGCCTACCTGTGCCTGAGAGGTATGCCGGAGAACCCAGTTTCTGTCGAGCGTTCCTGACAGGATGCTCCATGCACTTTGCACTGCAACCGAGAACCTTCAACAATGAGCGATCCAAGGTCGCATTCGTCCTTTCTCTGCTGACTGGGAGAGCGGCACTTTGGGGAACGGCGGTGTGGGAAAACCAAGACCCATGCTGCGAGTCGTTCCAGGCACTCTCCGCCGCCATGAAGCGAGTCTTTGACCGTGCGGTCGCCGGAAGAGAGGCGGCGAGGGTGCTCGCCGAACTTCGCCAGGAAGAGAGGTCAGTTTCGGACTATTCGATCGAATTCCAGACTCTCGCGGCAGAGTGCCAATGGAATGACGAGGCGCAGTGGGATATGTTCCTGCATGGGCTGGCTGACCGCGTCCAGAGGGAGATCTACGCCCTGGACCTGCCCACCACCTTGGATGAACTGATTGAGTTAGCACTACGAGTTGATGCTAGACTGTCAAGAGTCGAGCGACGCGTCCTTTCCAGTCGAGCTCTTGGAGGAGCGGAGAGTCTGCGGTCCAGCGGCACGGACGTGGTCAGCCCTACCTACGATCCCGAGCCCATGCAGGTAGGGCGAGCTTGGCTTTCCCGGGAGGAGAAGGAGAGGCGGAGGTCCCAAGGCCTTTGCCTTTACTGCGGCGGAGCTGGACATTTTCTGAACACGTGTCCGGTAAAAGGCCACGCCCGATAGTAACAGTGAGGCTACTATCGGATGGATTCTCCGCCGAGAAGACCTCATCGACATCTACCCTCCTGGTAAGACTAAGATGGTCAACACGCCAACACGACTGTCAAGCACTATTGGACTCCGGGGCGGAAGGTAATTTTATGGACTGCACTTTCGCACACAACCTTTAGATTCCCCTTCAGTCACTCCCACATGACATTTCAGTTCACGCACTCAATGGTCAAGAGCTTCCCATGATTTCACTGTCTACTGGACCCATTACCCTCATCACATCTGGTAACCACTCGGAGACTCTGTCATTTTACATCATGGACTCACCTCTTGCACCCATAGTACTCGGGCATCCTTGGTTAACTCAACACAACCCTAGAGTGGACTGGCTCCGGAGGTCCATTACGGAGTGGAGCACTAAATGTCATGAGTCCTGTCTTGTGTCTGCCTGTTCGTCTGTTCCTATGTCTGTGTTACAGGAGAAAGCAGTGGATTTGTCTAACGTGCCCGCGGAGTACCACGACCTGAAGGAGGTGTTCAGTAAGTCTCGAGCTGCTTCTCTGCCTCCGCATCGTCCCTACGACTGTGCCATAGATTTATTGCCAGGTAAATCTCTGCCTAAGGGCAAGTTATATTCGCTTTCTGCTCCAGAAAGGGAGGTCATGGAGAAATACATTTCTGATTCTCTAGCAACGAAGTTCATTCGCCCTTCCTCTTCTCCAGCGGGGGCGGGGTTCTTTTTTGTGGGGAAGAAGGACGGATCTCTGCGACCTTGTATTGATTACCGGGGGTTGAACAACATCACGGTAAAGAATACTTATCCTTTGCCGTTGATGTCTTCAGCTTTCGAGAGGTTGCAGGGAGCGTCACTCTTCACGAAATTGGACTTGCGTAATGCTTATCATTTGGTCCGCATCAGGGAGGGGGATGAATGGAAGACTGCTTTTAACACCCCCAGGGGTCACTTTGAATACTTGGTCATGCCCTTCGGGTTGTCCAACTCCCCAGCAGTCTTCCAGGCCCTCGTCAATGACGTGCTGCGAGATATGGTCGATCAGTTCATATATGTCTACCTGGATGACATATTGATTTTTTCTTCTTCCTGGAGTCAGCAACTGTCTATGGTGGAGTACGCCCACAATACGTTACCAGTGTCATCCACGGGCCTGTCTCCGTTTGAGTGTAGTGTAGGTTACCAGCCACCTATCTTTCCCAGTCTGGAGTCCGAAGTCACGGTCCCCTCCGCACACGCCTTTGTCCAGAGGTTTCACCGCACCTGGACTAGAGCCCGTGAGACTCTACTCCAGGTGAGGTCGCGCACCAAGGCTAAAGCCGATCGCCACCGGTCGAAGCCTCCCGTATACGTCATTGGTCAAAAAGTGTGGCTTTCTACTAAGAATATTCCTCTCCGTTCCGTCTCTAATAAGCTCGCACCCAAATTCATTGGCCCGTTCACTGTCACCAAGATCATTAGTCCGGTGGCAGTCCGCCTCAAGCTTCCTCCAGCGTACAGGAAAATTCACCCCGTTTTCCATGTATCCAAAATTAAGCCTGTGTTTCGATCAGCGATTAACCCGCCAGTCCCGGTTCCTCCCCCGCCGCGTCTCGTAGATGGGGAACCTACTTATTCTGTAAATCGTATTCTGGACTCTAGGCGGAGGGGACGCGGAGTCCAGTACTTGGTGGACTGGGAAGGTTACGGTTCGGAGGAGAGGAGTTGGGTACCTATGAGAGACATTCTGGATCACTCCCTTATCGATGATTACAATCAACAGGTAAGGGAGTCTGGGAACGCCAGGAGGCGTTCCTAGGAGGGGGGGTACTGTCACGGTTCACGAATGCATTGCTTTCTTTTTGTCTCATGCGTTTGTTATTTGTGTATGTGTGTGTGTGTCGCATGGATCTGTGGGTGTGGCCGGAGTGTAAGACTGAAAATACTGGTTGGGGCCCTGATCTGAGACAAAAGGGCCTTGCTGGCTAATTAGCATTCGACCTCCCCATACAGCCTGACTTCCTCCCAGAAACAACAAAGAACTCACAAAAGAACATAGTTTAATGTAAATGTTTATGATTGACTGGTATGTTTTTGGTGTCATTTGAAAGGTCTCAAAGTGAGTGGTACAGATATCTCATATCCAGATAGATAAAATAAAAGGTAATAAGGTTTAGAGAAGTTTAGAGAAAACTGGTTAAGCCATTTGAGGGTGGTCTTTCCCATCCCCCATGTCACCTGGGCAAACAGTATAAAGGAAGGTGTGCTTGCTCTATCGGCTCTCTTGTACTTGGCTGGTGAAAAACGGAATAGGTGGTAGCTCTCTCTCTCTCTCTCTCTCTCTCTCTCTCTCTCTCTCTCTCTCTCTCTTTCTTTCTTTCTTTCTTTCTCTTTCTCTCTCCCTATCTCAGGTACAAGCTGGGTAAGATTCTTTGGTGTAACCAATGTATAACCATGTTCTAGATATTTGAATTGATTGTGGAATTAATTTCTAATATCTGAAACATTAAAATGTTACATTCGATTATTCTAACTGATCTTGACATTGTTCATTTAATGGCTAAAAGGAATAATCAAATATTCACTCACCTTTAGTGAGGCACAGATATTATTAAAACCTTTCATTTATGGAGTAAGATGAATTAACGAGAGTAAATATATGATAAATATATTGCATTTAACCAACCAATACTTCGCATGAGTGAGGACAGAGCACGTGATAACCTTCCCTGTGTTATTGGAAAACCTCCATTGGACCAATTTCACGGGCCTTACAAAATGGTGACCTCGACGTGATCTCAAAACAGATCAAAACAGATTCACGAGAAACGTCCTTTCCGGCAAGTATTGGGACTTTAATATCAACAAGAGTCTTGAACATCTTCTCTTTCTTCTGCGGTTGTGGTAAGTCAATTTTCTTTGCATTTTTAGAAGTGTTGAAGGAATGTTTGATGCGGCAGCCAGATGAAGATTAATTAGATTTTAAAGATCTCCTTGTTTTGCCTAAGCAACAGGAAGCAAAACCTAAAATAAGAATAACATCTTCCAAATAATTAATAACTCGATGAAGAGCTGAAAAAAGTAAAGCCTAAAAGTTTTAAAAATCAGCCGCATGTTTTCTGGCCATTGTTGTGTTGGCTTTGTTTAAACACTAGCAACACTTGATGACAATGAGCAAACAACAGAAAGACAAGTCTAAGTTTGTAAACGATCGGAAAACACGTGATTTTATAAATAAAAAGGCAGACCGATGCATTGTTTATGGAAAGAAAATTTTGGGAAAACAAGATGATATAATTTACAGGCTAAAACTCAAATATCAAGGATAACGCTAAACGCTATTGTCCATGTTGTTTACAAAACGCTCAAGGCTAATGCAAATGCTAAATGCTAAAGCCATGCTGCAATCAAGGCTAATGCTAAATGCTATTGTCCATGTTGTTTTCAAGATGCTCAAGGCTAAAGCTAAATGCTAAAGCCATGCTGCATTTAAGGCTAATGCTAAATGCTAACACGATGGGATTAATTAAGTGATGCATATTCTGTTTGGATTTTCAAATTTGTAATTGTGCTTAACACATTGTGCTAGAACACACTTTATAGTTGTTTGTGCTATGAAAATGTGCACATAGGCTAGTTGAATTTATTCTTTAAAAACACAGGATTGCTTTGCTGTGAGTGTATTTGGAACACTTAGGTAAAAGGTTGTAGATGTTGTATTCTAGGCCATGTATCCTGGGTAAACTGGATTAAATATCAAGTGTGTTTGTTGAATTTGTTTGTCTCCTAAGAGGAGCATAGGATTGCCATGTGGCTACAATGTAAATCACAAGACAAAGAAATCGGAAAATCAGAAACGAATGCATCTCATTAATCTTGAAACAAAAATCTTTTTATATTTAAGGCTTCAGAGAATAAATATTGTTATGTTTGAATGTATTCTGAATTACTCTGAGATTTGTTTTTTTCCAAAATAGATTAACGGATTCGTATATTGCCACAAGCTGCGTCAGAGGTTAACGACGGTTAACAACTGATATCAGGGAGTTTTGCTGGCGACTTGGGTGGGTGGATGTGTTCCGATGTCTTCTTTTCTAATTTAATGTTACTTTAGATAAATGTACAGGCTTGATTAATTCAGAGCCAAAACCTACTAAAGTAAAACAATTGAATTAAGATCTTGAAGGGCACCCAAGGGGGCTATGAAAAAGTCTCTTTGATTGTTGTGCGTGTTCGGCAAAATCCTAGAGAATTAGCCAACTGCCTCTGCTCCTGATCTTCGGGACTGGCCACTTGTGTCGGAGACCTGGGTAAGGAACTCGGAGCAATATAGTTTTCCTTGTCTATAAACGTAAAAATATATAGTGAGAGTAAATAGAATAACCAAACGTTAAAATGGCCATTTAAAAGACTAAATGAGAAGAAAATGTATTTGAAACCTAGAAAAGAAATAAGAGAAACAGCGAATGTAGATCTTATAATTATATTATAACTTGAATTATAATAAACATTATATTACACTCGCCGAGCAGGACAATAATTGGAGAAGGGTGACTTTCGTCACTAAAATGGAATTTCTGAAACAGAATTTCATTTGTGTGCTACCCAGTGCCAAAAAGGGGCGGTACACGGCTAGAATTGTGTGGCACAGGTAATAGCAAACCAAAATTGTGCAACAACTAAAATCTAATTAATCAGAGAAGTAAATTTACAAGGAGGGTGTGAAATGCTAAAAAGTACCACAGTTTTTTGCAGGTCAAAAAATATCTGCACTAACTAAAATGTATAAACGACACCATAAACCGCAAATGCTAACCAGACAACTCAGAGATCTGGCTGTAATGAGAGAAAGCAATGAGCATTGCACATGCAGCAGACTGAAGGCTGAACTGGAAAAGCAGCTTCAGGTGTACACACTGAGAAAACAGCAACAATTCAGACTTGGTCAATGAAACTCGGTTTCATGTGACATCTGGAATTAAAATTGCAACTGACATGATAATGGAACAAGTAAAAGAATTCCACACGTCTGAATTTAATGCTTTTGAAATATTGGAATTATCTGTCTGTGGTTCGCTCTCCTCTGTTTTCTGTCTCAGGTTTACTTCTGCAAATTCCTCGAAGGACGTTAGCCAGGATGGGCCGGACCCCACCTGGATCAAGGCCAGGACAGCGGAATTGTTAGAACATAACCTCGGGAGATGGGTGAAAAGACACTTCAAGAGGCCATTCACACTCACAATAGTACATCACTACGTAAATATGGCCTCCCAGTTTAGAACTGGAACTAAATTTGCAACACAATTGTTATAGATTATTTTCCACCCATCTCCTACACATGAACACTGACTGAACACACACCTCCATCACTATACCCTCACAAATGAACACTACACATAATAAGAAGATGTGTCATCTTCACACAAAAAGATCCAGATAGCTTCACACACAGAGGATGGTAAAGCTGATCCCATGATCATGGTCTAACAGAGACACAGAGAATAGCATACGCTATTCACAACAAACTGCCAACTAATGCAACACATGGACAACTGAATGGCTACAGTCACAAATCAAGACAAATTCTAAGGCAGACCTGCCATTAAATTTCAAACTCTATGATTGTTGGTGGGAGTTGGAAGGTCAGAGGGCCCCTGATTTCTCAACTTACCACTAATAACAGAAACATAATTAAAATGGATAAATTTGAAGTGAGACCGCTTCAATCAATTACAAAAATTTACAATTCAACTCTGTCATCGACTGTGACTTAGCCAGATCAATACACACTCTCTCACAGACACACACACACACACACACACACAGACACACACACACACACACACACACACACACACACGCACACACACACACACACACACACACACACAAACACTCTCACAGACAAAAACACACTCTGACATTCTAAAAAACACTCTCACACAAAACCATTGATTGGTTTACACCGACCTCTTGCTACATTTCTGAAACTTATTTTGATTTTAATTTCTGAAACTTATTTTGATTTTAATTTTCTGAAACTTATTTTGATTTCTGCTTATCCCTTTGAGTAATTCAGAAAAACATTTCTGAAACTTATTTTGATTTTAATTTCTGAAACTTATTTTGATTTTAATTTTCTGAAACGTATTTTGATTTTAATTTTCTGAAACTTATTTTTATTTCTGCTTATTCCTTTGAGTAATTCAGAAAAACATTTCTGAAACTTATTTTAATTTTAATTTTCTGAAACTTATTTTGATTTCTGCTTATTTGTATATTGTCCAATTTACTTGCAACAATGTTTTTGGACATCAATTCAATTGAATCTTTGTGTTTGGTGTAAGATATTTGTAATTTGTAGTGATTACAATTTAGCTCAAAGGAATTATTAATTAATTTATAGGGAATTCAAAAGAGTCACTTATTACAACCGAGCAAATGACTCGTTCGCGGTTCATTTGAACTGGCTGCAATTATCAACTCTGCAACGGATATAAATATCCGAACTATAGTGAAACACTATATAGTTAGCAAGGTAACTTAGATCAGAAGTTTAAGACATTAAATTTGTAAGCACAATAACACAAGTAATATTTCTCTTTAAAATACAAACAAGACTTTATTGATTATTCTAACACATACACAACTAATATCTAACACAGACACACACATTCATACGCGTTGCAGAAAGAAAGAGAGTAAGGAAAGATTAAGTTTTAAGAGTGAGTTTAAGAGTGAGATGATGTAATCCCAAGTTTCTATGCACTTATAAAACACAACCTGAATGAACCATCAATCATTAGTTTAACCCTTTTATCGTTTCCTAGGTTATTAAATCAGTATCAAATACACCAGTTCAGTTTAAGAGTCTGGAGGCAGTACTTGCTTGTCTTTGCTTTTGGGGATTCCCTTTTTGTTGCGTGTTTAGGGTTTTCCCGGTCCGTTCGTTGGCTGATCTCCGTGCCTGATGTCTGGGTCACGTGGTCAGTCACGTGGCGTGCTGGCGGAATGAAAGTCTTTGTTTGAAGCTGGCTTTGCAGAAGAAACGTGGCTCGAAATCTTGTCGCAAAACTTAACTTAGAACCGAGACTCACAACGGAAAAGAAAGGAAACTAAGAAAAGAAAGGAAATTGAGAAGAGTAGATGATGGCTTGAATGAAGCTGTTTAACCCATGTTCTTCAGATCTTGATTTGGGTTATTTCGTCTGCGCGTTTTACATGGTTACTTGTCTGTCTTAGATCTTCATCTCCCGCTGCATTTTTGGTTCTGCACAGAAACTCTAAAACTTTGTTCTGGTGTTAAGATTTTAAACTCAAATGTCCGCCCAGCCTCCTGGATCAGTTCTAACCAATTAGACACTGTCTTTGTTTAGGAGGTGGCGTTCTCTTCACTTCTTATCATAAATCAAGCTTATCTGTGCTCTCCTTACTCTCTAAGCTCTAGCAAAGAGTACAGAGGCCACAGCTAAGACATTATTACTATTATAAGAATCCGAAACATTTTCCACAGATTTCAATCAAGCCATCCTTTGAATTAAGAACATATGATAATATCGATATGAAACACAACACATTTTCATTCAAAAATCTAACAATTATAACAATTACATGAATTGTATGGCATCTAAGCATATCAGATACACCCATCTATTGTAGGAACAATATAGAATCATGTCGTTGCATGATGCTTGATCTATAAGTCCATTGAAAATTGTTCTTGAATGATTTTATTTATGTTATAGGTAAAATCTCAGCTCTGTGGTTTGAAACGATTTTACACCCTGAGGTCTATCAGAGGTCCTTACGGAGGGGGTAGTCTGGAATGTTGTGGGCTCGAGCAGCTTCTGCTGTTATCTTGATCGGGCTGAATTGTGCTATCTCTGAGCCAATCATTCTTTTCCAAGCTATCTTACATTGACCAGTTCTTTCTTTAGTTAGGCTCATCTTCTTTGAAGCTTGCATGGCCATAAAGTTCTTAGCTGGGGGTTTTCGTTGGTCAACGGAGACTGGCTGGCTGGAGCCTTCTTTTATGGCTCTGGGGTTGGTGATTTGGTGTCTGGAATGTTCAGTTCTGTGAGAAATTATGTTTGAACAATTCACCTGGAAGATTCATTTGTGTTTGTTTCGCACTCAATCCTACATATCCCCTCTTCGTACGGCGATGTGTTAAGATGAAGACATCGGTGAACGCTGGAGAAACACGGATAGAAGAAACAGACACATACAAAGCAAACAACAAGACAACACCTCCATGACTGGTCACTGTACTGGTGCAGGGCATTAGATTACTTAAGTATTAAAATTTCAAGTTCATTCTCTCAATATGGTCTATTATATTGAATAGAGTTTAAATTTTGGGATTGTTATTCTAATTTGTTTCGGTACGGTGATTCTTTGATCAAATTCTGTGATTACGTTTGTTTGTTATCTTCTCTTCTAAGTTGTTTTACGTTAAGACGTTTTACCTTTTATTTTCTGGTAACAATTATGTGACCCATCATGCATGGAGCTCTCTGGCTCACATTCGTTTTAAGGCGGCTTACAAGTGTCAGGCGTGGTGCGTCAATCCTACTACCATGACCTTGACCCTTAAGGGGGTAGACATGCATTTTACCTAATACAAGAAGAAGGAAAGTTAAGGAAGAGGTAAAACAAAACAATCGAGTGTTCCTAGTATGGCTTATAACTACTGTTGTGCAGCTAAGGTGTCAGGTATCACAGGGTAATGAGAGGTGTTCTACTTGTTGGATGGATAGCTAGTATGTTTCCTATGGTAAGTGTAGCTAAGTCGTTAAGCTAGTTTCTGAAGTTAGTTTGTTGAATGTTTTCCATGGTAGATGTGGTTAACCTCTACGTGTTAGTGAGCATGTTAGTGGCGTAGGGTAATGCATGTATGTATGTATGGTCAGATCTGTCTCAGTCTGTTTGGATCCCCCCTTTTCTTGAAGGCTTGCCCACGTGCTTCTTGGCTTAGCTTTGATGAGCTTAGATGAAGATTGGCTTGTTGCATCTTTGCCTTAGGAAAGGGATCTTCTATGATCTGCTGGGGGTCAGTCCAGTAAGGCAGGAAGTTCTCTGGCAGACATTGGGAGGCAGTTTGGCATGGATGCGTGAAGCTGTGGTGCAAACTTTGTCTCCGTTGTTGCACTCCTCTTGTGATGCCTTCTGGTTGTGACAGACTTTCTGACCTTCTGTGCTTACTGTGGTTACTGTAGCACACACGTGGTTCTTGAGTTTGGAGCTTGTGTGATGGTTTCTTTGTGAGTGATGGGAAGCCAGTGTGGTGTTTTCTGGTACCTCTGGGTGTTTGTCAG
Organism: Scardinius erythrophthalmus; assembly: GCF_964197995.2. Taxonomy (NCBI): domain Eukaryota; kingdom Metazoa; phylum Chordata; class Actinopteri; order Cypriniformes; family Leuciscidae; genus Scardinius; species Scardinius erythrophthalmus. The sequence continues at coordinate 26,379,349 of NC_138223.1, forward strand.
TGGTTGGCTGTGAGAGACCCCTCTGTTCTGTGTTGTTGTAGAACAGGTGGTCGTCATCTTCATTATGAAGGTGTACCAGATGATCATTGGTCTTCCGTTCCATCGCTAGTCATAGTGAATTTGACTCATCTTGTTGGTCATTCGTGTTCAGCTTGTTTTCTATGAACACTTTCATTTGCCTCATTAGTTGCTCCATGTCTTCTGAGGGTAAACTGTCTTGTTCTTGGGCACACTCAGTGTTGTGTTTGTTGACTGAGTGGTGCCGAGGTGAGTTTCGTCGTCGATTACTCACATTAAATGCATTTGGATGCGTTGGTTGACAGCCTTTGGATATCCAGTTAGGATTCCAGTTGTTTCCTTCTTGTGGGTTCATTGAGAAGCGTGGCTGGTCCCATGGCTTTTCCATGCGGTTGGTGTGGTAGCCGTCATTGGCCTGGGGGTCACGTTCTCTGTGCACCTTGCGAAGGACTGTGGTGTTGTCATGCCACTGGGTGTCTTCCAGTGCATAGCTTGTGTCTTGGCTGAAGGAGTTTGACACTGTGGATGTTTTCAAACCTTTCTTTGAGGACATCTTCTGTTTGATGTGGGCCTTGTGTGTCAGGTCACGTAGCTGCTGAATTGTCATTGTGTCTGCACAGGCCTCGAGACCAAGATGATGACTTAATCCAGGGTGCAGGTTTCTCAGAAAGAGGTTTTTGAAGTGCACATCCTCTTCTTGTTCAGGTGAGTTATGTGCACCAAAGAAGGCTTGTCGAAAACGGTGGTAGTAGGCTTGAGGAGTCTCTTGTCGACCTTGTTTGGTTTCCAAAGCGATTAACACACCGTGTTCCAACTCTGGGCCTGTGAATTCTTTTATCAGTATCTCACATAGTAGCTGGTAATTTGACTTGACATGAGCAGGTTGTCGGTCTAGGAAGCTTCGTACCTCTGAACTGGATGTCGATCTGAGGAGGTAGAACCTGTCTCTGTCAGTCACATGTGGTCTCACCTCTAGGTGGAAGTTGATATCTCGGATGTGGGACTGGATGTCTGGGCATTCCGTGGAGTTCGGGTTGAACTGAGTGATATTCTTAACCAGCTGGTTGAGATCTTTAAAGGTCATCCCCTGTGCAGCTTTGGAGTCTGCCTGGATGAGTTCTCGTTGCTTGTTGGCAGTGAACGGTTCTGTGGTGAAGGCCTGTGACGTTTTGGGTTGTGGCCATTCACTTCTTTCCCTGTATGCCAGTTCTTGGATGGAGGACTCTGTTCTGCTCAGCAGTGGTGATGCTGAGGGAGGTCTCTCCCTTCTTGGCTCTGGTTTCTGTTGGAAAATGTGCTGGAGTTCATCTCTGACCGCGTAGAGCTCGTCGTTGACGTCATCTCGCTGTTGGGTCAAATGGTCAATTTCAGCACTGCACCTTTCCAGGTGGTCTTTCAGAGCATTAATTTTAGAGTTCTTGTCTTTAATGTCAGCTTTAGCTTTCTCTAGCTGATGTTCAGCAGACTGGAGTTGTTTTACCAGGTGCATCTGGAAAGTCTTTAATTCTTGTTTGTCACGTTCAGTGACTGCAAGGGCTTCTTGGAGCCTGTCAACTTGCTTCTTTGTTTCTTGCTCCACTACATCAGGCATGAGTTTGTCTTGAGCTTTCGTTTTGAGCTGGTCTGTGCAGCGTTGAGTGTGCATCAGCTCTCTCAGGAACTCAGTGGTCTGACGCTTGAAGTCGTCCTGGACTTTCACTTCCAGCTTGTCCATGCGGATCTGGGCACGTGTCAGCTCCTCCTGAAGGTGGGTGATGTGCTTGTCGCTTAGTGTCAGCTGGGCTGTGAAGGCATTGCTTAGGGAACAGATGATCTTGGTTAGTTCCACGTGGTTGTGGTTCTGATTCTGGCTTGAATCATGTGTCAGGAGTCTTCTCAGAATTATGAATATTATTAAAAATAATAACAGTTCAATTGTCTTTGGTGTGAGGCAGTTTGTAATGCCTCTGAGCATGGCGTCCACGTCAGTGGGGTTTGTTGTCCACGACATGTTGGCACGCTGGGGTGAAAAGACTGACACAGATCTGTGTGGGGTGTAAGCCTATATGGTTGAACAGCTAAGTGTCGTTTCAGTGACTGTACAACAAATAGTGAAGTGTTGTAATGTCTAAGTGTTGGTCTCAGTGTAGACAGGTAGGTTAGTGATGTGGAAACTTCGTCACTCAACTGAGTGAGGGAAAAAGAGAGAAAAAGGTTAAAACAAATCTCAATTGAAAGGATTTTTTTTTCCAATGGGAGAAATATTTTTATAAATATTTTCTATCAATGAAAAGCTGGTTTAAACTCGTGATGTGTCACTTTTTCCGAGTTTTACAGGATTGACACCACACACCGTCAGTTGGACCGCTTACAGCCGGGATGCTATGAAGGCGACGATTGCTCAACACTTGTCTCTGTTAATTAATCTTGGATAAGATGTTAAATTGTAAATTGTGTTTACAAAGACAGAGAGAGTATGGAGAACAAGAGAGGGTTTGATTACAAATCAAATACCTAATAATTGTTTTCTTTGGAAAAATTATCTTTCTCTTTCTTTAGACTCGATTGATGGTTCTTCCAGATTTGTTTCCCACAAATGTGAAGGATGGGAACGCAGGACAGAACAGGAAGGATGTAAGAAGGAAAGGAGCGAAGGAGATTGGATCCACAAATGGCTCTGGAGCCTTTGTCGAACTACGAGTATAGAATTGATAGTTGCCAACAACTAAACATTCAAAAATAAAACTTTGTAAGAGAGGTTTATCTCTGATTTATTTGAAACTTGTAGTGAGATGCCAATGTCTCCTATTGAGGCTCAGGTGTTTCACTCCCAAGCTAGGAATCAAAAGAGAAATTTAGAAATTATGAAAATTATGAAATCAGATTTATTAAAAATAAATCTAGAAATTGTTAGAAATTACCTGTTTAGAAAAATAAAACTTCAATCTTGATTTAATATTTCCTTTTTTTAAATCAAATTAGAATTTGGCAATTAATAATCATAAACCAGTATTTTCTTTTCAAGTAAAATGCATGTAAATGAAATTAATAATTGTGAACCGAAATTTCCTTTTCACAGAAAAAAATATGGGTAAAGTATGAGACAGGTAAAATAGGAAAGAAGAGAAGACCAACAGGTGTAACAGTCGAGGTGTTTAAATGGTTAAATCACTTTAACGTTGTTCAAACAGACACATTAACCACAGATGTTAATATTAATGATAACCGTAAATAATGCTTGAGGCTTTAGCATAGGTTAGGCCTCAATGGTAAACAGCTACTTAGCTTAGCTTTAGCTTAGCTAGCCTAGCTACCAAAGAAGTTTGTTGGGTTCAGAGTTCTTCCGGAAGCGTTGGTTAAGACTTCCGTGTCACGATTGTAACTATGGCGACAAAACAAACTCTAGTGGCAAACATGTGAATTACAGTTTGTAACATTAATGCATGTTACATGAAATGTCGGCGCATTTCAACAATGTTCAAAGAAATATGCACGTACAGTTGATAATATTACGTGAAACGTCGGCGCATTTCAACCTGTACAAATGGGACGCCACTCGTAGCTGTTTTACGACGTGGGGCTTCACTCAGTTTTTCCTTTTTTTTTTAGAGTGAGTTTTAACTTTAAAGGAAGCAACAGCAGCTTTTCGCTGTATAATAGATGGAATAACGATCTCAGTGGATCGTCTCTGTGCAATGTTATCTGAGCACACAAAAACAACAGGGTTTTTTAACTGTTGGTTGAGTTTCAACGTCAAGCTTTACTTGAACACAACTTTAAATAATTCCTATTCAACTATACTCGGACATACGCAGTGTTTACACGAGAATTAATTGAACAGACACAGATAAGCTTATAGTTTATCACGGGATTGCCGTGGGACACGCACAGACAACCTGAGAAACAAAGACTAATCTGTGAGGAGAATATTCGTCCCAGTGGAACACGCACTGAGTGACGATCAGATAAATAAGGACTAACGTTCACGTTAGACGAGGGACACGCTCGTCCGTCCTTTACATGGTTATTTTAATTACTGCAGTTTTAATTTAATTCATCTCTCTTACTGATACAAACACACATAACGTTATAGCTATTTGAAAGACTCTGGAACACGCAGATGTCTAGAGCTATAATTAAAGTATTTCAGAATCGAGGGACACGCTCAATTGTTACCTTATCGTTGCGTGGGATCTTATATCTTGGGTTATTTTACTGCAGTTTGAATAAAATAACAAATAAAAAGAATAAAATGGGGAGGCAGACTAGACTAGAGTAACAGCTCAAGCAGCAGGTCATTCATTCAAACAGAGCGCGCGGCGCGCGCTGCATACCTCATACACACAGACTCGGAGGTTCGGATCTCTCCGCATACTATGAAAATATAATTACTTCGTATATGCTTACAATTTTAGGTTAAACTTCCCGCATTCGTTCTCCACCAATATGTAAGATATTTGTAATTTGTAGTGATTACAATTTAGCTCAAAGGAATTATTAATTAATTTATAGGGAATTCAAAAGAGTCACTTATTACAACCGAGCAAATGACTCGTTCGCGGTTCATTTGAACTGGCTGCAATTATCAACTCTGCAACGGATATAAATATCCGAACTATAGTGAAACACTATATAGTTAGCAAGGTAACTTAGATCAGAAGTTTAAGACATTAAATTTGTAAGCACAATAACGCAAGTAATATTTCTCTTTAAAATACAAACAAGACTTTATTGATTATTCTAACACATACACAACTAATATCTAACACAGACACACACATTCATACGCGTTGCAGAAAGAAAGAGAGTAAGGAAAGATTAAGTTTTAAGAGTGAGTTTAAGAGTGAGATGATGTAATCCCAAGTTTCTATGCACTTATAAAACACAACCTGAATGAACCATCAATCATTAGTTTAACCCTTTTATCGTTTCCTAGGTTATTAAATCAGTATCAAATACACCAGTTCAGTTTAAGAGTCTGGAGGCAGTACTTGCTTGTCTTTGCTTTTGGGGATTCCCTTTTTGTTGCGTGTTTAGGGTTTTCCCGGTCCGTTCGTTGGCTGATCTCCGTGCCTGATGTCTGGGTCACGTGGTCAGTCACGTGGCGTGCTGGTGGAATGAAAGTCTTTGTTTGAAGCTGGCTTTGCAGAAGAAACGTGGCTCGAAATCTTGTCGCAAAACTTAACTTAGAACCGAGACTCACAACGGAAAAGAAAGGAAACTAAGAAAAGAAAGGAAATTGAGAAGAGTAGATGATGGCTTGAATGAAGCTGTTTAACCCATGTTCTTCAGATCTTGATTTGGGTTATTTCGTCTGCGCGTTTTACATGGTTACTTGTCTGTCTTAGATCTTCATCTCCCGCTGCATTTTTGGTTCTGCACAGAAACTCTAAAACTTTGTTCTGGTGTTAAGATTTTAAACTCAAATGTCCGCCCAGCCTCCTGGATCAGTTCTAACCAATTAGACACTGTCTTTGTTTAGGAGGTGGCGTTCTCTTCACTTCTTATCATAAATCAAGCTTATCTGTGCTCTCCTTACTCTCTAAGCTCTAGCAAAGAGTACAGAGGCCACAGCTAAGACATTATTACTATTATAAGAATCCGAAACATTTTCCACAGATTTCAATCAAGCCATCCTTTGAATTAAGAACATATGATAATATCGATATGAAACACAACACATTTTCATTCAAAAATCTAACAATTATAACAATTACATGAATTGTATGGCATCTAAGCATATCAGATACACCCATCTATTGTAGGAACAATATAGAATCATGTCGTTGCATGATGCTTGATCTATAAGTCCATTGAAAAATTGTTCTTGAATGATTTTATTTATGTTATAGGTAAAATCTCAGCTCTGTGGTTTGAAACGATTTTACACCCTGAGGTCTATCAGAGGTCCTTACGGAGGGGGTAGTCTGGAATGTTGTGGGCTCGAGCAGCTTCTGCTGTTATCTTGATCGGGTTGAATTGTGCTATCTCTGAGCCAATCATTCTTTTCCAAGCTATCTTACATTGACCAGTTCTTTCTTTAGTTAGGCTCATCTTCTTTGAAGCTTGCATGGCCATAAAGTTCTTAGCTGGGGGTTTTCGTTGGTCAACGGAGACTGGCTGGCTGGAGCCTTCTTTTATGGCTCTGGGGTTGGTGATTTGGTGTCTGGAATGTTCAGTTCTGTGAGAAATTATGTTTGAACAATTCACCTGGAAGATTCATTTGTGTTTGTTTCGCACTCAATCCTACATTGGTTACACCAAAATTTAGCTGACACTCTTTAACCCAGCACTGGTTGTTTTGTTAGAATGACATTTATTTAAATGTTTCTAGAAATAGGGTAAGAGCTTGTAGGATCTTCCTTTGTCTTTCCTTGACCCTCTGTAGGAGTACTATTGGCGTGGTTATTAAAATCAGGTAATTAATGAGACCAAATGTACCACTCACATTTGCTGACATGAACATGGTATTTTACATGGAACATGACATGATTTTGCTTTATTGCACTATGCATTCCTATGCATTTCCTTACGACTGTAAGTTCATATGTGCTCAATCGTGAAGCGGACATTTAAGATGCTTTTCAGGTGTCTCACACAAAGCAGTGTGGATCAAAGGAGAACCCCTTCATCCACTGAGGTCTGCCCAGACCACCGTACCGCTGGAGGTGACCGGGTTGGTCAAGAAGGGTCAGATCATCATCGTGAAGAAGGTGCCAGGGAAGCGGAAGTTTCTCCATGAAGGAATGACACGTCAACTGAACAAGTCACAAAAGGTCCAGGTTGACTCTATGAACTTTGCTCATGTCACAGGATTACAGGAAGAGAACCTGAACACATTCGTCCACCTGCTGGACTAAAGCGAAACACTGGTGAGAACAGGTGTTCTGCTGGTGAACACAGCCCACTGAGCTTCTACAGATGCCAACATTGCAAAGACAATTTTTGTGTTACATCTTCAAGGATTATAACAAACGTCTTACTGTGACCCCGTAAGTGTTCATCAGAATTTGACCCACGGGATCAAGGAGGGATCTGTAAGACTGAAAATACTGGTTGGGGCCCTGATCTGAGACAAAAGGGCCTTGCTGGCTAATTAGCATTCGACCTCCCCATACAGCCTGACTTCCTCCCAGAAACAACAAAGAACTCACAAAAGAACATAGTTTAATGTAAATGTTTATGATTGACTGGTATGTTTTTGGTGTCATTTGAAAGGTCTCAAAGTGAGTGGTACAGATATCTCATATCCAGATAGATAAAATAAAAGGTAATAAGGTTTAGAGAAGTTTAGAGAAAACTGGTTAAGCCATTTGAGGGTGGTCTTTCCCATCCCCCATGTCACCTGGGCAAACAGTATAAAGGAAGGTGTGCTTGCTCTATCGGCTCTCTTGTACTTGGCTGGTGAAAAACGGAATAGGTGGTAGCTCTCTCTCTCTCTCTCTCTCTCTCTCTCTCTCTCTCTCTCTCTCTCTCTCTCTCTCTCTCTCTCTTTCTTTCTTTCTTTCTCTTTCTCTCTCCCTATCTCAGGTACAAGCTGGGTAAGATTCTTTGGTGTAACCAATGTATAACCATGTTCTAGATATTTGAATTGATTGTGGAATTAATTTCTAATATCTGAAACATTAAAATGTTACATTCGATTATTCTAACTGATCTTGACATTGTTCATTTAATGGCTAAAAGGAATAATCAAATATTCACTCACCTTTAGTGAGGCACAGATATTATTAAAACCTTTCATTTATGGAGTCAGATGAATTAACGAGAGTAAATATATGATAAATATATTGCATTTAACCAACCAATACTTCGCATGAGTGAGGACAGAGCACGTGATAACCTTCCCTGTGTTATTGGAAAACCTCCATTGGACCAATTTCACGGGCCTTACAGGAGCAATCACGCTCATTCATCAATCTGCAATCATCATCGGCGCCAGCTGCGACTCATCATCACTTCCTTAAATACTCACCGTTTTCTCCTCTCCATTGTCAGATCGTTGTTGAAGTCTTGTGCTGTCTGGTGTCCTGATCCTGTGTTCCTGTTCCCGTTCTGTGATTGTGTGGTGTTTGTTCCTGGATTCCTGTTCGCTGTTCTGTTCGTCATTCACGCCGGAATTCACCATCACCATCACTTCACTCAGCACCAGCCCAGACTCACCCGTGTTTGACCATCGAGGTCCCTGCAACACCCGCCAGTGTTTGTTGCTACACACAAACGTTGCTTTACACTCATCATGTAAGCCATTACTAAGGTGTATTTGATAGGTTTGTGCGTTGCATGATTGGTTAGCCCTTTCATGCCATAGTTATGATTTTCTGATTTGTAACTTGGAAGTGTTTCTCCTAAGTAATGTTCTCAAATAGAAACATGGTCTGGTAACCCCCGTTTTATTGCCCTAACGGAATGTCAAGCAAACTGAGATTCCAGGAGAGGAGTAGGAATAAAGTGTTAATCCTACATTTATGTATAACCACTTAAGAAATGTATAAACAAGGATTTGATTTTCCCATATCAAATTTGTGTATCTGCAATGTTATCGTGTGTTAATCAAAACTTTAAAATGTTTGTAAGATGCATACCGTATGTAACTTTGTGTTCCTATAACCTCCAAATGACGCGTTTCATATCTCTGCAATTCTCTCAATCTAACGGAGCCGAATTCCAATAGCAGAAAGCGGTAAGGTGCATTATTTTACACTTTTCATATTTCTTATTTTGGACGGGTCACGGGAATGGGGTGTTTCATTAATAATATTATTATTAGTGTTTTTGTTGTTGTTATAATTGCTCAAATACCAAATAGTATTTATTCAAAGTATTTATTCAATTTCCGTGTGTGTGTGTGTGTGTGTGTGTGAGAGAGAGAGAGAGAGAGAGAGAGAGAGAGAGAGAGAGATTATGACTGGTGTTGTTTATTGAAAGTGTTTGTTGCCTTTTTGGACTCCTCCTCTAATGGATCTACCCTTTTCAACACCTTCTCTGGGCCAGCATCCTCTAACCTGGCCTTTTTAGGGGACTTTCCTCTCAGGGCGAATGAGAGGATGCTTAATTGCTTTTTACCTGACATCTTTGAAAGACAGATGCAATGATTAATGCATCCATGGCCAGGATTAATTTATTTAGTGCTAATAAAATTATTAAGCCTATTTGGAGAGAGAGAGATTTTTATAATGTGACAATATGTCAGTCATCGTGTGATAACGAAAATATGACAAGGCCTAGACTACTTGTTCTGAGCAGGTGTTGTCAGTGAACAGGCTGTAAAACTGTTGGCTAAGTTAGACACTCACGAAAAACTGATGCTAATTATCTGGGAAACATTCTCTAACAGCAGTCAAGTTGTCACTGTTTGTGTCAAACAGTGATCAGGAGATCATCATGACTTACTCTGTGCTCAAAGTGATGCTCGGAGCTCCAGTGGTTTCCTCTATGGGTGAACAACACTTTGAACGAAGACGCTGTAGCAGAATCACGTTAACAATTCCAGGATGTGCTTTTTTTCATTGGTTGTTGCGTTAAATCGTACCCAGATACAATAGTGCTATTTTCTGATTGGCTATTGTGTAGCCCCTTTCTTTTTTTTGATTGGCTGATAAGTGGCAGGCTCGGCTAGGGGAGACGCGCTTGATTCCTGGATGCTGGTTCCATAGTGAGATCGGCTGCAGCATAAATAGTTTTTCCGCGTGAGAAATACAATGTGTGGCGGGAGTGCATGACAAAAGTCAAGTCAAGTCAAGTCAAGTTTATTTATATAGCGCTTTTCACAACATAGGTTGTATCAAAGCAGCTTCACAGTAATAAAACAATACATCAATGTTTGTTTCTAGTGGAACGTCCACGTTTGGTAATGCTGATCAATAGTATCGTTGATTGATTAATTAAATTAAATATTCCCAAATATCCCCAACTGAGCAAGCCAAAGGCAACAGTGGCAAGGAACCGAAAAACTCCATCAGGTGACCTAATGGAGAAAAAAAAACCTTGGGAGAACCCGGGCTCAGTCGGGGGCCAGTTCTCCTCTGGCGTTTATGAACTAGAGGTCGGATTTAACTGTAAGATTAAAAGTATTATATGAATGCCTGGCTGAAGAGATGCGTCTTTAATCTAGTTTTAAACTGGGAGAGCGAGTCTGAGCAACGAACAGTATCAGGTAGGCTATTCCAGAGTTTTGGAGCTAAATGTGAAAATGCTCTCCCTCCTTTGGTGGATCTGGATATCCTAGGTATGACCAAACGCCTCGAATTTAGTGACCTTAAAGAGCGCGATGGATTATAGGGCGATAGAAGATCCGTTAAATAGACTGGAGCTAAGCCGTTTAGGGCTTTATAAGTCAGTAGCAATACCTTGTAATTAATACGGAACTTTATAGGTAGCCAATGTAGTGATGATAAAATTGGTGTTATATGATCATATTTTCTTAATCTAGTTAGAACTCTAGCGGCGGCATTTTGGACTAACTGTAGCTTGTTTATTAAGGATGCAGGACAACCGGCTAATAAAGCATTACAGTAATCTAGTCTCGAGGTCATGAATGCATGAACTAACTTTTCTGCATCAGAAACAGATAGCATATTACGTAGCTTAGCAATGTTTCTAAGGTGGAAAAAGGCTGTTCTTGTAACATATGAAATATGATTTTCAAAAGACAGGTTGCAGTCTAATATAACACCCAGGTCTTTTACTGTAGAGGATGAAGTAACAGGACATCCTACGATGTTAAAGTTGTATTGTAAGAGGTTTTGTGGGTGGTTTTTTGAACCGATGATTAGTACCTCTGTCTTGTCTGGATTTAATAAAAGAAAATTGCGCGTCATCCAATCTTTTATATCTTTAACACACTCTGTCAATTTGGATAATTTAGCGTTTTCATCTGGCCGTGATGAAATATAGATTTGAGTGTCATCAGCATAACAATGGAAACTAATTCCATGTTTCCTTATAATATTTCCAAGTGGCAGCATATATATTGAGAATAATAGAGGGCCTAACACAGATCCCTGCGGCACTCCATAGTTTACTGGAGTTATGATCGATTTTTCTCCATTTAAATAAACAAAATGGTAGCGGTCAGATAAATACGATCTAAACCAGCTTAGTGCTTGTCCTTGAACACCAGTATAATTTTGTAGTCGATCTAAGAGTATTGTATGATCTATAGTATCGAACGCAGCACTAAGATCAAGTAAAACTAATATTGAGATACAGCCTTGGTCAGAAGATAAAAGTAAATCATTTGTAATTTTTACAAGCGCAGTTTCAGTGCTATGATGCGGCCTGAATCCAGACTGAAACTTTTCATAGATGTCATTTTCTTGCAAGAAAGAGCCCAGTTGAGCGGACACAGCTTTTTCTAGTATTTTAGACATAAAAGGTAGATTTGAAATGGGTCTATAATTTGCTAGATTATGTGGATCTAATTGTGGTTTCTTAATGAGAGGTTTTATAACTGCCAGTTTAAATGTTCTTGGAACATAACCTAAAGATAAAGACGAGTTAATAATATTGAGGAGAGGCTCCTCCACTATAGGTAACACTTCTTTCAAAAGTTTAATTGGTATAGGATCTAGTAAACATGTTGTTGTTTTAGATGAAGTGATAAGTTTATTTAACTCTTTTTGTTCTATAGTTGTAAAGCATTGTAATTGTTCTTGCGGGGTGATAATTGAGGCTGAATTATAAGACGCAATTGAGGATTGAACGTTTACAATTGTGGTTCTGATGTTTTCTATTTTCTCAGTGAAGAACTTCATGAAATCATTACTACTAAACTGTAACGGAATATTTTGTTCAGGAGACATCTGTTTATTTGTTAGTCTAGCCACAGTGTTAAATAAGAACCTAGGATTGTTTTGGTTGTTTTCTATTAGTTTGTGGAGATGCTCAGCCCTGGCCTCTTTTAGGGCCTTTTTGTAACGTGACATACTGTCTTTCCATGCGATTCTAAAGACCTCTAAGTTAGTTTTTTTCCATTTACGCTCTAAATTACGGGTTTCTCTCTTTAGAACATGCGTAGTATTGTTGTACCATGGTGCTTTACTTTTCTCTCTAACCTTTCTTAATCTAATGGGTGCAACAATATCCAATGATCCAGAGAGAATGGTGCTCATAGTGCTAGTTAATTCCTCAAGTTCATCTGTTTGCAAAAGACCGAAATGAGTGACTGTCACGCTCAATGCGTGACACTTGAGAGCCCTGGCTTGACTGTCTCTGTCTAAGATGCTCATATAACCAAGTCAATGAGATGTTTCGATCTAGCTACATGCTTTATCTGATTACGATTTAAGTAACCTAGTTTTACAGAGAGTTGTTCTTTTTCAAGGCCAGAAAAATACTCTTTTTTGCGTTTGTAAGAAGGATAATTTTTCTTGAGAGTTGATAAGTTAATCTTACGGCCGTTTTGCTGGACAAACCGATTTTCTGATAACTAAATTAATTCCATTAAAGTTATCTCATAAGATCTGAGATAAGACTATTGATATATTAATGACGAACCATAACCCGTTGTGGTAGTCATTCATATATGATCGATCTATTTTCAGCTTCGATAATTTTAAATGTAACTGTAATATGCAATATATTAATCATATTCATGATTAATTATTAAAATTCCCTATAGATCATTTGAGCTAATGTTAAAGATATACCCAGTGTTTGTTACATAATCTTAGTTAATATTAATTTAAATATTAACAAAGGTTGTATTTGTTAACATTAGTTGAACTAACATGAACAAACAAGCTGGATTTTTATTAATTAAGAATAACAAAGATTAAGAAACTGTAACAAATGTATTGCTCATTGTTAGTTCATGTTAGTTAATACATTAACTAATGTTAACTAATGAACCTTATTGTAAAGTTTCACCAATATATTTGAACAGATTGATATACAATGAACAGATTGATATACAATGAACAGATTCAGTTTAGACTTACACATATGTGACCCTGGACCACAAAACCAGTCACATGGGTCATTTTTTTTTAAATTGAGATTTATATATAACCTGAACGCTGAATAAAACATTGATGTGTGGTTTGTTAGGATAGGACAATATTTGGCCGAGATACAACTATTCGAAAATCTGGATTCTTAGGGTGCAAAAAAAAAAAAAAAAAAAAATTGCCTTTAAAATTGTCCATTTATGTTTGTAATTGTGCTGCATTCACTCACGAAAATAAATGTTTTATATATTTACGGTATGTACAAAATATCTTTATGGAATATGATCTTTACTTAATATCCTAATGATGTTTGGCATAAAAGAAAAATCGATCATTTTGACCCATACAATGTATTGTTGGCTATTGCCACAAATATACCCGTGCTACTTGACTGGTTTTGTCACATATTGTAAACAGAAGCTCAACGGTTCTTTATTGACTTAAAGAACTATAAGTCTTATAGTTATAGAACTTATTGACTTTATTGGTGTTCTAATATTAGTAAGTGAGCAGATTTTTTTGTGTGCACTTGATAGACTGATTTATTGAAATTTTCTTACTCAAAAAAGGATGATTCGTCCAGAAATCCAATATTGATGTCAAGGAGATCAAGGGTGGATGTCAAGAATTTGTGAACAACAATTTTAATTTTTGTCTGTTTCTCACACATTGTTATTGTTTGGGTTTTAGAAGACTTGGGTATAAAAGTGCACAAGTCATATAGACCACTTTTATGATAATCAGTGTATTTACAAATGACTTGACAAATTAAAATGCAGATCAAATGACCTGCTTACTAATGTTTGCATATTGTATATGTTTTCAGAGTGTAATTATGAGCATTGCTTTCCAATCTGGATCATGGATGGTTCCACTCTTTTGGGTGTCCATGTACAGTAGATCAAGAGGAACAGAAGCTGCCTTCTGACCCTGATTTAACACACACACACACACACACACACACACACACACACACACACACACACACACACACACACACACACACACACACACACACACACACACACACACACACACACACACACACACACAAGCATAGGTTAACCCATCAACGAACTGCAGAGAGGCAAGAAACACCCCCCTTCACCACTGAGGTCAAGGAGAGTCATGCATATCAGGGCTGATACAAAAGAAGCCAAACAGCAAGGGTGCTTATTATCAGTTTGAAATCACTCTAATTAAGGGGAAAGTGGTTTCCAAATGATGCTGTCCTCTCTGCAAAGGTTAAACTGATGATGAGGTCCTTCCACTGCACATTATTATTAATTCCACTGTTACAACATTGTGTTGATGTGCAAATGAATTACATTTTCCAAAAAAGGCTGCAATTACATTAATACAGTTACTAATGTGTCACTCGGGGTCTCTGAATTTGGTTATATTTATAAACTTCTAAGAATAAATAACAAACTACATTATTCATGTTACTGTATGTGGGCTCCTCATTAGAGATCATGTATTACATGAAGAAAAGTGTCAGGTGTAACGTAAATGACTCTGGGTCAATGCGACTTAGCTCAAGAATATAGGGAATTTTGGAAATATTACTAATCCTAACTCATGGTCATAATTCATAAATCGCATATACATTTACTTTATCAATTTTCGGAAATACCTCGTTCTGTAACTGGTCTCGTCATCAGTCATTCGTCCAGCGAATAAATGTAAGACTATCACAGTTAAGAAGGAGTATCCCTGTTTACAAACTCCCAGAAAGTTTATCTTCTGGCCACGAACATAAAACTTTTTGGGTTTATAAATTAAAACTACTCAAAGTAGTCTATAATATAGAGCATGTAGCTTTATAGATCTTTTGCATCTCATTGACTCATATAAGGTGGGTTTTCAACACAGAAACAATCAAGTATAAATGGGTTTATTAATAAAATGGCACACACTAGAGATTATATAAGCTACAAATATAAACGTACGTAAAATGCAAACAATAAAACAAACAAACATTTAACCAAACCAAGAACATAAGACATAACGTGATCAGAATAAATGAGATGAAAGAAAGAAAGAAGTATATAGAGAGAAGAGAAAAGAGGGTAACTTAATTCACAGACCTAAGAGCTAGACACCTGAAATCAGCTTTAGAGAGATCAAAAATACTTGCAAGTTTGTTCTCTGTTCGGGTGATGCTGAGAGGCAGGAAGCGCGGACGGTGTCCTGTTTGTGCTGCGTCTTCCGGTGTCGCGGGAAGCTTAAAAAGGCTCACTGAATGTAACGTTACCGGAAAATAAGATTCATCTCCCGTGAAGGAAGAGGCAAATATATATAACTTAGTTGCAAAGAACGGCAGCTACGACTCGAACATGTGTTTGTCCGAGGAGAAGGCCGGAGCCTTTCCGATGTAACCTTGGAGAAGCGTTGCGCTGGGGAGAAGAGGAGGAAGGGTGAGAGAGAGAGGAAACTGAAGGTTTGGACTTTTATCAGTGTCCCGTGAGCAGTGTCCCACATCCCCTTTTTCGTGGGGGGACGAATCATCATAGAGCATTTCGAAAGAGAAAAGTTCCTCTGTCCAGTGGACGACGCCCACTGGAATGAGTCATGAGGAGATTTAACTTGAGAAGATTTGCTCAAGACATATGAAATGTATAAAACAATGCACATTACGTCAGCTGGAGAGGATTACAGAGATATCAAAAATAGAATATAGACGTTGTAGCAATGCAAAGATACATTATTATGCATTAGTATAGGCATTTGCAGTTCGATTAATGTTACAATAGGACATATATGCTTTCCTATGGTTTACAAACACCTCTTAAAGGAGAACTTGGTAACTTTTTTAACTTAATAAAACTGTCTAGAATCATTTGGATGGTTAAACAACCTGTTCTGGTGATATTGGTGACTTTCCCCGCTCGCCCCAGCGTTCCCAGGCGGAAAACCAACCTTGCAACTTGGGGACTACCATCCCGGCAAAATAGAAATTGGAAGTCTCGTGAGAAGCGAGAACGAGAACGAGAACGAGCGCGAAACACGAATCGCTTTACGGCAATTAAACATAAACACACACGCATGTATGATGTATTACCAGATTACCCACCTCGGTAGACAAAGCTCCACGCGATACAGTTGGCTTGCTCCGATCAAAACAAGCGCACATGAGCAGCGGTAGAGAGGGGGAGGAGGCCTCCACAAGTGAGTTTTTTACGACCGTGTTGTGACATATACGCCCCCCCACAGCTGTAGGGGGAGCTTGTGGGGAAAACATGCGACAACAAAAGAGAAAATCAGCGAAGAAGTGACTAGAGTTCGCTAGAGTTGCCGAGTTCTCCTTTAACACAAAAAAGGATATATTTAGTACATTTAAGAGTGACTTTATGGGTAAAAAGTCCTTTTCTGTAGTGGGTTTCTGCGTGTGTTTGTGTGTGTGCGTTGGAATGTCACAAGTCTATAAAGTCACGGGGAGTTCACGCTGAACTGGGGGGATTCCAGCCACACTGGCGCTGGTGAATTACCCCCGTAGGGAGTAATAACCAGAGCTGTCTTCCTAAGGACAAAGAAGATGTGTTCGACACCCTCATGATTCACTTAATGTGAAAAGCAGCTGGCCAGATGTCATTGTTGCTACACAGGTTTTGGGGAGGTGAAAGGAGCGAGGACTCAAGTGCAGGACAATGGGTATTTAATGATAATAAAACATAACAGACAACAAAAACTACCCCGAGGGGGATGACTGACTTGACTTGACTTGACTTGACTTGACTTGACTTGACTTCTTCTTCTTCTTCTTCTTCTTCTTCTTCTTCTTCTTCTTCTTCTTCTTCTTCTTCTATTGGCGGTTGGCAACTATTTCTTGTGCATTACCGCCACCACTGGACTGGAGTAAGGAACACCAGCACAGGACTGAAAACACAAGTGGAATAAATGAGGAGAGCAAACAAAGCAGGTAACGAGGGAGGACAGGTGAGGCAAATGAATCAATAATCAGGTAACAAGATGGGAGGGGCTAGCTAGACAATCGACAGGAGAACACATGGCACAAGGAAACAAATGACAAGCCATGTGCTCTCAACAAACAGGACAAAAACACAAGCACACGGCCAGTAAAACAAATCACAAGCCATGTGCTAACACAAAACGAGACATGAACACGCAGCCAGAACACTCATAAGCCACGTGTTCACACAAAACATGACAACATGAAAGCACACAGCTAGTGTAAAACACAGTACAAAACTAAACAGTAGTGTCAGGGTTCTGTCACAAAACCAAGAAATAGACTAGACAGAAGTGACAGAACCCTGACACAAAGGTACTGCAAATGACTGGAGGTTGTGTCCAGATTAGCATATCTACTCTGTGTCACTTGCTACATATCTGTCAGCAACAGCTTATAGACTAAAATAAATACAATAAATTCAAAGAATCACTTAATCAACAAGTATAAATTATGAAAACTTTTAGTAAAACACTTTTTTTTCCATCTGAACAACATTTGGAAATGAAATTTGACATATTGTAAACAGAAGCTCAACAAGTCTTTATTGACTAATATTATACTTTATTGATTTAAATCTTTAAACTGGTTCTTTCTGAAGCACAAATGTGTTTGCTTGACACACAAGAATAAACCTCAAGTGTGCATGTTAAAGCTGATGACAGAATTTTCATTTTTGGGTGTTCTAATATTTTGAGTTAGTGAGCAACCTCAAGAGGCCTCAAGAATTTGTGAACAACAATTAATTTTTTTGTCTGTTTCTCACACATTGTTATTGTTTGGGTTTTAGAAGACTTGGATATAAAGTGCACAAGTCATATGGACCACTTTTATGATAATCAGTGTATTTACAAATGACTTGACAAATTAAAATGCAGATCAAATGACCTGCTTACTAATGTTTGCATATTGTATATGTTTAGGCTGGAACTAAACTCTGCAGGACAGTGGCCCTCCAGGAGCAGGATTGAAGATCCTTCTATTTACATAGATTGTCTGAATTAGTATTTTACAAATAAATAAATAAATAAATAAATAAATAAATATCAGATGTGTTGTATTTTCTGCAAAAAAGCTGGAAGGTAGGTAGCTTGGGATGATATGATGACCGGTAAGTGGAGGACACTAGAGATCACACACTTCTTGGATGGTTGGAACAGGTGAATAGCGGAGCGGGGAATTGGTGAAAAAACATAGGTAGTTGGAGAGTTTTACTTAGTTGGGTAGTTGGAGGAATACGAGGAGATCTCAGGAGTATAACTGGGAATCCACAGGAGAACTTCAAGTTAGGGTGGCCATACTTATCAGATTTTCAAAATGTGAGAGGCCACAAATATGACAATAATAATAAATAAAAAAATCATAGATTTAACAGTTTTGTTTCTATAGTTTGTGGAGTGCCATGGTGTGACCAAGACAAAACGTACTCGGTTACTAACGTAACCTCGGTTCTCTCTAGAAGAGGGAACGAGTACTGCGTTTTATCAAAACGCTACGGGAAAAGTCTCTTTTCACGAAACACTGAAGCAAAAAATTATCCTTTAATTTTCATATATGTAAAACGCGTTGCGGCAGCAGCAGACAGCTATGGCGAGACGGCTTGCTCGCTCATTGGCTGCTCTGCGGCAACTGCTTAAGCCTATCGAGCGAGGCCTGGGATGACATCAGGCCAATGAGGGCGCTTCGCGCCCTCCTCGCCACTTCCCGCCGAAACGGGCGTGGCTTACCTCTATAAAAGGAGCTCGAGAAGGCTGACTCACTTGATTTTGATCGCCGAAGCGAACCAGAGTGAACCATACGCACGGCAGAGAACGCAGTACTCGTTCCCTCTTCTAGAGAGAACCGAGGTTACGTTAGTAACCGAGTACGTTCTCTTACGAGAGTCCTCTCGTACTGCGTTTTATCAAAACGCTACGGGAACCCCTTGCAAAACGCCGTGCGTGCTGGGATAAAAACACTGATCACCGGAAGCTTTTTCAGGCATACAGTGCATAATCACCAGATTGACTCACACAGAGTCAGGGAATAAGGGTGAGAGCCTTAATTCCCTAAACTTTAGCGTCATAGAAAAAACATGTCCACAGACGCAAGTATAATCATCACATAGACAGGGTAGGGAACCTGAACTAATGCGGAAAATGTGGGTCTTACACAGTTCTGCCCAAGATAGTCGGTAGCGCATAGCGCATGAGTTTCAGCGGTCTGACTAGACGGCCGAACAGATTACACCGACAAAAGCTTAGCCTGCAAGGCGGGAACCTCTAGGTTATAAAACCTGATAAATGTAGACGGCGAGGCCCAACCTGCCGCCGTACATATATCCTGTAGGGAAATCCCGCTGGACCAAGCCCACGAAGAAGCAACGCTTCTCGTAGAGTGCGCTCTGACTCCCAACGGGCATGGAATGCCCTTGGCAGTATAAGCCAGCGCTATGGCGTCAACTATCCATCTGGATAGACTTTGTTTCGAAACAGCCATTCCTTTGGAACGTCCGCTGAACGAGACAAAGAGCTGCTCTGTCTGTCTGAAGACAGCAGAGCGGGACATATAAGCTCTTAAAGCCCTAACAGGGCAAAGAAAACTCGAGTCCCCTTCCTCACTCGATGCCGGCAGGGCAGCCAGGGATATAACCTGAGCCCGAAAAGGCGTGTTGAGGGATTTCGGCACATAGCCATGCTTAGGTTTGAGTATGACTTTAGAGTCATTAGGACCAAACTCCAAGCACGCCGGGCTCACAGAGAGCGCGTGCAGGTCGCCTATGCGCTTCACTGAAGCGAGAGCCATCAAAAACACTGTTTTGAAAGACAAATGTTTGAGGCTAATAGACTGGATAGGCTCGAAAGGGGCACCTTTCATGGCCGCTAGGACCGTAGAAAGGTCCCACAAAGGAACTGAAGGAGGTCTGGGCGGATTCAGTCTCCTAGCTCCCCTGAGGAAGCGGATGACTAAATCATTCCTTCCCAGCGACTGACCCAGCGTTGAACCAAAGAACGCTGAAATAGCCGCCACATACACTTTGAGCGTGGAAGGGGATCTGCCCTTATCCAACAGCTCTTGTAGGAAGGAGAGAACCTCCGTTACCTCACATTCGAGGGGTGAAATGCTCCGAGCTGTACACCAGCCGGAGAAAACCGACCACTTCGAAGCATAAAGCCGCCGTGTCGACGGTGCTCTAGCCTGAGTGATGGTATTCACGACTCCCTCTGTGAGACCAACGGGTATCCGTTGAGCACCCACACATGAAGGGACCACAGTTCCGGGTGTGGGTGCCAAATCGAGCCCCCGGCCTGCGAGAGGAGATCTCTCCTCAACGGCAGTGGCCATGGAGCGATATCTGCCAACTGCATCAGAACTGGGAACCATGTCTGGTTCTCCCAGAACGGAGCTACAAGCAGGACTGGGCATTTCGTTTCCCTGACCCGTTCCAGCACCTGTGGCAGGAGGGAGACGGGGGGAAAAGCGTATAACGGGCAGCGCGGCCACCTCCGGGACAGCGCGCTGTCGGTCTTTGAAAAGAACGCGGGGCAGTGCGCGTTTTCGCGGGACGCGAAAAGGTCCACCTCCGCTCTGCCGAATCTCTCCCACAACAGCCGGACTGTTTGTGGGTGTAGAGACCATTCGCCCGGGGGAACATTGTTCCTGGACAGTCTGTCTGGGCCCACATTCTGAAGCCCAGGTACATGCACTGCTCTCAGCGAGCGTAAGTTGTGCTGAGCCCATAGTAGGAGGCGTTTCGCCAGCCTGTACAGGGATATGGATTTCAGACCGCCCTGGCGATTTATGTAGGACAACACAGCCATGTTGTCCGAACGGACTATGACGTGTTCGTCCTTGATGCGGGGACAAAAACGCGTCATCGCGTTGTGCACTGCCAGCATTTCTAGGCAGTTTATGTGTAGGAGCTTTTCTCGTTCCGACCACAGGCCGAAGAACGGTCTGCCCTCGAGCAGAGCTCCCCATCCCGAGGTGGATGCGTCTGTCGACACCATCCTCACTCTCGAGGAAGTCCCCAGGCTTACACCTGATTGGTACCAGTCGTCCGCCGTCCAAGGCGCCAGGGCTGAAACACAGCTCTGATCGACCTTGAGGCGTAATCGACCGGTCGCCCACGCTCTGCGCGGTACCCGCGTTTTCAACCAGAACTGCAGCGGGCGCATGCGGAGCAAGCCCAGCCGGAGAACTGACGATGCTGAAGCCATGAGACCCAGCATCTTTTGAAACTTCCTGAGCGGGGTGACAGCGCCGCGGCGGAAAGACCTCGCCGCGCGCTGAATGATCAACACGCGCTGTGGTGACAGCCGCGCTGTCATAGACTGTGAGTCCAGAACGACGCCCAGAAACAAAATCGTTTGACTGGGGTTCAATGAACTCTTTGTCCAGTTGACTGTGATACCAAGATTCTCGAGGTGATCGAGTAAAATGGTTCTGTGCTCCACGAGCTGTGATCGTGATTGAGCTAGGATCAACCAGTCGTCCAAATAGTTCAGCACTCGCATGCCTCTGAGTCTGAGAGGAGCGAGCGCTGCGTCCATGCATTTCGTAAATGTACGGGGTGCTAGGGACAAGCCGAATGGCAGGACTGTATACTGGTATGTCTGACCCTCGAAGGCGAATCTCAAGTATCGCCTGTGGTGTGACGCTATTTGTATTTGAAAATACGCGTCCTTCAGATCTATTGACATGAACCAGTCTTCTCGGCGAACATGCGCGAGAATTTTGCTGGTTGTGAGCATTTTGAAACTGCGTTTCACCAATACTCTGTTCAACCGTCTTAGATCCAGTATGGGTCTGATACCGCCGTCCTTTTTGGGGACTAGAAAGTATCTGCTGTATAGTCCCCCTTCGCTTAGAGCTGGGGGAACGCGCTCTATCGCCCCTTTGCTTATCAGTTTTGATATTTCGGCTCGAAGTAGGTGAGCTACTTCCAACGAGACCGTAGTTTCGACGCGCGCTATGAAGCGGGGAGGGCGTCGACAAAACTGTAGCGAGAAGCCTCTCTTTATAATGCCTAGCACCCAGTCCGAAACCCCTGGGAGCGCTGCCCATGCTTCTGCATGGCTGGCTAGGGGCTGGATACGGAGCGCACTCTGATCGCCGTGCGACAGAGGTGCTTCGGGGGATACAAACATAGGCGTTATGCCTGTGGCATTTGAGGCGGGGCGCGCGCTTAATACAGCGGGCGAGACGCTCGTCCTCGACCTTACTACAGTGCTTAGCTGAGTGAGGGAGGACTGAGAAAGTCTCATAGGACCCATGTGAGCGAGTAGATGTGGGCTGGGAGCGGGCACATTTACTGCTTTGGGCGCGGCGTCTGCCTGAGCAGAGCGCGCGCTCACAGTTCTCGTTTTTACAGAGAGCCTGTGATGTGTTAGACATAGTGTTCGTGGGCACTGGGAAGTGGGCACTCTCACTATGCTGGAAGCGCAACCGACCTGAGTCGATTTTATGTGCGCGGGCCCTACGTGTAGGGCTGTGCTTATGTGTAGTGATGGGCACTGAGGAGTGGGCATCGAGACTACATTTATAGCACCATCGGCCGTGGCCGGGACACCAGAAAATACACTCTTTTCGAGATTTATCTGGGTAGCCGTGAGAACGGCTTTTGTGTGCAGGCAAGCGGGCGGCAGTGCAGGCTTGCTCTCTGCAGAAAACACTGGAACAGTCGCAAACCTTGGGACTGAAACAGCGGGGCGCTTGGGTGGGAGGCCGGCCGCAACGGGACTCACACACCTGCGCTTTCCCAGGCTTGCTAGGACTTCTTCGGCACTTCCGGTTTTACCACAACCCTCGATCGCGGCCCGCGCGAAGAGGGGCGCCGGGCGCTGGACCGAGAGCGGGGCCTCGAGCTGCGCTGTTGTGGCTGCTGCGAAGAGGCGGCCGAAGGCGGGGGCTGAGGCTGAGAGCTCCGCGGGGTCCGTTTGTCACGAACCGCTGCAGAACCGGAGCGCTTCGGCAGGAAGTGCTTGAAGGCTTGAGACGCTTTCTGGGCCTCGGTAAATCTCTCCACGAACTCGGAGAGAGAAGAACCAAAAAGGCCGGTGGAAGACAGCGGGGCATCGAGAAACGCAGTGCGCTCGGAATCGGCCATCTCCGTGAGCGTCAGCCATAAGTGCCTCTCAGCGACAGTGGCGGAAGCCATACACCGTCCCATGGCTTGTGCGGCGGCTTTAGTAGCTCGGAGCGTGAGATCTGAAGCGCTCCTTAAATCCGCGATACAGATAGCGTCAGGTCCCATCTCGTCCAGCTTACGGAGGAGATCACCCTGGTAAATCTGCAGCGTAGCCATGGTGTGTAGCGATGACGCGGCCTGCCCAGCGGCGGAGAAGATTCGCGCAAGCAGCGTCGACGTCATGCGGCAGGCTTTGGAAGGCAACACCGGTTTAGTCCGCCGTCCAGCAGAGGGCGGGCAAAGGTGGGTCGCTATCGCCTGTTCCACCGGCGGAAGAGAGAGGTAGCCTCGGTCACTGGCATTATCCAGAGAGGAAAATGCGGGTGACACAGATGAGCGCGTCCGCGCAGAGTAGGGCGCGTTCCAAGCCTTCGCAACTTCTTCATGTAACTCAGGAAGAAAAGGAGCGGGCTTAGATTCCGGAGAAGTGCGCTCACCAGGGAGGAAGCTACCATCCAGCCGGGTTCGAGAGGGGGGCTCCGGTGCAGACCACTCGAGGCCGAGGCTCGCCGCGGCCAGCGCGAGTACCCGCATGAGCTCCGTCTCAATGTTGGCTCTCGTTGAGGGCTTGCGGGCAGGAGGCGCGAGATCCTCAAAGCTCGCCCAATCCTCGCTGCCTGAAGCTAGCAGAGAGCAGGAATCCTTCTCCCCCGACGCGGCCTCTGAACCGACTTCCTCTGATGAAGCGGCGGCAGACTGCGGGCGCTGGGCATCAGGAAGTGATTCGAGAGAGGCCGGTGAAGCTGGCGGGCGAACCGGCGAGCTTGGTCGGGCTGGAGCGGGTTCCGGGACCCGCTGCGAGCGGCGCTTCTTACGGCGCGGCATCGCGGCGGTGAATGCAGGCTTGGAAAAGGATGCCAGGCGAGTCCTCAGAGTCACCATCGGCAAAAGCTCGCAGTGAGGGCATCCGCCGTCAGCGAGCGCGAGCGCTGCATGGTCCTCACCCAGGCAGGAAACACAGATGACGTGCTTGTCTCCCTCGGTGAGTGGGGCTCGGCACGAGCCGCAGGAAGGCATCTTTAAAAAGACGCAGCTCTTTTAGGGGTGAGTGTTGCGGAGAACACACACACACACACACACAGAAAAGCAATAGTATGAAAGGATATAGGCGTCGGAAAGCGCAGCAGGTACGGCTGTAGAAGGCGGCGTTGGCCAGCGGCTTCGAGGGCTCGTCCCGCTGATGTGCTTGCTTCAACGACGCTGCTTCCGTGATCCAGCGATGCGTGCGCTTCGCTGAAGAGATTAAAATCAAGTGAGTCAGCCTTCTCGAGCTCCTTTTATAGAGGTAAGCCACGCCCGTTTCGGCGGGAAGTGGCGAGGAGGGCGCGAAGCGCCCTCATTGGCCTGATGTCATCCCAGGCCTCGCTCGATAGGCTTAAGCAGTTGCCGCAGAGCAGCCAATGAGCGAGCAAGCCGTCTCGCCATAGCTGTCTGCTGCTGCCGCAACGCGTTTTACATATATGAAAATTAAAGGATAATTTTTTGCTTCAGTGTTTCGTGAAAAGAGACTTTTCCCGTAGCGTTTTGATAAAACGCAGTACGAGAGGACTCTCGTAAGAGAACAACCAGAGTCCCAACTCTGAACATGGGAAATCTTGCAAAATCTCTCGTGGTCAAACATGACTTTAGAGTAAACAAACATGTTGGACTATGGGAAAGGAAAATGGTGATAATTGTGTTTGGACTGCTTTTTACAGAAAATTTTCTGAGGAAAAAAGAAAGAAGGTTTGGATGAAGTCATGTAATGTTTCCGTCTTCCGTCAGCCGTTTGATATCGTTCCCCCCACACAACAGGATTTCTGATGTTGGATATTTACGATTTGAGATCGGTGCCGCCCCGGCATTCTTTGGAGCAGATTCAATAACTATTAACACACATCACACCACAGGAAAATCTAATCGGATAATCTGTAGAATCATCAAGATAATCAGGACTTTACCTAGGATTGTCGGAGGGCTCAAAATGGGCCCTACTATATTGTAGTGTGTGGGTGTCTTAAGTAGATCAAGTAAGTTGTCGGTAATCCACATTAGAGACTAGACGATGAGTGACTGAGAAGTGTGTGCTCTTATACCGTGGTTGATGAGGTGGTTAGAATTCTGGTGAGAGTGAGCGCTGGGTGTGTGTGACAATTATCCCCTATAACTAAGGGTTTATAGTTCTCATTTAGTACTCATTTAAAAGGTTTGTTACAGACGGCTGCAGGTCATAATATGACATGCAAGACGACTGACAAGAAACCTAACAATGTAGCCCATATATTAGCATAAATATAACACTAATGTCTGCTGTGAAGTAATTGAACGATTTGTTAGTGCATAACCAAAAGCAGATGTAGTGGTATTACTTTAATTGTACACTGTACAATGTGTGTTTAACCCTCAAAGGGTCTTTGGTGTCTGTTCAGATGATCTCTCTCTCTCTCTCTCTCTCTCTCACACACACACACACACACACACACACACACACACACACACACACACACACACACACACACACACAGAGGTGTGACTGCAACATACAGCATTTCTATAGAATTTGGCAAACAAAATCAGCCACAAAAACAAAAATGCTGATACAATCTGATTATTACGTTTTTTTTTTTTTTTTAGTGGCATGTTCACTTTTTAGTGGCATGCCAACAGCTGTTGTTTTAAATTGTGCTTCATAAATAAATGTAGTATTTTTAGTAATTGACATACTGTGATGTGAACGCTATGTTACATAACTCTCCCATTACCTCTAGATGATCTAATTTTACTGAATTGTTCCTGTGAATGAGAAATTCCCTTAGGCTACCCTTTTCAAGCTGATCATCCACTAGCATAGCCAACCCTGATAATAATTTTGAAGACTGTACGAGGTTCAACAAAAAGTGAAAAAAAAAAAAGTTTAAACTATATCCTGAATTCCATTTGTCTATGACCAGTACAAATGCTAAATCTCTTTTCTACACATTGCATTCAAGCTTAATTGAGCAATTGAACTGCTCTTTTGAACTAGCACCAAGTTAATTAGACTGACCTTTGGAGTGAGCTACCTGATAAATGTGAGGAAAAAGCTGTTTTACAGCACTGGTCCTTAAAAAAAAAGCATTGGTACATGTTAATAACCAACTACTGTTACGGAACGTAGACTCAAATCAATTTAAAATTTAAAGGTAGGTTATTAAAAAAAAAAGATCTCCCATAAAGTAAAATTAAATGTCCATTTATCATAGCAGAAGCGAAGCAAAATAATGCTTCTTAAAAATAAAGCGAAGATGATGAACGAACGACAAGGAAGCACAAAAAAATTAACACAGTACACAAGTAAATACAGTAAGTAAGTAAGTAAACTTTATTTATATAGCACCTATCACAGATATAAATCTCAAAGTGCTTTACAAAGTCTAATATTTTAAATAAAAGATCAATAAAACACAGATAACACTATCAGAGATAAAAAACAAAACATAAAACATAAAAGCCCAATCAACTAAACGCTTGTCTAAATAAGAGTGTCTTCAGCTGCTTTTTAAAAGAATCAACAGATTCAACCACACGCAGCGACAGGGGCAGGGCGTTCCAGAGTTTGGGGGCAACTGCGTGAAAGGACAGGTCCCCTCGAGTTTTAAAGTGTGTTTTGGGGACCATCAGGAGGTTTTGACCTGAGGACCGGAGAGTGCGGGAGGAGGAATAGTGACAGGTCTGTGATGACCTTGGGGGCCTGTCCATGTAGTGCTCCAAAAGTCAAAACTAAAATTTTATAATCAATTCTATGTTTGACTGGAAGCCAATGGAGTGTGGATAAACGTACTCGGTTACTAACGTAACCTCGGTTCTCTCTAGAAGAGGGAACGAGTACTGCGTTTTATTCAAAACGCTACGCTATGGGAAAAGTCTCTTTTCACGAAACACTGAAGCAAAAAATTATCCTTTAATTTTCATATATGTAAAACGCGTTGCGGCAGCAGCAGACAGCTATGGCGAGACGGCTTGCTCGCTCATTGGCTGCTCTGCGGCAACTGCTTAAGCCAATCGAGCGAGGCCTGGGATGACATCAGGCCAATGAGGGCGCTTCGCGCCCTCCTCGCCACTTCCCGCCGAAACGGGCGTGGCTTACCTCTATAAAAGGAGCTCGAGAAGGCTGACTCACTTGATTTTGATCGCCGAAGCGAACCAGAGTGAACCGTACGCACGGCAGAGAACGCAGTACTCGTTCCCTCTTCTAGAGAGAACCGAGGTTACGTTAGTAACCGAGTACGTTCTCTTACGAGAGTCCTCTCGTACTGCGTTTTATTCAAAACGCTACGGGAACCCCTTGCAAAACGCCGTGCGTGCTGGGATAAAAAAACACTGATCACCGGAAGCTTTTTCAGGCATACAGTGCATAATCACCAGATTGACTCACACAGAGTCAGGGAATAAGGGTGAGAGCCTTAAATCCCTATATTTTAGCGTCGTAGAAAAACATGTCCACAGACGCAAGTATAATCATCACATAGACAGGGTAGGGAACCTGAACTAATGTGGAAAGTGTGGGTCTTACACAGTTCTGCCCAAGATAGTCGGTAGCGCATAGCGCATGAGTTTCAGCGGTCTGATTAGACGGCTGAACAGATTACACCGACAAAAGCTTAGCCTGCAAGGCGGGAACCTCTAGGTTATAAAACCTGATAAATGTAGACGGCAAGGCCCAACCTGCCGCCGTACATATATCCTGTAGGGAAATCCCGCTGGACCAAGCCCACGAAGAAGCAACGCTTCTCGTAGAATGCGCTCTGACTCCCAACGGGCATGGAATGCCCTTGGCAGTATAAGCCAGCGCTATGGCGTCAACTATCCATCTGGATAGACTTTGTTTCGAAACAGCCATTCCTTTAGAACGTCCGCTGAACGAGACAAAGAGTTGCTCTGTCTGTCTGAAGACAGCAGAGCGGGACATATAAGCTCTTAAAGCCCTAACAGGGCAAAGAAAACTCGAGTCCCCTTCCTCACTCGATGCCGGCAGGGCAGCCAGGGATATAACCTGAGCCCGAAAAGGCGTGTTGAGGGATTTCGGCACATAGCCATGCTTAGGTTTGAGTATGACTTTAGAGTCATTAGGACCAAACTCCAAGCACGCCGGGCTCACAGAGAGCGCGTGCAGGTCGCCTATGCGCTTCACTGAAGCGAGAGCCATCAAAAACACTGTTTTGAAAGACAAATGTTTGAGGCTAATAGACTGGATAGGCTCGAAAGGGGCACCTTTCATGGCCGCTAGGACCGTAGAAAGGTCCCACAAAGGAACTGAAGGAGGTCTGGGTGGATTCAGTCTCCTAGCTCCCCTGAGGAAGCGGATGACTAAATCATTCCTTCCCAGCGACTGACCCAGCGTTGAACCAGAGAACGCTGAAATAGCCGCCACATACACTTTGAGCGTGGAAGGGGATCTGCCCTTATCCAACAGCTCTTGTAGGAAGGAGAGAACCTCCGTTACCTCACATTCGAGGGGTGAAATGCTCCGAGCTGCACACCAGCCGGAGAAAACCGACCACTTCGAAGCATAAAGCCGTCGTGTCGACGGTGCTCTAGCCTGAGTGATGGTATTCACGACTCCCTCTGTGAGACCAACGGGTATCCGTTGAGCACCCACACATGAAGGGACCACAGTTCCGGGTGTGGGTGCCAAATCGAGCCCCCGGCCTGCGAGAGGAGATCTCTCCTCAACGGCAGCGGCCATGGAGCGATATCTGCCAACTGCATCAGAACTGGGAACCATGTTTGGTTCTCCCAGAACGGAGCTACAAGCAGGACTGGGTATTTCGTTTCCCTGACCCGTTCCAGCACCTGTGGCAGGAGGGAGACGGGGGGAAAAGCGTATAACGGGCAGCGCGGCCACCTTCGGGACAGCGCGCTGTCGGTCTTTGAAAAGAACGCGGGGCAGTGCGCGTTTTCGCGGGATGCGAAAAGGTCCACCTCCGCTCTGCCGAATCTCTCCCACAACAGCCGGACTGTTTGTGGGTGTAGAGACCATTCGCCCGGGGGAACATTGTTCCTGGACAGTCTGTCTGGGCCCACATTCTGAAGCCCAGGTACATGCACTGCTCTCAGCGAGCGTAAGTTGTGCTGAGCCCATAGTAGGAGGCGTTTCGCCAGCCTGTACAGGGATATGGATTTCAGACCGCCCTGGCGATTTATGTAGGACACCACAGCCATGTTGTCCGAACGGACTATGACGTGTTCGTCCTTGATGCGGGGACAAAAACGCGTCATCGCGTTGTGCACTGCCAGCATTTCTAGGCAGTTTATGTGTAGGAGCTTTTCTCGTTCCGACCACAGGCCGAAGAACGGTCTGCCCTCGAGCAGAGCCCCCCATCCCGAGGTGGATGCGTCTGTCGACACCATCCTCACTCTCGAGGAAGTCCCCAGGCTTACACCTGATTGGTACCAGTCGTCCGCCGTCCAAGGCACCAGGGCTGAAACACAGCTCTGATCGACCTTGAGGCGTAATCGACCGGACGCCCACGCTCCGCGCGGTACCCGCGTTTTCAACCAGAACTGCAGCGGGCGCATGCGGAGCAAGCCCAGCCGGAGAACTGACGATGCTGAAGCCATGAGACCCAGCATCTTTTGAAACTTCCTGAGCGGGGTGACAGCGCCGCGGCGGAAAGACCTCGCCGCGCGCTGAATGATCAACACGCGCTGTGGTGACAGCCGCGCTGTCATAGACTGTGAGTCCAGAACGACGCCCAGGAACAAAATCGATTGACTGGGGTTCAATGAACTCTTTGTCCAGTTGACTGTGATACCAAGATTCTCGAGGTGATCGAGTAAAATGGTTCTGTGCTCCACGAGCTGTGATCGTGATTGAGCTAGGATCAACCAGTCGTCCAAATAGTTCAGCACTCGCATGCCTCTGAGTCTGAGAGGAGCGAGCGCTGCGTCCATGCATTTCGTAAATGTACGGGGTGCTAGGGACAAGCCGAATGGCAGGACTGTATACTGGTATGTCTGACCCTCGAAGGCGAATCTCAAGTATCGCCTGTGGTGTGACGCTATTTGTATTTGAAAATACGCGTCCTTCAGATCTATTGACATGAACCAGTCTTCTCGGCGAACATGCGCGAGAATTTTGCTGGTTGTGAGCATTTTGAAACTGCGTTTCACCAACACTCTGTTCAACCGTCTTAGATCCAGTATGGGTCTGATACCGCCGTCCTTTTTGGGGACTAGAAAGTATCTGCTGTATAGCCCTCCTTCGCTTAGAGCTGGGGGAACGCGCTCTATCGCCCCTTTGCTTATCAGTTTTGATATTTCGGCTCGAAGTAGGTGAGCTACTTCCAACGAGACCGTAGTTTCGACGCGCGCTATGAAGCGGGGAGGGCGTCGACAAAACTGTAGCGAGAAGCCTCTCTTTATAATGCCTAGCACCCAGTCCGAAACCCCTGGGAGCGCTGCCCATGCTTCTGCATGGCTGGCTAGGGGCTGGATACGGAGCGCGCTCTGATCGCCGTGCGACAGAGGTGCTTCGGGGGATACAAACATAGGCGTTATGCCTGTGGCATTTGAGGCGGGGCGCGCGCTTAATACAGCGGGCGAGACGCTCGTCCTCGACCTTACTACAGTGCTTGGCTGAGTGAGGGAGGACTGAGAAAGTCTCATAGGACCCATGTGAGCGAGTAGATGTGGTCTGGGAGCGGGCACATTTACTGCTTTGGGCGCGGCGTCTGCCTGAGCAGAGCGCGCGCTCACAGTTCTCGTTTTTACAGAGAGCCTGTGATGTGTTAGACATAGTGTTCGTGGGCACTGGGAAGTGGGCACTCTCACTATGCTGGAAGCGCAACCGACCTGAGTCGATTTTATGTGCGCGAGCCCTACGTGTAGGGCTGTGCTTATGTGTAGTGATGGGCACTGAGGAGTGGGCATCGAGACTACATTTATAGCACCATCGGCCGTGGCCGGGACACCAGAAAACACACTCTTTTCGAGATTTATCTGGGTAGCCGTGAGAACGGCTTTTGCGTGCAGGCAAGCGGGCGGCAGTGCAGGCTTGCTCTCTGCAGAAAACACTGGAACAGTCGCAAACCTTGGGACTGAAACAGCGGGGCGCTTGGGTGGGAGGCCGGCCGCAACGGGACTCACACACCTGCGCTTTCCCAGGCTTGCTAGGACTTCTTCGGCACTTCTGGTTTTACCACAACCCTCGATCGCGGCCCGCGCGAAGAGGGGCGCCGGGCGCTGGACCGAGAGCGGGGCCTCGAGCTGCGCTGTTGTGGCTGCTGCGAAGAGGCGGCCGAAGGCGGGGGCTGAGGCTGAGAGCTCCGCGGGGTCCGTTTGTCACGAACCGCTGCAGAACCGGAGCGCTTCGGTAGGAAGTGCTTGAAGGCTTGAGACGCTTTCTGGGCCTCGGTAAATCTCTCCACGAACTCGGAGAGAGAAGAACCAAAAAGGCCGGTGGAAGACAGCGGGGCATCGAGAAACGCAGTGCGCTCGGAATCGGCCATCTCCGTGAGCGTCAGCCATAAGTGCCTCTCAGCGACAGTGGCGGAAGCCATACACCGTCCCATGGCTTGTGCGGCGGCTTTAGTAGCTCGGAGCGTGAGATCTGAAGCGCTCCTTAGATCCGCGATGCAGATAGCGTCAGGTCCCATCTCGTCCAGCTTACGGAGGAGATCACCCTGGTAAATCTGCAGCGTAGCCATGGTGTGTAGCGATGACGCGGCCTGCCCAGCGGCGGAGAAGATTCGCGCGAGCAGCGTCGACGTCATGCGGCAGGCTTTGGAAGGCAACACCGGTTTAGTCCGCCGTCCAGCAGAGGGCGGGCAAAGGTGGGTCGCTATCGCCTGTTCCACCGGCGGAAGAGAGAGGTAGCCTCGGTCACCGGCATTATCCAGAGAGGAAAACGCGGGTGACACAGATGAGCGCGTCCGCGCAGAGTAGGGCGCGTTCCAAGCCTTCGCAACTTCTTCGTGTAACTCAGGAAGAAAAGGAGCGGGCTTAGATTCCGGAGAAGTGCGCTCACCAGGGAGGAAACTACCATCCAGCCGGGTTCGAGAGGGGGGCTCCGGTGCAGACCACTCGAGGCCGAGGCTCGCCGCGGCCAGTGCGAGTACCCGCATGAGCTCCGTCTCAATGTTGGCTCTCGTTGAGGGCTTGCGGGCAGGGGGCGCGAGATCCTCAAAGCTCGCCCAATCCTCGCTGCCTGAAGCTAGCAGAGAGCAGGAATCCTTCTCCCCCGACGCGGCCTCTGAACCGACTTCCTCTGATGAAGCGGCGGCAGACTGCGGGCGCTGAGCATCAGGAAGTGATTCGAGAGAGGCCGGTGAAGCTGGCGGGCGAACCGGCGAGCTGGGTCGGGCTGGAGCGGGTTCCGGGACCCGCTGCGAGCGGCGCTTTTTACGGCGCGGCATCGCGGCAGTGAATGCAGGCTTGGAAAAGGATGCCAGGCGAGTCCTTAGAGTCACCATCGGCAAAAGCTCGCAGTGAGGGCATCCGCCGTCAGCGAGCGCGAGCGCTGCATGGTCCTCACCCAGGCAGGAAACACAGATGACGTGCTTGTCTCCCTCGGTGAGTGGGGCTCGGCACGAGCCGCAGGAAGGCATCTTGAAAAAGACGCAGCTCTCTTAGGGGTGAGTGTTGCGAAGAACACACACACACACACACACAGAAAAGCAATAATATGAAAAGGATATAGGCGTCGGAAAGCGCAGCAGGTACGGCTGTAGAAGGCGGCGTTGGCCAGCGGCTTCGAGGGCTCGTCCCGCTGATGTGCTTGCCTCAACGACGCTGCTTCCGTGATCCAGCGATGCGTGCGCTTCGCTGAAGAGATTAAAATCAAGTGAGTCAGCCTTCTCGAGCTCCTTTTATAGAGGTAAGCCACGCCCGTTTCGGCGGGAAGTGGCGAGGAGGGCGCGAAGCGCCCTCATTGGCCTGATGTCATCCCAGGCCTCGCTCGATTGGCTTAAGCAGTTGCCGCAGAGCAGCCAATGAGCGAGCAAGCCGTCTCGCCATAGCTGTCTGCTGCTGCCGCAACGCGTTTTACATATATGAAAATTAAAGGATAATTTTTTGCTTCAGTGTTTCGTGAAAAGAGACTTTTCCCATAGCGTAGCGTTTTGAATAAAACGCAGTACGAGAGGACTCTCGTAAGAGAAACCGGTGCAATGTGTGTCCTTCTGATGGTTCCTGTTAAAAGTCTGGCTGCAGCATTTTGCACAATTTGGAGACGACTCAGAGAAGATTTGTTAAAACAAGTAAAAAGAGAATTACAATAATCTAAATGAGAAAAAAATAAAGGCATGAATAATCATCTCCATGTAAGCTTTGGACAACAATGTTCTCAGTTTAGAAATATTTCTCAAATGATAAACACAGTTTCTGTTATAGAAGCAAGAGTTAGTTGTTAGTCGCCAGCACAGCAGCTCCAGACAAACAATGACACTCAAAAATGTCCTGTTACTATAGCTAGCATTACAACAACAGCATTTCTTGGTTCTGTGAATCTGCAAAACTAATGTTACTCACGTATGGAGCAGAAACAACGCAACCTCTGTGTCCATTTTCAGGCCTAGGTCTCTATATATCTGGAAAGCTTTTCTAATATTAACATGTGTCGTAAAGCTCTTGCTGTCACAGTTATCTGGACTCATTCATCTTTGGTTTCACTTTCATGGACTTTCAGATTGTCAGTTTGTTTTTATCAGTCACAATTTTCTTTGTCTTTTTTCCCGCCACTCATCTGTTTCCATGGACACTAATCTTCCACCACAGCTGCATATCATTTAGTTTGTTACCTCTGTGTATTTAGTTCCTCTGTGTTCAATCTTTAGTTGCATTTGATGTTCGTGTATACATATGTACTGTATGTGTGCATGTTTACACACTGTTATGCCTTTTGGGTTAAACCTTGTTAATATTTAGAATCTGGAATTCGTCTGTCTTCATCTGGTAACAGATCAACCGACCAAATGGAATATGCAACACGATTTTCTGTTTTGGCTTGTGGGAGCCAGGATTTTTTAACCTTCCCTGGACAATTCTACCTTCTTGCTGTCACAAGCTCCTTTGACAACAAGACCCTGAATTCACTGTTCTGGATTGGGGCGAATTACCATCACCCCATAAATCTTCCAGACATCTCTGGGCTGAACTGGAGGTGTCTGGAGAGTGTTTACTGGTCCAGAACACAGCCAGACCCAGAGTCTGTTCCACCACCATCGACCAAGGAGTGCCCGAAGATAAGAGGTCAGCGTAGACCCTCACGCCAGAAGAAGAGCCCCCCAGTGAGTCTGACCAGGGGTGTGAGCCCAAGACATCAGTGGCAGAGGGTATTTTGGTGGAATTTGAGACTGAGGACTGGCTGATTGACTTCAGCACGGAGGTATTGTCTCCCACCCTATCCCACCCCATTTCAGATTTTTATTCGCTGTTCCTAGACAGCACCATGGACTATTTGAACTTTTTATCTGTTCCTTCTGAACCTACATAGCTGTTTTTAGACAGCACAAACGCCTGCATGGACAATGTTGTGTTACCTTCGACCCTGTCTAGCCTTCATCTGCCTCCATCACCGCCCTGCTCTGCCATTCCTCCAGCACCGCCTCTGCTGGAGGTTGTTACCCCTTGGTCATCTCCTGCGATGCCAAGCACTCACATCGAGCCTCAGGTCCTACAACCACCAT
This sequence comes from Scardinius erythrophthalmus, assembly GCF_964197995.2. Taxonomy (NCBI): domain Eukaryota; kingdom Metazoa; phylum Chordata; class Actinopteri; order Cypriniformes; family Leuciscidae; genus Scardinius; species Scardinius erythrophthalmus. The sequence continues at coordinate 26,414,083 of NC_138223.1, forward strand.
CAGCGCCTGAGTGGATAAATCCAGTGGCTCCACCTCCGGCCTCAGTTCGTCTCGCTTCGTCTCTGCACGTCGATCCCATAATAATTTTGAATGGTATTTAGTACGTTTCTTCTCTGCCCGTGGACACACTTGTTAAGGGGTGAGATTGGCCAGAAACTATATATGTTTATATGGCCTTTACACATCTTTACACAGGTTTTCACAGACCTTGAGAATTGACCATTACTCTAATCTTGAGTGACTACAAATGCTTGGAAGAGGGGCAAGATGCCAAAATTATGTTGGGGAGGTGGAGCGATGCCAAAACAGCTGATGCCGGAGCAAGGTGAGTGGCTGCTTATAGGCAGTCAATTGAAAGATTAGTTAGGTTTAAATTATGTTTAGGAACTTTTGATGGTAATATACATGGTTAAAAGATGGGAAAGGCATTTGAAGAAACATTTGTCTGTCAAAATGAGCAGTAGCTATAGTGTGCTTGATGTGTTTGTTGATCTAGATTAGCAGCTGTTGCTAGTTAGGAGTTTGAACAACACTTCTAAGACTATTAACCCTCTGGGGTCTGGGGTGTTTTTGGGGTCCTTGAGATGTTCTGACATGCCCTGACATTTGTGCTTTTTTCAGTTGCTTATAAACATATCAATGGCAAAAAAAAAATTACACTCTATTTAGCACAAACAGGACTACCATGATATGTGAGATATGTGAGCATATGTTTTCATTTTTGAGAGAATAATGTTTATGCATGGTTATTGAAAAAACAAAAAATGAAAGTTTCTGAAATAAGGCCACAAAACACATACTAAATATATGTCAATAAGACTTTTGACTACTGGATGTCGTCGCCTAGATTTTTTTCTTCAAAATGATGTGAAAATCATCCTGCCTAATCATTCACATAAAACGATACATTGATTTAAGTTTTGCAAAACACTTTTAGTTTGGAAAGGCAATATGCGGATGGGGCGTAAACGATCATGCATATTTAGTAGTTCACACCTGATGAGACAATGCCCCAGCATACTTAATGAGCCATTCATTTAGGTGTGTCACCTATAGCTAACTTAAATATACAAGCTTGTCTCCTTCCTAGTGCGACAGCCAATCAGATATTGTCTTGGGCGGGACCTACGCCCTGTTCTCCGGTTCTTGCATGTAATTAGCGTAATGTCCACGTGATCACGTGTGCCCAAACTCCTGAGAGTTTAGTTAAACGCTTTAATAAGCAAACTTAATAGTTTAAATATGGTGCATCCTACACACATCTACTTTGTATCAAAATTCTAGAAATCATTTACCCATCAAGTAGGTACCAAAATACATATACTTCCCATAGTTGAGGTGGAAGTAAATAAGGATTTAGCTGTGATAAGTGTTTAACACACAAAATTAACTTTAGTAATATAAAGCATACATAATACAGAGAATACACATGTATGAGGCAACTTCTGGTGATTAGTTCCTATAACTGAGGTAGAAAACCCTACAAATAGGCTGTAATAAAATTTAAACACACAGAAAGAACTCCACAAGTTATATAAAACATACATGATACTTAAAGGTCCCATGACATGCTACTTTTTGTAGGCTTTAATATAGGCCTTAGTGGTCCCTAGTACTGTATCTGAAATCTCTTTCCAAAAATTCAGCCTCGGTGCAGAATTATAGCCACTATAAGCCAGTCCCAAATTGAGCTTCCTTCAGACGGGCCGTTTCGGTGTCTATAGCTTTAAATGATAATGAGGAGGAGAAAGGCGGTGCAAGGTGGAGGGTGGGTGTGGCCTTGACCATCTTGCGGCAACGGTACCACACATGTTTACGTTGGATAATTGCAATGGCACGAAGACACGCAGTCGTTCAAGCATTTCAGTTTGACCCAGAATCCGACCCAGAATCTGTCTGTCCAGAATACTGATGGGTATAGATCCAGCTGCAACTCCCTCTTCAGCATCTTGTCCACCCGGACAGCCAGGTCAGCAGCAGTCAGCTCAAGACGAGGAATTGTTGTTTGCTTTAAAGGAGCAACCCTGGCCTTGCCCAAGATAGAAGCAGTACTGACATAGTTTCTCTCATTCTCCATCCTGAGATATGATGAAATTCCGTAGCCATACTCACTGGCATCGGAGAAGTGATGCAACTGCAGGTGAGTAGGTGTTCCAAAGTCCTTTGGCTTGATGCAACGGTCCACTGTGAGCTCAGTGATGTGATGGAGATTAGCCAGCCATTTGGACCACTGCTCAGAGAAGACACATTTTTATGGCTTTAGCCTCCGATGACACAGATTTTAAACAATCATCCATGTAGAAATATTGTATTCAGAACACTGGGTTCAAAGTTGTCTTTGTGGTCTCACACAATTCTCCGCAGTGCATAATTTTCACAACTGGGTGAAAACACGGCCCCAAAGATGTGAACTCTCATCCTGTATTGCATGGAAGCTTGTCTTGTATCACCATCAGGATACCACAAGAAGCGTAAAAAGTCTGTGTGCTCCGGAGACACCCTCACCTGATGGAACATGGCTTGGATGTCTGCCATCAGCGCAACACGTTCCTGTCTAAACCAGGTAAGTACACCAAGTAAGGTGCTTGTGAGGTAAGGCCCCTGCAAAAGCTGTGAATTCAATGAAATTCTTTTAAACATAGCAGCACAGTCAAAAACTCTAAAGGTTTTCTTTTTCGGATGGTATCCCCCATGATGGGGAATATACCACACCTTGCCGTCAGCTCGCTTTAACTGTTGATGTGGTACAAGCTCAGCATAACCCTTTTCAATGACTTCGGAGAGGAAAGCTGTGTACTCTTGATGATAATCTTTGTTCCTATTGAACTTCCTCTGAAGACTTAAGATACGCTGCTCTGCGATGCTGTGGTTATTTGGCAAGATGACATCTTCAGCCTTAAAAGGCAAATCAAAGCAGTAGTGTCCTTCATCAAGCTGAATTGAAGACTCCATTATTTGCATGAACTTTTGATCCTTTCTGGAAAGGCACACATCGTCTTTCATTAAAATCCTGATTGTATTGGGCAACCAGTAAGTCTTGTAGCTTAGCGACTGAGATCCTATTGGCAGTGACAGTAGGATGGCCCATCTTGCCTTTGCGCGGCTCACCACCTCTCAGCGGACCATTCACGACCCACCCCAGTAGAGTCCTGACAGCATATGGTCCTTCGCCTTGGCTATTTATTATTTCCCATGGTTCCATGAGTTTCGGCACATTGGTGCCTATCAGCAATTCCATCTCTGCCTCAAAACTGGGAACTCTAATGACTTCGAGATATATCCATCCCTCTAGGTCCTGTTGAGTGAGAATGTTATTTCTGCTCACAAGCATGGTCCTCTGAGTGTAGACTTCGGTTAAGTCCAGGAAGTTTTCTTCATTCAAGCCAGAAACCTCAAGACCACTAAGCAAGAATGTGTCTACAGACCTCTCTTGGCCAAGAGTACGAAGAAAAATGCTAGTCTTGACTCCTGAAATATTCAGTTTTCTCATGAGATGTTGGGTACAGAAAGCAGCTGAACTCTCAGGGTCTAGAAAGGCATAGATGTTCATAATCGTGCTCCCGGACTTGGCCTTCACCTGTACAGGCACAATAGAGAGACCACATTTATCACTTCCGGCCCCAGTATGGCCACATGTCTCCAATGACACAGATGCATTATTGACTGACAATTCCTGTGTTTTAGATTTGATGTGTAGAACAGTTGGATGTTTGTGTTTACATATATCACATGTCAAAGGCTTGTCACATTCCCTGCTCATATGACCTCTCATCAGACAGCTGAAACACACTCTGCCTACATTCAAAGCCTCCAATTTCTCCCTGTGTGTCATCTCATCAAGCTGTGAAGCTGCAGACTCTTCTCCACCAGTGGTCTTTCAAAGAGGGGAAGCTCATTTTCGGCCTACATCATAAAAATTGTCCATTTATTTATATGTAAATTCTACATTCCTTTTCAAGGAAATGCTCTGTGACCCTGTCGTACCAACTAGGTGTCTTTTCCAGTGACTTGACCAGTGTCCTTTCAATGGCCAGCAGAGTTAAATATAATTGTATAAATGTAATAATATAATACATGTATTTATAATAATATAATAAAGTATAATACTACTACTAATAATAATATATATTTTTAATTATTTTAATAATTATTTTTTTAATTATTAATAATAATAATAATATAAAAAGTATAAGTAATAATATAATAAAGGTATAAATGTATAATTGTGTGAAATGTATTATGAAAATTGGCTAGCAATTGCGACAATACCAAGAAATAGTTTGCAGCAGTTTGTGTTTCTACTACACTTGAAAATTCCGCAATGGGACTAAGCTCGAACAGCTTCAGCATCAGCGACTTTTTATTGTATTAAATTGCTGTCAATCAAAAGGAGATGCAGCCTTTTGACAGACCCTTCAATCATCACGCAGAAGCCCGGAGTCCAGGCCAGCCCACTCCTCATTCACCCCCAGAGATGCTGAGCGTCCGTGGGCGGCACATAATCGCAGCATTTATCCAATGACCATCTAGTTTTGAAGCACTGAAAGAAACTGTTCAAAGCAGCCCCATAGAAGTCAATGGACGCTGGGCTTCAACAGGGAAATGCACTGTGACGCTACGGGAATGTATGAGAAGGAAATCGAGTCAGCTGACCTGATATATGTAACTGATTGTGAAAGAACTTGTCTTTGAGGTGAACGTTTTCTAACGAATTTTTTGTCAATAAAATGTTAACACAATTGTACATATTTGACCATTAATTTTTTGACATTATAGGGGAAGCCGAGCTTCCCTTGCAGTCTTAAAGAAATCCCCACTGTTCTCCGCTGAATGCTGGCTCTTACACACACAGCATGACTCTTCATCATTCTTTTGTGAAGCTGGCCCTCTGCGCTGTTGGTGCCAAACTGCTGATGTGGTTGGTCCTGAGGCAGTATTAATGGCAACAACAGTAGCTTGACCTCTTCCGGTATGTCTACTCTTGGGTTTAGAGGAAGGGTCAGGTGGCGCTGTAGGTCACCAAAGAGAGGATCAGACAGAATCTTTACCTGACGCTCAATGAAGGCCACAAAGTCTGGGAACATAGCTCTGTAACCACGGCGCTCCTGTAGCTCCCAGGCGACAGACCTCCATTTTTTCCTCAGTTTATATGGCAACTTCATCATTATCAGGCGAAGATTGGATGGCACATTCATCCCCTCCATATGATGTAAATCTTCCATGACATTGCAATAGTCCCTTAAAAAGATTGAAAAAGACTGCAGAGCATTAATGTCATCAACCCTCATTGTAGGCCACGTCATAGCTTTCCCCATATAAGCTACAGCAATTTTCATTTCATTTCCAAACTGTTCTTTCAATAGATTCTTTGCTCTCTCATAGCCCTGCCCAGAAGCCATGTTATAGCAACTCTGAACCAGGTCTCTTGGCTGCCCTCTGGTATGTTGCTCAAGGTAATAAAGACATTCTTGTTTATCTGTAGTTTTCCTTTCAATAGCTTGTTCGGAAGCTCTAATGAAGGCAGCATATTTAAGTGGATCACCATCAAACTCTGAGATAGCTTGTGGCGGTAGAGAGGCTAAGGCTTGGTTCTGAACCAGCTGAGCAGTGATGTTATTTTGCTGTTTCATAAGGTCATATAAAGTAGGGTGTTGAACATTGTCAAGAGAGGAATGATGATGCGACTGTAATTGCATATGTGTACTCCCTTGTGAGGTCAGTGGCTGAAATCCTGCTTTTAAAGCGTTGGTGAGTCTGGATCCGTTTCCCTGCACTTCAGACTCATGCATGTGGGTAGGCCAACTCCCTTGTGAGATCGACGGCTGAAGTCCTGCTGGTGCAACGTTGGTGGGTCTGGTTCCAAGGACGTTCCCCCGCACTTCAGACCTGTGAGAAGATGGTGCATATGACACTGAAGACAAAAGAGTTATCAGACCTTACTGAATACTGGGCTTGTGGAATGTGCGACCTTCCCTTAGGCCGTACAGCCAATGGCAGAGAATGGTCCTGTTGGAAAGAGACAGTTTTAGGAAGTTGCAAGACAGGAGCTGTGTTCAAATAACTTGATGTTTGTGATTTTAAATGAGCATGAAGATAGGCATTCATGGCATCTTCTCCATTATCCTCTTCATACTCATCCGAATCTTCACCACCACCCACATTTTCAAACACATTCAAACAAACAATCTAGCTGTTTCAGCAGCCAACTTGGCCTCAACCTCTAGCTGTTCCTTTTTCCTTTTCAGCTTTGCCTTTTCCATTTGAAGGGCTTCTTCTTCAGCATCAATGTCATGCATTTTTCTCAAAGCAGCTGCAGATTGTAAAAGTGTACCCCTTTCAGCCTTTGCCTTTAAACATACAGAAATAATACTTGAAGCCTTTGAATGGACAGAAGAGTGATCTTTATGTTTTGACCCTTTACTTGAAACATTGGATATACTATCTTCAGGCCTTATGTCAGGCCTTATGTCAGAATTTGTTATAAACAGCACATCAAGATTCTCGTCATAAATTTTTGCAGCAGCATCGGCCAACCATTTCTTCACATAATTCTCAAATGTATTAATTTCCTCTGTTTTCTGTGCAAGCCAATGTTGTTGCTTGTCGTGTTCAGGATCTGGCATAGGCATTCCCAGCAAAGTAGTTTGAGTTTCTAAAGCCTCATTGCACAACGTGGCATATTTGCTTAGACATTTCTTCACATCAAACACAGTTTGAGATGTTCTTTTCCCAGAAAGAACCTCATTAATCCTTTGCTTAATTTTATTAGCTTGCATAAAATGTGATTTCGGATTTTCAAACAACATTGTAAATCCTTTAGCTGTTAATTTTCTTGTGCGTTTCCCCGAGTCATCAACAGCAGCACTAGACTTATCAGAAATATCATTTTCGTCTGTAGCCACAAAGCAATTTTGGCTTTATCGAGCAAGGTTTCTTCCTCTGCTCTCATCTTTATGCTTTATGCGTCAAGTTCAAAGCACTCAATGAAAACAGCACAATTAACTTTACTTATGCAGAAGCAACCAACAGTACACACGACACAGCACTTTCAATTTTACGAAGCAACAACACTGAAACAGTCTTTCATTTAAATTTCGAGAGTCCACCTTTTTCCAATTCCATCAGCAGAAATATATGAAAGTGTACCCACCAGCTTTCCGTGATTGCGGTCTGCATGAGGACTTACAGGTGTTTCAATTATGACTTTCAGGCTCCACGACAGGTAAGCAGTCCAATGAGATGGGCAGTCCTTTCAATATCCAAACGATCAGGACACTCCTGTCCAGTTCAGAAGCGTATCCAAAACGAAAAGGAATCGGTTCTTACTTTGTAGAGGCTATCCTATAAGCCTCGGCATAGATGGCATGGTGTTCTCAACGCGTAGCAGAAAAATCCTGAGTCCAAACATTAGCTCTCTTTTGGTGGTGTTCTCGTTTATTATAAATGTAAAAAAGTGCCGCTCAATCAGTGACCTGAACTGGCGGGAGGGAGCCTACATTTGTAATATTGAGTTGAGGTAGAGATAAGCTGTTCCACTGGTAGTGCTGAAAGCCAGCATTGAAACTTTAAATTTAAATTCTGACCATAACTGGGAGCCAGTGGAGTGAGACCAGGAGGGGTGTGACATGAGTTATCTTTGTCTGAATGAAGACTAAATGTGCCGCCGCATTCGGTTTTTGAGATGTGGGTGGAAATTCTCAGTTGGTCGTCAAACATAACCCCCAGGTTCCTTGATGTCCTGTGTTGGACTAAGCTGGCAACCTACACCCCAACTGCTGAGAACATCACATCTTTCAAGAAGCAGCTGAAGACACATCTCTTCCGCAAGTACTTAATTACCCCATACTCTTAAACTAATGCACTTAAACCACACACACACACACAGGAACGGACTGACAAGCTGTGCATTCGGGAAAAGTCCAGGGCAGGGTTTCCCGATAACGATGTATCTTAGCTCTTAAGAGCGCTTTCTACGTGCAAAGTTACGAACGCTCGCAGCAATTCCACCAGCGTTCCCAAAAATGCACTTAACATGAACGCGCGAGAACGCGCTCTACGTGCTACTTAAGAGTCGCTGCCCATTCGCGAAGTGCTGAAATATAACCTTATATGGAATCGTATTCTGAACGTTTAACCTAATAATTGTCATCTGTTGTGGATTAGCAATCAAGACAAGTATATATAAAGCACCTACAGGCGGAGGCACTGACAAAATGGCTGGAGAAAAAAAAAAAAAAAAAAAAAAAAAACACACGAAAAGATACCTTTCAAAAAGATGAAATTAATGTCCTTTTAGAGGAGATAGAGCAAAACAAATATGTAATTTTTAACAGATTTAAAGGATTTATTTTATTTATTTATTTATTCATTCATTTAATTTTGATTAAAATTATTAGATTAAATTATTTCTATTTTTTTTCTGACCTTTTTAATTATTTAATTTATACATTAATTTAACCAACAACAAAAAAGAGTAATAACGTGTACAATAAAGTACAATCAAAACCTTATATTATAATCACATACATTTGAATAAAGTTAAAGGTGTAATCTGCCAGTTGTCCTGCAGGTGTCCTCATAAATCTGTCTTCTTACGATGCACTTGGGGATGTACGATTACTCCAGAGCACTCGTAGATCTACGAAGATTTTCAAGTGCTACTTAAGCTACGATGCTTTTGGGAAACAGACCGTAATATTAAGATCAGTCGTACGATCGTTTTTACGATCAACTTAGGCTTACGATGCTTTTGGGAAACGCAGCCCAGAACGGCCGTCCAACCAAGGGCAGTCGGCACAAAAAAAAGTCTAATAAAGCAATATGAACAGCCAACAGCAGGGGCACTTACGATCACTTATATGCTACGTGTAAAAAAAACTGGAAGAAGAGTCAGCCTACTATCCAATTTGTGATTGGTCCCTGACCGCACAGTCGCATCAAAATCGCATCAAATCGCCGGCAGAATGGCTAGCAGAAAACCTAAGGAGAAAGGTGGATGGGAAAAAGTAAAAGAAAAGAGGGCCAAGTCTCTCGAGACGTATGCAGCAAAATGTAAAAAGCTCACAGAGCTTTTTGGTTGCAGTGCAACTACCAGCAGGACTGCATCGCTTAGCCAGAGTGTAGAGGACTAGCAAGTGGAAGCTGAGCCTGAGCTTCCATAGCCTGGTCATGATGAGGGACAGACAGCAGAGTTAACTTCACATCAGTAAGAGGTCCTGGTAAGTGCCAGTAGCAGGACACATTATAATAGGCTGCCTTTATCCCTATCTTAGCGAATTGCATAGTCAGCTATCAAAATGGGTGTGCAACATGAATATTATCGTGCCATTTAGTGCTGTCAAACTTAACGTGTTTAATAATTTCTGTTAGGTTTATTTGAAACATTAAACGCGTTCGAAATTTATCGCGTATTGACCGCGATTTCACTTTGTTGTATATGAGAGGTTGTAGTGAGCTCACTTTTTCTGCAAGGATGAAGACTATGGTATTGAATTAAACGGGAAAACATCAGGCATGCATTGCTACCACTCTAAACGTGCTAACAAACAGGGAAGGGGGCTAAATAATTCACCAAATTTTAGTTTAACCAAAAAATCCTAGCTTGCACTTTCTGTCTGTCTTCCATCAGAGTGCAGTTTTTCCTTGTCTTTCATATTTGTGTTTACTATTGTGGAACTGGCAAAAAACTGGTGGTTGGTTGTGAAAGCTTCACAGACTTTATTTTCAATGCAGATGTAAATGGCATTGTACATTTTTTGTTTTTATTTGAAGGCTGAGGCTTCGTTAATAAACATAACCCCAATTATCATCATTGGTTTTGAGATGTTACCTGCTGTGAATACCTTGTCTGATAGGCTACAGTATGGTGGCATAGTATCAGGACATCCTGGCTAGTCTCTGTCGTGCACGGCTAGGGGCGAATGGCCGGATGATGGGAATATTTGGGAGAAAGTCCAGGGCTGTTTTTTAGCCACAGTCTGTCCCTGCACACACACACACACACACACACACACACACACACACACACACACACACACACACGCGCACACACACACACACACACACACACACACGCGCGCGCACACACACACACACACACACACACACGCGCATTATCCTCTGCATTCTTCTTTTATCTTGCTGATTTCATAATCTAGTTGTCTAATAAACCTGGCAGTGTACTACAGTGATTGTTGGCTCTTTAATGAAATATTTGTTATTCTTTTGTGAGTCATCATGGATAAAACATCATACTTTCATAAATCTAAATGTAATGTAAAAAGGTTTTCAAATGGATTTGTCAGTCCAGTCATTGCTCCTGCTTCCGAAACAATTCATTCTATGCTATTGGATACCAGAATGTGAAGGACAGCAGCTGCATTAGATCATAATGATTGATCAGAGATTCAACAACTACACAGAGGTTCTACTTATTGGCCAGACAAACCTGTTTGGCTGTTACGAGTGTATCGTGTGTGCATGTATCTCAATACTGAGTGGTAATCAGACTTGTACATCTCTCAGCGCTGTAAATTCCCACACCTCTGACAGACAGATAGCCTACTCTTTACACTTGCATACACACTCCTAATCTCCCTTCCCAGAAGGCCAGATCACAGAGCATAAATACACATGTACGACCTAGCAGGAGATTGATGGTGAATTGATGGTATGTTGTTGTCTTCTTGCATACTGCAAAATATTTTTTTTTTCAACACAGTTTAATAGTTAAATAAACTGTTTTGTAACTAGGAATCCATCCATCCATCTGTCTTTGTTCAAATGTTTGAAGTCGGTAGGGTGAAAATTATCTTATGCTCACCAAGGCTGCATATATTTGATACAGTAAAAATACAGTAAAAACAATAATATAATGATATTATAAAACAATAACATTATAATAGATATAACATTATATATCTTTACTGTCATCAATTTAATCACTGCTGAATAAAATTGATTTCTTTAAAAAGGTGTTTATGTAACAGTATTACATATAACTTTAAAATGTATGCGTTCATGTTTAAGTTCAAGACTTTCAATTTGACACCATTGGCAAAAAGTTAATTTTAGTCTCTGGTTGTAATCAACTATTGGCATGTTTATGTCTATAAGTCTGTGCCACATAATCATTTTAATCATCATGTAATCCCACATATGCATAGTAAATTATTTGCCAGATCTTCTGATTCTTTTGCACAGCTTTAAAAGTCATTAATTTGGTCTAATGGTTAAAACCTGCTGTAATGGCTGTGCTGACTGCACAATAATTAATGTGCGTCTCTTCCTCATTCTCTGGCATTTTCTTTTCTTGCGCTTCAAGTCAGCCAATTAAATTATTTACTCAAGACAAGACAATTAATCTGACTGGTGAAAGATGTGAGACGCTAATTCCTAATTACTAGAGTGTAAATACATGAAATTCACAGAGAACAGATAGAGCCAGTGTGGTGCTAAGTGAACTATACGGTGGGTTGAGCTGTGAATTGTGTAATGATTTAAAACAATCAATGAGCAAACATAATAATCTATAACAGCAAGTTAATTTCAATGTGTATTACAGTCACTCAGTGGATAGCATCTTGATCTTTAGCTACTTTTGAGGCTTTTGCTGTCTGGTCTAATACGGAAAAGCCTTTCTGAACCTACCTTTTAAAAGTCAATTAAAAGTCTTTTGTTTTAAAATGACACAGGCTTTTATAGCCTTGGGCTCTTTTTCTTCGCCATGCGCAATTAGAAGCGAAAAAATCTCCCCTCACCTCATGCAGTCCGATTTACACACTTAATTACATTGTGTTAGCAGACCCTCGGGTATGGCAATCTTCCAGCTTAGCCACAGTCACTCTGGGCCACTGCTGTTGTTCAACCAAATCAAGACCTGTAATTTTTATTTGGGCATGAAACATTTCGGTAAATAAAAAACAGGGAAAATCTGGACTGAAGGGATGGATTCAAGGACCTTGGGCGGTCTCCTCTGCAATGGGATGACTATTTGATCAGGGTGATGTCAGGCCAGAGCCTGGCATCCTTGGCACAGGTTTATAAATCATAGTAAATCAGTGCACAGTGGACAGATGATGAATACTGATCGGCAGAGGTCACACTTACCTGATTACACTTTGTCAAATGTATAAATTGTAAAATGTTTTGCTGTGTAAACATATTTCCAGTGCAGTATCTATATTTCCAGTACAGGAAAATAAGACTCAAGCCTGGGACACACCAAGCCGACTTCAAAGAACTAGCGGCGATGAAAAACAGCGGTGTTGTTACTTTGCGCTGGCTCCATCTGGACCGAAAAGCTGCGCTTGAACACACAGCACAGACTACAGCCGACTGCATACTAGCATGTGCGTTCTGCGCCTGCATGTAAGGAATTAACTGTCTATATAAGCCGATATCAATAGTCTATATTCGTCATTTCATTCAAAAGGAGAAACCAAAACAAGGATAAAGATATACAAAACATAAACAAAGCAGTGCATGCTTACCATTTTGAACATCAGTTATGTTGATAACTTTCTTCATTTGCTCATGTTGTCATGAAAATATTAACATTTTGGAATGCTCGGTTAGGATAACATAAGATAAGCCTTCTGCCTGTGTCGTCTTGATTCACTTGGTCTCTTTCATCACTTTCGCTTTAATTCTCATGTACTGACTCCTTTGCTAAACTGAATATCTAATCAGAGTTCCCACTCTCTCCGATGTGAACATGCTGAATCAGGCAAACTGCTGCTGATGTGAGCCTGACAAGACAAAAACTAGCAAGAACTAGCAAGACACATGCTTGCCGATGACCCGACATTGGCTGATAGCCGACCGTCGGCTTGGTGTGTCCCGACCTCCCAGTCTCTCTCTTGAAACCAACATGGAAGTGACTTAAACTGCAATTCATCAACTGGCCACTAGAGGTTGGATGCAAAAGGGAGTTGTAGATTTGAAAATCATGCTTTCCCTGTTATTGTTGAATCACGGAAGCTACACCAGATATTTTGCCCAGAGATTTCTATTTATTAGTTTATACATGTATCAGACAGAGAGAAACATGCATATAAGAATAAGGCTACAATTAATTGTAGGGGATTACAACAAAAGGTTAATCATATTTGTTTTTTCATTCAACGTGAAAAAAAACTAAAACAAATTGGGTTCCACTTTATTTTGGTGGTCCCATTAACACATTCTGTTGAATATAAGTAACATTGCTCCAACATGTCATTTTTTTTTGCATTTCTTATCTACTTATGTCGCTAGTAACCACAATCAATGTCTTTTTTTTCAACATATCCCATAATTTAAAAAATATCGGCCTCTACCAAATGGTTGAGATGGCACTTAAAGGTAAAATAAATTGTATACACATTTTCATATTAACTATGAAAATATGAACTATAATACTAATTTATTTAAAAACATAATCAAAATAAAATATTTGTGTGTATTGAATCTTCTTTATTTATTGAATTATGCTATTAAATATTTCAGGTTTTCATTTTAACACAGGAATTTATTATATTAAAACAATTATTGTTTTTTAACAATAAACAAAAATAAATAACACAAATAACTAAAAGTAACAAAACCAAATACATTACATTCTTTCTGCATTCAAAGGCTAAAAAAACTAAATAAATAGCTAAATATAGTAATATAATGGCATTTTAGGCTTTTATGTTTCAAGAAACGCACCGTCAAGTGTGGTAGAGCAACAGGATTTTTTTTCTTTGCCCATCATAATTTATGATCAAAACCTTTTCTAATCTTGACAAAACACATATTGTTAGAAAGGTCTGAGTCTCAAGGTTCCATATTTTGTGACAGAAGTGATATTTGGACAGATATTTATTAATTTGTTACGGCAGAATGCATACAATTAAATTCAATGGAATGTATGTCACCTGGTGGCTATTTTTGGTAATATGCCTAAACAAAATATCATGGGAACTTACATTTTTGTGATATCAACTTCAAATTTGGAACACAACTTGGATAGATATATGGCTTTGATTTTATAGTAATTTTATAGTAAAAAATATTTTGTAAAATATATATTTTAAATAAAAGAAAAAATATTAAGTACAGTATATTTGATTTACTGTAAATGTAAACTTCCATTACTTTTTCATACTTTCATTTTTAGTTAACTGTTATGTGACAAATAAACCGTTTGGTTGAGCATGTTTTTGAAAAATTATTAAAAACATACTAAAGTTTTTTCATGGCACCAAGTAACATAATTTTGTAAAGTTAGGGCTCTTACAGTGTAATATGTCAAACAAATATGCTTACCTTGCAAAATTTCACCAAAAACAGTTTGTTTCTGAAATCTATGTTTGAGGAAGTGCTGTGACGAGTGCTGTTGATTGACACTGTGGCATAACATACCTCAGCCAGATGGTAGAGATGGCTCAATCAGCTTGAATTAAAGGGTTGGTTGATTATGATTTCACTTTTCTAACTTTAGTTGTGTGTGTAATTTTGCTGTTTGAGCATAAACAACATCTGCAAAGTTACAATGCTCAAAGTTCAAAGCAAAGGAAGATATTTGCTTTTAAAGAAATAATTTTTTAAGGACTACAGCAAACGGCTGGTAGGGACTACACAAGCTTCCTCCAGGTTAGTGACATCACTAACCCTGTAATTTACATAAACCCCACCCCCGGGAACAAGATTTATAGATTATCATGACAGAATATGCTAATCAATGACTAGAGATAACTACACATAAGCTACCTAAATTCATCAACTAACCATTTAGAAATGTCCTGTTGCATTCTACATGTTGTCACTTCTTCTTGAGTCTCTCCATCATTGTCTGACATTGTCTTTCCAGTGCATGTCTGTGTGAGGTAAAAGGACACAAGCTCCGCCCCCTGTGCTGAGAGCAGCAGCTCATTTGCATTTAAAGGGACACACAAAAACGGTGTGTTTTTTTTGCTCACTCTCAAAAAGTGACAATTTTAACATGCTACATAAAAATATATGTAGGGAATTTTGAGCTAAAACTTCACATACACACTCTGGGGACATCAGAGACTTATTTTACATCTTGTGAGTGAAAAGGGCATTATACCACCCCTTTAAGTTAGGAACTCCTCTCAATAAAATATAGTGACTCAAAATATGCTCAACCATTTGGTCGAGCAGGCAGACAATTAATATCTGCTAACTCTTTATTGGGATGGTCCCCCAACAGACATTCTATTGACTATAAGCAACTTTGCAATACATGTCAACTTATTCTAACCCTAACTTTACCGGAACAGTACACTTCTCTACTAACACTCTAATGAGAGTTAGTTGGCATGTAGTTGCAAAGTTAACAAAGTCAACAGAATGTTCAAAATGGACCATCAAAATAGTTGCAACTTCAACAGCATCGACTCAAGGAACCATCAAGACATTCTCCTGAGACTGCATCTGGGTGCTCTTTCAACGGCCTTGACATTGCAAGTATCAAACTAATTAGACAGAGGTTTAGTATGATCTGTGAACCCATTTGTTAACCAAAGGTGCTTTGGAGTAAGAAACTGATGGGTCTTTCAGATGGTTAAATGACTCTTCTCATTAGCTTAATTTTCCTATTCTTTTCCGGTTTCATTCACTTTCACTTTTCCATTTCCCATGTAAGTGAGATTTGTGCGTACGATGGTTTATTCTCTCACACAGATTCCACAAGCTGATAAGTAAGGTGGAGAGGAAGTTCTCAAAGAAAGACTTATGACTGTATCTCTAGCCCGTAATGGTGAGAGAGAGATGGCCAGTGCAAGGGCTGATGACAGACATCATGGAGGAGAGATGGAGGGTTGTTCACAGGGATAACAAAGTCCTCTGCTAAATGTACACAGGTAAAAACATCACTAAACTAACTCCCTCTCTCTCCATCCACTCTTATCTACTGCCTCCAGGCCAATTTTTATTTTTATTTTTTTCTATGATGTGGTGCAGGACGAGTGTGCACAGGTACTAGGTTGATCTCCTAAATGAAAAATCAATGGAACCGACAGTGTATTGGAGAGGAAAGACAGAATTTATCAGTGACATATTAAACAAGAGAGTGTTGATGTTGCTGAGATGCTTTTAAAGCAAATGCCTGTGCAGTAATGAATACAAATATCTACCTCAAATACACACCCCACCTCATTGAAAAACACTGATTATGTGTTGAGAATGCCAATGTGTATTTTTCTTGTGTCCACAAGTTCATAAGAGGGAGAGTGGGCTGAAATCTACATGCAAAATAGAACCACATGCATCACTTATTATCTCTCTTACTCTCAGTATTTACCTTGTTTTCCCTCCCTACAAAGCCTAAAGAGTTTTAATTTGCAGATTGCATTAATATGGTAATGTATTAATCATATTTAATTTGAATCCTGTTTACAGAAGATAGGAGATCATAGTCTGCTTTCTGAGATCTAAACTTGTGAAAGTAAATATACAGACAACTTTCATGTTGACAGTCTACTTAAATAGGTTTAAAACAGATATATTCATTGTAGTGCAATGGGGTACCAGGTGTAGGACTACAAATTAGTTGGACTACAAACCCCATATGTCAAGACACTAAAAAAAGAAACCCAACTTTTTGGGCTTACTCTATGTGGTACCATCTGCTGAGCACCCAGCAAACACAAACGTTCCCCTAACAATCCCATATGGTTCCCATTTGGTTATTTTTTGGGGGGAACCAAATAAGAACATTCCCTATTAGATCTTTTTTTTTTTTTTTTTTACCTAAACGTTCCCCTGCAGGTTTTTGGGGGGTTTATTTTTATAACCTAAAGAGAACGTTCCCAGAACGTTATTGAGAGTTTTGAGAATATGGATAAGATCATGAATGACCAAGATATTGAATATACTGTACTGGGGATGAGCTCTGATTATGACAGTGATGATGGTACAAAGCATCTGCTCAAATTGAACTTCCAAGTTCCAAAAGGGAACAAAATATGCTGGGGAATTTTATACTGTTAGACATCCATCCTTGTTAGATATAGATCTGTGTCACCAAAGACCCAAATATATAATGATGATTGGCAAAACATTCATGCATTTAAGGGTTGACATTATAAAAAGACACAATGTTTTCATTCAATGCAGAATTTGTTCATCGCAACTCCAACCATCAACTCTTCTGACTTCCTCCCTTCTCCTGTTTGCTCTGCGTGTCCTCTCCGGCTCAGGGCTGTCAGGCCACAATCGGCACTTCAGCCATGGGAACAAAGTCAAACCAAGCATGCAAGTTCATCACCAATTCTTCAGTCAATGCTGAATAAATCATTTGAGACTCATGGGACCAGCAAAAGCCTTTTTCAGGAACTTAACGAAATGTTTCACTGCAAAGGCCATGCAAGTATACATTTAATGAGGTGCTCTGAAAATGATAAGCTGATGGTTCTTTTCATAGTTGAATGGATCTTTTCCATAGTTCTATTTCCTGCTTCTGGTTTAATTCTGTAACTTACCATTTTACCTATGCATGTATATATGTGTGTTTAGTTTAGTTATGTTTGTGATTTAATAAAACTTGTACACAATACGTATTTGATTCTGATTCTCTGCTTGCAACAAAGTTTATTTTACAATTTAGATTGTGACTACAGGCTCTCAGCAGTACTGTACAGTAAGAAAGACATTTCCCTTCCCCGGAAATGAACATTTCATAGAATTAATAAACAATTAACACCGAGTGTTCACGGGACGAACAGGTGGATTGATTGTAAAATTAATTTTACTACATTAAGTTAATTCTATTAACTGATGCAAATATTCATACAAGTTATGATTGATTATTAATATTTCTTTAGAGCTAATTTGCTACACATATATACATTATCCTTCCCCTTCACGTCACAATTTTAATTTATGCTTTACCTTTGCAGTTTAAATAAACCATATATCACAAGGCATCTTGCTTTATTATTATTATTATTATTATTTATGAATATATTAAATAACAAAACTTCAGCAACATAAGTGCAGATCCTCTGAGCGCAACTGATGATGCTTTAAAGTGATGCTCAAATGATCAAGAATATTCCAATATACAAATAAGCTTTAAAGGTTGTATCAGTGATTTCAGGCCCAAAAAAAAGGATCACATTCATCTAATCTTTACTAACGATCCGCTAGCTGCCCGCCCCATAAGCATGCCGTCAAAAAAAAAACGTGTCTCTGTAGGCAGCCTAGGCTCTGAGATCTGCACACAAAAACAATTGGTTTCACCAACCACTCAAAACCAAAACAAATAGTGTTCCAACCAATCACCGACAGGGGGAGGGTGTTGTGAGGTTGCACGCGAAGTCGGAGCTGAAGAAGAAGCTGACCAATTAATACGAATTCGTATGACCTCACTCGTATGAATTTGAACGATTTGTCTAAACCACAGTGATGGGTAGGTTTAGGGGTGGGGTCAGGGGTAGGTCATATTTGTCGAATTGCTGTGAGATCAGGTTGGTATATCCTGACACTATTTTTATGATTGGACATTTGACACAAAATCTACACTGAGATATAGCTCATGTGATAAGTAGCCTCATGTCCTCTTATGCTGATATAAACCACCTTGAAGACTTGGCCTTGTCCTTGGTATTAAAAAGTTTAGCACAACTGCCTTTTGATTAAAAAAATAAATAAATTCCAAGGAGTAAGACAGCGTCTTTTAAATATTGCTCACTTCCTAAAATTAGACTAAACCTTGGTTTAAAGCATTATAAAATCTCAAGTTTTTTCAACTGATAAGAGCAGAAAATAAATCTTGAGTCTTGAACAAACTCCATTGAGGGGTCAGAGGGCCACTGGAAGCCATCAGAGGCAGAATGTTTCGGAATAACTATTGAAGGGTAGGAGGTCACTAGTAAACCGGAAGTTGCTATAGTGTCTCATGAACCAAAGCTTTCTGACTCAATTCAGACTGGGGAACCCCAAATGTAGTGATTCAGGTAGTTAGTAGTAGTATTTTAGCCTTTAGTTAAATACAATTGTTATGTGGTGATTATTTTATGATTATTTCAATTCCTTTTCTATGTAAAACACTTTTTCCATTGTGTATGAAATGTTCTATATAAATAAATTTGCCTTGCCTAATTGCATTATGCATTAAATCATGAAGACTACAGCTCCAACTGACTTTCCCAAAGAAATCTGTGTGGTTTAATGATCAAAACCTTTTTTCTGCATGCAAATGAATGTGTATTGGAGGGACTTTAAAGGAGCTGCTTTTCCCTGGTTGCAAGGCGCCCTGTTGCTTTTGCATCCTTTTCAGGAAACTTCAGTTCTCTGATTTATTTGTTTATTAATGACAGACTTTTTTTTTTCTCTTTTTTTTTTTATTGCCCCATGTGTAAACTGAACAGAATTTTGGGTATGTGTCCAGACTCATTAATGTTGGTCTTTTGAGTGCAAAATGGTTGAAATTAAAGATAGAAGAGATGGGAGATATTTGAGTAAAAGCCAGAGAATAAAATCTGGAACAAGAAAGTTACAAATGAAGACTTCAGATGCAAAAGCCTCTAAGTGCCATCTGAAATTTTCTTCTAAAATTAGTATTTTTTACAAGCTCGTATGTTTAAGTTCAGTAATTTCACTTTAATGACAATTAATAGGTCATTTTCATTGCTATTAAAGTGAAATAACTGAACATAATCACACAAACATTCAGGAAATTTCAGATGACACTTAAGGGCTTTTGCATCTGAAGTCTTCAAATTTCAACTGAATAAAATTATATTTATTTTATAGCATGTTCTAAAACACTTGATTCATGGAAGTTCACAATCATCATACCCCCACCCCCCCAGTACTTTCATCAATAAAATGTCACTCTTCTCCCAGTCCATTTAATGAAAAAGCATTACCCACATCCAATCCCATGGGAGACCCCTCCATATACGACCACCCTCAGAGCTCTGATGGAGAGCTCATCCAAAGTCAATGCACACATGATCAATCAAATCCAGGGAACAAAGGCTAAAATGCATTGATCCACGGATGTAGCATGACATCTCCAACTGGCATAAATTAATTGAGCTTCATGAGTAAATGGAACTCAAGTCAATTAATGTTGTAGCTTCACTGACGTCGCTATAAAATGATGGGTTGGGGCCATTAGGTGACTGGTAAAAGGGATAGTGTTTATGGCAGCTTAAAATGTGTGAAAAAATAAATTTTATATAAAATCTGCATATAAAGATTAGATAATACAACTTATCTAAAAATCTTGACATATGCCCTAACACTAATGAGAAAAGTAGTGCCACAAGTTGGCTGCGTACATGCATGAAGATTCAAACAAAATAGCCTTTAATCCAAATATAAATATATAAAAAAAAAATATATATATATATATATATATATATATATATATATATATATATATATATATATATATAACAGGAGAACTCAGGAAAGCAGACATAACATACTTTAACATTGACAAGAACAGACACCAACTGAAAGAAACAGGAAGTATAAATACTATAACAAATGAGGGTGCTGATGAGATAATTAATAGGACACAGGTGAATATAATGACTAAATAAATAACTTGACTGGAAAACAATTGCTGAGTCCCAATTCACATACTATCCGTCCTAAATAGTATGCAAAACTAGAATTAGTACGTCCCAAATCGTAGTATGTTGAAATGAGTATTCCAAAGATCCCCGGATGGTCTACTATTTCCGGTTAGAATTCGAAGTGCAGATCAATCATAGACAAAGAAATGGACACAGCGACCCCATTGGATTCAACGGAGAAAAGTGAAGTCAATTAGAAGCTCTTACTTCCTGGGGGTCGAGCGTACTGCGCAGACTCAAACTGAGTTTGACGACGTAGATGTGACGTGAGCAACCTGTCTGTCTTCTAGTAGCTGTCCCAAGAGAAATCTGAATCATTCCCTTCCGAAGCTTGCAGAGATGGAGAGCGTGAGTAGGAGTTGTCCATGAGCTAGGAGCAGGAGAAACTTTTGCTATGTATTCTGATTAATTATTTTTGTCACTTTCACGTCCCTCCGATTGCCCGCGAGCTTCTCCTCCTGTCCATGCGGTAATTTCTCTACTGTGCGACAGAGAGTCGCGTGGTTATGACGCTATTGTTTGCCTATTTTTACAAAAATTGCTTCTACGGAGCCATAACGTAAGATACAAGGTAATGGAGCCTTTTATACATTTTCGTGTTTCTTTAGAAATAAATAATGGACAAATGGAGTCTTTAAACGCCTCAGATGTAAAGTTATTCGCTGTCAAAGTGACGCCAAAATGAATGGGAGTCAATGGGATGCTAACAGCAGGTGGGGGTCCGCTAGCCAATGGTGGCGCCCCGGGGAAACTTCAAAATAATATGAAACCCTGCCCCCCTGAGATCAATGCACACTCTAACGGCTAATATTGCCCACAACCCATTGCGTGCGGGAGGGAGGAGCTTTGTGGTGATAGTGGTGATGATGTAAACATGGCAGTAGGATGTGGAGATGCGCCCTCAGTTTTTAAGTGTAAGAATTTAAATGTTTAACCCTGATTAAAGTTATATTTGACCACACTGACTTGTTTGTTGTAATACTGTGGCTGTACAAATGTTAACGTTATCAGTCCAACTAAAAGACACGTGGTTACTACACTTTTACTATAGTAAAAGCATGGTTCATTTTCATCGGGGTAATGATAAAATTAAGTATAAAATATGTTAAATAATAGTTATACTATAAACTTTAAATATTTTAACTCAGAAAATAAGTAGTTTTCGTTACACACATTGCACACGGTTGCACATGAACGTCAGAACCAGCCGCCTCACAAGCAACCTGCGTTTGGTTGATCTATGACGACGCCCTGCTTCACTCCTCAATTTGGTAGAACACATTGTAAATGTATTGTGGAAAAAACGATGAGGAAAAAAAGATGGGAATAGTAAATAAAATTATATTGGACATACTGTATAAGAATGAATGAAATGTAAAATGTTTTGTTAACAGTCTAGGCAACTAGGCAACCACATTCAAGTTCACGTTGCATGACGTCATCGAAGTATGTCCAGAGAATGTCTAATATGAAGAGAACTGGCACTCTCTGGTTACTTCCGGTTTCTGGACTGGCTGCAGTAACACGTCTCTGTCCATGGGGGGGCGCTTGCAGGTGAGTGCAGAATGAATGGAGGTCTATGGCACTATACCCATCAAAATCCACTTTTCTCAGGATATAATTTTTTTTCTAGTAATTTGAATGTTGTATTCGAAAGGAGATGCAAATAAATTACACATTGCTGGGTGCTAGATTTTTTAGAGTCACTTATTTGCTTTAAAAAGTCTTTTAAAGTGTCAATGACGTCATACACATCGTACGACCAGAGATACTGCTTTACGGCAATCCTTCAGTCACTTTGGTGCTTTCACGCTCTTCTCTCGAGGCATCGACAACACAGCTGACACAGGTAAACACACGTGCTAGAAGAGTTTTAGTTTTGTTTGTTTCTGGTCCCGCTTCGGATGCCACGATGCCATCAAGTGGTATCTCCGGTCGTGATCAGTCCTTCACTGACCAATCAGCGTTCATTAGCAGAATGCTAGCGTGTTATGGGCAACAACAACTCAACCTGTAAGAAATCCAAAGGACATAAGTGCTTGTTCATTCAACTTTCGACCTATAACCCATGTTGAACTTGCAAAACCTACAATAAATTCTGAGATTTCTCAACGGCAATCGGGTGAAAGAGACAAATTTAGCCGTCTCGCCCCATTGACTCCCATTCATTCTGCACTCGCCCGCGATCACCTCCAGTGGAATTCTAATGGAACTGCAACCAAGATCGATACAATGGGGCTAATAGGAAGTGCCAAGGCTCTCCGTAGACGGGCTCTGGTATGTCCCAGAACGTGCATACTCTTTTGCTACAGACTCAAAAGTATGTACTTTTTCCTCACAAAAAAAGTACATACTTTTAGATCGTAGTATAAGTAGGCGAATTGGGACTCAGCATAGGACACAGGACAGAACCAAAAACACAGTGAAGGATGGGCACACATAGGCTACATGTGACCGGTAGATTCAGGAAAAAATATTTTTTAGTCAGATCTCTTGAAATGAATCAGTTGAATAATGATTTAAATTATAGTTTGTTTCTTATATAAAATGTAAAAGGTAAAATCATTTGTCTTCAAAAGATGTACACTGCCGAACAAAAGTCTGGAATCTGTATTTTGGTGTCAGGATTTGTTAATGCTTACATAAGAAGTCTCCTATGCTCATCAAGGCTGCATTTACAGTAAAAACAGTAATATACACTCAGGGTCGGCGCCAGGACATACGGAACGAGGGGGCCTCGTTGTGTCACTGGGGGGGCATACCTCTCCCACCCTCAATAATAATAATACACCCACTTTTAATTAAAACAACAACAACAACCTCTATAAATCCATGATTGCTTGAATGATCAAGCACATTAGGTGTTTTAGACGAATACAGATTATTATGAATAAAGAGCAGAAGTTGACTGAAAAAAAATACTTAACGTCATGACGTACAGTCAGATTTCAATCAATTACATACAAGCTGCTAGTGACGTAATTTATTTAATCGCCTGTCGCGAGTGAAAATGCAAAGTTGCAAAGCTGATTTTATTCTAGTAAAACTAAATTAATTTACAAATATATATTTATATATATATATTTTTTAAATAGGCCTATATATATATATCGTCGCTGTCGGGCGGAATCCTCGTATCTCTCAGGAAATTAAAAAAACGGCATTTTTTTTTAGTTATTAAAGGAGCATTGCGTAGGTTTTTACTTAAAAAAATCTTTAAGATAGAGTTTTCATTCGTACATGTTTGAGCCAACCATGATGTAATAAAAAGAATGACACCTCGACTGTCCACCACGGTTGCCTCTATTAGCCTGTAGGCTCAATCGTGTGTGGAGGAGTCGGGCCCGAATCGGCGCGAAAATTCACAAAATGTGACGTCATGCGCGTTCTCGTCTACTTGGGCTTACAACCGTACGGCACTGCAGCCATTATAGTAATCAGCGGCAATCGGTGTTTTCAAATGGACTCTGCGGATGGAAAGAAGCGACCAGCCCCCAGCACAACTCAGACACCCACGGACACTCCTCGGAAGTGTAAAAAAAATGAACGAATTATTTACTATGACAAGTGTTTTTAGTGCAAAATTTCATGTGGTATTCTGAATGAAAATAAAGCATGACAAGCTCATACATCAAGGTTAGAGTTCCTTTACCTTTAATACCATAATGTTATTGCTATTCTACAAAATAGTATAGTACAACTATAATAGTTGTTGTACTGTATCTAAAAATAAGCATAACGTCTTCAACTCAGTTATTAAATTTAGCGTTACTCTACAATAGTCAAAATAAGGGGTCTGTGAGTGCTGGGAGTGTGTGTTACAGTGTTGTGTTAAAATACTTTTAGAAGTAGACTTTAGTTGATAATATAAAGCAGCACTGCAACATTTTACTAAAATATGGTCTGTCAAACAATAACCTTACAGTACTGTAACTTTTCTTACCTCAAACATTATGCTGGTGAGTGGTGAATCTCGATGAACCGTCAGTGGTTGCCGCGGCAACCCTGGTTGATGTGGTCGTGCTCGTACGAGCGTGCGCACCGAGAACGAGCATGAGACTGTCTGCAGTTCCTCTAACGGCCACTGGTGTCAGTAACGGTTAGAAATTTCAGAACTTACGGAATGCTCCTTTAAACATTGTATCGTTAAAGTTGGTATTTTACCTTATATTGCTATCCTATACTGTTGTGTACCAACATTAACACAACATTTCCCCAAAATCATGTTTAATCGGAGATACGAGATTTATGACTTGGGAGCAGGGAGATACGAGGTTAATTCACTGTTGATAAGAACGGCCGGACACAGACGTCGCTGCTGCCAGCAGTGTTCATCAAAGTCTGCGGTCGCGTTGAGCCTTTTGACAAGAGATAAGGCTTTAAGAGCCATTCAAATCTAATGATTGTGGTTACATACATCTTCCTAAACTCCATTTTAAACGTTTAAGAGATATGAGTGATGCATGCAATACCAAAATACTATAGGCTGTCTAAAATAGGCGGAAATTAATCTGCACGCAAACAAAGTCAGCGGTCGCGTTGAGCCTTTTGACAAGAGAAAAGGCTTCAGTAGTTAACCAAAGCTAACGACTGTGGTTACATTCATCTTCCTAAACTCCATTTTAAAGGTTTAAGAGCTATAAGTGAAGCAGAACAAAAAACGATGAGCTGACTAACGTTAGGCTGTCTAATAGGCGGAAATTAGACCAGTAGGCTATACCTACCTTTTTTTCCCATAAATAAAAACCTTGCTACTTGGGGTATTTTACATGCACAGTGCCAACTTCGAGTCAGTAAAATAATAATACAAACAATAATTTAATGCTGGTATCCAAAACATTTAATTCAATTCAAGTAGCCTATTAGATACATTTTAAAAACTTCAATGCACACGTATAATAAGCCTAGTAATAATAAGCCTAGTAATAAGTAGACATTTAAAATACATCAATAACTGATATCATAGTTTAACACAGATAAAATCAGAGTTAAGGCTTGCTTTACGTGTTGCTCGACGAGGATTTTTTAATCGTTGCGACTTTCAATCCTGAGGAGACAAAATGCCGCGAGGCTCCCGCCGCGGAGTGAAGAAGAGGTGGAGTTACGAGGATTCTCAGACAGTTGAAGTGTCCAATGGAGTTAAGAGATTTGCTCTCAAGCTATTTTCAACACTTTAGATTGGTTAATAATTTGTAAAAATAACAATACCACGTGGGGACTGACCAATAGCATCGATTTGTGAAAAAATATGAAATTGACCAAATTTGGACATACGAGGTTTCCACCCGACAGGCGACAGCGACGATATGTAGTTAATTGAATGTCAGGAATAAGAGGGCACAGTGGAACCGTCACCGTGCCTGTTGCTGAGTCTCAACGGATGAAATCGCGCTCCGAGGCAGGGTGGTGTGCTGACCAGAGGTGAGGGGGCAAAGTAACCTAGGTGGCCGGGCCAGGCCCCCTGGGGCCCCCTCGTGGCGCCGACCTTGTATACACGGCTCTATTGGGAATTTTGTGAAATATTATTATAATTAAAAATGACTGCTTTCTTTTTAAATTATGTTTTGAAATGTAATTTATTCCTGTCATGGCAAAGCTGAATTTTAAGCAGTTTCATTTCCAACCTTTAAAATCGCATATGGGGGCACTGATGAATAGAGAGTGAACATAATTTATTTGAAATGCATTTTTTTTGTAATAATTAACATGAGTCTTTACTGACACGTTTGACCAATTTAATGCACCCTTGCTGAATTAAAGTATTAATTTCTTAATTTTGAGTGTAAAAACAAACAAACACAACATCAAACAAATCAATTTAAAGGCAAACCACAATCAAAAGTTCAGTGTCCTTTGCCATTGGATTGCCATTAATATAAAGTAGATTCACTTTTCTATTGCAGCTCCAGTGTGTCTATGTTTCTGGTCAGTACATGACTGTCTGTGAGACCTCAAGTGACTGACCATCCATCCACCACTATTATCTCATATGCAGTTCTGGAGCCTTATTCAGATGCCTTGGTATAAGTGTGTGTGTGTGTGTGTGTGTGTGTGTGTGTGTGTGTGTGTGTGTGTGTGTGTGTGTGTGTGTGTGTGTGTGTGTGTGTGTGTGTGTGTGTACCTGTAAGAGCATGAGGACTTAATTGGGCTGAGGTGAAAGCAACAGAGACCAATTACCCACACTCCTATGGTGCTCGAGAGGCCTGTCAAACCTTTTGTCTATCGTGTTTTACGGTTTGCTGAGGCCAGAGCTGCTCTTTTGTGCATTGTCACAATCTGCAGCCTTTGCATTTAAATGAAGCCATCACTGAGCTCTACGCAAAAATAATCTGGCTTGAGGTATCAGAGTGTGAAGGCTGTGTTATTAAAGGGATAGTTCGCACAAAAATGAAAATTTTGTCATTAATTACTCACCCTCATGTCGTCCCAAACCC
Source organism: Scardinius erythrophthalmus (assembly GCF_964197995.2). Lineage (NCBI taxonomy): Eukaryota > Metazoa > Chordata > Actinopteri > Cypriniformes > Leuciscidae > Scardinius > Scardinius erythrophthalmus. The sequence goes on from NC_138223.1 coordinate 26,441,099, forward strand.
ATAATAATGTTGTTCATCTTCGTAACACAAATGAATATCTTTTTGATGAAATCTGAGAGCTTTCTGTAATTCCCATTGACAGCTACGCAACTACCACTTTGACGCTTCAAAAAGTTCATAAAAATATCGTAAAACTTACCTATATGAATTGACCGGTTTAGTCCAAAATTTCAGAAGAGACATGAGCGCTCTACATGATGAACAGACTGAATGTAGGCATTTATTCACATATAAACATTCATCAACTCACACATCAGTTCTGGTAAAATGGAAGCTCCATCATGAGCTTCTGCAAGAACCAATTAGGTTTGTTTTTGCGCATCAAGCAGGTTTAGTTGATCTTCTGTTTATGTTCATGATCAATGTTTATAAGTGAATAAAAGCCTAAATGCAATCTGTTCATCATATAAGGCGAGTCTCTTCAGAAAATTTGGACTAAACCACTCAATTCATATGGATTAGTTTACGATCTCTTAATGACCTTTTTGAAGCGTCAAAGTGTTAGTTGCGTGGATGTCAAAGGAGAATACAAAAAGCCCTCAGAGTTCAACAAAAATATCTTCATTTGTGTTCCGAAGATGAACGAAAGTCTTGGAATGGCGTGAGGGTGAGTAATTAATCCCAGAATTTTCATTTTTGGGTGAACTGACCTGTTTATCAGTTCAGTTTCACATGGAAGACAAAAAAAAATCGTACAAGTATAACCAACAGAGACAAGCAAGTATATAAGAATGTGAGTCACATGAATGTGTAGAGCATTTGTTAATATGTGGGTGTAAGTTTTGAGTCAGTGAAGTGCTGAACTGTTACATTTCTAATGGACATGTCTAATTAGAGACTGCAGCTTTTGATGGGTAGTATTGCAGACAGATACAACATACAGGGATGCTAAAATTACTTGAGACAGTTAATCCAGAATTAAAACATATTTGAACGTAATTGCATAAAAATATCAAACCAATTGACATGCACACTGATTAAAATTAAGTAAAGCAAATAAAAAAATATAATTGACAACTTTCTGGTTGTCAATATGTAATGCTCTAAAGGGTGCATGAAGCTGTCAAGTTGAGATGAAGGAGGAGCAAGGACTCAAAGATGCAGAGTAATATGGGCTTTTATTATTCAAAAATAAAACAAATCAAACAAACCAAAAAAAAAAAAAAAACTACCCTGTGGGGAAAAACAAACTGGCAAACAAGGCAAAGGCAAAGCAATGCAAATCTCACACAAACACATGAGTATGGGGATCCTGTCACCAACATAAGAACAAGACCAATTAAGGTTGCAGGACCCTTACAGAGAGAAACTGAATTTATATAGGCCTAGGCCTACAGTATCTACAAAAAACTGCTATACAGAAAGTGAAGTTAGTTCTGAGAAAAGATATAGCACTGATCATATAACTTGACCTTGGCATCATAATACTTGACCTTGAATGAATACATGGTGGGCTGTCCAATATGTTTGGCTGTGTTTTAGTGAAGTCTGACACCATAATGACTGCAACGCAAAATGTGGCCCGCCCTGGGTACACAGCTTACTGTTGCCTCTGTTGTGTCTCTGTTCCCTATTACAGTCAATATGGAGGAAACAAGATCCCGTATGGTAAGTGAGCTCTCTTTCTATCTCAAGGTTGATGGGCTTTTACAAACATTTAATGTGATGTTCTGTGGAGTGTGTATGGGTGTAAGTTAACAAGAAGAAAGAGACATCTTACGAAAAAAACACATACTTATCCCATATCAAACTCTATGTGCACTTTATGTGATGACATGATACAATTGCACAAATACACTTATAAAATGACTAGTTCCAGACTTCCAGTCCTTGATTCTGATTGGTCAATAGCTGTGTTTTATCAGAGACAATTTATATGAGACATGCCACTTCCTCAATCCTCAATACAACTATATAAGGAAAACCCGTAACGGCAAATATGGCGGTTGTATGCACATGTCCCGCCCCTCCCGCTGGAAAGCCAATCATCTGCTTTTAACAGTCAGCAGCTGACCACTAAGGAGCGAATGTACAGTGACGTGACATAACTGCCATATTCAACCTGTGCTTTCGCGCTGTGGCTGGCTGAGCCAAAGACGGACGCGCTCAGCGCTTGTCATAGGCTCCATCACAACTGTTCAGTGTTTTAACCACATAATGTTTATTTTAGGTTTCAGACATTTAAATACATATAATTGTTTAAGTGCTTGGCACAACACCGGCATTCTGGATAGAGACGTAAATGAAGTTTGGTGTCCTGAACGTGAACCCTTGCGCATGCGTAGTAAAGGTATAACCTGTGGGGAAAAAGGCATTTTAAACATTATTTTGGGGCAAAGTCATCAAACTTTTTCAGCGATTTTTATCATATTTTACTGCTGTTTCTATACATGCAGTTTTTATGTCCCAGTGACCAGTGAAAGTGCAGTTCTGACTCTCTGCCCATTCATTTAGATAGGAGCCTGGTCTTGTTAGTCCGAAATAGCTGCCCGGAGGCGTTGCCAAGATGGCGGCCGAGTGGCACGACTTGCCTAAAAGGACTTTGGTTTTATTCACGATAAAACACGGCTATGACTGCTTCACCCAACGGTTCTATGTATCACTATGCATCTCATAGCAACCACTCTTAGCAACGTAAACATAATATTTTCTCATTGATAATGTTCATTGAAGCTTAGAGTCGAGTAAGCAAGTGTAGCCTACCTGTACAGAAGATATAGCATTTTCCTTCAGGTCAGTCCTATATTCGTAATAAAAATACGTTTGAATATCCGATGCGATATCTTGTCCTTTTAACAGGGTTTTCCATGCCCTGATATGCTAATATAATTTGCGTCTTGCTTCTCTGTGTTCACAAGTTCAGTCCTTTCAATATAAAAGTCTTCTCTACTGACTGACTCACTCATAAAGACAGTCTTTGCCGCCATCTAATGGTGAAATAATGTAACTTATGTTGCTGTTCATGGTCAGGGACTATTTTTTTTATTTTCCAGCGGAAGGAAGGCTTTTAGTGATCTTACTTAATGAAAGTTGCATTGATACATATTTTTTGCCTTTAATATTTTTATTGTGTGGTAACCTCTTTACGAGGCTAGTGTTGTATCATGACACTAGTGACTAGAGCCGTGACTTATGCCGCATTCCAGGCAACCTGTAACCGTGTTTTTCCAACTCGTAACTGGGAGTACATTGATCTAGTAACTTACGAGTTCACGGGTGGGAAGTCACGGGTTTGACTGCCATTCCAGTGCACTTTCACGGGTATAAGGTTGGAAAAATACAGGTTGCCTGGAACGCGGCATTATTCACAATACAGCACAGCCTCTCGCACCTTCTTGCTTACATATTCCAGATGCTATAGAAATGGGCCAAAAAGAACACTTAGCCATTATTAATTTGTTCTGTTAACTAATGTGGTGATCAAAATGGTGGCTCCATGTAAAATGAAGTAGCTTGTATTAGGCTACATTATATTAGGCTATAAATATAATACTCATTTTAGCCTATATGAGTACAAATTTATTTTACTCATGATTTCTACTACTCATAGTAGGCTACTCAGTTTTTTATGGGTAAACTTATAATTTCTACAGCAGAATACCATGACACTAAATGTATAATTGGAGATCTGGTAGAAATTAGCCAACATTTTGGTATAAATATTCATGACAAAAAAAAAAAAAATAGAAGATGTTCTATGCTATTGTAGAAATGGGCCAGTATAAGAACACTTAGCAATGATTAATTTATTCTGTTAACTAACGTAGTAATTAACAAAATAAACCAATTATCATTGAGCTGGTCATGTGATTTCAAAATGGTGGTTATGACTTGAATCTTCATTTCATATGAGTCATGATTATAAACATACTAATATTTTTTGGGAACAATTTTTACTGTTGAAAAAAGTGACTATATACCTTATGTTTTGTCGCTTGTGTGCTTTCCTCTACTAACATCAGTGATGTGAGTGCACTTGTTTTCATCTGAGTTCATGTCCTATAACATGCCCTCTGAGATCCCAGCACCTCACACTCCTCCCCAGTGATGTTTAACATGGCTCACACTCTGCCTCATTCCCTTCCATGTTGTTTAATCGGGAAGAGAGTCTGTAATTAAAAATCAAGAGAAGCCACAGTCGAGAGTCATAATCACCATTATTATCATTAGTGTAGAGAAAGTACTCTTAAATTTCAAGTGCCACAGACCTCCGTCTGTTCAATTAGTTTGAAGGAGTGTGTGTGCATGTACGTGCAGTGTGTGTATTCATGTGTGATTGCAAATGTTTGGCATGTGTAAGTTTTGGAAGACACAGACATGCCTTTTAAAATCCAACCTCATCTTTGTAATCAGTGTGTTTATGGGTTCAACGACACACTATGCAGTTTCCGTTATTCTCAAACAGCGACCCCTAGAGTCGCTGCGGAGTACTTGTATTTAACATTACTGTTGTAAATACCACTCATGCAGAGCCATCTCTGCACTCTTCCGACGCGTTTTCTTCATTTTCTTCGTCGACTCTTCCATGATTCACGTCTGAAATGCGTGCTAGTGTCTTCTATAGAGGCTGCTTCATAAGTTGTTGATGTAGCCTATGTAACGTCGTGCCGTAAAGCAAGTCGTGATTCTCGTGAGATTTGTCGGGAAGCCACCTCTCAAACCTCCCCGCCTGCTGCTTTGCTATCGGGATGATTCGCCCTACTACGAGTTACTATCGAAATGATTTCGAAGCTTTTATATTAAGGTACAAATCTTGCATAGCGTGCCTTTAAGTCAGTATACATGTGTGTACATTCTACGCAAAAACCAAGCATTCCCTGGAAAATCTTACTGCATCTCCAATCTGTCCCAGTGAGAGATGATTGTTAAATGCACCAGCAGTTTTTAATATGTGTAGGTCACGTGTCATTTGCCCTCTGTGTTCTCTCATACACTGAATTAAGGCCTAACTCCACACACATCTTTATGATTTTACTCTCTTCTGGATGTGATATGAGGCGTATCTGACATGCCTGTGATTTCCCATGTGCCCAATGACTGTTTGTTTCCTGTCACACTTCCATTCTGCTTATCGGCCTGTGTGAAATCGTGGCTTCTTGAACAGCTGTATTAAAGCAAGTGGTTATGCGTGTAAAAAATCAGATTATGACTATTTCATTTTCTCAAAATGAAATGCACTGTCAGTGAATGAAACATCAAGTTATAACACATTTAAATTGTAAGTCATTCTTACTTTTATGTTTTCCCATATGCCTGGGAAATGTATGTCTTCTGCCAGGGGATATCAGGTAAAATAGGCCAGATAAGGTTTGGAATGTTGTTATTGTTCTTTCAGACAGTCGTGGCAAATCTGTAAGGCTGGGTGATACCAAAATATTCATCCAGAAATAGACCTCTATATACAATGAATTAATAATAAATTATAAATGTGTTCAGCATTCTGCAACAAATATTTTTCGGACTTTCTAGACTATTTTAAGTTGTAAAGTGAGCAGGATATTAAAATGAAGCGCATGGATTCGGCAGGCATGTAAAACCTAAACCCAGACCAAGGCTGCATTCCACTACAAATTTGTATGCCCTTCACTCGCAAACTTCCCTTCGTCTCATGGACTCGGATGTGCGCCATTGCTTACGTTGCACGAGTGCCCACTACTGGCGGAACGTGTGCAAAAAGTTTAAATGGAATGCACTAAGCCCTTGATCACTTGGAATTCACAATGGAGCTGATTTATTATTTAACCCCCTTTTTTACTTATGAATTTGTTTCATGCACCAGTATGCATATAAGTTGTTGGAGAATATATAAAATCCTCTCTCACGTTGTTGGAGAAAAAATGTAATTACAAAAAACTGAGAAAATTATTCTCCTCTCTCATGGGGATCAGTCCCTCGATGGCCATACACATAGGTATTTAGACCTGGTCCCCTTTGTTTACTATGACGATGATAGCTTCTGCATATTTTTCTCGTGCACACCTTCCCCTAGAGGAACCTCAAGGGAACTTCCAGAAATACAAGGGTGTTTTTGGAGTGTGGATCCCCCTACACCATCGAGGAGAGTGAGAAGAGAAACAGTGACCCAGCCGCAACCACCAGCCCAGCTACAGACCAGCCTGGGTCCACTGCAGACGCAGAGCCGGAGCCCATCACGAGAACAGTGTCAGTGAGCAAAGATCGTCTCGGAGCTGAAGCCCAACAAATCCTCTGATCAGGTGTGTGAGCCGACAACAAAGTCTGTTTCTGATGGAATTTTGGAGAAGTTTGAGGGGATGACTTGGAGCCCCACCCCCCAACAGTGGCAGAAGAAGAAGCGTTGATCAACTGAGAGAGTGAGTGTTTCCTGCCTGTTTTGTTTCCTAGCACCGAGCATGTTTCTGCACCCAGCACCAAATTTTTTTTCATTTGTGTTCCAGCCCTGCCTCCCACTCCCGCCTACTCTGCATGGGTTGTTCCTGAAACTTATGTCTGTCCTGTATCATCCAATAAAACTTTTTGTGAACCCCTGCCTGCACTGCCCAGTCCTTCAGCCCTACTTGCACTGTGTCACTCTAGCCCTTTGTCTCTACCTGATCTACCCATCGTGGATCCGCCTCAGACTATTAGCTCGCCAGTCCAGCCCTGGAGTGTTGACCTACTAGCTCTGCCTCGAACCTCCAGACCCATAACTCCACCTTGGCCTGTCGAGCAGTTGGCTCTGCCTTGACTCCTCGCTCTATCAAACCTTAAACTACTTCAAACTACTTTAAACTTCTTCAAACATTCTGTTTTTTTTTTTCTAAACTCATAAACTCGTACACTTATAAACTCATGAATTCATACACTTATGAATTCTTAAACTCATAAATGAATAAACTCTGAACTCTTATGCCTGGTTCAGATTACACGATTTTAGCACAATATTGGCACGATCCGTTTGACGTAGGGTGTCGTGGGGATTCGTAAACAACAACGGGCGTCGGGACGCAAGATTCGATCGTTTCATCTCGTATAGTGTGTCATAATGAGCGACAACCCTAGCAACCGCCTAGCAACACCATAGTAACCACCCAGAACACCCTAGCAACTGCCTAGCAACCACCCAGAACACCATAGCAACCGCCTAATAACACCATAGCAACCGCCTAATAACACCATAGCAACCACCCAGAATACCATAGCAACCGCCTAGCAACACCATAGCAACCACCCAAAACACACTAGCAACCACCCAAAATACCTTAGCAACCGCCTACCAACCGCCCAGAACACCATAGCAACCGCCTAGTAACACTATCAAACATAAAACTACTTCAAATTATACTTTAAACTTCTAACTACTTTAAACTACTTTAAACTAATTTAAACTTCAAACTATGTTTAACTTCAAACTAATTTAAACTAAACTAATTTAAACTTCAAACTATTTTAAATTTTAAACTACTTTGTGGTCTAAACTTTCTCGACAAACTTTTGAATCTAGTTTTTTTGTTGTTATTAAGGCAGTTTGGGAGGGTTTTCACTAATTTAGTTGTTTCCTGTTTTTTTTTTTTTTTTTAGTTAGTTTCTTTGGTTATTCATTGTCTGATTATTATTTGCACCTGATGTTCGTTTGGTTAATTAATGTTATTTGTCAGTTCTCACAGTGTGTACAGCATTTGTTCTGTTTCTAGTGTTTTGAATATTTTGAGTTCTGTAACTGTTAAAAATACACTGCTGCGAATATATCCATTCCCTCACCTTTATTGAAACTGTTCGTAACATAAATAGCCCTTTGTTATATATATACATTTTTTTTTTTTATAAAATAAAAAATAAAGCAAATTTTGCCTTAATTTCCCCTATGTATACTAGAAATGACACAGTGTTTTTCTTCATTTGAGAAAATTAGAGGAATTTCTCTTTTCACCCTCCAGGCTGTATTATGCAGACTCGGTTGAGTGTAAAAGTGTAAAAAAAAAAGGGTTAAAAGGCCTCCACAAGAACAAATATAAATCAATAAATTGTGTGAAATTTTATGTAAGAAGTATTGACCCTGCTCTGTTAAATATGTTTTGGCACAATCATGGATTTGAATTTTGAGGATTTTTGTTGCCCAGCTCTTGCCAATTAATTAAAAAGAAGACCTTAACTAACCCACATTCTATAATTGAGAATCCTCTCATTCCGTTCCAATGTACTCGAAGGGTATCAAAGGGTCTTATGCACTTCAGGCTCTTACTTTTCACAGAGACTAGAGAAGACTCCTGATCAGGTCAAATTTGTAGCAGTGATAAGACACAGACGTTGAAAATCTGAACTAATTTAAAGACTTGGAAGAAGTTTTATGAACTGCCTAACCTGTCTTGCCCAGTTTAGCACTCTCCATTTTAGAGACTGTGTGTTCACAATGACATTTTCACAGTGTTTGTACAAACTCACACATGGATATCCCCTTCACAAAGGACTCATAGGTTGGCGTTGGCAATGTTCTCTCCTGACTTTGGTTCTTCATATTGATTGTATCTGCTGAATTAGCATTTCACCTCACTTTTTCCTCCACAGAGTGTATGATTGCCAATACCTCTCACTTGTTCTAAAAACAAACTGAAGTAGCGATACAAATCAGCTACTCAAATTAATGAGCACATTTGCATTATGTAAATAGTTCAGATGTTGATTGCCTTCTGTTTTATGGAAAGGTATGCAAGAGAGATATTCTCTGTCGTACTATTGAATCAAAAAGGAATTTATCCGTGTAGGCTATGTCTGTTATAAAGACTGGAATAATGATGCTTAAAATGCAGCCTTGTCATCACAGTAATAAATGACATTTAACGCATTAAGATAAAAAAATAAATAAATTGTAATACTAATTTAAAATATGACTGTTTTTACTGTATTTTAAAAAAAAGAAAACAAATGCAGCCTTGGTGAGCATACAATACTTTTCAAAAACATATATTTTTTTATAATTTTCCAAACTTTTGACAGTGTTACAGAACACAGACTCGGAAACAGGGAAATGCAATCACAGGTTCTTTATTCTGCAGCACGGAGCATAATGGTGGAAAACAGGTGAGTGAACTCAAAGTCCTTTTAGGCAAGTCGTGCCACTCGGCCGCCATCTTGGCAACGCCTCCGGGCAGCTATTTCGGACTAACAAGACCAGGCTCCTATCTAAATGAATGGGCAGAGAGTCAGAACTGCACTTTCACTGGTCACTGGGACATAAAAACTGCATGTATAGAAACAGCAGTAAAATATGATAAAAATTGCTGAAAAAGTTTGATGACTTTGCCCCAAAATAAGGTTTAAAACGCCTTTTTCCCCACAGGTTGTACTTTTACTACGCATGCGCAAGGGTTCAAGACACCAACTTCATTTACGTCTCTATCCAGAATGCCGGTGTTGTGCCAAGCACTTAAACAAATGCTCAATGTCATTTGTTTTATCAGTGTACAGTACAATATTTTGAATTATTATTTTTTTGTGTCTTGTTCTTCTTGTGTCTCACTTTTTCTTTGCTTTGTCTACCCCTGATATGGACAGATTTTTTTGTAATCTCATTGTATAACGTTATGTGTTCTGTAAAATAAAATTATTTTTTAAAAACCCTTGAAGAAATGCTGTGCTTATTGACGTTAGGGATACAGTCAGCATATAACCAGAGACAATTTATATAATGTTAACATCTATATTTACACGACGCACACATACACTGCATATCAAATCTGCCGCCTTTTCAAACAGTAACGTATTTTGGCGGACAAAAATAACGTTAGCATCAAGACTAACAAGAGATTTGTACATTTCTAAAGTTACTCCATAATTTTAAAGTAAAATATAAGTACATATGCCACGTTTATGTGCCTTCTATGGGTACAATAACAGAGTGGGATGTGGGCGATCCTTTTTCGCCTTCCCAAAGGAGAATAAAAGGTAACGTCTTAAATATTTTAACCATTAACGTTAGACTCCCGGTAACGTTAGCTTGCTTACTATTGTCTCCAAATTGTCTCCACTGTCGCAAAACCTCAACTGTGAGCATGCGTCAGTGGAACCAGACGATAGGCTTAAATGTTTCCCGGCTTGACTGTTAAAAGCAGACGATTGGCTTTCCAGCGGGAGGGGTGGGACATGTGCATACAACCGCCATCTTTGCCGTTACGGGTTTTCTTTATATAGTTGTATTGAGGATTGAGGAAGTGGCATGTCTCTTATATAAATTGTCTCTGGTGAACTGGACAATGAGAGTTATCATTGACTTGAGATGTATGGTAATGGAAAGTATTTGTCTTTTTGTATTTGGTGCAGGAGATAGTGGATGACATACGGGATAGCTGATGGAAGCACGGGATGGGATGGTAGGTGAGAACACCAGGAAACACAAATGGATGAGACGCTGAATAATTGCTGGAGTATAACATTAATAAATTGCATGATTGAGGTAGTCCAAACGATATCTATGAACGAGACCAGACCCTGAACTGGTGAGAGGTGTGTGCATAGTGAGCTGGAGTTAAATGACTTTTTGGAGTTAAACACTTAAATTACATCAAATCATAATTGAGAAGTTACAACATTTTTATATTCTAATAAATATAAATATTTATAGTGGATGAAATGCTTTTGAACACTTTTCCTGTGGCATGCTGTGTTTTAATGTTTTAACTACAGAGAGGATTGCTTACCATGATAATAGCAAATTGTCTGAGAAAATATTTGCGTGCAAATAATGCACAATAAGGCCTATCTGTTTCCATTAAAAACATAAATCAATTAAAAATATTTGGCCAGTGGAAAAGTTTGAGAAAAACTTTCTCTGAAATATATTTTATACTATTTGTTTCATTTATTCAAAAACAAGGAAAGGCTAGGCTACTAAATGATTTTTAGCAATCTAATGTGACGCACATCCGTATCTCATATTTTCCTAATGTCTTGTACCATTAAACATGGTATCAGGTGGATTAATATGCATTTGCAAATGATATGCAGATGAGGATATGCATAGTAAAACTAGGCGTTGTAAGCTCCATATATAGTTATTTTGGGTAGGAAACACGGTGGAGACGCATGTGCGCACAATCTTCCACTGACTGGGATTTATGAAGGGAATTTAGCGCAGGTTCTGGCATACACATCAGTATCTGGTGTGGCCACCATTTGCCTCACGCAGTGCAACACATCTCCTTCGCATAGAGTTGATCAGGTTGTTGATTGTGGCCTGTTGGTCCACTCCTCTTCAATGGATGTGTGAAGTTGCTGGATATTGGCAGGACCTGGAACACGCTGTCGTATACACCGATCCAGAGCATCCCAAACATGCTCAATGGGTGACATGTCCGGTGAGTATGCTGGCCATGCAAGAACTGGGATGTTTTCAACTTCCAGGAATTGTGTACAGATCCTTGCAACATGGGGCCGTGCATTATCATGCTGCAACATGAGGTGATGGTCGTGGATGAATGGCGCAACAATGGGCCTCAGGATCTCGTCACGGTACCTCTGTGCATTCAAAATGCCATCAATAAAATGCACCTGTGTTCGTTGTCCATAACATATGCCTGCCCATAACACAACCCCACCGCCACCATGGGCCACGCGATCCTGTCACATGTCTGTCCTGTCTTGTGCTGCACATGGGTGTTTGTTGTTTTGTGCCATGTGCTCTCCTGTCTATTGTCTAGCCCCTCCCATCTTGTTATCTAATTATTGGTTAATTTGTCCCACCTGTCTTTCTCGTTTCCTTCCTTTGTTTGTTCCTCTATTTAGTCTCCTTGTGTTTGTAGTCTTGTGCTGGTTCGTTGTCCTTGTTGCGTTTCCTGGAGCTTTGTGTTTTTTTGAGTTTGTTACCCTGTCTGCATGTCATCAATAAATTCCTCTGCATTTGAATCCTCGTCTCATATTCATCCGTTACGTGACAGAACGAACCAGCCAAATATGTGGAATCAGCGGAGTGGAATTTTTTCTAGTGAGGATAAGGGATCTTCAGTTTCCTTGTTTGAATATTTCGCCAGATGCGCTCAAAGGACTATGGAGGAGGAGAGGACCATGGCAGATGATGGTCATCAGAAAGGCAAGCCTTCACCGCTGGTCCCGAAACGGAGGAGAGGAAGGAAGAACTTCTCCGTGACTGTTCCGGTGATCCCGAGTCCGGTGGTCCCAGTTCCGGTGGTCCCGAGTCCGGTGGTCCCAGTTCCGGTGGTCCCGAAACGGAGGAGGAGAAGGAAGACTTCCTCCATGCCAGTTCCGGTGGTCCCAGTTCCGGTGGTCCCAGTTCCGGTGATCCCAGTTCCAGTGGTCCCAGTCTCGGAGGTCCCTGTGCAGTCTGAGATAGACAGAGCAGCTGAGACTCTGTTGGATTACTTCGAAAAACTATACAGGATCCTAGAGTTTCCCAGAACTGTCCACGTCACATCTGCCGATCCAGAGACTGTCCACGTCATGTCTGCCCAGCCAGAGCCTGTTCAGGTCACGTCTGCCCAGCCAGAGACTGTTCACGTCACGTCTGCCCAGCCAGAGACTGTTCACGTCATGCCTGCCGAGCCTGTGTCTTCAGACAAGATGGCCGCCGCCGAGCCTATTCACGTCACGCCTGCCGAGCCTGGGTCTTCGGACAAGATGGCCGCCGCCGAGAGTGGACACGTCACATTCGCCGAGCCTGTGTCCCCTGACAAGATGGCCGCCGCCGAGCCTGTTCACCTCACGCCTGCCGAGCCTGGGTCTTCGGACAAGATGGCCGCCGCCGAGAGTGTACACGTCACGTTTGCCGAGCCTTTGTCCCCTGACAAGATGGCCGCAGTTGAGCCTGGGTCTGTTCCTGAGCCTGAGCCGGTGGTGTCTGTTCCTGGGCTGGTGGTATCTGTTCCTGAACCAGTGGTGTCTGTTCCTGAGCCTGAGGTGTCTGTTCCAGTGCCTGAGCCGGTGGTGCCAGTTCCAGTGCCCGAACCGGTGGTGCCAGTTCCTGAGCCCGAGCCGGTGGTGCCAGTTCCTGTTCCTGAGCCGGTGGTGTCTGTTCCTGGGCCGGTGGTATCTGTTCCTGAACCAGTGGTGTCTGTTCCTGAGCCTGAACCGGTGGTGTCTGTTCCTGAGGTGTCTGTTCCAGTGCCTGAGCCGGTGGTTCCAGTTCCGGTGGTGCCAGTTCCAGTGCCTGAGCCGGTGGTGCCAGTTCCAGTGCCAGTTCCGGTGATGCCAGTTCCAGTACCTGAGCCGGTGGTGCCAGTTCCAGTGCCTGAGCCGGTGGTGCCAGTTCTGGTGGTGCCAGTGCCAGTTCCGGTGGTGTCTGTTCCAGTTCCTGAGTCGGTGGTGTCTGTTCCAGTTCCTGAGTCGGTGGTGTCTGTTCCAGTTCCTGAGTCGGTGGTGTCTGTTCCAGTTCCTGAGTCGGTGGTGTCTGTTCCAGTTCCTGAGTCGGTGGTGTCTGTTCCAGTTCCTGAGTCGGTGGTGTCTGTTCCAGTTCCTGAGTCGGTGGTGTCTGTTCCAGTGCCTGAGTCGGTGGTGTCTGTTCCAGTGCCTGAGTCGGTGGTGTCTGTTCCAGTGCCTGAGCCGGTGGTGTTTGTTCCAGTGCCTGAGCCGGTGGTGTTTGTTCCAGTGCCTGAGCCTGTGGTGCCAGTTCCGGTGGTGCCAGTTCCAGTGCCTGAGTCGGTGGTGCCAGTTCCAGTGCCTGAGTCGGTGGTGCCAGTTCCAGTGCCTGAGCCGTTGGTGCCAGTTCCAGTGCCTGAGCCGTTGGTGCCAGTTCCAGTGCCTGAGCTGTTGGTGCCAGTTCCAGTTCCTGAGCCGGTGGTGTCTGTTCCAGTTCCTGAGCCGGTGGTGTCTGTTCCAGTTCCTGAGCCGGTGGTGTCTGTTCCAGTTCCTGAGCCGGTGGTGTCTGTTCCAGTTCCTGAGCCGGTGGTGTCTGTTCCAGTTCCTGAGCCGGTGGTGTCTGTTCCAGTTCCTGAGCCGGTGGTGTCTGTTCCAGTTCCTGAGCCGGTGGTGTCTGTTCCAGTTCCTGAGCCGGTGGTGTCTGTTCCTGTTCCTGAGCCGGTGGTGTTTGTTCCTGTTCCTGAGCCGTTGGTGTCTGTTCCTGAGCCGGTGGTGTCTGTTCCGCCCGAGGGGTCGTCTCCGCCGTGGCCACCCGAAAGGTCGTCTCCGCCGTGGCCGCCTGAGGGGTCGTCTCCGCCGTGGCCGCCTGAGGGGTCGTCTCCGCCGTGGCCGCCTGAGGGGTCGTCTCCGCCGTGGCCGCCTGAGGGGTCGTCTCCGCCATGGCCGCCTGAGGGGTCGTCTCCGCCATGGCCGCCCGACGGGTCGTCTCAGCCCTGGCTGCCTGCACGATCTACTCCGCCCTGGCCACCCGAGGGAGAGTCTCCGCCGTGGCCGCTTGAAGGGTCGTCTCCGCCCTGGCCGCCCGAGGGAAAGTCTCCGCCCTGGCCGCCAGATGGACTGATATTTCCGCCCTGGCCTCCCGAACTGTCCATTTCCCCAGCCCCACCCTGGTCTGTCCTTCCTGTTCCACCCTGGTCTGTCCGTCCCGTCCCTCCCATCCCTCCCTGGTCTGTCCATCCCGTCCCTAGTGGAGCGTCTGGTAGCCGCTCCTTAAGGAGGGGGTAATGTCACATGTCTGTCCTGTCTTGTGCTGCACATGGGTGTTTGTTGTTTTGTGCCATGTGCTCTCCTGTCTATTGTCTAGCCCCTCCCATCTTGTTATCTAATTATTGGTTAATTTGTCCCACCTGTCTTTCTCGTTTCCCTCCTTTGTTTGTTCCTCTATTTAGTCTCCTTGTGTTTGTAGTCTTGTGCTGGTTCGTTGTCCTTGTTGCGTTTCCTGGAGCTTTGTGTTTTTTTGAGTTTGTTACCCTGTCTGCATGTCATCAATAAATTCCTCTGCATTTGAATCCTCGTCTCATATTCATCCGTTACGTGATCCACAACGTTGACATCAGCAAACCGCTCACCCACACGACGCCATACACACTGTCTGCCATCTGTCCTGTACAGTGAAAACTGGGATTCATCCATGAAGAGAACACCTCTCCAAAGTGCCAGACGCCATCGAATGTGAGCATTTGCCCACTCAAGTCGGTTACGACGACGAACTGCAGTCAGGTTGAGACCCCGATGAGGACGATGAGCATGCAGATGGGCTTCCCTGAGACTGTTTCTGACAGTTTGTGCAGAAATTCTTTGGTTATGCAAACCGATTGTTGCAGCAGCTGTCCGGGTGGCTGGTCTCAGACAATCTTGGAGGTGAAGATGCTGGATGTGGAGGTCCTGGGCTGGTGTGGTTACACGTGGTCTGCGGTTGTGAGGCCGGTTGGATGTACTGCCAAATTCTCTGAAACGCTTTTGGAGACGGCTTATGGTAGAGAAATGAACATTCAATTCACGGCCAACAGCTCTGGTGGACATTCCTGCATTCAGCATGCCAACTTTACGGTCCCTCAAAACTTGCGATATCTGTGGCATTGTGCTGTGTGATAAAACAGCACATTTTAGAGTGGCCTTTTATTGTGGCCAGCCTAAGGCACACCTGTGCAATAATCATGCTGTCTAATCTGCATCTTGATATGCCACACCTGTGAGGTGGATGGATTATCTCGGCAAAGGAGAAGTGCTCACTAAGACAGATTTGTGAACAATATTTGAGAGAAATAGGCCCTATTATAGGTACATAGAAAAAGTCTTAGATCTTTGAGTTCAGCTCATGAAAAATGGGGGCAAAAACAAAAGTGTTGCGTTTATAATTTTGTTCAGTGTAGTTATAGCAAGGTCAAGGTCAGCTCAGGAGGTATAATCTATGTAAACCAGGTTGGCAAATTCATCAAACCAACCCAAATAATTTGTGCTTAATCTGTTTGCTGTAGACCATAGTCTTTAATTAATCCCTCTCCAAGAACATCCACACCTTCATACATGATTTGACTCACTCCTGATCGCTCTTCAAACATTACACTGAACCGGTCAAACTGACCTGGCAGTTTTAATGAATGGATTTACTAATTTTTTTGCTAAAATTTTCACACAGAGGCAGGATGCATTTTGCGAGATATAAATGAGAGAAGGCTGAGAAAAACGGACTGATCTGAGATCAGTATAATAGGGGCACAGCCTCTGTTGCTCTAGAAACATGGCAGAGTCAAGTTTCTATAACTTGAGAATGTGACAGTTTCAGCTGTAGGAGTAGGAGTTTATAAATAGCATGTGTGCACTTGGTGTCAAAACAATACTACATAATGTGGAATGCTTCTTACAGCAATTTATTTTATTACAGTCAGGTTATGTATTTATTGATAATTATTAAGAGAAACATCTTAAACAAGACAACAACTCTGCTTTGTTATTTTAAAGATGGCTACTGAATCCTAATGTAGACTATATGGATTCTGAAGCCATTTGTTTAACAAAGCTAATAAAAAAGCACAGATAATAGTCAGTTAAAATAGTCCCTTGCTGAAAAAAAAAATGGATGTGAGCCATCTAATGCATGTTCTAAAGGAGGCATACTGGCAATTTTGTATTGCAAACTAACATTGTTATACATATAACATAATAGAACTGAGTGACAGCAGTATGACATCAGCTAGTGGTTTATGTTGTAATACACTGGAAACAGCCCATGTTATTTCCAGATAGATACATTCACTTAGCTGCCATGACTGGTCCATAGCATACTCCTTCTGTTAAAGTTTTCAGGTTTCAGGCTATTTCCAATAAATTGCAATAGCAATATCTGTATCTGTTTTGCAAAGGTACTTGCTCTGTGTATATCCATATTCTTTTGAGTGGCCATACACTGTAGTGCCCCTGGAACAGACAAAAGTTAATTGCTACTCTTGACATCATTTGTTGTCAATGGACTGCAGAGAGGAATATGGACAGATGGTCAAGTGCAGGACAGTCCCTGTTAAGTGTTTCAGGATGGCCAACATGGACAAAAAGTACATTTGCTAATTAATTTTATGCAAGATTCCCATAGATCATTATATGATCCATCTATTCTTGTATGTTGTTGGATTGATATTAGCACATAACTGGAATATTCTTTCTAAAACAAAACTAGGTCAACAATATTAGTCCAAACTACATATATATTTGAACACTGCAATCTCCACACAGCATATTGTGTTGTTTTTATTATTGTTTTTATTACTATAACTTCCTCGTAACACCCTGCAATTTTGTACCTGCTTATTTTTGCACATAATGACTACTCTATTTCTACTATATTGAATCTACTATTTATTTAATGCCACTTGAATCTTGAATATGATATTCCAATTTTTTTTTTTAAACCAGCAGTTTCAGCAACATGGTAATGAAAACATGTTTTATTCCTTTATTTCACTAATCAAGTTTGAGCCCCCAAATCTCCACTTGCTCATCTTATTCAAAGGGGAAAACATTGTTGTCTGTTTTCCATATTAGATGACATTAATGTTTTTTGCTCTAGGACTCACATCTGCCTTAACCTCCCATCAGTTCCCCTCATTTGTCTCTCCTGTTATTTTTTCCTACTGTACCAACAAAACTTTAAATTTAATTAACATGAGTCACTACCTGATATGCAACTCCCATACAGTGTTTGTTGTAATCTTTGTATTTGACTAATGGATGAGGCTATGTCACTTCTGACCTTTACACGCAAATACCCATTAGCAACAAAGACTGATGTGTCAAGCAGAGAGTGTTATAAAAAGTTTACCTTAAAGGTCAATTATTCATATTTCTCACAAGTGTCGAATATGCATGGTATAACAAACAGAACACCAAACTGTGGCAAAGAACAACAGTATATCTCATTCCAGAGGAGTTTATCTAAAAATAGAACTGAGTATAACTGCACAGTCTAGCATGTCTCAGACTGACAGCACAGTTTTTCAACATGATGGAATGCTGTAGATTAAATCTATGCTGTTTGTTTATCCAAAGACTGATGGCCTTGTAATCATTTAGGGCTATGTCAATATCACACATCATGTCAGTGTAATGTGTATGTTTACCAGTATTGATAAGCAGCCAATAAAAAGAAGCTTGAAGGACGTATAATAGCCCACACTATGGGAACAATCTACTGTGCGGTTCCAGAGAAAGAAGTGTAAATGACATGCGAGTGCTAAAAAAACAAAAAATACAAATGAATGTATTATTAACAAATTAACACTCATGTTTTGTGAATATATATTCCATGTTATCATAAAATGATCAAATTAACTGACATAAAAACATATATGTGTGTGTGTGTGTGTGTGTGTGTGTGTGTGTGTATGTGTGAAGACTTAAGATGCAAAAGCATCTAAGTGCCATCTGAATTTTTTTTCTAAAATGAGCATTTTTATCAAGCTCGTACATTTAGGTTCAGTAATTTCACTTTCATGACAATTATTAGGTCATTTTCATTGCCATTAAAGTGAAATAACTGAACATAAACATACAAGCTTGATAAAAATTATCATTATAGAATAAATTTTCAGATGCCACTTAGAGGCTTTTGCTTCTGAAGTCTTCATGTATATACTGTGCTACTTTATTTGGTGGACTTTTAAAAAAAAATATATAAAACATATATAATATGTAGTAATAGAAAAAGAAAATGTGGGTGATTTAATAGTCCTGCCCTACAATAAAGATTTTTTTTAAATAAAAAATCGATGTCAGTGCCTGGATGTGGAATTATATCTCTTTTATTGCACCTATAATTGTTAAAGAATATGTGAAAATGTCTTAGACACATTAGAATTTTCACCCCAAAACAATGGTTTTAAGCCAGTTATTTATATATTTTGCTGTAGTGTGTCAGTAGGAAATAGCAGTTTACATTTCTAAACATTCCTATTGCCATTAATTGTAATATAGTGCGATAGTCTGACAACAACCGGTATGCTCCACACAGATATCAGATCTCACTATAATCGAGTCCATCTGGGATTACATGAAGAAACAGAAAAATATGAGAGACAGACTAATTCCAGAATAACTGTGGCAACGTCTCCAAGACGCTTGAGGAAACCAACCTGCAAAGTAGCCTACTGTGAAAAGTTTTAGGCACTTGTCTAAAAATGCTGTAAAGTGAAGATGCTTTAAAAAATAATGTCATAAATAGATTTTATTTATCAATTAACTTTTATTAACCAAATCAAACCAATATTTGGTGTGACCACACTTTAGGGCCCTATTTTAACAATCTGAAACGCAAGTATCAAGTGCGAAACGGAAGTAACTTTGTGGGCGGGTCTTGGGCGCTGTTGCTAGAATACCGGCGGGATAAATGACTCTTGCGCCCGACGCAAATCTAAAAGGGGTTGGTCTGAAGTAGCTTCATTATTCATAGGTGTGGTTTGGGCCTAACGTGAAATAAACCAATCAGAGTGATATCTCACATTCCCATTAAGAGCAGGCCCGCTTGTTCTATGGCGGATTCCTATTATAACGGCGGATTTGCCAGGCGCGCGCCAGGAGCAGTTCACAGCCGAGGAAACCGACGTTCTCGTCAGGGCTGTAAAACACAGAGAAGTGACATTGGGGATGGGAGAAACCCACGTATGATAATTTGGGTAAATGTGTAAGCTAGATGTAGGCTATGCTTTTATAATAATCTATCTATCTATCTATCTATCTATCTATCTATCTATCTATCTATCTATCTATCTATCTATCTATCTATCTATCTATCTATCTATCTATCTATCTATCTATCTATCTATCTATCTATCTATCTATCTATCTATCTATCTATCTATTGTAATAATGTATGATTTGCAAAAATGAAAACTGCTGCTTCTGTGTAGATGAGAGAATCAAAGTGTATGCACATTGTGCACACGTTACATTGATTATGGCCCAGCATGCGCCCTTAAAATAGCATATGAATATCATGCGCAACGCGCCACTGACTTTAGACTAGGTTTTTCCTGGTCTGTGGTGGAATTGTTTTCTAAACCTGCAAAATAGCATCAGGGAACGTTTGCGCCGGAACACGCCTCCTCTTTGCGCTGAACCGCCCCGAGGAGCGCAAGTGTATTTCCTAGTTTACCGACGTGCGTCTGTGGAGGGAAAAGTCCGCTGTGCGCGGGTGCAAAATAGGAATGATACATGCGTCGGTGTACAAAGTCAATTGCGCTGGGTGCAAGATAGGGCCCTTAGTGTTAGCGTACACTTGCACATCGTTTTTAGGGAGGTAGGTTTCTTCAAGCATCTTAGAGACGTTGCCACAGTTCTTCTGGATTTTGTCTGTCTCGGTTTTTTCTGTTTCTTCATGTATCACAGACAGACTCGATGATGGTGAGATCAGATCTTCGTGTGGAGCATACCGGCTGTTTTCAGACTCCTTGTTAATACCAAAATCTCACTGGATTATTACAATTAATGGCAAAAAGAATGTTTGGATATGCAAACTGATATTTCTTACTGACACACTACAGCAAAAGATATATGGGGGTGAAAATACTTACGTGTTATGTATTACGTGTGTTATGTTATGTGATACGTATGTATTAAAATAAATAAAAATAAAACCCTTAGGCCGTGTGTCCACCAAAGCGTTTTTAGCCAGCTGAAAACGCTAGGCGCTCTGCTGAAAACGCCTAGCTGTGGGCACTTGAGAACGTTTTGCCAGCGTTGCGTTTTTTTCAGTTGAGACACTTTGCTTGTTATGATACGGAATATCCGCGAAAGTGTTACTAGTATCTCATTTCACACATATTTTGTTTATGTGTTGATTCTATATTAAAATGTCAATACAATGTAATGTATTTTCTCTGACTCTTGTTTTAAATGATTTTGTTCCATTGTTGTCATCTGTTGACGTTGTACAAGCAGAATGTGGCGGACGCGGTTGGTCGGTGTGGTATTAGTCCCGCCCCTCCTCCACTGTGATTGGACGGTTGGGTAAAAAGTGACAGTGATGAGCTCAGCGTTTTACCCAAAGTTGAACATTCTTCAACTCTCGGCGACCTTTAAAAAACGCAGAGCGCTCGGCGCTTCAGCGTGAAAAAAAAAACGCTCAGCGCCTCGTTACGCTCATGGCGTTTTAAAAACGCGGCTCTCATTGAAAACAATTGAAAAACAAAAACGCTTTGGTGGACACACTGCCTTAGGCCCCGATCACACCTAATGCGTTTTTCAAGTTTGAAAATGCGAGGCGCACAGCACTGCCCTGATCACACAGAACAAGCAGTGCACTTCGTTTTTTATGTTGCTAGGCAACCACTGAAACAGCTGTCCTGTCAGTCAAGTAAACGGCAAATCAGCCTTTTATTAACTTTATTTACTTTCTGTTAACATTGTGGTAGTTACGTTTCGTCAAGTCGTTAAGCTCCTGGTAACCCGCGAGAGCACCACAAGTTTATCCTCCATCATCGCACTCTGTAAGCAACTGTAGCTTTCATCATTACAACGGAAGGCCCGCCTCTCTATTCATTCGATTGGACAGTGGGAAAAAAAAACGCGATGACGTTGGGCACTTTTTCCGCTCGAAGTTGCTTTTTTTTCAACTGCAAAAACGCGAGGCGCAGCAGGCGCGTAAACAGCGCACAGAGCGCTCACTGCCATAGGAAACCAATTGAAAATAGGCACCTCACTGCACAAAGTGCATCAGGTGTGATCGGGGCCTTAGACTGCCATTTCAAAATACAGCCCTCCTGTAGTACAGGGAAAGAACACAATGCACCCCTTTGGGTGTGCATTCTCATTCTGTCCATGAAGAGCACACCTTGTCTGGCTGGGCATTTGATGTGACTGTGACACAACAGGCAGTCGGTACAATAGACAATAGACTACTTTCTGCTACACCCAATTAGATCTGGAATCCATAGCCTCATTAGCTGCCCCATGCTGGAGGAAACCCCACTCCCCAAACATGCCTCTGCTCCTAACGAACCTCTCTCACTTTACATTGTGCTTCCAATTACCTTGTGAAATGTGGATGGAGTGCAGGCCTGGTGTGTGTATCTAGGTGTCTGATTCTGTGATGACCCTCAATGATGCTGCGTGTGGATTTTAGCAAGAGCAAAAACCAGGCTGAAATACAACTAGGCATTTAAATATGTCTAAAAATGCAGAACCTGATTTCACCAAGAGCATCTTTGTTGATCCTGGAACAACATTTAATCATCTAATCAGGTTTTGCAGAAACATGAGGAGTCCATGCCAGCTTGAAGAGTGTGCTGCAAAAGGGGAATCAAACACTATGGAAATTCTTTCTTTATTTTTATAATTAAATTAGGGGAAAAGGCATGTTCACTAGTGATTTTCAAAGAATCCTGATTTTGCTGAGTTATATTACATATAACATATATATGTTATATAACACACACACACACACACACACACACACACACACACACACACACACACACACACACACACACACACACACACACACACACACACACACACACACACACACATATATACATAAAAACATATTTTGTTGATCCTGGAACAACATCTGGAAATTGTATCCTAACCTATAAACCTAACCCTACCCATAAGTTATCCCTAAAATCAGAGGGAAATGATAGGTGTAGTACTGATGTAGAAGCAACTAACCCTGGTTGTAAGCCTAAACTTGACTGTAAACTGTCCTTTAAATCTGAGCTTGATTTTCTAAAAAGCATCCTGTTTGCTTCAATAGAAGCAAGAAAACTGACCTTTTGCACAAATTAGATTAATATTGCACAGATTTTATTATTTGATTAATGACAATGACATTTTAATGACATCTTTTCTTTTCTTTTCTTTTCTTTTCTTTTCTTTTCTTTTCTTTTCTTTTCTTTTCTTTTCTTTTCTTTTCTTTTCTTTTCTTTTTTAAGCAGTGTCGCATGGTCTCATCGGCTCTTTAGCTCCACCTTGGTCTCCACCTCCGTCTGTCATCCCCCTGGTTAAACCTCCATTATAGCTTCTTCCTTCAACTCCACTGTGGGCCTTTGTCTTGGCTGTGGTCTTGGTCCCTGCCTGGCTCCTTCTGCATTCCTCTCCTCTCTGGCTCCTCCCACTGTCATCGCCTCCCTGGTTTCTATTGCCGGCATTTCAAGTTTCCTCTAATGTGTCTGTTTAGTTTTTATTGTGTTTGCTCCCGGTTTGCCTTTGTTCTTTGGTCATTAGTTTCTGATTTAACCCGCAACTGTTTCTGTTCTGGTTAAAGGGTTAGTTCACCCAAAAATGAAAATTATGTCATTAATGACTCACCCTCATGTCGTTCCAAGCCCGTAAGACCTCCGTTCATCTTCGGAACACAGTTTAAGATATTTAAGATTTTGTTCGAGAGCTTTCTGTTCCTCCATTGAAAGTCAATGGACGGCATACTGTCAAGCGACGAGAATACTTTTTGTGCGCAAAAAGTAAACAAAAATAACGACTTTATGCCACTATTCATTTCCTTCTCTGAATAGTGAATCAGAGAAATAAACAGTCTTTAATAATAAATCCAGAGAGAAACTCAGGAGAACACAACCATGTAAAACCATAATACTGGAAAAAGAACTAGGGCTAAATGCACAGTGATAGTTATTTAATGAGCATTGAAAAAAAAATAAAATAAATAAACCATCTAATTGACAAGTATGCCTAGTAGTAGTTGTTATATGGAGATATTAAGCCATTATTATTTAATGATGTTAATTCCCAGTCTTACACTTTGCTCAAGGTTTCATAAAAAGAAAAACTGCCAAATCACTATACAAACCACATAGGAATAAACAATATGACCTACTGATTATAAAATTATAATTCAAGTTAGTCAATGTGACCAGCTGCTGTATTGTCACAGGTAGGCTACTTCACACTTCTTATCTATGTGTTTATTTTTTACTTGTTTATTTGCTTTTTTTATTTGAGAAGAGCATTTGTATAAAGAAAGTAATAATACATATAAAGAATTTTAATGCCAAGGATTCAAATAAGATGATCCCCTTGTGAGGGAACCTCTTCTTAAAATATCAAGGAAGCCATACATTTTTATTTCCTAATAGCCTACTCATTATTCTGAAAATAGTGATATCATAAATACAATATCGTTTTCAAATAAATACATAATAATAATAATAATAATAATATGCATTTTTCTTTTTCTTTTTCTTTTTTTACTTTTAATATACGTTTTGTATTTTTTTCTCTTTAAAGACAATTCTATGTAAGCGCTTCCATGTGCGCTTTGAAAAACTACATTTCCCATAAACCTTTGCAACAAGAATGGCGAGTTAAAAAGTTGCCCTGAGTTGTTATTACTCGAAAGTGGATCTTGTAAAGAGAAAGGGACAAGATATAAATATATATATATATATATATATATATATATATATATATATATATTTTTGACTTTCAAATATACCGAGTAAGATTTGAACTGAAGTTCTTCTGAATTTTGAGGTGATGTTTTTTTTTTTTTTTTTTCATTGTGTAACTTCGATTGTCCAGCAGTTTTCGTGTCTGTGTCTCTCCTGGGTCCTGGTTTCGTGTGTCCACACAGTTGAGCAAACGTATAGATTAAAACATGTCTTACAAACCAGTAACACACGTGCTTTTTGATATGGACGGATTATTATTAGGTGGGTGAGAATCTTGTTAAAAAAAGATTGTTTTAAACTAAATCAGCGCTTGTCTTTTTGTTTGCATTCAACAAAATCAGAAAGACAATACGAGTATGTTTCGAACATACATCGAGTATGTTTCTAAAAGTTTAAACGATTTTTTTTATATTTATGTAATCAAAATGACCCTTTTAATGTCAGTAGCACATTTATAATAGTCGATTTACACATTTGATTTGGCAGGTTACCACTCTGAAGCAAAGGGTAGCCTAGTAATACTCATTAGTTTCTTCATTATAATAAGTCAATAATTGATTGCCCTTTTGTACAGGTCCCTCAACTTGCTCTGCACTATTGCATGTTTTTATTTGTACTGTATATCTCTTGCAGATACAGAGAGGTTGTACTCTGTGTCATACCAGGAGGTCTGTGACAGGTTCAATAAGCAGTATACATGGGAAGTGAAGTCCTCTGTGATGGGGAAAAAGGCTTTGGAGGCTGCTAGGGTCATAAGAGACAAAATTGAACTCCCCATAACCCCCGAAGAGCTCCTGGAGGAGACCAGAAAAATTCAGGAGCGATTATTCCCCACAGCCTCTCTGTTGCCAGGTAATTTTTATGTAAGATTGGAACTGGAAGTTGATTTAGAAACAAAAGGTGACAGAGAGATGCATCATCTATTTTAGAGCATATTTTCCTCAAAGTCACTTAGAATAAAAGAAGCTAGTTCAAGGTCAGGTCATACGGCTTGGTTATTAATTTTGGGGTGTGTTCATACGTAGTTCGATTCTCTTTCTCCAAAAAAGAAAATGATACACTTAGTCCTTGTTCACACTGTCATTTTTAATACCGAACCTAAAGATACAAAACAAAAAACAGCTTTTATGTTGTATTGTGTGACGGAACTTACCAAAGATGCCTTTGGTCTGTTTTGCATTCATATTTCAGTCGAACCGCACCAGAGTTTGTTGTTTGGTGTGAATCAGGGTTCGGATGGCAGCTTTCACACTTATTCAAATGAACCACACCAACAGAGCAACCACAGTTTGTTCTTATCTAACCAATCCTGCCAAGTGTGAACACGCCATAAGTGACAATTTCCTGATGTTTTTTCAGGTGTAGCAAAGATTGTCAATCATCTACACAAGCATGGCATTCCTATTGCTGTTGGCACGAGCTCAGCAGGTCTGACCTTTGAGATGAAGACTAGCCGTCATAAAGAGTTCTTCAGCCTCTTCAGTCACATTGTCCTTGGAGATGATCCTGAAGTAAAAAATGGCAAGCCACACCCTGACATTTTTGTGGTGTGTGCCAAGAGATTCTCTCCCCCTGCCAACCCTGAACAGGTAGGGGTGAAACTATTCTATTCTATTCTATTCTATTCTATTCTATTCTATTCTATTCTATTCTAT
This sequence comes from Scardinius erythrophthalmus, assembly GCF_964197995.2. Taxonomy (NCBI): domain Eukaryota; kingdom Metazoa; phylum Chordata; class Actinopteri; order Cypriniformes; family Leuciscidae; genus Scardinius; species Scardinius erythrophthalmus. The sequence goes on from NC_138223.1 coordinate 26,466,972, forward strand.
TCTATTCTATTCTATTCTATTCTATTCTTGTTTGTTGGCTGTCAACTCTTTTTGACAGTATATAATCAAGTACAAACAGTAGCGACTATTGAAAAGGTAATTCCTCAGCTGGAGTGGATTTGTACATGAAGAGCATACCTAAACAGTTTGCTGGCATTCTGAAGTATGATGATATGCGTAATTAAAGGCTCAGGCTTCCCAAATATAGAACATATTTTCTGCCAATATTAAAATGAAAAGGCAAATGTGAAAAAGAAACTGCAAATACAGTTTTTACAAAGATTTGTATTAAAGGTCCCGTTCTACGTGATCCCATGTTTCAAACTTTAGTTAGTGTGTAATGTTGTTGTTAGAGTATAAATAATATCTGTAAAATTATAAAGCTCAAAGTTCAATGCCAAGCGAGATATTTTATTTAACAGAAGTTGACTACATAAAACGGCCCGATTGGACTACACCCCTCTACTTCCTTCATTAGTGACATCACCAGAACCGTGTTTAGACTAACCTCCGCCCACAGGAATACTCCCTCAACTCTACTGGCTACTTGCGCACTTCTTATAACTTAGCCTACTGTGTTTACTCAGCTCTTACGGTGATTTTCTGAAGTAAAACTGACGCTTCATCTTTTGTGTGATGTACAATAAACTTTATTAAACTCATCAGTACATGTTGAATCATCATTCTGACCTGGTCCGAAACAGCAGACTTGTAGGCTGTTAATAAATAATGGATACATACAAGCAGATGACAAATACGTTATAATAACCGTAATTAAACTACTAAACCATACCTGTTTCATCTCTATACAGCACTCTGACTCTGTAGGCATTATTGTCCGACTCGAAATGAACGCCGTTACTGAGAGTTTCTGATATTATCATCATTCCGTGAGATGAAATTGTCCTGAGAGACTGAGCGCGAGCTCATGAAGCTCCGCCCCCTGGGTCGTCCAGCAGCAGCTCATTTGCATTTAAAGGGCACACACTTGAAACAGCTCGTTTTTCTGAGCCCCAAAAAATGTCAATTTAAACATGCTGTAAAAAATGATCTGTTGGGTATTTTGAGCTCAAACTTCACATACACACTCTGGGGACATCAGAGACTTATTTTACATCTTGTGAAAAGGGGCATATAACGGGACCTTTAATGCTTGCGCAATAATAGTGACACAATTCAAATTAAAATGTATTGTTTAGTTTTTATTTTATTTCACATTTATGGTTTTCATTTTCATTTTCATAGTCAAGTCAACCTGAATGCAAATTATAGTGGGCGAACACCACAAGCCAGACTGTCCAAGCGTCAAACCCATTTATCAGCCTGAGTCACGGGCATCTTCACTTGCCAGAGAAACTGTTCAGCGTAAGTAGGCCATGTCACTAACTTAGACTTAGACCACAATCGATAAGGTTCATTCATTTATTAGCCTATTTTGTGATGTTAACCCCTTGACCCCTTTTCTTTGATGAAACAGTTACAATATTTGAAACAGATATTATGCATTACTGTTCAAAAGTTTGGGGTCAGTAAGATTTTCATTTTGAAAGAAATTAATACCTTTATTAAGCAAGGACACATTACAATAGTTTAAAAGTGACACTAAAGACATTTATGATGTTACAAAAGATTTCTCTTTCAAACAAATGCTGTTCTTTTGAAATGTATAATAATCAAAGAATCCTTTAAAATGTATGAAGGTATCAAGCCGAATTAATATAACCACTTGACCAATCACATTAGGGGGCATTAAGTAAATATACACATAATATAATATATTTAAAATGAATTAATAAACTAGTCAAATTTGTTGGCCTTTGTTTGACATTGCCCCAAGCGGTGTGTGCGCTGTGTATTTTAAACAAAGGTAAACTTATTTCCTCTGTTTAGATTTTCAGTTGTTTAAAATAAGTGGATAATGCTCCTTACTTCATCTTTTAATGTGTCCTGCAAGTCAGCAACTAATTCCATATAAGATTTTAAAGTTTAAACCCAGCTGTGAGATGAGAGAATAAGCAAACCATTGAACCTCCATTTTTTTTTCTTTTCTTGGTCAGACATGCACATATGACCTAAAATCAAAATCTTAAGTAATTGAACATTTTACCTCGATTACGATTAATGAACAATTATTATTATTATTATTATTATTTTTTGCCCTCATAGTTCATTGACAAGGTTTGTACTGTAAATATGCACAGCTATTAAAGGTGGGATATTCTTTCTAATTAAAGAATGCATTACTTATATTTGTGATTTTAAAATAATTGAAGGAAACAAACTTTGATGTTGGCTTGCGAAAACCTGAAACCTTGAACTGGGCCTCGAACTCAGGTCGCCTTGTGCAGAGCTACTGCAAATGTCATAGCGCTGCCAACAGTGCTATTGCCCCGACAGAACAGCTCATTTTCAGCAGTTATTTTGTCTATGGGTCATACCATTTCTTGATTTCTGCTCAGATACAGATAAATTAGCGCAATACAGTACATTTATTTGAATGCATTAATGAGAGAGCGATTGCCTGTCATACCATCTGTCTATTAATTGTGAATCTGTGGGTTGTAGTTACTTCAAAAGTAGAAAAATATATACCGGTACTTTAACTGTTGAGTTTCTAAGCTACCTTAGTGATTGTAAATTAGTCAAGTCACATATAGTGCTTTTTACAATACAGATTGTTTCAAAGCAGCTTTACAGAGAGTTCAATTACATGACATCGTTGACAATGAGTTTCTGCGCTCCTGAATGTTTCTCTGTGCGTGATCTTCACGTGATGTGCTACTGTTTGTATGAATGTGCGTTTGCCACACTAGTTCAATTTAATGATACACATCCAATCTAAATCGCTTGACTGTTCAAACTGGCAAGCCTCAAAACACATACAACTGACAAACTTTAGTGTGGACGCAAGCGAAAGTAATCTGGCTTCAGGGCTCGCTTGCTGTATGTGTGTAGCAGCGCATAAGAATGGCGATTAACTTACCTGTACAATTACCTGTTAAAAACATGCAATTACCTTAGCAATACAGAGCATCCAGATTATATAAACAAAGATAACTGCTCCTTAATCTATCCGTGTGCCTGCAAACTGCACTTGATGTGCGAGCTACTGTGAGATGACTTTGTGTTTGAGTTCTCCATATTGCTTCCATGCCGCTGACCTGTCACATGATGGAGTCACATGAATACGCGGTAGTATGTTTTTAAGGGGAAAGTATAAATAAAACAACAAAATAACTGACATGGAACAATTACATCAGTTAGAGGTTCTGCATTTCGTTTTCGATTACTTTTCGATTAATCGTTCAGTCCGACATTTATACCAAAGTGCTGGGAATTTGTGAACTACGAACCCGAATGTTTGAGTTCTCTATGTCTTACATGCCTTGTAGATGGTAGTATTAAAATGCAAATGATAGTGTCATTAATTCTTTCGGAAATCTGTATAATGAACAGTTTAAAGCCGCTTGTCTGTTTGTTGCAAGCTGCTCATTTTTGTTCGTTATTTACCTCACATGACACTTGCTGACAAAGTCTAGGAAATAATAAACCACAAATGGGCATTATCTAGATGCATGTTTCATTTTATTCTGCCATGAACCCCCTCCCTTTAAAATGGTACAAATATGCATTGAAAGGTGCCAGGATGAAGATACAGGACTATTAATTAACTTGTTTTATTTGTCCTTGAGGGACTGATATTTGCCCCTTCAGGAAGGAGTTTTTTATTTTTATTTTGTTCTTGGATCAACTTCCTCCTGCACTATAAAGCCCTTAATAAGAGAGTGAATGAGGACCTGAGCTCAAAATGGAAAACACAGAGGGCGTACTAGAAGACCATCTGCCTGTTTATGTATGCTGCTGAAGTATTCAGTATATGTTTTTCTCTGTGATATTTTTTATAAAAACACAAAAGGACCATTTTTTTTATAAACAATTTGGCAACTATTCAGCAATTTAAACAGCTTTAATATGAGTCTCAATTCTCGTATCACTTCACCACCCCAACCACCAATCCTCACAAAATATTAAACACTACAGAAAGTGAAGGGGCAATAACATAAACAAAATGTATATAATTATATATGTATATAATTGTTATCAAAAACGTTTTTTTTTTTTTTTTTTGGTTTTAAATCACATTTTGTAACATTGTTGTTCTTGTGGATCTGGTTGGTTTGGTTCAAGGCTTTTTGTTGTTTGGTTTGGATTCTTTATTGAATAACTAAAAAAAAAATACATGTATTGAAAAATACATAGCTACACCATTATTTTACTCTGTCATACTACTTTCCATGGTTTTCCAGTTATAATTTGTTCACAATTCATGAATTTTCTATTGTGCCCTGCCCTTGCTATTTGAGATGGACACCCAGGTGGATGTGAATTTGGAAAGTACTGATTTAGAGTGTGTACCAGCTTGACATACCATTGTTAGGGGTTTAATGATTAATTTGTTGTTGATGCATTGATGAAAAACGTACTCGGTTATAGGACTGGGCGATATGGCCAAAAAATCATATCTCTGTATTTTTTGGTTAAATGGTATACAATATATATCTCAGTACTTTCTAGGTTTTTCTATTTGGATAAAGAAAATCTGTATTTATTTAAAAAAATCCTGCCCAATGATATCATACAAACAATGTTGATATTGAAGGATATGGAAACAAATAATGAATGTAATGTATATTATGTGCACAAAGGTGGTTAAAATCACATTACATTCTAACATTGTAACATTACAATCTAATAACAAAAATAATGCTTTTGTTTTTAAATTGACTAAAGGCTAAACTAAAAAATGAAAATTAAAACTAAAAGCACAAACTAATTATATTATCCTGCATTTGATTACCCCATTATAAATAGTCTCTTTCATAAAATATTTGTACGTTTACAATTCCACATATGGCACATTTATTGTCTCTAACAACAAATATTTTAGCAATATGTATATTTGAGTCAGAATTATTGCTCTACTATTCTATTGTGCTCCATTCTTTTGAAAAAAAAAAAAGCGTCAAAAAGCGGCAGCGCTCATTCACGCATGGCTGGACTGGCCATTGGGCATACCGGGCATTTTCCTGGTGGGCCGACGTGCTTTTTGGCCCGATTCATCTCATACTCATACATACTTTTTATTATTATTATTATTATTTATTTTTTTAACGGCCCATAAAATTTGTACATCGGTGGCCCATTCGTTTTGTTTTGTTTTGCTTAATTGTCGGCGCTGGGTTTGTGCTGGTGTAATGCATTGGTCAAAAAAAGTCAGTGTTAGTTTGACAGACCAGCCCATGAAACACGTAGATCAGCGGCCCATTGGCTCTTTTCTTGATTGACACTGGGCTGGCCCAATCACAACTTTAAATGAGTGAGCGAGCGTGCTGCAGTGTCAGTGTGTATCTGTCAAAATAGTCAGCGAGATGGAGAACAAACGCAAGGAATGTGCAGAGAAATACCGTGAAAAAATAGAACCAGGCCCTTAAAGCAGACACTGTAAACTGTCAAAATATATGTTTTCTGACTTTCATCAGCTCCAGCGGCAGTTGATGATAGTGAGGAGGATCAGGAGAGGGATGAGAAAGTGTCCGCGGTAAGCAGAACTACTTTCAAAACACTTAGGCCATGTCATGAGTGTAGGAATCCATAACCCACTTACAGATTATTTCCACATCTGCATAGTTGACGATTACCGCAATTCACTAGAAATTTAATGAGAGGCATGCCCCCGAACCCCCCTAGAAGGAGCAAGGTCCCACCACCATAGTTTTAACAAAAATCCTGTAAGAAACACTTGTATTGCTATGCCAATGCAGCTTATAGCTTGTTTCAGGATTCATCACTGTAGAGTATAGTTCAGCTGTATTAATAAATGTCAAATTTTTACTTATTTCATCTGTTAACTCTCACTCGTTCCTATACTCACTCATTACATGGCATTAGTGGTTTTAATGAATAGGAGTTGGTATGCATATAATTAAGGGCGTGCAAAGATGGGTGGTGTTTATGATCATATAGTGGGCCGGTCTGGCCAAAATGCCCAGGCCGATTTTTTGTCCCAGTCCAGCCCTGCATTCACGGAAGCTTGAATTTTAGTGGCGATTCACTTGCAGAAGGCTCGTCCGCTCCTGACAGTAAAATGGACATATTTGTTTGACTCTCTAACATTTACAGATGGAGAATATACCTGTGAAATGTAAGTGAAGCACTGAGGAAGCACCACATCTCAAACGCATTCAACAGCGCAAGTATTTATCTGTCAGTCAGCAACAATAATCTGTCTGAGCATCTGACTGGGCAATCTGCTTTAAAATTGTTAACTATCTTACCAGTTATTTTGAAGCCCTATATATAAGCTTGTGTCATGTATAGGGCAAATTGTACTATGTACTTTCACTACAGCAGCTCACACTGCGTCCTCAGCTATTTTTCAGATGTGCTCGTATCAAACTACTGTATCGATATAAACGGTATTGCCTCATTCCACATCGTTTCAAAAAAATATATTGATATATCAACTCGATATACCGCCCAGTAGAGCTGCAACAAATGATTATTACTATCCCCTTTGGGGCTTGGTCCCTAATTAATTAATACTAATTAAACACAATTTAACGCTACTATTGAAATTGATTTCTAGACATCGTAATGTTATTTTTTTCCTAAAATTGTTGTTGTACATATATCTGATTTAGCATTGTATTAGCAACCTCCTTGTGTTTCCTCATATTTAAACTCTTGTGAAACAAGAGGTCACCCTGGTGTCCTAAAAAAAGGTAAATATTAATGGGAATATACTTTACTCGTAAAAAAATTCTAGGGGTGCCAATAATTGTGGCCAACGTGTATTGGAGAAAAACATTTATTTCATATAAAAGTACATTTATTTACCCCCGCCCCCCACACACACACACTTTCAATTATTTTACTTCAATGAAAGGTTCAATTTTTGCAAAATATTTGAATGAAAGATCAAAAGGATAAACAATTTTTGATCATGGATTTCATGTGATTTCTTATTGTGATGGTGATATTATGACAACTAAGTTTCACCTGACAAAGTATGCATGCGACATGTTGATTCATTTGATCAAATTTGATTCAATTTTGTAAGATCATTGTAACGCAGTTCGTTGTTGTGGGAAGAAGGAGGCTGGAACCGGTGAACATTCACAACTTTGATAATAAAATAAACAAATACAAAACAAAAGTAAAAGACAGCATCCCCTCACGGACGACTGCTGTCACATAGAATAAAACAATCAAAACACAAGTCCAGGCCAGGTCCTCTCTCGCTCTTCATTGTCTTCACTCCTCCTTTTATGCTTCCGCTCCTCCGTGAGAGATACGAGACCGGTGCGTTGCGCAGGTGTCACTCATCAGAAATCACGCCTCTGGCCTCGCGCCGTTCTCTCACGGCCCTCTGCCTCATCCTGCTTGCCACAATCATTTTGACCAAAGTAATTCCAAACTTTGCTGCGCCTAGAGGCAGGCGATGACATTCTTAGGATTTATCATGGATTCATGACATTTTGCAAATCTACATGTAGCAAAATTTTAATAGTATTTTTATTTGTCTAATACTTATTACAGATCTATTAACTATTCCTAAACACCCCTAATTTGTTCACCCTTAAGCTCTATGACTTACTTTCTTCTGTGGAGTAAAAAGATATTTAGGATTATTATTATTTTTTTCTTTGTTGTCTATACAATGGCATCCGACGTAGTTTAGGAAACATTCTTCAGAATAGGAGAAAATGACATAGATCTGAGGAAATTATGACAGTTTTTTTAATTTATAGGTGAACTATGCCTTTAATGATGAAAGGCTATTGACTGTTTCAAAGATCTGCACTACATCTCCCATCACCCTCCTTGGCTCCCACCTGCACGTCATTCCATAATCATACACAACTGCACCTCATCATCACCCTCATCACTGCCACTATTTATACATACACTTCACCACAGCTCATTGTCTGGTCTTGTTTGTATGAAGAGGACGATCTCCCTGTCTCCAGCGATCTCCCTGTCTCCATTCTCTTCAGTGTTTCTCCTCCAGCGTTTCTGTGTCTATAGTGATTCCTGTGTTCTATGTCCACATCTTCCATCCAGTCTTCTACCGAACTTCACACCTGTGTAGAAGTAGAACCATTCTATTCCTCACCATCACTCCGCTAACCAAAGTATCATTGCACTTACTTACCTGCATTCAGTTCATCCGCTCAGTTGTCTCAATAAACTCCCTGTTAACTTCAATCTCCTTCTCTTGAGTCTGATTCCATAACAGAAGACCGGAGATATACAGACTGACAGCAAGATGGGCACCCTCCTCGTTCCCCTAGACTCTGCCGATCTGCTTCTTTCCATCTCCCAGGACCACCGCCTGATCGAGTCATACACAGAGAAGTTCCTCGACCTCGTTCACCAGGTGTCCATCTTTTGGATTGATCTGTATGAACATCCTGTGGTTGAGTGGATTGTCCTACAATCTACCGACGGGGCTACCGTCACAGATTTGCACTACATCTCCCATCACCCTCCTTGCCACGTCATTCCATAATCCCACACACCTGCACGTCATCATCACCCTCATAAATAGTCACTTCCACTATTTATACACACACTTCAACACAGCTCATTGTCTGGTCTCGTTTGTATGAAGAGGACTATCTCCCTGTCTCCAGCGATCCTTCTCCACTCCAGCCTCTTGTCTCCATTCTCTCCAGTGTTTCTCCTCCAGCGTCTCCGTGTCTACCGTGATCCCTGTGTTCTACGTCCACAACTTCCATCCAGTCTTCCACCGAACTCCACTCCTGTAAGGAGAACCATTCAATTCATCACCAGCACTCTACTCTCCAAAGTATCATTGTACTTACCACTTGTCTGCATTCAGTTCATCCGCTCAGTTGTTGTCTCAATAAACTAACTCCCTGTTAACTTCAATCTTCTTCTCTTGAGTTTGATTCCGTAACAGGCTGCTGGCATTCCATCCTTTGGTTTTATAGATTCAAGAACCATCAAAAGCAAAAGAAGAAATGGGTAATTTTAACCCCCTGAGGTCGGCTGTCGCGCCGGCGCGATAGGCTAGTTTTTTTCCTTATCAGTGCAACAGAGACGAAAAATACTCTGTTGATTTTGATCTTACATACTTGTGTAGTACATCACTCGATGCTGTTAAGTGTGTATTATTTTTGTGTATGCTCACAATAAAAACAAAGTGTTGTGCTTTTTGCTAGGGGTGCACGATATATCAGCCGCCGATATAATATCAGCCGATATGGTCATTTTTTTTACACATCGGTATCGTTACGATGTCAAAATAGGGCCGATGTGAACAGGCCGATATTTGACGTGTGAAGTTGAAGATGAAGTTGACGATGCTGACTCGTGATCTTAGCAGTAGTGAACGCGCCTGAGAGAAATACACATTTCATACAGATGACATAAGCAGAGAACAGTCTGTTTTCTTTCGTTTTGAATTGTTCTGTTTAAAAATAGATGTTTCAAGCTGTCTATATATGTCTTAGGTCTGTGAGGCAGGTAGGTTTCAGTTCATTTGAGACGCACTTCAGTTCATGCGCCGTCGCCTCCAGGTCCTGATAAAATATTTTCTAATATTTACTTCTTATTTATTTTTGATGAAACATTGATCAAAATTAAGATACAATTAATACAAAACGAAATTAAATTTAAAGACAGGCTTTGTGCTTTCTGTTTGAGGTCTCTGTGAAAGTTTTAAAGCGGTCTTTTAGTGCCGCTTTCAGACGTGCATAACAGAGAACTGTCCCATCAGTAACATTGTTAATGCAGTCCAGTGCGACTTATGTTTTTTCCCTCTTCATGACGCATTTTTGATTGATCGTTTTTTGACTCGTAGATATTTGAATATATTGCATGATATTTGATACCCGTTCGAATTTGATTTTTCTCAAAAGTGACAGCACGTGTGATTTGTGGATTACTGATAAGCGCGAGTGGAGAAACAGGCGTTTATTTATTCATTCTCAGTGTTGAGAAACGTAGCCTTCATGTGTTACGTTATTGTGTTAATAATAACTAAAGTAGCCTACCTAATTATGTTACATATTTATTTTGTATGAAAACTAGCGCGTTCGTTACTTATGGATTAAAAAGTAGGCTACCATTGTATCAGTGCTGCGCGAGCTCTCCCTCACAAACACGTACGCGCACACACAGAGAGAGAAGATAATTGTAAAATGAAAAATTGACGGGCTAAGTTTAAATTTTGTTCTTGCTTGTTTGTTTTTTTTCTATCAAAATGTCAGAAAGCATTTTGTATTATCCATCCCTGTTTTTAAAATTTGTTAAATGACGGACGTTTTACTGTTAACACAGCCCATATGTCGGATTCGTCTTATAGCCTACTTGTTATTATATTTAGAATAAGTGATTCGTTATGCTATTATTGGACTCCTGTCTATTCATTATCAACTGTTTTCTATAAATATGTTTGTATTGGCTAACATTTATTCAGCTAATGCGTGTCCTGTTTAAAATGTGCAATGTTCAAAGGCAAAGACAGCACGTCACAAATAGAAGCCCTTTTCCCTGTGGTATTTAGTATCATATTTGGATATTGGAATAATAAATTAAGTAGCCTATCTTAATTGTACACAATATTCCTGTTTTTTTTTCCTGTTTTCTAAGGGTTTCTTAATTTTAGACAAGTTGACCAGCACACATTATATGCAATGCAATATAATGCATGTGTGTCGTATGTGTGACATATTTTGCATACAGGTAAAGGTGCCCAATATCAGTCATTTCTAAAGTAAAAAAAAAAAAAAATAGCTTTGGAAAATAGCTCTTTATTTGATAATCATTAACATTTGTTTTCTATACAGAGATATCGAAATCGGTAAATATCGGTATCGGCCATAACAGCAATATTAATATCGGTTATCGGTATCTGCCACAATTTTCACATCGGTGCATCCCTACTTTTTGGCATATAAAGAAAAATACAAATTTTTCTCTCTGTCAGTGTAGTCCATTCTGAAACGCGTGCGAAAATGAACTGTAACTCAGCGAATTCTCAGTCAAACAGGCATACAGAGACACAGGCATGAAGCTTGAATTCTCTTCTTTTTAATAACTAAAGTAGCCCGCAATAACACAGCCCGCCAGAATGGGCGGCGTCAGAGCGTATATAAGGAAGGCTCGTAGGCTATATTCTCTGATTTCTGTCTTTTCAGCGAAGCACTCGCATCGCTGAACTCTGAGAGGAAGCCGTCGCCGTTGTTCTGCAAGGAACAGCTAACGAGCCAGCTTAGGACAGCCTGAGGAAGCCGGTCGAGTCTTCGCCGCCTTCAGCCTGCCATGCCAGCTCAGCTATCCGGCGATATCCTTTCATTACAAGCTCTTTGTGTGTGTGTTTTGCTTCCGCAGCACTATCTAAAAGAGCAGAGGCGTTGTTGCAAATGCCTCGCACCACGTGCGGCTCATGCCGCTCTACGCTCAGCGACAGAGACCGCCATCTTATCTGCGCTCTCTGCCTGGGCCGGGACCACGCAGCCGTCGCGCTTTCCACGGGCGGCTGCGCTTTCTGTGAGGAGCTGCCGATGTCGACCCTGCGGGCTCGACTCGCCCTTTTCACAGAGCCTGCTCCTACCGTCGTTGGGCCGCGAAAGAAGAAACGCCGCTCTCAACGACCACCGGAGCCTGAGACTCGAGCCAGCGCCTCGCCGGAGCCTCTCCCGTGAGCCTCGCTCTCTCCTTCTCCGCCCCCGCTTCCCGATGCGCAGCCGACGGCTCTCGCCCTCGATGCCGTCGCCTCAGGGGATGAAGCGGATGACGACGCGCTACTGGACACGTGCGTTAATGGCGCCGGACAGCGAGGGATGGTCCGGTTCTGTCCGCTCCGCCTCCTCTACCAGAGCGTCCAGCAGGACTCACGCCAGTGTGGACGCCGAGCTTCTCCGCCTCCTCACACTGTCAGTCGAGCACCTGGGCCTCGAATGGTCTCCGTCAGCGGTGCCCCCGCCCAACAGGCTCGACGGATGCTTCCTGCCCGCCTGTCGACAAGCTCCAGCGTCCAGACCAGCGCCTTTTCTACCGGAGCTTCACGAGGAGCTTGCTAAATCGTGGAACGCTCCAGTTTCAGCCAGACTCCGCTCTCCGGCCTCATCAACTCTCTCCCGCGTGGACGAAGCCACGGAGAAAGGGTATGACCGGATCCCACCGGTCGAACAGGCGGTTGCAGCGCATCTTTGCCCCCCATCTGCGAGATGGCGTTCAAAGACTGCCCTCCCGTCTAAGGCCTGCAGGACTACTTCGGCGTTTGCCAGTCGCGCTTTCTCCGCCGCTGGGCAAGCCGCCTCAGCCCTGCATACAATGGCGGTCCTTCAAGTTCTCCAAGTCGACCTCCTCCGCCAGCTCGACGAGGGAGAACTGGATAAGTCTGCCTTGACCGACCTGCGCAGTGCGACGGACCTCTCCCTTCGCACGACGAAAACAGCGGCCCAAGCTATCGGACGTTCCATGGCTTCGTTGACCGTCTTAGAGCGCCATCTATGGCTAACGCTAGCCGACATGGGGGAACAAGAGCGGTCCGTGTTTCTCAACGCCCCGCTCTCACCCACCGGTCTCTTCGGCCCTGCGGTGAGTGGCCTGGTGGACCGCTTCTCTGAAGTACAGAAGGCGTCACAGGCCATGAACCTTTTTCTGCCCCGCCGCTCGAGCTCCGCTGCAGGCTGCTCTAACACTCAGCCTCCTGCACGCAGTGCCCGTCTCGACCCCCAGCTTCGCAGCAGCGCCAGCGCGGCCGACCCAGGTCCCGCTCCACCAGCCAGCACAGGCCGCCACCCCCGCGGGGTCCCCGGCCTAGAGTTTCGCTGAAACCCGAGCCTGCGAAGTCCACCTAGCACTCGTCGAGAGGAAAAGACGGCTGAGTCCCGCCGCGGCCGGACCGCCGTCAAAGCTAACTTGTATCCCTCTGCCAGTCCCCTTGATAAAGGCTACTGCAGTAGTGTCCACCGCAGCCAACGAGCCAGTTTCTCAACTCTCTCGCCTGCCCACAAACGCCGTTTTTACGGCGACCCAGATAAATCAAATAAAGAGTGTAAAATCTGGTCATTCGGCTCACGCTGTCAGTGTTATGAGTGTAGTAAACATGCCCACGTCCCAGTGTTCATTGCTACACACAAGCACAATCTCCCCTGTGTACCCCACAGAGTGCACTCACATAAAGCGCGCTACGGCCGCTCGTGTTAGTTGTAGGTCACGTGCCCACGCCCCAGTGCTCACACCTACACAGTGCCCGCTCTGTCTCACACATTCGGGGACCAGAACACTCCGCCACCGGCTGTGTGTTAATAAAGAGCCCTGTGCCCGCTACACAGCACGCACACTCTCATGTAAACACTCACGAGCCCGCCCCGCTTCCGCGCCGCGAGCCGTCACACACAACGCTCTATCACAGCGTCACTCAGCCGGCTGCCGCTATCAGCGAGCCCCCGTCTCCCCTCACTGCCACTGCGCGACTCGCGCACATACCGCCACAGGCTCTCTGTCCCGCGCTGTGCGGCGGGCGGGACCCGGAGGCGATTCGATCCCTAGCTATGAGTGCGAATGCATGGAAAGCTATTCCGGGAGTGTCGAAGTGGGTACTAAACACAGTGATAAAGGGCTATTCGCTTCAATTCGCTCGCCGCCCCCCGCGCTTTCGCGCCCGGGTCGAGACTCAAGTGAAGGCGGATGCAGCTCATCTGCTTCACGCAGAAATAGCGAATTTGCTGCACAAAGGGGCGATAGAACGAGTTCACCCTCCGGTTACCGAGGCAGGCTTATACAGCCGTTATTTCCTCGTACCCAAGAAGGGCGGAGCGCTCAGACCTATATTAGATTGATAGATTGATTGATATATTAGATTGATTAGATTGAACAAAGCGCTCGTGAAACGACCGTTCAAAATGCTCACGACCAGTCAAATCCTCGATCTGAAAGACGCGTATTTTCAGATTCAGATTATACCCCGTCACAGGCCATTCTTGAGATTCGCCTTCGACGGTCAGGTATATCAGTACACCGTCCTGCCGTTCGGTCTGTCCCTATCACCCCGTACATTTACGAAGTGCATGGATGCGGCTCTCGCACCCCTGAGATCAAAGGGAATGCGAATTCTGAACTATCTGGACGATTGGCTCATTATAGCGCACTCAACAGAGGAACTAGTTTCTCACAGGAAAGCGCTTCTCGGTCATTTGGAAAGCCTGGGTCTTTCCGTGAACTGGGACAAGAGCTCTCTAACCCCCAGCCAGTCTATCACTTTTCTGGGTATAGATCTGGATTCGGCGGCGATGACGGCCAGATTGTCAACACCTCGCCGCTTCCATTAAAGTGGGAAAAGTTTTTCCCCTGAAAACCTTTCAGAGGCTTTTGGGCCATATGGCGTCAGCCGCAGCGGTTCTGCAGCTGGGTTTACTTCGAATGCGCCCGCTTCAATGCTGGCTAAAGTCAGAATTGCCCTGCAAAGCATGGATTTCGGGCCGTGCACCAGTCAGAGTGACTCAGCGCTGTGTCTCAGCCCTGCAGCCCTGGCTGGCGGCCGAATGGTATCAGCGGGGAGTGACGATGGGGGTCATCGCACACCGCAAAGTGGTCTCGACAGACGCGTCCAACATGGGTTGGGGAGCAACTCACGAGGGCAGTCCGATTTGCGGCCCATGGTCGAATACGGAGAGAAGCCTTCACATAAACTGTCTAGAGATGCTGGCGGTCGAGAAAGCGCTGAAGCACTTTCTACCGCTTCTACGGGGACACCATGTGCTAGTTCGCTCAGACAGCATGTCAGTGGTGTCTTACGTGAACCGCCAGGGCGGAATCAGATCCAGATCCCTGCGCGCTCTCACAGAGCGCCTCCTATCCTGGGCTCAGGGCCCGCTGCGCTCCCTAAGGGCAGCTCATGTACCCGGTCGTCTGAACAACGGCCCGGACAGACTGTCCAAGGACAACGTTCCCCCAGGGGAATGGTCTCTACACCGCCAGACGGTCCAAACGCTTTGGCGTCGTTTCGGCGAAGCGCAGATCAGCCTCTTCGCTACGAGCGAGAACGCTCAGTGCCAGAGGTTTTTCTCAAAACACGAGGACGCGCTGGCCCAGACCTGGCCCAGCGTTCCGCTGTATGCGTTCCCCCCGATCTCGATGCTGCCTCAAGTGCTAGCGAGGATCAGGGAGGCGGACTGCGCAGTGCTCCTCATAGCTCCGCGCTGGGAAAACCAACCGTGGTTCCCCGAGCTAATGAGACTGGCAGACACAGCCCCATGGCCGATTCCGGTGAGGAGGGATCTTCTCTCTCAAGCCCGAGGATCGATTCTGCATCCCCATCCAGAGCACTGGTCTCTGCATGCGTGGGAAATCAACGGATATTCGTTGATCTGCCAGAAGGGGTAATTAACACGATCACGCAGTCCAGAGCCCCCTCGACGAGGCGGCTCTATGCGTCTAAATGGTCAGTGTTTAGCAAATGGTGTGTGGAAAAGGGTTCTAATGCTCAGTCCTGTGGAGTCCCACAGGTATTAAACTTTCTCCAAGAGATGTTGGACGCGGGCAGGTCCCCCTCCACGCTCAAGGTTTACGTCGCGGCCATAGCAGCGTTCGCCGATTCGGCGCGCGGCCGCTCACTGGGCAGGAACAAACTCATTACCCGCTTTCTGCTCGGGGCCAGGAGGATGAACCCTCCTCGGCCCCCGTCCGTCCCTATTTGGGACCTGTCTCTGGTCCTAGAGTCCCTAAAAGTGCATCCCTTCGAGCCTTTGGACTCTGTGGAGTTGAAATACTTGACGCTTAAAACCGTTTTTCTGCTAGCTCTGGCTTCATTCAAACGAGTGGGTGATTTGCATGCGCTGTCCGTCAGCACGTCGTGCCTCGAGTTTGGACCTAACGACTCGTTAGCCATTTTCAAACCGAAGCACGGTTATGTCCCCAAAGTGTTAGGTACTCCCTTTAGGGCTCAAGTCATTACCCTATCGGCCCTGCCGTCATCCGGCAGTGAGGAGGGTGTTAACCGCCTTTGCCCGGTCAGGGCGTTAAGGTGTTATGTCACGCGCTCTGCAGCCTTCAGGCTCTCAGAGCAGCTTTTCGTTTTGTTTGGAGGGCGCGCTAAGGGTCGCGCCGCCTCGAAACAGACGCTATCCAGATGGATAGTGGATGCTATTGCAGCAGCATATGCGTCAAAAGACCTGCAATGTCCGTTGGGCATACGGGCTCATTCCACCAGAGGCATGGCCTCATCGTGGGCATGGTCCAGCGGGATTTCCATTCATGACATTTGTATGGCGGCGGGCTGGGCGTCCCCCTCTACATTTGTTAGGTTTTATAACCTGGAAGTTCCCGCCCTGCAGGCTAAACTTCTGTCAGTCTAGTCGTGTTCATGTCCTGCTCATGTGCGCAGGCTGTACTATCGATTAGCTTGTCTGTTGAGCTGCACGCTCAGGGTATCAGTATGCATAGACCGGCCGTGCCGTTCTTGTGTTCCCTAGGTGTGCTTATGAACATGTGTTGGCCCGCACCGCTGGCCACCTGTCATTTCACCTCTATGCTTTTCATAAAGTGTCATATGTGATCGTTAGGGGCGCATGGCGTGGACAAGGGGTTCCCACAGCGTAAGCAAGCTTACGCAATACGAGAGAACCTCTCGTAAGAGAACGATACTTGGTTACTCACGTAACCTCGGTTCTCTCTAGAGAGGGAACGAGTATTGCGTTCCCTGCCGTGCTTAAAGCCTTCCTTATATACGCTCTGACGCCGCCCATTCTGGCGCGACGTCACTCCAGGCTCGCTGGTAGGCTTAAGCAGTTGCCGCGCGGCAGCCAATGAGCGTGCAGTATGCCGCTCTAGCTCAGCTGCCCGCAGCTGCACTGCGTTGACAAAATATGAAATTAAGGATAATTTTTGGCTTCAGTATCTCGAGAAAAGAAGACTTTTCCCGCAGCGTAAGCAAGCTTACGCAATACTCGTTCCCTCTCTAGAGAGAACCGAGGTTACGTGAGTAACCAAGTATCGTTTTAATGTGACTCCGCCCACGGAGAGCACGCGCTATTCAAACGCAAATAATCTGAGGTGATCCAGGCAAACCCGTGAACGCCCACATCAGCTGAATAACACACACAGCGAGTTTACTTTCAGACTCATGTACTTTACGACGCTGTGAGGAATAATACTATCTTGATAATAATCCTGGAAAATTTACCTCAGAAGTGCTGGAAGTTTCATTTCGAGGAGCAAAGGGATCCTGCTGAGGAATAGGTCAGTTCTATATTTGCTTTGTTCTAATCGCAAGTGTCTGTACACGCTGAATGAATGAACGCACAGCTGGCAAAAAGACTGTTTATGAATCGCGTTTCTATGTGTGAATGAATGAACAGCTTTTACCAAACTTTGTTGCTATACTGAGATGAGTAAAAATCGGATAGATTATAAAGTTTTTACTGCAAAATACTTCCACATCAAATAAGCTTATAATGTTGCCAATTTCTGCTCATATGAGTTGAATTACGTATGATAAAATGTATACTTTAGTTTTTACAAAGAAAGATTACACTGGAAATATTGTTACAATTTTAATTGTTGTTGTAATTGTATAACCTTTTTAATAAAATAGCAAAAAAAAATTACCCTTTTATATATATATATATATATATATATATATATATATATATATATATATATATATATATATATATATAGGATAGATGTAAACAAAATCTTTAAAGGTCGATATAAGCCTTCTCTTTAAATAATTTTAGTGACACATTTGGGTAGAGAATATATTCCAAATCTGAAAATACAGTATGAGAACAATTAACTGCACAATTACTAGAAATGTTTACCTTGGATATTATACAATTTGCAAGCACAATTTGTGGAAAAAACAACAATAACAACTGTGAACCATTATATATATATATATATATATATATATATATATATATATATATATATATATATATATATATATATATATATATATTGTCCTTGCATTCTTCCTTGTGGCTCAGTCACACACCTGAATGAAAGGCTCATTACGTATGCAGCCTCATTATGCGGGGGCCCATTGTCTCCTCAGGTGTGAATCACGCCCACCCGCATATTGCCTTTCCAAACAAAAAGTGTCGTACAAAATTTAAAGCAATGTATTGTTTTATGTGAATGATTAGGAAGGATGATTTTCACATCATTTTGAAGAAAAAACTCTATGCGACAAAATACATTATTCAGAAGTCTTATTGACACATATTTAGTATGTGTTTTGTGGCCTTATTTCAGACATTTTCATTTTTTTTTTTCAATTACCATGCATAAACATTATTTTCTCAAAAATACAAACATGTACATACATGTTGCTCACATTTTATGGTAGCCCTGTTTGTGCTAAATAGAGTGTAATTACACCTTTGCCATTAATATGTGTATAAGCAACTGAAAAAAGAACAAATGTAAGAGCATGTCAGAACATCTCAAGGACCCTAAAAACACCTTAGACCCCAGAGGGTTAATGAGAGGGTTTATTTACTGTAGCTCAAGTTACCTGAGAACTCAAGTATGCTTAAGTGACACTAGTGATTGATCATAAAAACAATGATCAGTCATTATGCATGACGTAACTTTTAACCTAATTCAAAGTTCAGTAATGGGCAACTGCTATAAACAAATGTGTCAAAGGGAAGTTCTAAATGTCTAATAATTCAAAACCTTAAGACATTGCAAACTCAAATATTATCTGAGTTTGCAATGTCTTAAGGTTTTGAATTATTAGACATATAATATATTTAGACAGTGATTATTTATTTCTGTTATATTATTTATTTCAGAAACAACCTCAAGTACACTATTATGTGTAAATGGTCACTCTTGTGCAATAAACAGCTAAACTCTATGAATCCGACTTCCTGACCAGAGTTCTGCAGTGGTCAATAATATAATCCACCAGCTTTTTATGGGGCAATCCCCAACAGGACACATAAAGGTAATTAATATGATTAGCCTTGACTACGTTATCAAACAGCTAACAATATGTCGGTAATGTTACACAAACCATGTTCCTGTTCGCCACCTCAGAGTCAGACAGCTGCCTTTTAAAAAAAAAACAACAACAACAGCATCCTTAGAACAACTTAGAACGTCAGTGGAGAAAGGCATATAGTTCATCATAACATCTTAATTCTCTCGTTATTTTGCGAGTATATGTACACGATTTTCATATCAACAGAAAATTAAACCGGGATAACCTGGCTTCTCTTAAAGGGATAGTTCACTTTGGAAATAAATTTTGGTATGTTTTAGCTTACCTCAAGGGCATCCAAGATGTAGGTGTCTTTTTTCCGCAGTAGTTTCAATTTTGATATTTTTAGGTCAAACCGTTCTTGTCTGTCAGTCGTATGATGCAGGTCGATGGTCACTGTATCAAAACACAAGCACAGAGTCCAAATTAAAACAATTCCCCATCGTCCAAATTAAACAATTCCCCATCGTAAGTACACATTGATGGCCTAAGACACGAAACGAGCGGTTTGTGTGTGAAAATGAACAGTATTTATATCGTTTTTACCTCTTGTAACACAGCACACGTCCAAATGATCTGACGGCGCGGGCGGGTATAGATGTATACATAGATGTCGCCTTGGCTACGGTTTCGTTCTAATGAACTGCAGTAGCAAAGGCGACATCTAGTGTATACATCTATACCCGCTCGCGGGCGGGTATAGATATATACACTAGATGTCGCTTGGCTACGGTTTCGTTCCAATGAACTGCGTAGCCAATGCGGCATCTATGTATATACATCTATACCCGCCCGCGCCGTCAGATCATTTAGACGTGTGCTGTTTTCAAGAGATAACAACGATATAAATACTGTTCGTTTTCTCACACAAACCGCTCGTTTCGTGTCTTAGGCCGTCAATGTGTACTTACGATGGGGAATTGTTTAATTTGGACGATGGGGAATTGTTTTAATTTGGACTCTGTGCTTGTGTTTTGAGACAGTGTCCATCGACCTGCATTATATGACTGACAGACAAGAACGGTTTGACCTAAAAATATCAAAATTGAAACTACTGCGGAAACAAAGACACCTACATCTTGGATGCCCTTGAGGTAAGCTAAAACATATCAAAAATTAATTTCAAAGTGAACTATCCCTTTAAGACTCCCCTACTTTGCAGTAAATAATATGCTAAAGCGCGCACATTGACGTCATTAGTTACAAGGTAGTTTGTAACGTAAGAAGCACCGGAGATTTCAATCCGCGTTTTGGAGACTTTTTTTGTTGACATGGTGTTGACTGACGAATTTGCACATGGTTTGTCTTAAAGCATATTAAAAACACCACATAGACATATAAATAACATTAATAAACTTAATTTTCACCACAGGGGGACTTTAAAATAGCCATTATTTAAAGTAAATAACAGTTATATGGTTACTTTTAAGTAACTCCGGCCAAGTCAGCCAAAGATGGAAAAATACATGATCAAGCAAGTGCTTTCTTTCTTTATTTCTTTCTTTCTTTTAATAAAGAATAAATGTAGTATATAGAGTAATGGTATTGACTCATTTGGTATCATGAGAAACCTATCCAGCACTCCAAAATATCCCCTGTGTTTTAGCCTACAGCTCACTTTTTTCATTTTTTTTTTCAGTTGTGATGTTACCTGGCATAAAAAAAAAAAAAAAAACTACTACAACTAATGGATTAGCTTTTCCACAGCATCATTGAACATATTCCAGCGTACTGCCATTGACGTTTAAAGTGCAACTGATTGTAGAGGTCCCATGAGACAGAACTCAAATAAGTTATAAGGACTGATTTTCCTGCTAAGACCAAACTCACCCTGCAATAAAGCCATAAAATGCACCCTGGACAAAATATAGCAAAGACAGAGCACATGACAGACCTGCATTATTGAGTGTGACTTAGCCTGTCCAAACTTTTCTTCTTCCTTATCTCTACATCCCCCTCTCCCTCCTCCCTTCCTCTTCTTGCGAGTCAAGTCACTAAAAGTTCATTAAGAATGTCTATATATCACATATGATGTATCTTGTGAATCTATTGTTTTTCCTTTTCATGTTTGGTATCATTTTAAAGGGATAGTTCACTTTGAAATTAATTTTTGGTATGTTTTAGCTTACCTCAAGGGCATCCAAGATGTAGGTGTCTTTTTTTCCGCAGTAGTTTCAATTTTGATATTTTTAGGTCAAACCGTTCTTGTCTGTCAGTCATATAATGCAGGTCGATGGTCACTGTCTCAAAACACAAGCACAGAGTCCAAATTAAAACAATTCCCCATCGTCCAAATGAAACAATTCCCCATCATAAGTACACATTGATGGCCTAAGACACGAAACGAGCGGTTTGTGTGAGAAAACGAACAGTATTTATATCGTTGTTATCTCTTGAAAACAACACACGTCCAAATGATCTGACGGCGCGGGCGGGTATAGATATATACATAGATGTCGCCTTGGCTACTGCAGTTAATTGGAACGAAACCGTAGCCAAGCGACATCTAGTGTATATATCTATACCCGCCTGCGGGCAGGTATAGATATATACACTAGATGTCGCCTTCGCTACTGCAGTTCATTGGAACGAAACCTTAGCCAAGGCGACATCTATATATATATTTATACCCGCCTGCGCCGTCAGATCATTTGGACGTGTGCTGTTTTCAAGAGGTAAAAACGATATAAATACTGTTCGTTTTCTCACACAAACCGCTCGTTTCGTGTCTTAGGCCATCAATGTGTACTTACGATGGGGAATTGTTTAATTTGGACGATGGGGAATTGTTTTAATTTGGACTTTGTGCATGCTCTTTGAGACAGTGACCATCACCCTGCATGAAATGACTGACAGACAAGAACGGTTTGACCTAAAAATATCCAAATTGAAACTACTGCGGAAATACACCTACATCTTGGATGCCCTTGAGGTAAGCTAAAACATACCAAAATTTAATTTCAAAGTGAACTATCCCTTTAAGTGTCTCAGTGCGATTGGTAAAATGGTCTTAATTTCATTGCAGTCATTGGTTTAATGAGAAAGATTGAGAACTTAGGAGAATCCTGTTCTCCTCTCTGGGTGATGTCTCTTCAAGATATCTCCTGAAACCAGGTGTTACCCCCTGGGGTACATGAACTAACCCAAAACAACTCGAAACAATATTTGTATAACCCTTTTGTTCTGGTCTGGGTATTTAAGGGTAGGTGACAGAGCAGTCTTTGGGACCCTTTACCAGGATCATCCCCCATACAGTGCTGTTTCGCGTGTTCTAAAGAGAGAAACCCGTAATTTAGAGCGTAAATGGAAACAAACTAACTTAGAGGTTTTTAGAATCGCATGGAAAGACAGTATGTCACATTATAAAAAGGCCCTAAAAGCGGCCAGGGCTGAGCATCTACGCAAACTAATAGAAAACAACCATAACAATCCTAAGTTCTTATTTAACACCGTGGCGAGACTAACAAATAAACAGATGTCTCCTGAACAAAATATTCCATTACAGTTTAGTAGTAATGATTTCATGAAGTTCTTCACTGAGAAAATAGAAAACATCAGAACCACAATTGTAAACGTTCAATCCTCAATCGCGCCTTATAATTCAGCCTCAATTATCACCCCGCAAGAACAATTAGAGTTGAACAAAAAGAGTTAAATAAACTTTTTACTTCATCTAAAACAACAACATGTTTACTAGATCCTATACCTACTAAGCTATTGAAAGAAGTGTTACCTGTAGTGGAAGAGCCTCTCCTCAATATTATTAACTCGTCTTTATCTTTAGGTTATGTTCCAAAAACATTTAAACTGGCAGTTATAAAACCTCTCATTAAGAAACCACAATTAGATCCGAATAATCTAGTAAATTATAGACCCATTTCAAATCTACCTTTTATGTCTAAAATACTAGAAAAAGTTGTGTCCGCTCAACTGGGCTCTTTCTTACAAGAAAATGACATCTATGAAAAGTTTCAGTCTGGATTTAGGCCGCACCATAGCACTGAAACTGCGCTCGTTAAAATCACAAATGATTTACTTTTAGCTTCTGACCAAGGCTGTATCTCAATATTAGTTTTACTTGACCTTAGTGCTGCGTTTGATACTATAGATCACACAATACTCTTAGATCGACTACAAAATTATACTGGTGTTCAAGGACAAGCATTAAGCTGGTTTAGATCGTATTTATCTGACCGCTACCATTTTGTTTATTTAAATGGAGAAAAATCGATCATAACTCCAGTAAACTATGGAGTGCCGCAGGGATCTGTGTTAGGCCCTCTATTATTCTCAATATATATGCTGCCACTTGGAAATATTATAAGGAAACATGGAATTAGTTTCCATTGTTATGCTGATGACACTCAAATCTATATTTCATCACGGCCAGATGAAAACGCTAAATTATCCAAATTGACAGAGTGTGTTAAAGATATAAAAGATTGGATGACGCATAATTTTCTTTTATTAAATCCAGACAAGACAGATGTACTACTTATCGGTTCAAAAAACCACCCACAAAACCTCTCACAATACAACTTTAACATAGTAGGATGTCCTGTTACTTCATCCTCTACAGTAAAAGACCTGGGTGTTATATTAGACTGCAACCTGTCTTTTGAAAATCATATTTCATATGTTACAAGAACAGCCTTTTTCCACCTTAGAAACATTGCTAAGCTACGTAATATGCTATCAGTTTCTGACGCAGAAAAGTTAGTTCATGCATTCATGACCTCGAGACTAGATTACTGTAATGCGTTATTAGCCGGTTGTCCTGCATCCTCAATAAACAAGCTACAGTTAGTCCAAAATGCCGCCGCTAGAGTTCTAACTAGATCAAGAAAATATGATCATATAACACCGATTTTATCATCCCTACATTGGTTACCTATTAAGTCCCGTATTAATTACAAGGTATTGCTACTGACTTATAAAGCCCTAAACGGCTTAGCTCCAGTCTATTTAACGGATCTTCTATCGCCCTATAATCCATCGCGCTCTTTAAGGTCACTAAATTCGAGGCTTTTGGTCATACCTAGGATATCCAGATCCACCAAAGGAGGGAGAGCATTTTCACATTTAGCACCAAAACTCTGGAATAGTCTTCCGGATACTGTTCGTTGCTCAGACTCGCTCTCCCAGTTTAAAACTAGATTAAAGACGCATCTCTTTAGCCAGGCATTCATATAATACTTTTAATCCTACAGTTAAATCCGACCTCTAGCTCATAAACGCCAGAGGAGAACTGGCCCCCGACTGAGCCCGGGTTCTCCCAAGGTTTTTTTTTTCTCCATTAGGTCACCTGATGGAGTTTTTCGGTTCCTTGCCACTGTTGCCTTTGGCTTGCTCAGTTGGGGATATTTAATTTAATTAATCAATCAACTATACTATTGATCAGCATTACCAAACGTAGACGTTCCACTAGAAACAAACATTGATGTATTGTTCTAATTTATTACTGTGAAGCTGCTTTGATACAACCTGTGTTGTGAAAAGCGCTATATAAATAAACTTGACTTGACTTGACTTGACTTGTTTTCCTATTGGAAAACACTGACACACCACTGTGTGTCTCTGTCAGGAAAGCATTGCTTACTTTTAGAGTCATCTTTGAGTAAATTATGTCATGTATTTATTATTTCTGAATTGGCTTTTAATCATTTACTTGTGTAATTGGCATGATACATTTTTACCTGACAAATAAATGTTACATCTTGATTCATTCTGCATTTTTCTGAAATCATTATTTCCAGTACATTAAAGTGCAGTCTGGTGTTTCCGCAAATCTCTGTCCAGGATAGATCAAACCGAAGGCACTATGAATGGAGCATGGGGCACATCATAGGGAGACCTTCCGATTTCTGACTATCACTGACTTAGCACTTTGCAAGCTCGCAACTATTAAAAAAATGACGCCTTTGTTATGAGTCAGCAGTGAGTGGCCGCTTAGGTCAAATAGTTGCATTGTATCCTCTGACTATTTCAGGACTGGCTAGTTTGTGATCATGAGCGCACATTCACAACGTGACGTCTCAAAGTGACACTGGGTCCTTAATGAACGGATATTTGAAATTATGAGATACTCAGAATAATCAAAGATCTAAATTAATTTATAATCAATATTTATGATTATTTTCTAATCAGAAACATCTAAAGTTGAATATCATTTGAAATTGGAGTCAGATTAAGCTGCAACTCCACCATCCATCTGGTCGTCTAGAGTTCATCTCCTGCCACTGGATATTGGATTCTGGAGTGAAGCTGTGGATATAGGGTCTGCACCCCCCTCTCTTCACATTAATCCACTCTCTGCGTATGCTATCACTTCTTACTTTACTTACAAAGTGAAGAACAGCCTGGTCTAGTTTTCATTACTGCTGTCTTCTCAAATAAACACTTTTAATCCAGTTAATATTTTCCAGGATGGCATTTTTTTTTTTTTTTTTTATCCATAAAGTTTTTATAATCTCATGCATTGTTTGAATTGGATTCAGCCTACATATTCTGGAAATGTAGACACAGCCTATTTTGGTGCAATAAAGAGTCTGAAGTAGTTTGGTAATTTTATTCATTTATTATTATTATTATTATTTTTATTATTATTATTTTACATTCGTAAAATTAAAAAAGAATGGTATGATTTTTTTTTTAAGTTGCTAAAGCAACTTTTTAGTTAGTGTATGTCAAAATATAGAATCATTTTGATATTTTGAATCAAATTGGAAAATTGTGAATCAAATGCATTTCTTTTAAACCCTTCACACTCCTAGCATTCAGATATAATTTTACCCATTTTAATTTTCCCTGGACTTTTTTTTTTTTTTTTTTTGCTTAACGAACCATAATTTTAGGATCAAAGTTTTTCTATTGGATAGGGATCCATTTTTATAGGCCATTGTAGTACCTTTTTTGTTGTTGTTGTTGTTGTTGTTTTTGGTCCTCTCCAAAAATGTGTTGCACCTGCAAGACTCTTCCAAGCTTAAAAGGACAGTTCACTCAAAAATACAAATGATGTATTTAGTCATTATCAGGTCATGCCATATATGACTTTCTTCTATGCAACACAACTGTTTTTTTTTAAGGCTTGAAAGTTGCAGTTGCCAGAATGATACAGGTTTAAAACAACATGAAGATGAGTAAATGATAACAGAAGGTCATTATTGGTGAACAAATCATTCAGTTATTTTACAAACATAATTATTTTTATGTTTTTTCTCTTTGTAGATAGATCACTAAATGTAGTTCTTTTTGAGTACAACTTTTGTGCCACACTTCCATTCCGGCCAGTGTTTTGTTCAGAGCTCTCATTATATTTGACTGGTACATCTTGACACACATTCTCAATATGAAGAAGTTTTTTTTGGCACAGAGAGTTTTGATGTTGATGTAACTTTCTGTTCTTGATAAGCAATGAACCTAAAGGCTCCATTGGGATGTCTAACTGGTTATCATTTTGTAAACTTTTTTTTTAATTTATGCATTTATTTTAGTTTATCTTATCAAATTCTTTAGAGCACTATTTTAGTGTTCGTTTTAACAATTACATTGACGATTGACTGATTTTAGCTAGTGACTTATCAAGACCTCAATCACCTTCAGAGGTTACTCCTGAAAATAAATGCAGAAAAAGTGTGTTATTGCCAAAGCAAAAGTCTCCTTTTCTGGGTCATTTCAGAGCAGGGTGACTGGTCCAAATATTGTTGCAGATTACTGGGTCTCTGACCATCTGACCAGAAAAGCTCCAGTCTCCTCCCGAAAATCCTCAAAAAAGTCAGTTGGTGCCTCAGTGACTACCTCGTTTAGAGAAGATGTCAATCACAGCTGTCAATCATGACGTCACATTCCCGTTTTTATACCATCAAATAACTAACTTAGACCAAACCTATTTAAAAAAAAAAAAAAAAAAAAAACACTTAAACTTACATCAGCGTGATAAAAGCTACCTTAAAATGAGAGAAAACATCTTTGGGAAAAAATGTGATTACATTTTTTATCCCTGGGCTAAGAAAACCAAGCCCAGAGAACGATTCGTTTTGGAATGTGCCTATTTGCAAATGACAAGGAGTAGGTACATAACATTTGTGGCGCTAACACTGGATCGAACAACTTAGCAATAAATATGCTTTCGCTGCATAACCTTCCTTCTGACGTTGGATTTGCAGAGAGACTGTAATTTAAAAAATGATGTTGTGCCTTCTATATTGGATCCGACAGGAACGGTGCGACACACTTATGTGAGTAAAAAAAAAGTTACTATTGTTAAAGATCTTTTGATATTGATACGTGTCTAACCAAAATAACCAGTGACCAGTGATTCATGTACAGTCAGATGTTCTTTGCCTCAAAATCATTTATTGCTGTTTATGTGTCAGTAAATCAAACCAGTGACTAAACGGTCAACTTCACATGGTTTCTTAGTAGGATTAAAATAATATGTTATTTAAATTGATTAAATTATAGAAAGTGATCAAAGAACTCTTACTTTACAATCCCTGAAGCTGTAAATCACACTGTGTGAGTTTATCAGTGACTGAGTTCTTGACTCTCGCCAAGACTCCCATAATAATCAACGAATCTCTTATCACAAATCTCTACATCGTGTTTGTACTGTTAGCTATGATGAAAGCATTTTTGAGTGCAGAAATAGAGATGCAATGACAAGATCACTGCATTCATCAACATGTCTGTGATCGGCTACAATGCTAATCTTGGCAACCTTTCATTAGCCTGGCAAGCCAGACCCACATCAAGATGTTAGGTCTGGAAACTCACCATTGGCAGGGCTCAATCCGAGGGGCGGGATAAACGGTTGTCTTTCAGATTCCCTCTGCACGCAATAGGATAGCGCTGCAACTAGGGATGCAACGGTACACGGTAAAATCCCGGACCGTTCGGTCAGCCCTGCACGGGACAATCTACCCTCGTGTCCCGCGGGACTTCGGTTTTACCATTGAGTTCGCGCTGATCCTTTTAGTTTTTGCTTTAGGCGCCGTTCACATATCGCGCCTAAAAACGCGTAGAAAACGCTAGGCCCGCCGTGTTCTCCTTTTTCCAAAGTGCTAGGGCGGTTGCGCTCCGGAGGCGTCTGTCGTTGCTAAAGCAACCATCAGCTGCGCTCTGGTTGGTTCTTGTCACGTGACCTACGGTGCGCTTGCGGCATTCTGAAAAGTTGAGAATTTTCTCCACTGCTGGGGACATCGTTAGTGCCAACCAGTCTCGCCTTGCACCAGACAGTGTTGATAGACTCATCTTTTTGCACAATAATCTCTCAATAGTGGATGAGTAAATAACATTGCACTTTGTATCCTGAATGCAGTATTTTTTTATTATATTATTTTGCTCTGCTTTTTTTTATTCAAAGCACAAGCTAATTTATGTTTGTTAAAGGGGTGGTTTACTGCCTTTTTTCTTAGCTTGATTATGTTTATGGGCTGCAATATAACATGTCTTCGTGTTTCGTTTGTTAAAAAACGCCTTATTTTTCATAAATTTCACCTTTATTGTAAGCCGCTTCCTCCTCTGTCATTCGAACGACCGGTTGACTTCCTGATTCTATGAAACCACTCCCTCAGAAAGAGGCAATGAGCTCAGATTGGTTAGTTCGGCCGGTGTGTTGTAATTGGCTAAACTGCGTCCGGAATCTTCACGCCCATTACCTTTACGGGCGACAGTTGCATGTGCTCCGGACCCGGTCAAATGTAATGGTGTCAATATTGCCTCATCAGTTTGAGCCAGAATCAGACCCAGAGAGCGGTGATGAAGAGAGTCAAGCAGAACCTCCGCAAACACGGCTCTTACTAAACGTTTCTGAATGGTAATTTTTTTTAATTATTATTATTTTCTCAAAGAATTCCCATACGCTGTTACTTGAAAATGCTACTGCTGTTTGTTAGCTTTTGAGATACGCTTTCCCCCTGATTAAACATTTAATATAACTGAATACATGACTGAGTAATACCGTTTTTTAAAGATATTGTTTTATTGATAGAATGAACAACCGTTTAACTATTCACAAAACTTACCGGTAGTTTACTCAGTTTGTCGTTTTCTTTAGGTGTACATGTGATAGCAGCTGAAGTTTGCTGTTGCGATAATTTTTTTAAGTTTGTACACGTTTCTTATACACACAAAATAACATCGAACTAACTAGCTACTATAACCAAACAGCTTTGGCATTGGTTTGCGTTCTTGATCAAATCAAAAAATTACGTCATAAAGTATACATGGAAAATACGTTTACAAAATTTGTACATATACAAATTCGGGTCCAAAATGTTTATACGCATCTGTCATATACTAAAGCCAGCGCTGGCATTTGTTTACATCCTTGATAAAACTAAAACGTACGTCTTAAATTATACAGGCAAATACATTTAAAATGATTAAATCTTACTTGCAGGTTGTGGCCTCTGGTTTTAAAGCTGTAACTGCTTCATGTTGGAGTAATAGTTTCTTGTTGAATCCGACATTGAACTCGTGTAGATTCTGGAAGCTGTCTTCCGTAAAATGCGCAGCACAGAGAGCTAAACTACGATTGTAATTGTCAGGAACATAATCAAACTTAAATTTTAACCATTGTTGAGTTGACGAACTACAGCGTCTGTAGGAAGCCTGAACACAGAAGACCTGACAGCTGGCTGAAAATAACACTTTGACGGCTACAGCTCTCCACTATAACTCCTCCTCTTCGACAGCAGAACATGTTCCGGAGGGAGGGTTGATGTAAATGTATGGGTTAGTTACGTATAAAACCCGGGAAGTATCTCGTTGTAGTCCCATTCGAGTCGTTTTTGTAGGCATTAAACTTCCTGATTTTTAAAAGACAATATCTCTGCTTACGTTGAACTTTGAGCGCAGCAACTTTGCAGATACTGTTCATGCACCAACAGCAACATTACACAGTATTTAAAATGAAAAAAGTGAAATAGCAATCAACCACCCCTTTAAAGGTAAAAGTGCACTTTTTAGTGTTAATTTATTCCATACATTGATGTTCTTCCTACTGTGACATTCTGTTTATGCTCATAAGAAAAATAAAACATATTTTTGGGATGAAATAGCAGTCTCTTTCTGCACAAAACATGTACCGAAACCGAACCGAGACTGTGGCCCAAAAACCGAGGTACGGACCGTACCGTGGGCTATCTGTACCGTTGCACCCCTAGCTACAACCAACCAGAGCGTTTTCCCACCAGCAGAGCTAGTTGATAGATTAAACTTTTGCCGTATCTGGTCGGCAAAACTACGAACACATCTTCCTTTTTTAAGAATGACTTCAGTGCCATTCTTTGTTCTTTTCTCAAGGAAAATTTTAACTCCAAGTCCCCCAGAGTCGCGGCCAAAGCTGATTCGAAAGACCGCTGTTCGCCAGCAGCAGCAATATCTATATCTATACACGATGTGATTGGCCTGACTAGATTTTGTTTTTTCCAGCTCGAAAGTCAACAGAGAGTTGCTAGACTACCCTGGCTGCAAATTACATTTGCTGCCGCTAGGGTGCGTCTAGATTTCTAGGCTAACCTTTCATGCCACAATCTAAATATTATGCTATAGATGCAATAATAGAATAGAATAGAATAGAATGCAATAATCAACACTTTTCATGATTAGTGATTAACCTTGAGAGCTGTAATAATAAAAACATGCTAAAGGTTTTCGTGAGAGTTCCATATGCAATATTTACTATTTCATAAACAAAGATGTAAGCCAATCACAGCAGTGGGCGTTTACACTGAGTCTCACAGCAGACACGCCCCTTCAAACAGAGCGTTTAAATCAGAGGGCTAAAATCAGGATAGGAAAAATTCCTTTTATTTCTAAATTATGACAATTTTTGATTAAAAAATCATACTAACATTATAAGTGCTCTCCAGGAATCATTATAAAATTATAAAATAATGCAGTTCATGACCCCTTTAAAACCGTCATCTTTCCCGGTAAGATATGAAAATACCGCTGAGAGGGAATCTACAGAGTGATCAAGGGAATAACAAATGATGCTGCATCACACGCCTGCCTTGAAGTGAACTGTGAGCTCCAACTTTCAGTCTGTTTGTGTGCGTATATAAAAGAAAGAGAGGAGTGGAACTATGAAACAGCATTGGAAGAAGATGGGCATTCAGAATAAGAAAGGATCCAGAAGACCGAGAAAAGGACATAGAAAAAGTGAAGGAGAGTGGCCATTCAAGATCATGCACCATGCATTCTTATCCTTTTTTAAAAGGTTGCAAAAAAAAAAAAAAAAAAAAAAAAAATATATATATATATATATATATATATATATATATATATATATATATATATATATAGTATGTACTGTATGTATGTATATATATATATATATATATATAATGCAGAAGCTTCGGTTTCTTTCTTTTTTTATCTCTTTTTCTATATCCCTATGATAACTTTATATTAAAGAGATCATTCGTTATTTATTCACACTCATGTATTTCCAAATGTGTATAATTTTCTTTAAACTGTTGATCACGAAAGATGCATATGAATATATGCATAGCCTCTGTGCTGGAAATGAATGCAATGCTTACATTTGGTTCAATAAATATTAGTTTGTCATTCTTGTTTTTTTTTTGTCAAATATACATTGAATATATTGATATCATGTTAATACTACAGATAATATTGTAAATAATCAAGCTTCAGTAAATGGTTCACACTCCAATATAGTAGGTGGTGGTATTGCACCTTAACACTGGTTGCCACCTATAATGAAGTAAAAAAAAAAAAAAAAAAAAAAAAAAAAAAGATGCAGTGTGTTGCTACAACTGCTACACAAGATTTTGTCGGGGAACATGGCAGGCGAATGCTAGACACTCTATCTACACCAAAAAAGTTAACCCACTATAAATCATATATGTATGTGTGTGTATGAAACTTGGGAGCCCCTGGTTACCATTCATTTGAACTATATAGGAAAGAGCAGCATGAACATTCTGCCAAGCTCACATAGGTTTTGAACGAAATGAGGCTGAGTAAATCATGACATGATTTTATTTTTTTGGATGAACTACCCATTTAACTTTTTTTATTATGCATTTATAAAACTGATTAATTATGTGCCATGTATTTTCACACTATATGAAATGTCCTTGGGGCAAAGTGAAAAAGCTCTAGAAGAAATGCCAGAATGGCACCTCTTTGTTAAGGCAGTTGCTAGTGATAATGTAGCTGTCGTTTTAGGAGGTCAGCGGTTCAGGAGTTGCTCTTGAATTATCTTTCAACCTTTAAAACCTTTAAAAGACATTGAAATTCAAATAACTAGCATCATTACTTTGTGCTATCATCTCACGTGGAAGCTTGCAAAGGTGAAAACCCTCTGAAAGATGCTGCTGATTTCAAACATTATATCTGTGATCAAAGCTTAAGGGCGTAGTAGGTAACAAAAGTTACCAGAACCAAACCAACGTGATTCATGTTATTTCAGAACACTGACATCTGAGAAAAGGTCTGTGTATCAATGAGAAAAATATTCCAAGCAGGGATGTCTGTCTGTGATTGCAGACTGTTCATCAGCCTGCACCAGAATACTTTCAATAATATATGTGGGTTCCTGCTCTTCAAAGGGAACCTCAGATCAAAAATTAATCCCTCTCCATTGTGCATGTATTGGCCTTGGACATGGTCAATATATAGTTTCCCTTTGAAAAAAAAAAAATGTGCGTTTTGCTTTGGTGTTTAGGTATTTTTTTTTCTTCTTCTCAGTATCGAACTCGGTAAGTCTTGAGCACATGGAAACACATGTATTTCCCGTGGCAAGAAGACCAGGCCCAAAGATCACCACATGATAAGGGCCATTAATCAGCTGAACCTTTTTAAGTTCATGCTAGCTAAGAACAGATTAGCATTAAAGGGCGACTTTAAAGACGTCTTTCTGATCTCCATCCATTGCATGCACGTGGTGATGTGAGGAAGGCCAGCATGACATGAATACTGAGTAGTCTTTCCAGAGGCATGGAAGCCCTCTCATGCATGTGACTAATGTATGTATGCCCAGTCATCTGTCTCAATTGTGACCAAAGGCAAGGAAGTGGACCACCTCTTTCTAGAAGGGTCAGACATTTTGCATCCCTCAGTGCTGAGCAGTGCACTTAAGAGAGTGAAGCTTTATAAAAGGTTGGTTCAGTCCTATGGCTTAGACTAATGATAGTCTTAATAAAGCCCTGTATAATTGGCCTTATTTTCTTTGGCAACATTTAGCCTACATAAGTTGCACTCTTGCATTAAATGGTTAAACAGGTTTAATTACAAGGTGCAACATTTCCAAGAGGAAACTGTCTAAGAGGTATAGTAGGTACAGAGACAAAAACATTCACACAAGTGCGGTAAAGTGTTACACACGTGAGACATGTTGAGAAAGAAAATTGAGAGTTGTAAAACCCATTATATACCGTATGGCTTTTTGAAACCTTTAATATAAAGCAATGATTGTATGATATGGTCTTAAAGACAAGGCAGTTTAAAGTGTTTCATGTCAGACTGTATGATAATTTGTAGCCAAGATGGTCGCACACTGAGTCACAATGAGCTTGTTTGAATTGTTTTCACATTAAAAACCTTCAAAATGATGTCTGATTCAAACAAGAAATGACTGAGCTACACCTATCTAAAGTCGATAGTCAGCGAAATCAAAAATTCAACTTTTTTTTTCATGATACCACAATTGTTTGATAAACATTAGCTGCGTTTACATGGACACTTATAATCGGATTGACGGCTCAATCGGACTAGACACCTTAATCGATCCGATTGAGCTCGATCCGAATGAAATTTCGATCGGATTGAAAGGGTTGGTTTATTCCTTTTGTAATCCGATCGAGAGGACATGTAAACACTTGACCGTATTGAAAACCGAAACTGCGCATGTGCAATGACGTTAAATAGCGTAATGACGTATGATGCGCGGAACCAGCTGTTCTTCCTGTTGAATAAAGTGTCATATAAATAAGTGTCCCGTCATTCTAAAATTCTCATTTCACTCCGCGTCTGTGAAGTGAAGCAAGACAACGTCCCACCAGGCCTTGTTTTGGATTCTCATCCACAGACGACTGGTTTTGGCCGCGGGGAGGGGCATTTTTACTGCGTGATAAATATAAGCAGCACGGCAAAATGGTTAATATGCTCATTGTCTCCAAATCATGACCAGAGACAGATTAATATTACGTCTGCTCTTTAAAACAAATAAAGAACCAATAGAGGAGAATAGTTATGCGTGAACAGCGGGAAACTCTGTATATTTGCGCAGTGTGCGCATGTCAAAAAATCTATTCCGATTTAAAACTTGTGACATACAGTATAAACATGATTACTTTATTTATCGTTCATGTAAACACTGTGTTCGGATTCATCGTATTGATTTCATTCCGACTGAACCAAAAGGTGTCCATGTAAACATAGCTATTGAGGCAGAGAGCATATACATTAAAGACCCCTTGTGGTGAAAATCATGTTTTTAATGTTGTTTATATGTCTATGTGGTGTTTCTAATATGCTTTAAGCCAAACCATGCGGAAATTTATAAGTCAACACCATTGCTGAGTATTTTCTTTCCTTAAAACCGCAGTAAAAAAAAGACAGTTTGAACACGGTTTGAAATCGCAGATGTTTCTTGCGTCACAACCAATCACATCAGTGTACTAGTGGGCTTTAGCATATCATCATCACTATGCTCTG
This sequence comes from Scardinius erythrophthalmus, assembly GCF_964197995.2. Taxonomy (NCBI): domain Eukaryota; kingdom Metazoa; phylum Chordata; class Actinopteri; order Cypriniformes; family Leuciscidae; genus Scardinius; species Scardinius erythrophthalmus. The sequence goes on from NC_138223.1 coordinate 26,501,698, forward strand.
AAGCAGGGAGTTCTCAAGAGAAGCCTGTTTTTTTCCCTGTTGATATGAAAAATCTGGTACATTTAGCAGTATAGCGGGTGAATTATGTATATGATGTACACTCACCTAAAGGATTATTAGGAACACCTGTTCAATTTCTCATTAATGCAATTATCTAATCAACCAATCACATGGCAGTTGCTTCAATGCATTTAGGGGTGTGGTCCTGGTCAAGACAATCTCCTGAACTCCAAACTGAATGTCAGAATGGGAAAGAAAGGTGATTTAAGCCATTTTTAGCGTGGCATGGTTGTTGGTGCCAGACGGGCCGGTCTGAGTATTTCACAATCTGCTGAGTTACTGGGATTTTCACGCACAACCATTTCTAGGGTTTACAAAGAATGGTGTGAAAAGGGAAAAACATCCAGTATGTGACAGTCCTGTGGGCAAAAATGCCTTGTTGATGCTAGAGGTCAGAGGAGAATGGGCCGACTGATTCAAGCTGATAGAAGAGCAACTTTGACTGAAATAATCACTCGTTACAACCGAGGTATGCAGCAAAGCATTTGTGAAGCCACACGCACAACCTTGAGGCGGATGGGCTACAACAGCAGAAGACCCCACCGGGTACCACTCATCTCCACTACAAATAGGAAAAAGAGGCTACAATTTGCACGAGCTCACCAAAATTGGACAGTTGAAGACTGGAAAAATGTTGACTGGTCTGATGAGTCTCGATTTCTGTTGAGACATTCAGATGGTAGAGTCAGAATTTGACGTAAACAGAATGAGAACATGGATCCATCATGCCTTGTTACCACTGTGCAGGCTGGTGGTGGTGGTGTAATGGTGTGGGGGATGTTTTCTTGGCACACTTTAGGCCCCTTAGTGCCAATTGGGCATCGTTTAAATGCCACGGCCTACCTGAGCATTGTTTCTGACCATGTCCATCCCTTTATGACCACCATGTACCCATCCTCTGATGGCTACTTCCAGCAGGATAATGCACTATGTCACAAAGCTCGGATCATTTCAAATTGGTTTCTTGAACATGACAATGAGTTCACTGTACTAAAATGGCCCCCACAGTCACCAGATCTCAACCCAATAGAGCATCTTTGGGATGTGGTGGAACGGGAGCCTCGTGCCCTGGATGTGCATCCCACAAATCTCCATCAACGGCAAGATGCTATCCTATCAATATGGGCCAACATTTCTAAAGAATGCTTTCAGCACCTTGTTGAATCAATGCTATGTAGAATTATGGCAGTTCTGAAGGCGAAAGGGGGTCAAACACAGTATTAGTATGGTGTTCCTAATAATCCTTTAGGTGAGTGTATATAATGATGTTATGATGAACTATATGCCTTTCTCCACTGAAGTTTAAAACGTTTTTAAGACTATATCGGGATAGCCTGCTGTCTGAGAGGCGTCTTTGTGCACACGCTTTGGACGTGTCAGTCAGCGTGAGTAAGGTCGTTTTGTTCACATCAGCATGAGTTTAGGGCTGAACGATATGGACAAAATTTCATATCTCGATTTTCATGCCAGATATCTCGATATCGATACAATACGATATGACTACGTAAGTACTAAAAAAACAATACATTAGAGTTTGTAAAATACACACTGATGTCTATGGAAGAGGTAATAATAATCCTTTCCATTATAATTCGACACGTTTCATTCATATCAGATACACATTGTGTAAGTAACTTCAATGTTTACTCTATTCTATTCCCAGTTCACCAGCCACTTACTTTTAAGTATTTCGGGAGAAGTGGATGAATTCACGTGTTGTAAACATAGAGGTTGTAAATCCAACAGATCCGATTCTCTGAACTGCGTCTGCGGCACAAACTAACACGGCGGCGCCCATCGCGCATACAGCTCAACTAACGCAATCGTTATAAGGGTGTTTAAACATCAATATACTTCCACTTGCATGTATTTGACAATCGGAATATCAGATATTTCATGCCATAGCTAACACATTTGTGAATATTCTGAATAAAAAAGGAAAAATGACATAAAAGCAGATCATCATTCATTCAGCGCTGTTGCTGCTGCGGTGTGTCACGTGACAAGCAATGACGCGTCACCATGGAAACGCCGCCCCCCCTCTCACAATATAGTTCCCTCGTCCCTGGTAGTGTGCGCGCGCTTGCTTTAGCGGTGCATTCAAGGGCACTCGTAAAACTGATGTTTGTTGTGACTGCCAGAGTTGTATGCAGGGCGAGCGCGGAGAGGGGAAATCTATATCGTCGATATCGTTGCTTTTTTCGATAGTAATATCTTGAAAGTTCATATCTCGATATAGATACGATAACGATATATCGTTCAGCCCTACATGAGTTTGAAAATCACATTTCAGTGGTTCAGACCCATTCCAGTGAGAATTCACTATGAATATTCCCAAAGTTGGAATGCTGCGTTTTACAACGATACCAAACTTGTGCTGAGGGGAAGTGCCATTCTTCGAAAAGCGAGCAGAGAAAAACAATTTTTCATGGATTATTAAAACTCCTCTCAAAAAACATACAAATAAAGATATTTGTAGATGCCTGTAGCTCGTGAGTAGCCCATGCGTATTACGACTCTTGCCAGCACGGGTCACGTTTGGTCAATGTGTCGGATGTAGCAAATTAGCTCTATGAAATAGTAATAATCAATAATAACTGGTTATAATTGATTATGAATATTTGGATCAGTTAATATAATTAACTTAATGTCGTAAATTAATATTACAATCAATTAACCTGTTTGTCCCGTGAACACTCAGGATTAATTGTTTATTAACTCTAAGAAATGTACATTTCCGGGGCATGGGAAATGTCTTTCTTAATTTACAGTACTACTAAGAGCAAGTAGACAAAAACCTATGAATTAGTGACTCCAGTTATGAGCCTGAGACATGGACAACTTTACGTGTGACATGAACAAGATTGTATTAACTAGTCTAAACACTTAAACTACTCTAACATACACACACATACATGCATACAGTTTACCAAGGGAAAGAGAGCTGAAGCAGAATACAGGAAAGCAAGAAGTTATAGCATTGTTTGAAATTCAGCAGATCAACAGCCTTGAGCAAACCATCAGTTTAGTTCTATCACGCCTTTCTTTAAAAGGGGTAAGGATACTTAATGTATCAAATAATGAGACTAAGTTTGATACTTGCATGTCTCGCCCATTTGAATTAAACTGTCCTGATGCAATTTGTTGAGGCTCCAGTTGATCTTTGCTGATGTGGTCTTGATGAGAGAGAACCAGTGGTAGTCAGAGTATCTTTGGTGAATGGAAAGACAAGGCCTGGCACAAACTTGGAGGATCCTTAGAAAACTTCTAGTTCAGCATCATCTTCACGTCAGCATTCCAGAAAAGAGTAAGAGAGAGTAAGAGAGCTAAGAGAGCTGATCTTGTGTTTTTAAAGCGTGAAGATGTCACACTCTCTGGAGGTGTAAGAGCCAATAAGAAGTGTTTTCCTTTGGAGGGAAATTTCTTTATGACCCATTGTTCAAGCAGGCCTTTGAATATGTAATTTGATTGGATTTTTTAACACAATAATCTTTAAGATGCTTATAATAATAATGCATCACAAAGTTAGCAGAATGTAATGTAAATTAACAAAACGGGGACGAAGTTTGGAGTTTATAGAGACCAAACATGCCACACATTAGGGCTGGGCGATAAAACGATAACGATATGTATCGCGATAGACACGTAATCAATATCAATAAAAAATGCGTTCGATAAAACGTTCGATATATATATATATATATATTTTTTTTTTCGTTAGAAGAAACCAACAAAGCAAGTTTGATTGCATGAACAAAGGCACTCACTCTCTAGTAACTAGATAAAACAGAAAAAGTCAGCTCGCCTGACTTAAAGTCTGACCGTAGTCAGACCAATGTCGTCTGCAGATTATGCAAGACCGTCGTCAGTTTCTCTGTTATTCGCGTTCTGATCATAAAATGGTTCTGATGCGCTGTTCTAGCGTGTGCGTTTCTCAGCGCGTACATGTGAAGCTCGCATGCTCTAAAAGCCTGTCTACCAGCGCCTCAATACTGGACTAAGTTATATTTCGAGTCTTATTTTGCTAATACTGTTATATACACACAAGGTTTACATAAACTAGTCGGATATGTCTAAAGTGAAAGGAAACTTGAGAAAATTGAGAGAAAATCTGCTTGTCAAATGCGTGTATAATAGACGCGTCGCGCGCAGCTTTTAAAGAGACAGTAATAGTAAACACGCTGCCGCTTGTCCTTAAAGGGATAGTTCACCCAAAAATAAAAATTATATCATTATTTACGCACTCTAATGTTGTTCCAAACCTGTATTAATTGCCTTCTAATATTTTCTAATATAAATATTTTGAAGAATGTGGGTATCCAAACAGTAGCTGGTCCCCATTGACTTTCATAGGAGAAAAATATACTATGGAAGTCACTCTGGTACATCAACTATTGGTCATTCTTCCAAATAACTTTTATTTTCAACAGAAGAAAGAAACTTATTCGAGTTTAAAACACTGTGAGAGAGTAAATTATGAAAATTAGAATTTTTAGGAGAACTATCCCTTTAATGTTAATAAAACAACAAAATGTAAAGAGAAAATCACTCACTGCTCTTGACTAATAACTTTATTAATAGCTTTAATAAGTATCAATGTATAATTTATAGAAAATAGAAAGAAATAGATTTATAGAATTTATAGAAAGAAATCGTAATATTATATTTTTGCCATATCGCCCACCCCTTTATAAAGCATTTCTTACGTATTCTTTAATTTTGCACCTAAATGTTAAGAGATAATTGTTAAGTGTTCATTGTGATTTTAGACTTTTGAGTTTTCCATGGTCGTGTTGACATTTCTGCCTTTATAACTGATGGGATTATAATCAGAGGTAGGTTAAGTTTAAAATAAAAAATCTTTAAATGTAATATATTTGTCTCCTGGACTGGTCCTTATTTTAAATATGTTATAAAAAAATTCAATAATTATCGATATCGACCGATATGAAACACTTATATCGTGATACAGTTTTCAGCCATATCGCCCAGCCCTACCACACATACGATTTTGGTTAACCATAGTATCCAAAGCCTGAAACATTAACCCAATAGAGTTTACAAGAATACAAAAACCAAACCACATAAAAGGAAAATCATGAGATGGGAAAATTAGATACATGTTTACACATTTCTCATGTGGTTTAATATATAATATATAGGATTAACAGGGTTTATTTCTCCTTCTCAGCGAGAATTAAGTCACAGCTCTCTGGAATTTTCTTTTGGGGTCGTAAAACTCTTATCAGTCTCAATGTGTCCTGTAACAGGACACCACATTCTGCCAGTGTCTTAGCTTCATTTGAGATGTTAGTTTTTTTTGAGGGGGGGGGGGGGGGGGGGGGGGGTTCACAGGTCTTTGTTGGGAGAGTGAGTTTGCGGGATTATTCATAAAAAAAAAATAATAATAATTTGTGTGTGTCTGATTGGTCCAGATGCTACACAGAAGCAAGACTTTTATTTTTACTTTTACCTGACCACACAACGCTCCCATTCTCCATCATTCTTATTAGTTTACCGTCTCTGTTTAACTGTTCTGTCTAATACGTTATTAGATTGAACTGTTGAACAAAGTATAGAACTGTTAAACAAAGAAAGTGAATGGTATATGAAAAAGCATTTGCTTTTATATTATTAGCAATAGAAATGCAAACACTTTAATACTTTATAATACTATGTAAAATAATATAATGCCCCCACACTCCATACTATGACAAACACACCTACGTCTTTTATTTTTGTTTATTGGAAACTTGCAAGTACAAATACTGTACATTGCTAACCAAATATAAACACATCTTTATTCACCCTTTTCTATGATCATTTGATAACTGGGCTAAGAAAAGTGACATATACATATGCAACAAATGCCCCTTAATACATTTGAACATGCTCATTACTCAATATATTTAATTATACTTGGTGTTAGTTTTTTAGAGTACTGTTTTTCTCTCTGTGTGATGGTGCCCTTGTAGCCTGGGTTTCCCCATGCTGCCTTGTGCGCAGCGCAATTTTATTCACGCTGCTAGGCAGTCTGGCTACCATCAGAGAATGTCTAATAGAAAGAGAATTGGCACTCTCTGCTTACTTCCGGTTTCTGGACTGGCTGCAGTAACACGTCTCTGTCCATGCGGGGGCGCTCGCAGGCGATTGCAGAATGAATGGAGGTCTATGGCGAAAAACCCTCAAAATACACTTTTCTCAGGATATAATTTTTTGTCTAGTAATTTGAATGTTGTATTCGAAAGGAGATGCAAAGAAATTACACATTGCTGGGTGTTAGATTTTTTAGAGTCACTTATTTGGTTTAAAAAGTCTTTTAAGATGTCAATGACGTCAGAATGCTGACGTCATTAGCAGAATGCTAGCGTGTTATGGGCAACAACAACTCAACCTGTAAGAAATCGAAAAGATATAAGTACTCGTTCATTCAACTTTCGACCTATAACCCATGTTGAACTTGCAAAACCTACAATAAAATCTGAGATTTCTCAACAGTAATTGGGTGAAAGAGACACATTTAGCCGTCTAGCCCCATAGACTCCCATTCAGTCTGCACTCGCCCGCGATCACCTCCAGTGGAATTCTAATGGAACTGCAACCAAGATCGATACAATGGGGCTAATAGGAAGTGCCAAGGCTCTCCGTAGACGGGCTCTGCTACCATGGACCAGATTTTCGCCTCATTAGGGAACCAATCACAGAACGGGGAGGGAGCAGCAGGACGATGACGACATCTATGCGACACACCGAATAAGTTTGTTTATATCTATGGATCTAACATGAGACGTAAAAATATATGCATATTTTTAGGAACACATCTACAAAAATATGCCTGTATTTCAAGTTGATAAAATAATTTAAAATCTACATCAGTTTATTTGTGCCCACGCGCCACGCCCTCCCAGGATCTATAACGTTACCTAGGCTACTTTCATTTTAAAAAAAAATCTTCATAACCGTGCACGCGCGCGATCTGCTTGCAGTCGACGAGATAGATGCTGAGGAGTTGAAGAAAAGAATAGCTAGTGGAGATTGTAAAGTTGTCGACAATACGTCATCAAAAATCAAGTCCAGTGTGTGGGAGAAATTTGGAGTTATCTGAAGAAAATATTGTGAAAGGGTTTGCTGCAAACATTTTCGTGTTGGATAGCTGCAAATGTGGAACTTCATCCCCGTGGAAGCACGCAGAAACTGTGGTAAGAAAGCAGTTCTATCGGACGGTATTTTTCATATTTAACACTGTTAAGTACAGTATGTGTGGTGTGCAGGCCGTGTTTGAACCAAAAATTGTCAGATGTAGGCTAGACGAAATTGCGTGGCATATAGTGTTGTAGCCGCGTCTGTTCGATTGGTAAAATGTGATAAGGCTACTCAGTTTTGTGGTAGCGTTAACCATGTTCTTCATGTACCGGCCTTTTGACAGCTTCGGCTGAAGTTGTCCTTGTGTTAATTGTCGTGTAATAAGTTCTGTATGACCTGGCAATAAACATTTTTGTAAGTGTATCTATAATGTGATAGTCTAAACTGATTTTATTTCGGGTGCGGGTCGGGTGTCGGTACTATTTTAAGCGGGTCGGGTGCAGATTTTAATTAGTGCTGTTGACGGAAAACGGGTTGGGTGCGGTTTTAAGCAGTGCGGGTACAGGCGGGCGCGGATTTACATAATCGGACCCGTGCAGGACTCTGGTGTACACATAAATCTCTGACCCATCGTCTTCTTCTTTGTTGAATATCTGTCGCTCTTGTAGCGTTTATACGCCCGTATAAATATCATTAATTATTATTCATAACGAATTATGATCAATAATTAATAATTTAATTATTTTCAGAATTTACTGTAACAGAATCAATAATATGATCATTTATCAGTTCATCCAATGAACAGAAAGCATAAACAATTATTAACTCTAGGAAATATAATATCTTCCTGGCCAAGAAAGAATAACCCCCTAACAGTAAATTAAGAAATAGGGTAAAAGCATAGGTAACTTTTGATCGAAGTTCAAGACAATAAATTTGTAAGCAGATAACACAAGTAATCTCTTTGTTCAAATACAAACAATACTTTATTGATTAATACTAACACGTAAAACTAATATCTAACACACACACACACACACACACACACACACACACACACACACACACACATTCATATGAGTTACAGACAGAAATAAAGAAATAAAGAAAGAAATACAAAAAGAAGAATGAGTTTGGAAAGAATGAGTTTAAGGGTAAGAGGAAGGAAATTCCGAATTTCTATATGCACTTATAAGACATGACCTGAACGAACCATCAATCATTAATTTAACCCTTCTATCGTTTCTTAGACAGGTTATTACATTTATCAAAACACCAGTTAAGATTTTAGTCTGGAGGTAGTCTACTTGCGTCTTTGCTTTTGCGTTCCTTTTGGGAATTCCTTTGGTCAGCGTCAGGGTTCGTTCGTTGGTTATAGTCTCCTCGTGCCTGGATAGATGGGGCGAGGACCAGTCACATGTGGCTGGCGGTCGCGGATGGTTGATGTGTCTTTGAAGTTGAAAGCGTGCGTTGCAGCCGTGAATCGTGGAACGAAACTTTGCAGCAAAACTTAACCCTCTGGGGTCTGAGGGGTTTTTGGGGTCCTTGAGATGTTCTGACATGCCCTGACATTTGTGCTTTTTTCAGTTGCTTATAAACATATTAATGGCAAAGGTGTAAATTCACTCTATTTAGCACAAACAGGGCTACCATAATATGTGAACAACTTGCATGTACATGTTTGTATTTTTGATAGAATAATGTTTATGCATGTTTTTTTCAAAAACAAAAAACTAAAGTTTCTGAAATAAGGCCATAAAACACATTCTAAATATATGTAAATAAGACTTTTGACTAATGGATGACGTTGCCTAGAATTTTTTCTTCAAAATTATGTGAAAATCATCCTGCCTAATCATTCACATAACACAATACATTGATTTAAATCTTGTAAAACACTTTTTGTTTGGAAAGGCCATATGCGGGTGGGCGTGATTCACACCTGTGGAGTCAATGGGGCCCGCATAATGAGGCTGCATACGTAATGAGCCTTTCATTCAGGTGTGTGAATGAGCCACAAAAATGCAAGGACAATATATAACTGGTTTGTTGTTTTTTTCCACAAATTTTGCTTGCAAATTGTACAATATCCAAGGTAAACATTTCTAGTAATTGTGCAGTTAATTGTTCTCATACTGTATTTTCAGATTTGGAATATATTCTCTTCCCAAATGTGTCACTAATAAAGCATAATAAAATTATTTAAAGAGAAGGCTTATAATGACCTTTTAAGATTTTGTTTACATCTATCCTTATATATATATATATATATATATATATATATATATATATATATATATATATATATATATATATATATATATATATATATATATATATATTAAGGTTATACAATTACATCTACATTTAAAATTGTAACAATATTTCCAGTGTAATCTTTCTTTGTATTTGCGATTCATATTAAAACAGTATTTTTGCCAGCTGTAGTAGCTCCACAACAGCGCGCATCTGTGCGTTTGTTCGTTCATTCATTCATACACATAAACGCAATTCATATTTAAACAGTATTTTTGCCAGCTGTAGTAGCTCCACAACAGCGCGCATCTGTGCGTTTGTTCGTTCATTCATTCATACACATAAACGCAATCCATATTTAAACAGTATTTTGCCAGCTGTAGTAGCTCCACAACAGTGCGCATCTGTGCGTTCGTTCGTTCATTCATTCATTCATAGAAAAGCGATTCATATTTAAACAGTATTTTTGCCAGCTGTAGTAGCTCCACAACAGCACGCATCTGTGCGTTCGTTCGTTCATTTATTCATACACAGAAACGCGATCAATATTTAAACAGTATTTTTGCCAGCTGTAGTAGCTCCACAACAGCACGCATCTTTGCGTTCATTCATTCAGATTAGAACAAAGCAAACAGAACTGACCTAATTCCTCAGCGGGATCCGTTTGCTCCTCGAAATGATACTTCCAGAACTTCTGAGGTAAATTTTTGCAGGATTATCAAGATAGTAGTATTCCTCACAGCATCGCAAAGTACATAAGTCTGAAAGTGAACTCGCGGTGTGTGTTATCCAGCTGATGTGGGCGTTTCACAGGTTTGTTTGGATCGCCTCACATTTGCGTTTGAATAGCGCGCGCTCTCCGTGGGCGGAGCACATTAAAACTTAATTAGCTGAGATGAGAACGACTGACATCTCTCTCTTTGCATGCATATTACATAAACTGTGAATATTTGTTTTTTTATAAAAATTACTTCATTTTAAAGAAGAGAATTCAAGCTTCATGCCTGTGTGACTGTATGCCTGTTTGACTGAGTATTCGTTGAGTTACATTTCATTTTCGGACGCGTTTCAGAATTGACTTCACTGACGGAGAGTAGGCAGAACTCGCATCATGTTTATTTTTCTTTATTTGGCGAAAAGCACAACACTTTGTTTTTATTATGAGCATACACAAAAAAATACACACTAAACAGGATCGATTGATGTATAACACAAGCATATAAGATAAAAATTAATATTTTTATTTTATTTTTTTTTTTGCACTCATACGGAAAAAAACGAGCCTATCGCGCCGGCGCGACAGCCGACCTCAGGGGGTAACTTAAAACCGAGACTTTCAATCGGAAAAGAAGAATAACACAAAAGAAAGAAAGAAAATAAGATACGGAAAGGAGCTAGATGACTGGAATTGAATCTAACCCATCTGATCTTAATTTGGGTTGATCTGCTCGTCTGTTAACGTTACATGGTTACTAAAACCATCTTCTGCCGTCTCCGTCTTTGTTCTGCACTCGTGGAGAGCTCTTCTCTATCAGAACATTTTTGAACGAACTTAGAGAGAGAGAGAGGCGAAAAGAGAATCCAAGATTTTAAACTCAAAGTTTGTCCCCCCTCTTGAAGAGAGCGGACCAATTAGACACTGGCTTTGTTTGCAAAGTCATAAATCATGTCTTCCCTGGGGGTTCTCTATTTAAAGACCAGATGCAACAGTTTAGGCATGATTTCTAATTATCAGAATATGAAACATTTCACACAGATTTAATTCCAACCATCTTGCTAGTTGTGTTCGTAAGATAGCATTGATATGAAACAGTACACACTTTCATTCACACCTCTAATAGTAATAACACTTACATGAATTATATGGGATCAAAACATATTATTTTATTAAAATATGCACATAAGTGGTGGAAACAACACAGGATTAGGTAGTTGCATGACTGTTTGATCATGAGTCCATTGAAAATTGTTCTTGAATGAGTTTTATGTATACTGTAGGAAAAATCTCAGTTTTCTGGTTTAGAAGAGAAAAGAACTCTCTTAAGAAAGTTTGTTCGTTCAGAGGTCCCAACGGGGGAGGGGTCAGGAATGTTGTTGTGCCATCTCTGCAGCAATTTGTCTTTTAAAAAACCCCTCACATTGACAAGCTTTTCCGTTAGTTTGGTCATTAGAAGGGTTTTTTGCAGACTCTCTGGCACCGGGATGGGTGACTTATGGCTCTGGCCTTGGTGATTTGACTCTGGAATGTGCGGACACTGTCTTTATCTTAACCAGTCAGTAGTCGGCCACAAAGCTAGCATTAACCAGTATACAAAGGTAGCATTGACCAGTTATTTCGTTAGTGTTGGGGGGAGGCTCTTTTAAATAGCCTGGGTGATGAGGATCATTTGACGTTCTGAACAAATCTTCTGTTTTGTTCGGCAGGAAGTAGAGAGTTTGAATTAATTTTCTGGAAGAAAATTAGTCTGTGGTTGGTTTCTTCTCATTGTCGTTACACTCTACATACGTCATCTGGTATAATTGAAACGATTGGCTATGAGCTACATACAGGCGCATTTGATAGACATTTGTAGCGCCCAATAAACGGCTCTTCGCATTCGTAAACCACGCCTCAATTACGAGAAAATGCACATGTGGTTCCCAGACCACGTCTCAAAGAGAAAGTGGTCTGACGTTAGCCAGGCTAGTGCCCTTGATGAATTAATTACAAAAAAAAGTTATCTGTGTCTCGTGAAGAGAAAAACACAGACTGCAAATAAATTACTAACATTGGCAGAGTGTGTGTAAAGCTGGGTAAGGCTTAGCCTTCCATTGGCCACGGACTTTAGACTAGCGTAGAATTTTTTTCACTCTAACCATTGACTGCTGTTGCTTCTGATTGCTTTTAGAGGGAAATACTTTCTCCATAACAGTAGCATATTGGCAAAACAGATTTGCAAACAATCCAGTGTTTATCTGTGTTTGTGCTCTGAATAACGTCAGGTTTCTATTTGCAACGTGTTTTGCATTATTGAGCAATGTAGCCAGTCACCACCATATCTGTTAAATTGAACGCAATGGCTAATCAGAGTAGGGTTCCCACGGGTCCTTGAAATACTTGAAAGTTTGTGAATATGAAAAAAAGATTTCAAGGCCCTAGAAAGTTTTTGAAAATAAACATACATATATACAAGTCCTTGAAAGTGCTTGAATTTATTTTTTGTGCAATAAGTTTTCTGTAAAAAATGTCAATTCTGTAAAAAATCCTTATTATTCCCTCCGGTCCGCTAATGTGTTAGGCCTATTTCGTCAACACTTTGTGACCTATGCATACTAGCTTGCTTGATTTATGTTAGTTACACACATTTATGCGTTACGTTAAGTGTTTCCCGCGTGAGGTACTTTGTGTTGTACGTTGCCATGACGTTCAGACGCGCAAAACTGTAACAATGTATCTTACAAGGTAACACAATGTAACCTTGCTCTCACTTGAAATGTGTCCCCACAATTCCTTGAATTTGAGGTTATTGGACCTGGAAAGTCCTTGAAAGGTCCTTGAATTTGAAGTTAACCAAGGTGTGGGAACCCTGTCAGAGATGTTTAAGTTAGCACTGTTTTGAGGGGTGAGTGTATTCTGAGTTCTGCACGTGACAAAGTGACGTCACTTTGCACAGGCCCCTCCCACGACTGTTGACGGACACTGCATTTCAGCATTGACCCACCCTGAGTGAGCTGAACACAGTCTGCCATGGTTTTGACGCTGGAGCAGGTGTAGACAAGAATGTCTCCTAAGCGATTGAGGTATTTTGTTGTTGGATGTAAGAATGAACCACTGAAGATGCAGTGGATTACTTTTGTTTTTGAAGGGAATGAGTCCCCCCAATCTACCTAAATGTGTTTGTTTGCGCAAATCATTTTACATCAGACTGCTTTGTGAATGAGGGTCAGTACAAATCAGGCTTCACTAAAACGTTGTTACTCAAGAAAAAAATAAAAAAAATTGCGCCTTTTTTTCTTGTAGGAGCCAATGGCTCCTTATTTGATTACATCACTTTGTCTAGAGCTCTGGCTGGAGGGACAGACTCTATTGTGTCCTTCGCTAAGATTATCTGCACACTGGACAGGGACGTCTTTGCCTGCCACTGAGGCAAAAAGGATGCCACTGAACTTGGGCGGGTTCTTGTTGAACTGAATTGCATAGCCGAGTCAGACTGTTCTGAAGAGCCAGTGCGACGGGTTGAGGAGCATTAACCACGCTTCCAAGCTCTGTGCAAGTGGCATCAGCGGGACAGTCGTTCTTGACATAGTCGGCGACGAGGAGCGTTGGAACCGTCTGAGCCAACTCAGATTGGAACCGATCTGTGACAGGTGAGAAAGCTGCGCGTCCTCATGACGCATCATCTGACTTGAGTGGTCGTTTGTGTATCGCGGCTGAACTTGAGGAGGTGGCACACTCACCGCCAACGTGTTCAGACTGTGAACTGTGTGACCTAGAGAAGAGCGAAGCTGTTCCTTTCTCCTTTTTGGCACTGTCTAGAGAAGAGGCAGACGTCAGATATTGTAGGCAGATATTGACTTGGGACTATATTAGGGGGAAGCACAGGCGAAGCACTGCTACTTGGGCGCAGAGATATCACGCAACACTGTGAATGTGAATATGTGGTATAATATGTGAATGTGTATACAGGTATAATATGGGTTGATCTATACATGTGTCATGTTTAAAATAATCACTTAGTCTGTGGACAGCTGTCCATTTGGTCCATTCTGTGTGGGGCGTTTTTTCCAGTTCACTTTATCACACCGGAAAAAAAAATCAAGTACTGCAGAAAACTGCGGGCACGCTCATCTTGATCAACGGCGTGAAATCCTCGGTAGCTGTGACACAACTGCGGGCACGCTCATCTTGATCTGACGCGTTGAGCCTGGTCATCGATGGCAGTAACTTTTCCCACTCACCACAGCACAGACACTCTATTTCAGTCGGCATAGATTGCCATATTCCCCCACATTCACACAACCAGTTCGTGTTGGCTCTCATCCTCACATCCTCAGGCTGTTGAGCGATCGCAACCTCCTCCTCCTGTCATTCTATTTCCAAAGCACGCAGCTCATCTTCTGAAAACTCTGGTTCATAGAGGTATGGTTCTTTATCTTGACTGTCTGAGAAGTCACCCTCTTCGTCTCTCACAAAATCAGCCATGTTCATCGCCATTCATGTACTGTAGGAAAAATAGCCAGCTACTATTCACGCCGGTATGTTGACAGAAGTCGTGGGATTTCGTGTATTGCGTGATATCTCTGCGCCCAAGTAGCAGTGCTTCGCCTGTGCTTCCCCCTAATATAGTCCCAAGTCAATATCTGCCTAGGAAATTGCCTAATGTTAATCTGCATCGCTATTTGTACTCGTTGTGAATACGCAGGCCACAAGAAGTAATTAGGTGGGGTTTTTTATCACTTTTACTCAGGACATGCTAGCTGGCAACAAAGGATTCCATTCATTAAGCTAAGCTAAGCTAGCACCAACCCTGTCAAACTAAAACAATGCATGCACTGAGACAAAAATGCATTTGCCCACCTATCTAAATGTAGGAAAGAAGGTGAATAAGCCCTATTTCAAAAAACGGTGCAGTGTTCCTTTAACTCGTATGACTTGCTGAAGTCATTAATATTGCATTTTAGTGTGTGTGTGTGTGTGTGTGTGTGTGTGTGTGTGTGTGTGTGTGTGTGTGTGTGTGTGTGTGTGTGTTTATTTGCTTATGTCTGTGTGTCAGACTGATACTGGGATCTTCCTTAACCAAGCAGTGCTTCACAATCCCTCTTAGCACTTTATCAAACCACAGCTTTGTGCAGAGAGTAGACAGTGCCGAGTTCAAGACCTCATGAAAAGTGTGAGTGGGCTGAAGAAGTGGTGTGTGTGAGTTTATTGAGGTGCTTTGCTGTATCGATCACCCACCCAAGTCCCTCTGAAGAACATGCCAACTGGGTGTTGAGAAATGTAGTTTAAGATTAAGCCAAATATATCATCTGACGACGG
This sequence comes from Scardinius erythrophthalmus, assembly GCF_964197995.2. Lineage (NCBI taxonomy): Eukaryota > Metazoa > Chordata > Actinopteri > Cypriniformes > Leuciscidae > Scardinius > Scardinius erythrophthalmus. The sequence goes on from NC_138223.1 coordinate 26,517,113, forward strand.
GCCCCAGTCGTTTGCTGAATCTCTTGAAATATGTAGAGATATGTCTATGGAGAAATTAAGTTAGTGCTTTTTGAGTAGACGTTGTCATCAAGCACAGAACTTGTGAAAGCCTATTTAAACTGTCGTCTATAAAAAACAAAAATGCTGACCAAGATGCCTTTCCGACCTCTGAGGGTTCTATTAAAAATGATTTTTCATATTTGGTAGAACAGGCCATTTGAGTCCAAGGCAGTGATGGGTGAAGATTGCATTTATCCAAAGATGTTTGAGTTTTACAGTGAAAAAGTAGCCATGGTGTTTTGGTCGTCTTGGACCAAATAAAGTGCTCTGTGTCAAGCGTGGGTGTTATCAGTCAGCTTTCTCTCCATTACACGTCATCTCTGTTCAGGCCAGCCACAGGCCCACTGATCATTTAGAAGATGCTGTCAGCAATCTGTCAAAGTCTCATCAGAACTTTATTTACTGGTACATATGTTCACAAGTACCTATAGTCACGTGGCATTTGTACAGTCATCAGGCTCACATGCTCAGCCACTTAATGAGAACATGCTTCTCTCTCCTGTTGTCATCTCTGCCTTGTCATGTCTGAGGTTTGGCTCTATATCAGAGCAGATGGACTTGGGCTAATGACCACATGCAGCCTTGTGAAACTAGCGCCGAGCCATTAAATTTTGTTTACTTGTCATATGCATTGTTTAGCATGACACTTGGGCATACTACAGTACAACCCCAACCCCACCCTATCCTAGAATTGAATGTAGTAAAACTTCCCTTGATGGACCGACTGACCATGAAAAACCTCTTCGCTAAGAAAAAGCTACACCTGCAAGGGCGGAGTATTGATACACATTGGCTAATTCTTAGATTCTGAGTCACGTGCTCTTGATTTAATAACAATTTTGTACCCATCAGCCCATTAAAATATTCCATACATACATTAAAATGTTCCATCCATACGTCAATCCATTTAAATATTTTCTATTACATCTATACAAAATTCAATCAGTACATGTACACTACAGTTCCATCCATATTCCATCCATCTGTCCACCCATTAAACAATTCATATTATGAAATAAATGTTTTTCTCTAAAACACGTTGGCCACAATTATTGGTACCCCTAGAAATTATTATGAGTAAAATATAAAAAGTGAATATTAAGTGACAAGACATTAAGCCTAATTATGGTGTACCATACTCAGAATTTGTGCTCTGCATTTCACCCATCCAAGTGCGCACACACACAGTAGTGAGTATTGAACATACACGCATCATGAACACACACCCGGAGCGGTGGGCAACCATTTTTTGCTGCGGCTCTGTACATTCACTCCCTCCACCTACATTTGCTGCCGGCCACATTCCACATTCCCCTTCATATTTACAATTTTTTAGCAGACAAGGGCGACTAAGAACATGAAATTACCCAGCCATGATTTCCTGTTTCACAATAATAGAAATATGAGGAAACACAAAGGCCAAAATTCCTTAATTGTCCATCACAATAGGTAAAACCAATTCATATAATTCTGATGTGCAGCAAAAGATTGTTGAGCTTCACAAAATATTAAGTGGCTTTAACCCTCTGGAGTCTGGGCTGTTTTTGGGGCCCTTGAGATGTTCTGACATGCCCTGACATTTGTGCTTTTTTCAGTTGCTTATAAACATATTAATGGCAAAGGTGTAAATTCACTCTATAAAGCACAAACAGCGCTACAATAATATGTGAGCCACGTGAATGTACATGTTTTCATTTTTGAGAGAATAATGTTTATGCATGGATATTGAAAAAACTAAAAACTAAAATTTCTGAAATAAGGCCACAAAACAAATAGTAAATATGTGTCAATAAGACTTTTGACTAATGGATGTCCTCGCCTAGAATTTTTTCTTCAAAATTATGTGAAATAGTCTTGCTTTATTGTTCACATAAAAACATACATTGATTTAAATTGATGTAAAACAGGTTTTGCTTGAAAAGCCAATATGCGAGGGGGCGTGAACGAGGAGTGGTTTACACCTGAATTACCACCCACTCTGCATAATGATGAGCCATTCACACAGGTGTGAAACTGACTGAGCCACAATGCAAGGACAAAGGATATTTAGAAGAAGACTTAAATTGACCATTTAAGATTTTGCTTACATCTATCTTGTACATATGTTTTGCTATTTTATTAAAAAGGTTACAATTACAACAATAATTACAATTTCAACAATATTTAAAGTGTACTCTTTCTTTGTAAAAAAAAAAAAAAAAAAAGATTATAGGCCTACATTTTATCTATGTATTCATTACTTTGAATATAGCCAACAAACATCTTAGTTGATGACTTTATTTTTGACAAAAATAGTAGGCTATTTTATATATAGAAATTGCTAAACAAAAGCTTATTTGATGTGGCAATATATTCTACAGTAAAAACTGTACCCAAATCTACTAAACCAAGTGTTGTCTTTCATATTTCGCCTGACTGTAATGTTGTTTTCATGAAATATCAGGGCATATAAATGTAATTTGCAGTTCACGTTGCTTATACAAATAGCCTACATTTTATTTCAACCTATTTCAGTCGATTTTTACTCATCTCAGTATAGCAATACAGTTTGCTAAAAAATCATCATTCGTTGACGATAGGCTCGCGATCTTTGCAGTAGGCTAGTGAACGCACCGGAGAAATGCACATTTATTATACATAGTTTGTTTTGGATGGTTTTGTGTAGAACCAGTTTTCTGTAAATATATTTCACATTTTTTAGACATGTGAGGCGAGTAGGCTCATGATTCATGATGATCTCCAGTTCAAGCACCATGTTGTGATTGCTAGCCTATATTTACTTTAAATCCAGGAAATTTGTTAATGAAAAAAAAATTTAAAATTAAGATACAATTGATACAAAACGAAATTCGTTTTAAAGAAAGGATTTGTACTTTCTGTTTTGAGGTCTCTGTGAAAGTTTTAGAGCGCTGGCGTCCATAATGGAGAACTGTCACGTATTATTGTTTTTTTGCCAGCTGTGGTAAACAGCGCGCATCTATGCCGTTCGTTCATTCATAAACAGAAACCCGAGAAGGAAAAACTTACTAGTATTCCTCAGCTCGTATTCCTCGTATTCCTCATTATTCCTCACAGCGCTGCGAGACGGTGAAGTAATGTTCTAAATAAACTGGTGTTTTGGTTTTCTCATGCTGATGATAGGGGCGTTCACAGGATTGCGCGGATTACCTCAGCCATTTGCGTTTGAATAGCACGCGCTCTCCGTGGGCGGAGTCACATTACATTTGAATTAGCTCTAATGAGGTTGACTGGAATCGCTCTCTTTTAATACAGATTTCACAAGATGAGAATATTTGTTTTTTTATATAAATTACTTCATTAAAAAGAAGAGAATTCAAGCTTCATGCCTGTGTGTCTGAATGCCTGTTTGACTGCGTATTCACTGAGATATTGCTCATTTTCGGACGCGTTTCAGAATGGACTACAGGGACAGAGAGAAGGCAGAACTCGCTTCGTGTTTATTTTTCTTTATTTGGCAAAAAGCACAACACTTTGTTTTTATTGTGAGTATACACAAAAATAATACACATTTAACAGAATCGATTGATGTATGAAACTTGTTTTGTAAAATCAAAGTCAAAAGAGAATTTTGGGTCTCAATCAACTCATAAGGAAAAAAAGCGAGCAGATCACGCCGGCGTGATCTCCGACCTCTGAGGGTTAAGAAAATAGCCAAAGCACTAAAAATTTCCATTTACACTATCAGGGCAATAATTAAGAAGTTCCAGGAAGTCCACAGGAAATGTTACAAATCTGCTTGGAAGAGGACGTGTTTCTTTATTGTCTTAAAGGAGAACTCCGGTCAATTTTAACATTGAGCGCATTTTTTTGTACATTTGGAGTGCTGTCAATACAGAGAACAACGACAAAAATCGGTGTTGCCTACACCGAGTTATTCTATTTTTAAAATTTGCACCCTGTTGACTTCAATGGGGCAAGTACTAAACCTGCTTTTAGCCTCTTAACATCCTTGATGTGTCATTACAAGTGCACAGAAAATGTGAGTGATTCCTTCTGAGTGAACACAAGTGAATCTGACTGCAGTAGATGTAAAAGATATGTATAAAAATGATGTTATTTAAGCCAGCGCAAATACCTGTTTACATCCTGTTTTTCGGTTGAAGTCCAAAGTAGTCGATTGCCGAGTTCACGCGCGTGATCATAGGTAACTAAACCTATGCGCGTGAACTCGGCAATCGATTACTTTGGACTTCAACCGAAAAACAGGATGTAAACAGGTATTTGCGCTGGCTTAAATAACATCATTTTTATACATATCTTTCACATCTACTGCAGTCAGATTCACTCGTGTTCACTCAGAAGGAATCACTCACATTTTCTGTGCACTTGTAATGACACATCAAGGATGTTAAGAGGCTAAAAGCAGGTTTAGTACTTGCCCCATTGAAGTCAACAGGGTGCAAATTTTAAAAATAGAATAACTTGGTGTAGGCAACACCGATTTTTGTCGTTGTTCTCTGTATTGACAGCACTCCAAATGTACAAAAAATGAGCTCAATGTTAAAATTGACCGGAGTTCTCCTTTAATGCATGGTGAGGAGGATAGTTTGAGTGGCTAATGACTCTCCAAGGATCACAGCTGGAGAACTGCAGAAAATAATGGAATCTTGAGGTCAGAAAGCATATTCAGTTGCCAGACACTACTGAAACTTCAACAGGACATGGTTCTATGGTCAGATGAAACTTTTTGGCTGCAAACCCACAAGATGGGTTTAGTGCACACAGGGTAAAAAAAAAAAAAAAAAAAAAGTATCCCATGTGTACAGTTAAATTTACTGCCGGATCTTTAATGTTGTGGGCCTATTTTTCTGCCCGAGGTCCTGGACATCTTGTTCAGCTACATGGCACCATGGATTCTATCAAATACCAACAGATAAAAAATCTAAACATGATGGCCTCTGTTAGAGCCATGGTTGGATCTTCCATCAAGACAATAATCCAAAACAAACATCAAAATCAACACAAAAATGGGTCACTGAGCACAACATCAAGGTTCTTCCATGGCCATTCCAGTCCCCTGGCCTGAATCCTTTAGAAAACTGAAGAGGATAGTGTATCAACATAGGCTTGGTTTTTGAAGGAACTGGCGTGATTCTGTATGGAAGAATGATTTCTGATCTCTTGTCAGGTGTTCTCCAAACTCAAAAAAAGGAGAAGACAAAGAACTGTTATCTTGGCAAAAGGTGGTTGCAAAAATATTGAATAAAAGGGTGCTATTGATTGTGGCCAATGTCTAGTAGAGAATAACATTTAATTACCTCCCCCTCCCCCCTCGTTTTCAGTTGTTTTACTTAAAAAAAGGTTAGGTTTTTGTGATTTAAAAAAAAAAAAAAAAAGTAAAAAGGATTAACAGTGCAGAATTTTTACAAGCTTGTTCATATTTACCAAGGGTGCCAATAATTCTGACCACGACTGTATTCCTTCATCTTGCATCATGCCATGCGCATATGAGCTGTGTTGTGCTTCATAGGCATATTTCCCTCTGTGGGATCTCACAATGGTAGGTAATTTAATAAGACATTTTATAGTCTGTCAGTTTAATTTAAGTCTGTGTGTGTGGTAGCTTGTGAGCTTGAGAAACACATCAGTTATGTGTCTTCCCTTTATAACACGTGATGTTAGTCACTGCGATGTTGCTTAGCTGAGATGGTCATCTGGCCCCTGACATTTCCTAGAGCGCTGGACTGTAGATGGACTCCACTGTGTCAGGTCATCTTTGCATCATCCTAGAATTCATGTCTCGTCATTAAGTGTGGCACGTTTGCGTATGCGTGCAAGAAATTTTTGGCCATCCTGTAGAAGGGCCAAATATGATCTCTTATGTCACCCTTGCCACTTGTTCATAACCCACCATGCTTTTTTATTTGAAATTAAACAAGTAAACATCTAGCCTACCTGCCAGGCTTGTGCAAAATTCAGAATTTCAGAATTGGCCTCCATTCAATTCATGAATTTGAATTTGAATTGAATTTACTCCGCCCCACAGGACGTTGAATTGAATTTGAATTGGAATGACAGGAAGTGGAATTAAATTCATGGCAATTCAAAGAAATTCCACACAGTCACACAACAGAAAGAATGTGTTGAGTCTCGCATGCATTCAGTGTTAGGAAGATTACTTTGGAAATGTTATTGCTTACTGTTACTAGTTACCCATTATAAATGTGGTTTGGATTACTTTATTTGCATATCTTTATCAATGCAAAGCAATTTCGTTTTAAGTTAATTAGTAACTAATTGAATTAAACATTTTACCTCAGTAATACAGCTAAATACAATTACATTAATTTTGTAATTTAATAACAGAAATTTAATTTCATGTAACTATTTACTCCTCAACCCTGCATACATTTTGTTCTAAAATAGATATTGATCAAATTCTTGAAATAAATTACCCCCTCAATGTTGTTTAATTAGTTTTGTTCCAATGTAATTTTCATTTCAAAGGAATCGCACAAACACAAAGTTGTTGTAAATGCAGTTATCATTTATTCCAGTGCAAAAAAATACTGAGCAACACTGTTGCATCTAATTCTCAATGAATTCTCAAAGCTCCTCAAATGTTTTTTTTTTCATTGAGTCTGCACCGTTCTGGTCTGAATATCTTTCCTGCAACACTAAAGATTCTCTCAACAGGTGCAGAGTGAAGTTGTAAGGGACTTCTGAAACTTAAAAAGTCCAGTGTTGCCCATCAAATTGTGCTTTCAAACAAATGTCCACCTCAAATTGTTTAGCAACCATTTTAAATACTTGGTTACAGTAAAGCATTCTGGGAAATGGAGTCATGTTCCATCATGTTCCACAAAATTACAATTACAATAAATCAAACTTAATTATTTGTTTTGTGACTAGAGCTTTTCATTGCTGGGGGAAAACATATCCTTTTAATGTAGTCTGTACAAATATTTCAAACTAATATCATTTATAATGCAATCATATCTGACATATACTGTAAAGCTTCATTGTTAAACACTTCACTTAAAATATGTATATGAATTTCTTTGAATTTTTATTGAATTGCAATTCTGCTTCCTTTAATTCAAATTCGAATTGTAATTCTAGATCCTGTTTTTGACATCAATTCAAATTCAAGAATTTAATTGGAATTGAAGGAGAACTCCGGTCAATTTTGACATTGAGCTCATTTTTTTGTAAATTTGGAGTGCTGTCAATACAGAGAACAACGACAAAAATCGGTGTTGCCTACACTGTGTTATCCTCTTTTTAAAATGTGCGCCCTGTTGACTTCAATGGGGCAATATTTAAACCTGCTTTTAGCCTCTTAACATCCTTGATGTGTCATTACAAGTGCACAGCTAATGTGAGTGTTTCCTTCAGAGTGATCACGGGTGAATCTGACTGCAGTAGATGTGAAAGATATCTTGAGCCAGCGCTCATACCTGTATTTACATCCTGTTTTCTGTTGAAGTCCAAAGTAGTCGATTGTCGAGTTCACACGCGTGATCATACTGTAGGTAACTAAACATATGTGCGTGAACTCGACAATTGACTTTTTAAATTTTAAAAAGAGGATAACACGGTGTAGACAACACCGATTTTTGTCGTTGTTCTCTGTACTGACAGCACTCCAAATTTACAAAAAATGAGCGCAATGTTAAAATTGACCGGAGTTCTCCTTTAAGGAGTCATTCTCAATTCAATTCTGAATTGTGCACAAGCCTGCTACCTGCTGGGATATCTCAGTTTACTAAATCATTTAATTTTTTTGTTTTGTTTTTGTTATCTGTGGGAGGTAACTATTATTAGCAATAGCTTTGTTGTGAAAGGACCGCTCACAGTCCTTCCCCATCAATGTCCATTACTGTTATAACTCTTTGTGATGGTGAGTACAACGTCAACTCACATTAAAAACAATGAGATGTGAGTTGGCTGGCATCTGCTGCGAGAGATCCAAAAGTCCATAGTCCAGCAGGTTTTTAGAATTTATTGCCTTGGACATTTTAGTGATTTTTTTCTTCTTCTTCTTTTGTACAGCAGCAGACATCAGTGCATCCTAAATGTTTTTTGTTTTTTTTGTTTTTGTATGTATGTAATTGGACCTGGGTTGAAGCCCTGATTTCTGTTTTGTGCTTCTGCGCTCATGTTGCTGTTCTCAGTCTCGCAATCAAAAGACAAAACACAAAAAAGCAAAAGGCATTTTTAAATAAATGTAAAAAACTCCCCAGTTCTTGTGTTGACCATTAATTTTTGTAAAAATTTAGATGCCCCTCAGCCACCTGCCCACAAAAAAACTCATCAGTTCTGCACAAATCACGCATTTGCATATTTTTTTTTTTATTCAAAACGGTAAGTTTGTCGCACTGATAATATTTTTACCTGCAAAAACCTTTTTACCTACAGCTTTATTATGAAAGGTAAAATTATTTTTTTGTGGGTGTGTGTTGTTTTTGTTTTTAGAAGTTTTTATTTTGATATTGAACTGCTTATATGGATATAGATGTACACACACAGTAACTGTTCTCATACATAACTTGCAGTTGAGTATGTGAGTTATCCAAACCAGGAAGGAAGTAGCCTACCGCAACTGAGCGATTCAGCCAAGGCTCAGATTGATGACTCCTGTGATCAGGAAAGTCTGTTTCGCTAATCAATTTGACTGAATCATTAAAAAGAACAGCACAAATCAAGCAATGTATTTGGCAGTTGGACTGCACATTTTTGAGAACAGTGTAATATAATGTTTTGTTGACTAGTTAAAGTTCATACATATTACATAATAAAAATAGCTATATGTTTTTGCCGCGCAGCTCCACTCCTGAATCGCTCTGCCGCAAATGCTAATTGACAGATTTGTGGAGGTGTATGATGGATGATTTATGACGGAAAGGGTATATCATGGAGGGTGTCACTCTTTTAGTTCTATCTTTATTTTCAAGCATTTTCTTTCTCATCCAATTGCTTATTTGCACCAAGTCTAAGTTTGGCTTATATTTTATTTATATATTTGAGATTTTTTTTCTTCTTCTTCTTCTTATGTTAATGTAATACATTTCAAATAAAATTGGTAACAAAAAATCTACGTTCTAACATTCCACATGATCTGAGGTGAGAGGCAAATCCGGCTGTAAAACGCTGATTCACTCTCTTAATTAGAGGAGTTTGAGACAGTCGTCTCACCCTCTCATCCCCAGCTGTCTGCTCAAGTGACGTGTGAATCTTAAGCCTTCTCATACACTAGCTATGACTAATTACTGAATCTCTCTTGTGTTAGATGTCCTGGACCATTTCTAATCCAACAAGATGCTCACTTCAAATTGCTGACAGCGAAAAATCCAGCATTTGTGCTACGCTTAGCTTTTGTCCTCCAGTGTTTTTTTTTTTTGTTCACTAAAAATGCGTGCCTTAGTAATTATGGGTCATTTGCTGGGCTCTATGCGTAATTAGAAGTAATTGTGCCCCGGTACAAGGGAATTAGCTAAGCTTTACTCTCCAAAGTAAGCCCCATGCTTCCGCTGGTCTTTGTGAGGCACTTTCACTCATCATACAACTGGCTTAGTGACATCAGTCAATTAGGGCCATTCATGGGATCTCAAGTGCCTTTTTTGTTATTTGTTCGTCCATGTGATGAGTGGACAAAAATGTGGAGTCTCTCTTCTTGAGAGTTAATTATATGTACTGGGTGGCTCTTAAGAAAACATTCTGACTCTCTGATGACTTTTATGACTCTAGATAGTAGGGATGCACCGAAATTTCAGGTGACGAAAATGGCATTTTTGGTCGAAAAAGAAAAACGTCTGAAAATATATGCTGCCCCTCCCCTCAGTGTTCAGCGCTCATGTTTCACTCTCTCTCTAGCCATCATCACAGCGCGGTGTGACGCTCAGTTGCTCACAGCCCATGCAAACTTCAGCTCATTGGAAAAGTCTGCTCAGACATAAAGACATAAAATTTCGCTTTGTATACTTGTTTCTGTTTGCAATAGCCCTGTAACATGGTGTGGTCTGCCCCTTTTCAGGGCTGCACTCGTTGTCTTTTGTCTTCCGGTCTGTATTTTCACAGCGATCTTGCGTATTTATGAATGAACGGCTCGTTTTAAAATCTTCCCGGTCGACTGACATTTGTTAAGACATCTGCTTTAAAAATTACTGTCCTTATGCTAACTTTCGTTAACTTTACATTAAGTATATCCACTTCAAAAGCTAATTACTCCTGGACAGCAATACTATAGAATTATTCAGAGCGACCGCAAAAACTGAAGTTAAAGACAATATTCTAAAGATGGCTACGCCCTTGTTTCTCTGGCGCATAAGGTCTATAGCTGTGCTGGGCAACACTGTTAATGATGCTTCCCCCTCGTTCACTGATCCAATTTTGTCCAATTTTAGCGTTACTTTCAATAAAAGTGTGATTTTATTTAATTGGCTTGTATTTTTTTATTCAGTATCATTAAAATTATTTAATTTAATTTAAAAAAGTCTAATATTAAAAGCATTTTTGGTTTCGGTATTTGGCCAAGTGCATTCAGTATTTTCGGTTTCGGCCCAAAATTTTCATTAATGTGCATCCCTATTACATAGACCAACGTGTGAGATAACATGCTTACTTGAATGATTGCATGGAAGTGCATGTCCCCCCCTTGTTTCAAAATCTACTGAGAGCATGTAAAAGGAAAATACATATTTTGTGTTTTTCTGTAAGTAAACATTGTGCATTTAATGGTTGTGTAATTCTGTGTACATTATCATTAAATTGTATTAGTTATCAGCATTAAATCGATCATTGGTCGCCTTGATTTTTAGATATCAGCATCTGACTTTGACAAACCAATGCTGACCGACCACAAATTTTAACCAGGAAAATATTGAAATACAGATTTCCTGTAAAGCCTGAGATTCCTGACCTTTATACGTATAATTCAATTACTTTATCGTTTAAAGGTCACACATTTTTTAGGCCGAAACATTTTTTGTCACATACAGCATACATCTCCTCATTATCCGCTAGCTGCCCTTCCCCTGAACACACTGTAAAAAAACGCGGTCTCTGTAGACAGTCCAGGCTCCACAAACGGCAACAAAAACAAACTGGGCCAGCCTGGACCACGAAACATAACAAACAGTGTTCCAGCCAATAACCGACAAGAATGATTTGGGGGTGGGGGTTAGCACATGAAGGGGGGTGTGGGGAGTGGAGGAGAGAGAAGCATGATGAGGGAAGTTAGCTAGAGGAGAGATGTCCTAGACAACGACTAACGTTAGAATTATATTCTCTTGAATTTTGATATGGCCGACATACGACCAAAGAGATGAAGAGAGATCAAGAGAGATTGCCTGACATTTAAACTTCTGAAATGCACTTGACAGCAGCTGTCAAACTCTTTAACAAATCACTGAAGCTTTTTTTCAAACCTTAACCCTGATACCTCCTTTGCCCTGTATAAAGTTGTCTGTATAAGAATAAGAAAATCATTTTAAACTGATGATTGGCTTGTGAAAATATGGCTCTGTAATATCCTACTAAGTATTAGGAGAAGATGAGGGAACATAACAATGTTCATTTACTTTTAAATTGTAACATATTTAGATATAAGTGTAGAATAAGTTTAGGATGGTGATGCATTTGCCAGTGTATTATAAAGGGAAATCCTTTATACCCTAAATACCTTACCCTACCTTAGGGTACTATTGCATTTTGAGTATTGGATTTTTCTATCTTCTGCTTTTAGATCTTCTCTCTACACAGTTATTCAGTATTCTGAGTTCAAATCTCTCTGAACATTTGCGTGTTTTAATTGATTAGTCGGTTCTGGTTCTGCCTTCACAGTGTCTGGTTTTTGAAGACGCTCCAAATGGAGTAAAGGCGGGTCTGGCAGCTGGAATGCAGGTGGTGATGATCCCAGATGATAACCTGGACCGCAGCCTCACCCAGGAGGCCACCTTGCTGCTCAGAAGCATGGAAGAGTTCAGACCAGAACTCTTTGGTCTTCCAGCCTACCCATAAGGACAGTAATCACAGAAGTGATTTAAATTCCACTATATCCTGTCAATTTAAAATATATATATATATATATATATATATATATATGGAATCGGGCTGCAGTGTAGCCTCTGCAATCAAAACCAGGAGAAACTAATCTCTACCATTATTTTCAGTCATGTATTTGCTGTTCAGGGACAAAACAGAATGCTGATTGTTTCATGTTTTTGTTTTTGTTTTTTTTAAGCCAATCTTATTCCTTTGACCACTTGAATGACACAGAGGCAAATTTTGATTATGCTGCTCAATTAGCCTCTGTTGAACCATTAGGCCATATTGACATTTTGCATTTCAACTAATTACAAGGTGTTATTTTTCTTTCTTTCTTCTAATTCAAATGCAGTTGGTACTGTTTCGAGTGTCTCTATGTATAAATCTCAAATTCGATGCAAGCTCACAACTTTCCTGTCATGGTTTAAATTTACTGTAAGTGACGGTTTAACAATCCCACTCGACCAGTCGTGTTTTCTATTAGCGTTACCTTTCCTCCTTGCAAAGGTCTATTAAAATACCAAAGAGATTTTGAGTTTGAACCATGTGGCATAATCCAATAAAGGGCATGCGAGACCGCAGTCGTCTTTCATCTTTCTTCCAATGTCCGCCCTCACAGAGCTGGAGTTAGCATGTTCACTCACTTCACTTCAGCGCTGTCCAACATCAAGCCTGTCTTCTTTCAGCCTTCCCCTCTGGTAAGAGGAAAAGGGGTTTTGCCAGCCTCCGCATATGCCATGTCCTTTCATCCGTAAAGATGGGGTAATCTGGAAAGCTTTTCCTTCTTTAGGACTTTTCACTCCATGAAGGTCTTTTACATGTCATTTCACACCTGAAGGATCCAGGGCTCAGGGTGTGAGCGTCTGGGGCATTTGTTAGTGTGCGTACTAGTGCACCAGTGTTAAAAAATAACTTTTTTTTTTTTTTTTTTTTTTTTAAAGAGCAATATTTCCTCAGGTGAAATTGATTTTCATGGGCATTTTTACCTCTATAAAAGTAAAGGCTATAAAGTTTTTTTGTGTTTGTTTGTTTACATATAAAACATCACATATAATACAAATAAAAGTATTTCCCATTTGTCAAATTCTTCAGTTGAATACAAAAATAAAACCTGTCATCCATTTGTTAAATATTTCAACTGAAATTTAAATAAATTATCAAAACAAAACACTACCAGAATGCATTTTAAATCATTTCCTGTTACCTGTGTGAGATTATACAGCTCTCTACTCTTCAAACAGATCGTTAAAAAGGCCTACAACCGAATATCACTAAATATACCAACTGTTAGTTGGCAGGTAAAGTCACTGTGTTATATGGGACACTTTTGCCTCCTAATTTCTGACCCTGGTACACTCACATTTCTGTGTGTGAATTGGAAGCACTTTTGTGTGCAGTGCATTCATTTAAATGCGTTGCCATGGAGAATATTTGTATGGTGTTTCAATAATTCCAATTTGTTGGTAATTGTTTGATTGATAGGATGAGATTTGAAGCAGGCCTTGTAGTGCCAATTGTGAGCATACATATGTCTGTATAATACAGACTGTGCACCTCCATTGTAATGAAGCATACAGTACTTGAATGAAGCACACTTTGTGCATTTTTTTTCTCTATGTTTTGTAAATGTCTAGCTGAACAAATTAAACGACTTGTTTTCATTGATCCCTTGTAATTTCAATACCATATGACTCATGCCCATTGGAGTATGACATGCAACTAATAAATCTAAGCTAAAAGAAGAAATTAACATATACTGTTGCATTTTCTTTCTCAGTTATTGCATTTATTATTTTAATGAGACCATCTTAAAAATACATTTTAAAGTATTGAAATTGGCTTTTCTAAATTTAAGGCGTTACTTTATTACTTTTGATTAAATATTACAATACAGTCCATTTGACCAATTAATTCAAAATCACTGTGTCAGTAAGTGTGCACAAATGCCCCTGCTTGGCACTTTATGTTGGTAAATATGACTGTTTAATGATATATTTATAGACATATCAATAAGATGAAATGTTTTTTTCTTAAATAAATAATTTATTAAAAAATAAACCATTGATTTTTGAACTCGATTTTTACTGTATTTTTGTATTGATCCAAATTATGGATACAATTCATTTGGGCAAAAGCAAATTATCTTCAGAAGACAAATCAGTATTTTATTTACATTTTTCCCTTTATGTTCCAGCCCTTTACTATTCATACAGTTCAGTTGATCACCGGCCTCATTTATAAAATGTTGCGTAGAAATCATCTTACATGTCTCAAATGTGAGACATGTAGGAAGGTTTACGTCCTACATTTGTCAAATGTGCGTACATGTGATTCAACAAATGTGCACGGTCAAAAAACTTCTGTACGCCTCTAAATTTATAAATCGCAAATGATGTTGAAATTGTATGCAAATACAATTTCCGCCTTGTAAACGGCGCCTAATTAATGTAATTAACATATATAAAGAGTGCCAGTCAACTTACAAATCATTTACTTGATAATGGCGAGCGGCAAGAATTGCTTAGATTTCCAAATTCCTGCAGTACTCCTACTCTCTGCCACAAGGAAAAGTGCATAAATCTGCTTAGACCCTGACATGGCGATAATCACTTTTCCACTGTTTTTATAAATATGAACATTGCCGAAGATTTTAGCTACACACACTCTTAAGCTCAAATCTGTGCGTACACACATTTTATAAATGAAGGCCCCACATCACAGTGCTTGAAGCTGTTTCCCTCACAATTTATTTGTCTTTCTTATTATTTCTTACTTTGCAAATGTAAGATTGATCTTAAATTCTCATTTAATTTGCATTAAAATGTCCTAAAAATTCTTACTGTCTTCCCTTAAACATTCATGATGTACCCTGTGATTAGAAAGAAAAAGCACTGTACATGCATAAACACTGCAACAACCTGCATATGCAGTGTTTCTTCATGTGCAGACTGGACCTTGCAGGCATTAAAATGCCGGTCTCATTTATAAAATGTTGCGTAGAACCTGTCTTACATGGGAATACTTACATTTACATCTACATTTATTCATTTAGCAGGTGCTTTTATTTGAAAGGACATCATGACAAACATCATACATTTATGCAAGTGTCTGCAAGTATTTTGGTACCACATGACTCTATATGATGCCAGTGCTGAACCAATACAAACCAGGACGGAAGCACCTGGGACTGAAAAAGCACTCGGGAGTGACCTGACCTCCCCAATGCATAGACCTTGTGTGGAATGATTCCCATGTAATTTTGCATAATATACTTTAAAGGCTAGTATTTTTCCTATGGGCAAACCGTTTGTATTTTTATTTTTATTAACAGGCCCATCACACTCCTCACAACACTTCATAATTTAATTGACCTACAAAGTCAGTGCTTCGAGGAGTTAATTTATGTCTGATTGGAACTTGAAATGAAAACACCCAAAAATTCAAAATATTCACATTACGTAATAACATAAATCCATAGTGCCACTGTGCACTGGTGTAGAAGCTGTTGCATTTGTCTATGCACAGCATAACAGACGGAGAGGGGGAGATGCCTTAAGCTGGCCATCGGCCATATCCTCAGTTTATGTAAAAATGAGCCACATCTGCCTGACCGGAGCACTGGAAAATCCATCCTGGGAATACTTTGATTGGTCAGGAATATGGCTGTCACCTGACCGCCTGTAGGCAGAGTATAATATTCAGGTCTGTAGGGAGGTCAGTCTGCATTATTTGAGGCTGGTTTAAATGGCCAGGGAAACAAGGGGTCAAAGCAAAATGACAGAGTTGGAGAGAGAGAGAGAGAGAGAGACAGAAAATACATGATTAGTAAAGATATGGAAAAGGAAAGCTGAAAGAGAAGATGGCAAAAGCAAAATGATAAGGAAAGGAAAGAGGGAATGGAGCTGGAAAGAGGGAATGTTGCTGGAAAGAATGCAGGAGAGGTGACAGTGATATATAGGAAAAAGAGCAGGGAGCAGAAACCAGGAGAGATGGCTCTTTTCACACGTTCTCTTCATCTATTCACTGCAATACCAGAGGGGCAGAGTGCGTGGCTACATTCATCCTCAATGTCAGTCTTTGTCAGGATTTTATCAACACTCAGGGAACCGGCTCTTACGTAGACCAGCAGGACATGCTCTTCCAAAAGATTCTTGGTATAGATGACCTCATAGCAAACATAAAAGCCTTTTGTATCCTCTTAGAGACTGTCAAGCCCTATTGGACAATAAACTCTACAATAAAAAAATAAATAAAACGGATAAGACCGACAGTCCCTGATTATCTAAAACTGCCATTCAGAAATTACACTATGGCCCAGTTTCACAGGCAGGGCTTAGATTAAGCCAGGATTAGTGCATAGCTCAATTAGGGCATTTAAGTAGCTTTTATAAATGTGCCTTAGAAAGAAAAAAAGAAAAGAAAAAAATCTTCAGACAAAACAATGGCACTGACATATTTTAAGGCATGTCAGTGCAAGTTGCTTTCAATTAAAACAGCTCAAACATGCATTTTACTCTGGGACTAGGCTTAAACCTTGTCTGTGAAACCAGGGGTATATGTTCTACTACGAAATAAAACTATAGGGGCTCTTGAGATTTAAAGGCCTCTCAGTGTACCACATTAATTGAAATGTATTTCATATGTGAAGTTTCTCATTTAGCATGGGGGTTAATTATAGTTAAATGAACTCCATGCTAAATATCCAAAAATAGTGTTATTATGCCAGTATATGACTTTGAAGAAAATAGTCAGTTTAGAAAATTATAAATATAAGGAAATTGAATTTAAAATTATCAAATTTTAATATATCAACAAAAATAGTGTATGATAAATACTAATAGTGTAACACAATATTTATCTTATTTTAATATATTATTATAATAATTACATTTTGTTTTGTTTTGTTTTGAAACAGAGAACATGTTTGAATGTTTGTTTCCAAGATTTTCAATGTGGTCTCCAACCCACTTTGAATAATCATCCAGAAGGAATGATGACATATACTTACACAAGCCTCCTATCTCTCATAAACAGACTTGTATATGAAATATTGCAAGCAAAAACTTGAGATCACCAAGATCAGATTGCAACAATTCTCAACTGATCATATATTTTGTCCCACAACATTGTGTCACAAAGCATCATGCAATATGGAAGGAAAGAAAATGCTCACAGGCTTTGGATGATGCCTTTACTTATGAAAAAAAAAAAAAAAAAAAAATATTGCTTTGCAATTTTTCTGGAAGTGAAAAGCAGCCAGAGAAATCAGACATGAGGTCGCAGCATCCTTTATTCATACAGGCTTGATGAGAAAATGAATTCTATTATAAATTCTATTACAACTGCAGGTGGTGAAGCAGAAATGATGGGGAAGAGATAAAAAAAGACGCATTTAGATATGCAGGAAGATTTCAGCAACAATCCTGCTGCCTAAGACTGAACTATTGTTTCTACCGAATTAGTTATTTCTCCTACAAGGAGAAAGCAGAATCTCTATAAAGGTTAAAATCAGTATTTTATGAAGTTATTTTTGCTTACTAAGAGCTGAATAATACAATCTTAAGTTAGCTTTACACAAAAAAGGGTGATCACTGTTATTTGCTATTTAGAGGTGTTGCTGTTTCTTTGGCATCACATTGCTTGTAGGCATGTACTGGTGTCACAACACAAGTTTGATGCCATTTAATGTCCTTGAGGTTTGTGCTTCTAAAACTATTAGGCTTATATATGGAATTTGCCATATGAATGAGAAACATGCATGTGGTTGGCATAAGCAGTTACTCACTCTCCATTTCTGTCACACACAGTTTTTCTGTCTCTGTCTCTCTTCCACTACACGACATAAAACCTAAATAACTTTCTCTCCATCACCAGAAAGCCTGTCTAAGAGATGACACTTTTTCTTGCTCAGCCAGCAAAAGAGCTGGTGGTGCTCTTAAAAATACAGATGTATATTTGGGTCTCAAGCCTGCCTTCCTTCTCTTACTGTACATGTGAGCAGGTCAGAACTGCTCTGCTGGTTTGTGCTTCATATTAATCACTTCTTGTTGATAGTTGTTTGATAACGTAGTCAAGCTAAAGGCTAATCATATAAATTATCATTATGTGTCCGACATTGCAGAAAGCGATAAAACATATTACCATTCGGATACATTGACTTGTAGACGACCCTATAAATCGATCTTCCTTTTCTTCTGAATCAGTTCCTGGTTCAAACATGTATGGCTGAATTAAACACATATTTCTATTTGCCATCATGTAGCGTTTAGTTGAGTAAGTGGATCAGGTAGTCACAGGCTGGTGTGTTTGAGTGAAGGCGGGGCTAATTTGCATATTCATGGATCCATGTATTAAATGAAGCAAGGCTGCAGTTACATTTAAGCTATTTTAAGGCATGAAGAAGTTATTCACAGGAAAGAAAGAAAAAAAAAACACTAATGTATTTAAACTTTTAAATATGTCATTATGCAGGAGGCTTTAATTGTATAAAGAAAAACTTTTTATATATATGACAAAATTATTTCACATTGTTCATATAATGCATTATTTTACTACAATTTATTAATTTTATCAATACTTATCTTTAAATTTACCAATTCACTACAACATTCCTCTAGAAACATAATAGCTTATCCTATTAATTTTAATATATAAATATATATTATGATCAATTGGATTTTTTATGTTTTTGAACAAACTCTTATGCTTACCAAGGCTGCATTTATTTTATAAAAATACAGTAAAAACAGTAGTATTGTAAAATATTATTACACAATTTAAACAGACTGTTTTCCATTTTAATATTTTTTTAATTTTATTCCTGTGATGCAAAGCTGAATTTCCAGCATCATTACAGTCTTAAAGCTACACTGTGTAATTTTGTAATTAAGTTGATTCTCAGCTAAAAACACTTTGTTCTTTCAAAATTATGTGCTCATTCATGTGTAATACATTACTTCCATCAACTAATCAATTATTCTCGTAAGAGTAGAATCTGCCATTCAGAATACATACGAGCGAGTCGCTCGAATGGCAGCAGCCATATTGAAAATACATTAGCCAAAGAGGGACATGGAAATTCAAGCTTCGCCTTTCGCGCTTTTACACTCAGTGGCACCGTGACGAATGTGAGGGGGAGACTACTCGCGACTGCCGGCAGATTTGAAAGCCTGTTGAAGATGGAGGATCACGCCTATTCTCGAGGACATGTAACAGAGTCGCCAAGGAAGCAAAAGAGAGAATTAAAACGACAATGTGACTGGCAAATCAACAAGACCAAAGTCAATATTGGAGTGGCTTTTCCAAGATGGAAAGAGGATTTTAAAAGTGATGCCAAAGTTGCCTGCTTTCTTCTCGACAGGTAATTCAACCTATTTGGGTAAATCCAAAGTTTTATAGTTGCTTGGCTAACTATAGCATGGTTGTGTATAATGCTAGAACGACGTCTAGGATACTTTTCCTCGCGTCAGTGATGAAAAAGGATTGTTTGTAACATAAATCTGTGTGCTGCGACGGATCACAGGCGATGAATAGTTTTACTGGCGCCAGTTGTAGGCTATATCAAAGGGCACTGTAAATTTTAGTTATTTTTCATTGCTTTTACTTTGTAACACTCATGGACAAAGTCGAACTGGAAGCCATGTTAATCTTGGAATAATACGGCCACTGTAGGAGTTAAAACGCCCTCGGAATGGGAGGGGCTTAAAGTAATATTCAGTTGGAAGTCATATACAATTTCACGGCTAGATGGGAGAAAATCTTACACAGTGTAGCTTTAAGTGTCACATGATCCTTCAGAAATCATTCTGATATGCTCATTTGATGCCCAAGAAACATTTCTTAATATCCCATTTGAAAACAGTTGTGCTGCCTATGTGTATATATATTATATATTATAAACGGATTATACATTTTTTCAGGATTATTTGATGATTAGAAAGAACAGCATTTATTTGAAACAGAAAACATTATGAAAGTCTTTACTCTCATTTTTAGTAAATTTAATGCACCCTTGCTGAACAAAATTGTTTTTTCTACTAACACCAAACTTTTGAACAGTAGTGTACATTTGTCTTTTCTCAGCACATTTGCACAATATTTGGACAATATTTATATTAAAGTTGACTTGACAAATATTTTTTTCAAGAAAATTATCTGAAGGAATTGAACAATCTCTGAAGAAAAAACATATAATAATAAGTACACCCTTAGACTTAGCTGGTATATTGACCCTTTGGCATAAATAACTTAGGCATTAATTATAATTGTCACAGTCTCAGTAAGAGAAATGTTTGCCCATTCCTCGATCCTTTAAATTTCTTTACTCTTTTCCCAGCAGTGTTCATTCTCCAGTAAAATGATGCACAATTTGTTCAGTATTTTCCCTTGTGACTATTCAAAGATGATCCCTTCCTCTCCATCCACGTTTGTTCTCCTCGTCCCGCTGCCTCCTGGCTCAGGAGGGGGTAGGGGCGGGTCGATGGCTTTGTTGCTGTTGGGTCTTGTTGCCTGCTGAGATATCAATAGATTGTCGACCATGGGAGAGTGTTGTTGAACAGGGTTGGCAAACTGTCTAGGCTTTTAAAACAATGGTCCTTCTTGCTGACAGCCATTTTACAAGTTTGTGTGTGCATGTTTTTCTATCCCTCTGTGTGTGTGTGTGTGTGTGTGTGTGGTGTGTGTTCAACCTGCTGTTATCAAACGGATATTGAGCTGAGCCTATTCATGTGATTCTCTTATTTATACTTTTCAGCTAATAGCACTGATAAAGCACATTAGTATCTTGGATTGGAATCAATTTTTTTTGCTGTCATCAAAGCCACGGTACACATTGTGTTTCTCAAAGGGAATATCTTGATGAAGGGGATTTGATTTTCATGCAGAAAATGTTATTTGAAAATCCTTAAAAAATATGATTGTGTGTATGTGAGAAAGGGTGATGTCAAGGCTAATCAGTGGGGGTGTTTACAACAGGGTGTGTTACGAATATATATCAGCACTCATGCTTGAGAAATGAATTTAAACTAGCCTGTTAATCAATGTCATGAAAAAGAGAGCAGGAAACGGATGTGGTGGAACCGATGATGGACGAACACACAGACACGCACACCTGCACACAGTCAAATAATTAATTGATGCCATTCAGGGTTCAAAAGCATACCGTTTTTTGTTTGCACACTAAGTAATTGTACCAGCAAACATTATGTATAGCCTAATTAAAGTTTATTTCAGACAACAATTTAAGGGAGAATTTGTTTTAGAGAGCTTTTCTGTCAATCACACATATGCACACAGACATCAACAACGCAGAATGCTAAACTGATTCAGAATTTCTGGAAACATTTGCATCTCTATTTACAAATATATCACACATGGCCAATCAAGCTCAATGCTACAATTACACCCTATTTGGATGAGGTGTTGGCCATGTGAATGCTTTGAATCGACTGGAATAAATGAGTAAAAGGTTAAAACGGATAATTTCTCCTCACTAAGAGAGGATGTAACCAATTTATTATAAATCTTTATTGAAAAAAAAAAAACACTACAGGTTATAGAGAGAAATCTATAGTCTAAAGGAGGCATTGAGTTGATTCACTGTCCGAGGTGCTGAAACAGCATATTGTGAATGATGGTCCTCTGGCTCTGTCCAAATGCTGATCAAACGAACATTGCACTCCACCAAATGGCCATTGGAGCCTTGGTCTGTGTAGTTTCAGTTGTTGTATCTGTCACAATATCGGATTTTCACTACATGATCATCATGGCCAAAATAATGAACAGTAACGATATTAATATCTATAAATAAATTATCAGTCAAATTTGTCTTCAACTCATACGAGTGTAAGGAAATTGAGAAAGAGTTTGTATAACTGTACAAAAGCATAACAAATAACCTACTGTCAATCAGCACTTCCTGCAGACTTATAGATTCCCGTCTTTTTTTATAGAATGCAAAAAAAGTTCAAAAGTGATGAGCTAACTTTTCTGCAGGTATCTTTTTTCAGGTGCGGGTAGAGTATTTCGCTTTTGTATTTTTGTGCAGCACTAGTAGCTACACACTGGCTGCATCTGAAATCTCATACTTCCCTAATATAAAGCCATGAGGCCACGGGAGAGGAATGGCAGTGAAGCGACACAACTGACACTGGTAGGTCACATGATAATCACAACATGGTGAATGTAGTGCGTCCGTTTTCAGTGGACACAAAGTAATTACTTATTCAAAATAAGTACCAACTCAAGAGAGTATGTGATTTCGGATGCAGCCATTGTGTTTTCCTATTCTTTTTTTTATCATGGGTGGTAGTCAATATTAAGGTGCAATACTGCCACCTACTGTGTTGGAGTCTCAACCATCTTGATTTTACATTATTACCTTGTGTGTAGTAATAACATGATATCAATGATTTTTTTAATTATTATTTTTTTTTATATTTATATCTATATCTATCCTTACTGCAATACCCCTATACATTAAATGCTGTTAGAAACTGTTTCTACGGGCAGATTAGAGATCACTGTGATACATAGTTTGAAAAAATAAATAGTCACACTGTGAAATATACAGTAAATTTGCAAGTATTTGATATGAAGTCTCATTGTGAGATATGATGCCACATTATAGAGATACTTGATCCCTTTGTGAGTAATAAAGTTGCATTTGCAAGATATAAAGTCACAGCTGGGAGATGCAAAGAGATACTGTTTTTTTCCCCCCAGTTTCTGGTAACTGTGTAAAATAAGAAATAAAGTCACACTGTGAAATATCAAGTCGCAAGTACAAGATAGAAGGTATTTTTGTGAGATATAATGTCACATTAATTAGATACTTAGTCACTTTGTGAGAAATAAAGTCACATTTGTGAGATATATAAAGTCATATTGCCAGAAATAAAGTGACAACTGGCAGATATCAAGTGATATGGCAACATATAAAGTCACATTGGAGATACAGTATAAAGTCACAATTACGAAATAAAAAGTGAGACCGTGGATTGTGACCGTGGACAATTACTGTACCTTTATATTATCCAAAACGGAAGTATATAATAGATCAAAGGAAGTTTTACTAAAAAAGTGCTCTACAAGCATGTCTTATCCATTATAGACACACCATTTTGAAATCCTTAGAAGTTTTGTTTTCATTGCACTGGACAACCTCTGACAGATCCAATGAGCTGTTCTACAAAACAGTTTTCAGTGTTTGATGAAAAAAAAAAAAAATCCCGGTCTGCCTGTCATGATCACCATTCACCAGTCACTATGCCTGTTTCTTTTACACAATACATTTCCCATAATCCTCCCTGTACACCCTTCTCACCTGCCCGTGACCTACAGGACTCCCTCTCCTGTCTCCCTCTCGCGCCTTCGGGGAGGGGGGAGTACTGTCAGGGTTATGTTTGTTTTTCCTTTGTGTTTTTGGATTTTTGTCTTCTGTGTTATTCCTTTTAACCAGTTTTCCCCATGAGTTTTATTCATTAATCCCATTCACCTGTGCCTTCTCCATCAACTCTTTAATTATCTTGTTTGCTCCTTTGTTTGCCTTGTAATAGACCTCAGTTTCAGTCTGGTCCTTATCCTGTATTGACGTTGTTTTGAGAAATGTAGTGTGTGTAAAGGAAACAGGCATGGTGACTGGTGATCCTGACACTGCCATAATGTTGTGAATTATTTGGTTTTGTTGTCAAGAGTGAGGTGAAATTTAGGCTACATTAGTGAAAATGGGAATGCATCTCTTTCTGGCTATTTATGTCCTATTCATTCAGTTACACATGCAAAATAACTGCTATTTATCAGTCAGCCCAAAATGAGTGGATAAACAAAGGAGAATAAATAGAAGTGGGAGGAAAAAAAAAACAATGAAATCATTTACAAGGTGGGGAGCTATTTTGCTTGTTTTGTTGAGTTATTGCTTTGCTTTTGTGAACACCCAGTCCTCTTGTGGAAGCTTTTCAGCAAGCGGCCTTACATATTTGCAGGATAAAATAATCAGTTACATCAGGAGTACAGAGGCAAACTAATCCATCTATGAGCTATTGATAAACACAGAATTGAGAATACAGGAAGGTGGAAATAAGTGTCTCTTAAGGGTGAATGCAGGCAGGAAGTGGGGAATGTGATGGGGCAGAGACAGAAAAGGAAGCACTGCCATGAGTAGCTTTTACATGCATGAGTCACAATTAAGCTCTGTCATGTCACAGTCAACCAGCATCTGGTGAGGAAGGTATTTCAACAGTTATCTAAAAAACGCAAATCCTTTCATTCCCCCTACAGGATGTCGACTGACTCTAATTCAGAAGCAACAATCACCCTTTCAACGTTTATCAGGGTAGAGACATACTTTTAATCCATTTCAAATGAATAAAGGATGAAGCGACATACACTGAAAAGAATATTGTCATTGACATTGTTTCATTCATGGGTCAATTGACATGCTCATTCTCTTGTTTGGATCTTTGAATTTAATCAGAAATATACTAAAAATGCAATTCATACATACAATGATTTAAACAAACGTCTTAGCCTATATGATGAATATGTTTTTTTAATTTTTGAATATAAATCCATTTAGTTATTTTTTAGGGTCAAGTGTCAAGGTAATACATGAATGAAATGCTTGAAAAGAGAACCTTATTAGTGGCATCATCTTTTATTATTTCTTAGGTGAAAAAAAAAAAAAAAAAAAAAAAAGCAGTGACTTTAGAATGACTTTTGTTTGATAAATCAATGTCATGTGGTGTGTCCAGCAAAAAAAAAAAAAAAAAAAAAAAGTGGTGCAAGTCACATGGAGGGAAAATGAATCTAAAATATTTGTCTTCATTTTTATAATTAGACTAAAAACAACTTTAACAACAACTAATAATAATCATTATTATCATCATCAACATTTTTAATAAAAATAATAATAATAATATCAACATCAGAGAACCGTGGGCATATGAATGTCTCAATTGTTGAAATATTAATTGGTTGGCTGGCAGAAAAGTTTGGGAAGCCCTAACAGGTATTCATGGTATATGGAAAATATGTAAAATGTTTTTAGACAAATATGAAACCAACATGAACACTAAGATTACACTTGCATGCACCTTAATCTGTCATTGATCCACATTTTCAATATGCTTGGTAACAAAGGAATTGCGAGTGGATGATGCATATGTACCCGCATTGCTCTTTCTTGCCATTTATAAATAGGCAGTCCAGCCTTCTTCACAAAAACAACTTGGGTTCAGTCAAGGTACAAATGTACTTTTCTGTTCTATTTCAGAACATTTTGTAAAAGCTGGAAAACAGTTCCTGTTGCACCTTTGCATAAATTGGTTTGTCT
The DNA here is from genome assembly GCF_964197995.2 of Scardinius erythrophthalmus. Taxonomy (NCBI): domain Eukaryota; kingdom Metazoa; phylum Chordata; class Actinopteri; order Cypriniformes; family Leuciscidae; genus Scardinius; species Scardinius erythrophthalmus. The sequence continues at coordinate 26,542,512 of NC_138223.1, forward strand.
GAATTAAAAACTGTGTAGGAGATGCCATTGCTTGTGCTAAAAGTTGAAAAGTTTAAACAGGTACAGGACGGCTTTGGTAAATAAATGCATGCTGTGTTGCTGTGACAGTCCCCAAAGTCCCTCAAGTTGTTAGTCGTATAGCGATTTGAAGGAACAAAAACACACGGAAAGTACTTTGAAAGTCTCCAAGGAAGCTCAGCGCCATTGATGTTGTTCCATTCTTGACCTCACAGCTTCCAGATCCGGTATGGGAGCACTCGCAGGGACCCAGACAAAACGGAACTATCAAAGGGATAAAATAGCAATGTCCCATGTGGCTCAAAGCAAAAAGAGTGGCATTTTTACAGAGACCCTTTGTTCTGCAGAAAGTCAAAAGAAGCCATGTGGATCCACTCTCCTACATTTCCCCCATCAGAATACATGTGCATGCTGCTAACAAGGGATGAGGAGGAGGGGAGGGAGATTAGAGACTCTCCACGCTGATTCTCTCTTCTCCCAGTAGAAGCAGCTATCGAATCACAGGCCATGGACAGAACGATTTTTAATGAGCCATCAGACATATTAAGACTGAAAAAAAAAGAGCCATATCCTTTAATTTCCCTTCATTAATTAGACGGAATTCAGACTCATCAAAGGCAGTCGGGGAGCCTCCTCATGGTGAGAACGGTGAAATGGGGAAAGAGCAGATTTGGTTCCAGGGCGCTTCAAAATTCCCCCTGGGACATATTCTATTCCCCACACATGAGAAGAAAGAGGGAGATACAGGAGGAGGAAGAGTAGAGGACGGACAGACAGGTTGTGAATGCTTGGGGCCTGATGTAATGGCATTCAGTTACATATCCAGGAAATAGAATTAGAAAAATAGAATTTCCTCTGAGGTGCCACTTATATAAGCCTAATGCACCAAATAAAGAGGCCAATTTTCTTATAAAAAGTGAACAGGTAAAGAAATATGTGTACCAAGCCTATAAATACTTTATTTGACATTACTGTATGTAACAGTAACAGTAGTAACAGATGCACATTTCTTTTTTAGTTTTGAGGGCAGGTGACACACTTTCTAACAGGCATACCAGGTTTCCATGCTCTCGCAGGGCTGAAGAAATAGGACATTGTTGTTTTGTGTATCTACTTTGGCAAGTGTGTACTAAGTGTGAGTGTCTCTTGTTGTAGTAGCAGGACATCAGGAAACTGAAGCCCTTCTTTGACTGTGAATACCTTCTGGCATGTCTTGAAAGAAAACACAGGTTATGACAGGAGAGTATCCTTAATAAAAAAGAAAAGGTCTTACAGAAAAGGAACATCTAGCATGTGCCATACTCTATGTATTCATGTTGGTTTCAAATAGTGAAAAACGTTATTCCATTTTCAAGAAAAGTTTAAATTGAATGCCATATTTTCCTTGTATCTTACTGTGTATTTAAATGATTATTTTCCAAATGTTTTAAATATGGTTTCAAGGTTAAATGTATATCATCTATATCATGATCATAGTCAAACCACATATTTTACATCTTAAACTAACCTTGACTTGTCCTAAAAAGGTCAAATTATCTGACTTATTGAGAGAATGAATGGCCTCAACACAGTCATGAGGCTCTCAAAAAAGAATAAATAAATACATTATTGTTGTTATTTTTGTATATTGTTTTTTGGGGTGTCCTATAATACACTGATGATGATGATGATGATGATGATGATGGTGATTTTTTATTTTTTTTGCCTGGTAGCATGATTTCTTTTTTTAAATATTAATAAGCAGTGAGGCATTTTCATTTAAATATTTTTATAAAAAAAAAAAAATGATGAACTACTTTGCATACTTTTTTATTCATTATCAGGCAGTTGTATCATCCTATTTTTGACATGCACCAAAAAAGTTGAATTATAATTAAAAAAGATCATATTCAAAGAGGTGGATTAAACTCGTATGTATGGACTGCATTTGCATTTTTTTGTTTTTGTAAATTAATAGAGCTGAACTTGCAGGATCTGGCGCTGATGGTACAGCCGAGTCCTTGACAGTATGTTACTGATTACTAACATGCCGAAAATAGTAGTTCCCTATCAGTCAGTCACATTCGAAGTTACGTCAGAACTGACCTGACAAATTATCTCGTCTGAGAGCCCAATCACCTTCGAGTATAAACTAAACGAGCCAATGCACATTGGTGTGCGAGATTTGTGTCTACCGGATGCCTATCGCTGCATCGGAGGGTAAGCTGCAGTCCTCCGCGGATGAAGACTCGGCTGTTTTGTCCCTTTCGGGGTGAGTAGCATTGTTCGAGTCTGACCCAGAGCTGACCACTATGCTTTCCCGGGCCGCTGAGAGCGTTGGGCTGGAGTGGAGGCCACCACCGTGTCCCGAACGTTAGAGGCTGGATGATTGGTGTCTCAGGGCGGCCGACACTGACCAACAGCATCCCACCCCAGTGTCCTTCTTCCCGGAAGTGCATGAAGAGGTTACCAAAACATGGAAGGCACCTTTTTTTTCAGCCCGAAATCGAGCTGGTTTTTCCTCTGCCCTCATTACCCTCTATGGTGGGGTGGCCAAGGTGTACGTGGAGATCCTCCTGGTGGAGTGTGCAGTTGCGATGCATCTCCCATCCAAGGCCTATAAGTTCTCATCCATGCTTACGGCCATGGTTTACAGTGCCGCTGGACTGGCTGTCTCCGTCATACACCCCAGGGTAGTTCTGACCCAGGTTTGATGCAGGAACTGCTCACAATGACAGGCCTTACCTTACGTGCGACGAAAGTCATTGTGCAGTCCCTGGGTCAGACGATGTCCACACTTGTGGTCCAAGAACGTCATCTATAGCTGAACCTGGCTAAGGGAGACTCCCCAATCTCCCAGGCTGGCCTCTTCGGCGACGTAGTAGAGAACTGCTAGTAGAGCCCAGCAGTTCTCGGCAATCAAGCACATCCTGCCATGGCGACCCGCTGCTGTCTCCACCCCGCCACCGGGAGCAGCATTTTTGGTCAATGAATCGTGCCTGGAATTCGGACCAGCCAACTCTCATGTAATCCTGAGACCCCGGCCTGGATACGTGCCCAAGGTTCCCACCACTCCCTTCAGGGACCAGGTGGTGAACCTGCAAGCGCTGAACCTGGAGGAGGCAGACCCAGCCCTTGCTTTGCTCTGTCCCGTCCGTGCTTTGCTCCTGTACGAGGACCGGACACAGAGCATCGGGACCTCAGAACAGCTCTTTGTCTGTTATGGAGGACAGCAGAAGGGAAAGGCTGTCTCCAAGCATAGGCTGAATCAAACTTCCAAAACATTTTTGGATGTGCGCTCTTTTTCTTTTTTGAATTCATATGGTCCACTGTCATGCTCCCTGGGGGTGAGGACTCACTCACGATTCCACTTGGAGTGTGTCCTCCTCCTTGGCATTGGTGCACAGCGCCTCGCTAGCAGACATTTGTTGAAGCCCTGTCCTTTCTCTGCCCCGGCAGGTGCGAGGGGATAAGGTGGTTTACACAGGGCACTGGAAGGGGCAGCAACTGTGGTGTTTTGGTCGGGATCCCAATTCGTCAGGTCAGTTCTGATGTAATGTCGAATGTGACTGACTGATAGGGAACTTTTTGGTTACTAATGTAACGTTACATCCCGTCTCCACAATTGCTGTACCACCGCTGAATGGCCTGGACACCACGCAAAACTGTGTCCTTATATATACCCGCTTTCCTGGGGGCGTGTGATGCAAATCTCGTACACCAGTGTGCATTGGCTCGTTTAGTTTACACTCAATGGTGATTGGGCTCTCAGACAAGATCTCAGTTCGTCAGGTCTCTTCTGACATTCTGTCTCTGTTCCCTCCTTCAGGGAACAGAGGTTACATTAGTAACCTAGACTTTAGTTACATAATCTATTAGATCATACATTTTAGGTAATATCTACTTTTTGATTACTGTTAGATTACATTTGATCTAACTTGTTTATCACAGGATTATTTGGTACCAACTTGATAAAAGAACATTTAGTCCATTCTTTGTCAACAACATCAGGGTTTCCCAAACTGGGGTCTGTCTAGGAACTGCTGGGGTTGTGAGTAAATGAATAGCTAATAATTAATGTAATCATAAAAACTTAATAAATAAATATATAAATAAATTAACATATTTATAACATCTCATGTGACCATTAATTTGAATAATATTTAATTGTATAACAACACTGGGTTGCACATTAACATTAGCTCAAATGATCTATAGGGAATTTTAATAATCAATCATGAATATGATTAATATATTGCATATTACAGTTACATTTATAATTATCGAAGCTGAAAATAGATCGATCATATATGAATGACTACCACAACGGGTTATGGTTCGTCATTAATATAGTCTTATCTCAGATCGAGTTTATGAGATAACTTTAATGGAATTAATTTAGTTATCAGACAATCGGTTTGTCCAGCAAAACGGCCGTAAGATTAACTTATCAACTCTCAAGAAAAATTATCCTTCTTACAAACGCAAGAAAGAGTTTTTTTTTTTTTTTTTTTTCTGGCCTTGAAAAAGAACAACTCTCTGTGTTTGTAAAATTAGGTTACTTAAATCGTAACCAGATAAAGCATGTAGCTAGATCGAAACATCTCATTGACTTGGTTATATGAGCATCTTAGACAGAGACAGTCAAGCATATAATGGTTTTAATAATTAAACTAATTACTACATCGAACTAAGGGATACAAATTCTACAATTTACACGAGTATGCATATAACAACACAAACCGTAAACGAAACAAAACGGATAACAGATGATGAGAGAGAGAGAGAGAGAGAGAGAGAGAGAGCGAGGGGATGAAAGAGTGAGCGAGAGAAAGTGAAAGCAAAAGATCATCTGAAATGATCACAGTAAACTAAATCACAGACAATGTAACCTTGAGAGAGACAACAAGAAATCACATCAATCAAATCCAATCAATACTTGCGTATGGTTCTCCTTGTATTTGTGAAAGACGAGCGTGCGTGGGTCGTCCTTTTGGATCTGTGCGTTCTTTCGTGTCTTCCGGTGCGAGCAGACTCGTGCGAAGGTTTAAAGGTTCGCAGAACGTGAAATTACCAAATAAATGATTCAGAGTTCCTCTCCTTTGTGGGGGAGAGGCGAATATGAAAATAAAACTTAGTAAAGGAAAGAAAAACGGAGATGAGGGAGTGACGCGGAGGTGCGCGCCCGGAGACGGTGGCCGAAGCCGAAATTGGTGTTTCCCGAAGTCTGACCGGAGAGGACGAGAGACCTGAGCGCGATCGCGGGAATTTCAAAAGAGTCTCTGGGTGTTTCTCAATATGCGTTCTTCAGCGATCTTGCGTCCTTGTGTTCTCGTTTTACGTCATCATAACCGTCGAAGTTCAGACCCAATTCTCAAGAACGCAAGTACAGAGGACGCATGAAAGAACCCGGATGTGTTCTTGATACCGAGGATGCATCGAATGCAGACTTGAGCTAGTACTCACCTGGTGTCCCAGAAGTCATTGCGGTCGGTTCCGAGTTTGTTCTTCCAAGGAAGCTTGGCAAGACCGGTCTCCACGAGAACACAAGTCCGTTCTCTGCGTTCTTGGAATTGAGAAACAGCCAAAGTCTTCTTTGAGTTGAAGTTGCCTGCTCCGTTCGCTTCATTGAACAGGGAAGAGTCCGAAGATGAAAATAAAGGAAAGACTTAAGGAAAAATAAAAGAGAAACGGAGAAAAGCTCCCTAAGGAGCCATGGATCTTGAAAACCTCTCCGAAGATTTCCTGAGTCGGTCTTTTATGGAAAAGATGGGTTGATGCCTCTGTTCGCGCAAACAACCAATCACCTTCAGCGATTTCAGAGCGGGAAGAAGTTTATTTGTCCTGCAGGCAACGCCCACTGGAATGAGTCATGAGTGAGATCGAATTTGAGAAGATTTGCTCACGACATATGACATGTGTCAAATGATACAAATTTCTGCAGTTGGTTATCGAAATTCAACTCCATTAGATTGAGAGAAATACAGAGATATCAGAAACATCACCTAAGGATTATAGTAATACAAAGTTACCATCACATGCACAAATAGAAGCATTTAAAAGTTCGTTCCTTCAAATAAATGTCATAAATGAAGTGAATATAAACTAGGAGACACACAGGAGTATATGAAATCTGACATGCTTATATTCTAAGTTTAATGTTCAAAGTTCGTATATGTGTGTGCATTTAACGCGTGTGTTGGAATGTTGAGCTCCCCGTTATCTCATCTTGCAGAGGAGCTGGCTGAAGCTTGGTGGTCAAACTTTATGACCTGCCAATGAGATCGGGTTACGGGATGCGATTCTACTGGGAGAACATTCTTCAAAAATACATTTCAGAGCCAAACACTCGAAGATCATGACTATATGATCAAAGCAACACTAATCAACATGCATAATGGAATTGTACATATATCAAAAAGAATATCTCTAAGTTCTAAGTTAAACACAAATGATGTTTGTGTGTGTGTGGGGGTGTGATGTCACGTAGCAGGAGAGAGTTTCGTTATCTCTTTGGTGCAGAGAGGAATGTTAGTTTCAGGTTCTGGAGTGTCTCTGAGGTGCAATTAGTGTCGTAAAAGTCCATTTGCTCCAGTCTCTCTGGAGCCGGCGTATGATTTGTATTTGGGAGTCAGGAGGTTACAAGCTTTAGTAAGCTTAGCAAAGAACGTTTTGGGAAGGAATGTACTTAGAAAACACAGAGAGTCTGAATTTGTTAATTCAGGCCAAACGAATGAATGAGTCAAATAGCCCAGTCGCTACAATCGTGTAATCAGTAAAAAGTAACTGCTTATGAGCATTTTAAAATAGTCTTATTACAAGTACTTATTTTTTGGAATCTGATTACGTAATCCAGATTACATATAATCTGTTACTTCCAAGCACTATGTAATTGAACTTGCTTGAATAATGATTGTGATTCAGGAATCGTAAATACACAGTAAAACTGGCAGTGTAAAAATTGCAGTGTTAAAAGTTATTAATTCCCAAAGAGTTAAATTAACAATCTACAATGTTAAAAAGTACTCCTCTTAAGTGTAGTTACAGGGTGCTACGTAGTGTAATTTTATTTTTACACCGAAAGTGCAAAAGAACGCGCCAAATTGTATTGACTCCGCCCTTCGATGACTGCTGCCTCACAAGACGATGACACCATTTTATCTTCATGTGACTGAGACGGTAGGTTGAATTTCTTTTCTGTTTCTAAAATTAAATAGTAAATACATTTGTTAACATTTTTAGAAAAATATGGGGGTGAACACATTTAGAAATGATTAATTGCGTGTTTTTGTCAGGATTAAGGAAGCTCGTCAAGTTCATGAGATTCAGAGATGTACAGAAGAATGTGAAAGTTTCTCATGCCGATTTGATTTCCTGGATGAAGGTGATTTTGCGTTTAAAATAAATTTGTTGGGATGTGCTTACAATTTGTTATATATATTTTTAGCTTCTTTCATTTTGGTTTGTTGACAGCCTTCATGAAAGTAACGTTAAGCATTCCCGCCTCCAGTCGCGCCGAGGCCTGGTTTTACGACGAGCCTGGCACTGAAGTGAGGAGGTCTGAAGCTGAATTTGGGCTATTTTTCTGCGCAAATGAGATAATTCTTCAAATGGTCATTTTAGATTTGTTTTGTTTGTATAAAAGTGGCTGTGTTATACATGAACGCGTTAACAATTCCATTTTTGTGACGCATGCGCATTATTAACAGCGTGTTTAAAGCTGTAGTAGGGAGTTTTTAGAAAACGTTGACTTAGCCTGAAAATTTGAACAAGCACAACTTACAGGTCACTCCCCCTTGCTCTCTGCTGCGCTACAGCCCTCCCTCCACAGCTCCTCCCCCACAACGGAGCCTGCCGTGAACACGCAGGCTAGTAAGCAGGGCCAACGATGACGGCGGATAAACAGTTATGGCACATTCACTGGTAGGGACGAAACATCAACAATATGCTTGACATTGACTATGGCCTGCGCATACTTTGACTACAAACTTGGTCCTCAAATCATTACGTATTTTGCAATACATGTAATGTAACTTTATAACGTTGCACTCTTTCTATAAGTTATAAATAGCTAGTAAGATAATATAACGGTAACTAACGTTACAGTATGTAAGTAATTATTCTAGCGATATGTAGGCCTAATGCTAAATAAGGTTTGCTAGTACATTATTTCAGCAACATGACAAGCCAGTGAATTAGCGGGTTTCAATTGTTGCTTTGCACAGTGCGTGACATTTTATCTGTATGTTATGCGGCTAGAGTTTTGACACTGAGTCAATGGGCTGCGACGAGGAATTCACACCCACAGCGACTTTGACGAGTCTTGTTTATCGTCATCGGTCTTTTTCCGTTTACCCGTCTTTGTTGCATGAGCAAGTGCCACTCGAGAAATTGGCAGTTTTGGTTGTTTGTCCGCCATTAGCACAGCGGCGGCACACTGGCAATCTTGATTGTGAACGACGGTATGCGCTGTGCAAGAGAGGGGTGTGATCAGCGCGTACACGAGCTTGATTGACACTGCTAAGACATTCCTCCTGGCTCTGATTGGTTGTTTCTGACTGGGAGCAGTGTATTTCTGCAAATGGCAATAGGACCACTGGGAGGAGCCAGAGGAGCTTGATTTTTTCACAGATTATCTGTCTCATATTTTACTGTCAGGACATAATGACAGTTTTAACAAATATGTAAAAAATACATTTTTACAAAAGTTACCTACTGCATCTTTAAGTGTCTTGTAGCGCGCAGTGCAAACAACAAATGCAGTCTTTTTGTAGACTGAGGTGGGGAAGCGTTTAAAAACTTTTTATTCGCCCTTTGTTTAAGTGTGAATTACATAATCTCTATTTTGCTTGTTCTTAGCTCTGAATATCATGTCGTCATATCTGCGTCAAGACACAAACTTACTACCATCAAGATTTTGTATGACTGTTAAATTCAAACATTGTGAAAGTGAGTTAAAGCTAATCTGTAAATCCGTCTGTCTTCCAATTCAGTTTACAGGTATTTGCATAAGCAGTGGCAGAGCATACAGGTTCTTTAGCTTGAAATCAGTCTTTATCAATTCATACTGCATTTTATTTTGGGATAAATTATGTCCTAACTATTTATCTGTCTGTATTTTATTAATATGAATCTGTATTTTCTGTTCACATTATAAATATCATTAATAAATAATGGGTAAAATAAATTCTAAACATGTCTTAAAATCCAATGTAGTACACCAAGTTCAATTTAAGATGCCTTATTACTCAATTTACTCATTTAAATTATATAAATGTATTTAATAATCAGATTAAATGCATATTTAAACTGTCTCAGGCCTCCATGTGAACATTGCACAAGGTTTTGTGGCTGTTAACTTGAATATGTGAATATTCAAGTGTGGATATGTGAATATATGAATAGAAATAATTCTACAATTTGACACCCATGCTTTATAGAAAGCTCTCAGTATAATCAAAATTAAGGATAATCACAATTATTTTTACCATATTTACAGCCCTAATTTAAATTGTACTGCATTACTGAATTTTGGAAATATTAGCCTCAACTGACATATTTTTTTCAAATCCTTTTTCAATAGATTTGGCCTAGACTAGTCAAGTGAAGGAAGCTCCTCTCATGAGATTGCAACAGAAATGAAGAAGAAAGCAACATAATGCTGAAGATGAATCCAGAATTGTGAGTGTCATATTTTATTCTTTGTGTAGTACAAATTTGAATACATGACGAATGAACATGAAACATTTAAACCTAACTGGGCAACCACACAATGCCTTTTTTCAGACCTGGAATTTAGAGTCTGGGGTGATTGGTATGTCTTGATTTTCATAATTCATGATGACACATCAAACACTATAACAAAAAGTTAAAGGGTTAGTTGACCCAAAAGTGTAAAATTGTTGTCATTTCTCACCCTCATGTGTGGCTTTCGTTTAAAGACTTTCGTTTATCTTCGAAACTCAAATTAATATATTTTAAATCTTAGCGATTCCTGTCCCTCCATTGACAGTCCACACAATTACCATGTTGACGCTTAAAAAAGTTCATAAAGAGATCATAAAACTAACCCATATGAATTGAGCGGTTTAGTCCAAATTTTCGGAAGAGACTCAATCGCTTTGTGATGAGATTGAATTTAGACTTTTATTCACATATATAAACATTAATCAACAAATATAAACAGAAGAAAAAGAAAATGTGGACTAAACTTCTTGGTTCATATGGATTCATTTTAAGATTAACTTTTTGAAGCATCAAAGTGGTAGTTGTGTAGCTGTCAGTGGAGTGGAGGGACAGAAAGCTCTCAGATTTCATCAAAAAGAACTTCATTTGTGTTTCAAAGACTAAAGAAAGTCTTGCGGGTTTGGAACGACATGAGCGCGAGTAAATTACAGAATTAAAATTTTTGAGTGAAACTAACTAAACATTTAATAAAAGAACGTGGCCTAGACCTCATCAGAACAATCGAATCTCAATGCGTCTTGGGTGCGTTTACACCTGCACTTCGAGTTGTTCACTTGTGCGTCACCCAAGATGAATGTTAATGCCAGGTGTGAACGGCACTACTCTGTGACTACACAATCATCTGAACAGAATGGTTCCTGAGAGAGATATGGTTGTCATTATGCTATGTAACTGATGATGTTTTTGTTTTATTTGTTTTGATTTTTGGTTAGAAGACTTCAGCTAAGTTCCAGGAAAGGCTTCTCCCAAGACCTTCAAGGACCTGATTGACTGCAGAATCTGTCCTTGAAGGTCATTGTTGTGAAAGATGATGTGCTGTGAAAGATGATGAAACTGATGATTCAGGTTAGACTATAGTTCAGAATAAGATTATATATACGCATTCATACATTTTTTGCTGAAGTTGTCACATCTGTTATTTAGAATGGGGCAGCGATCTTGCATCATTTTGTCCCCTCCTTGATTTGATTCCACCATCACCACAAGGCTGCAAGAGACCTGGAAAGATGTCCTCATTTATTCTTATTCTTATTCTTATTACTTGAATTATACTTTTTACTTGAATTTTACTTCTTTATTCTTGTTAATAAAGAATAAAGAATAAGAATCATTTTGTCCCCTCCTTGATTTGATTCCACCATCACCACAAGGCTGCAAGAGACCTGGAAAGATGTCCTCATTTCAATCTGAACAACACCTTGTCGTCTTCAAAAAGGTAAATTTGGACCTATTGTCTGCCTAAAAATATTGCCATTTGGGTTGATTGTATTGTGGAAAACTAATATAAAGACGGCCAACTGGAGAGCTGACTTTGAGTGTTATTTTTGTCTTTGGCAGGGACCCGCATACAAGAACACCCTGATTGCATTGAAGAGACCACACAGCGTACTACCTGCTCGCTGATGGGACAAAGAGGAACATTTTTCTACACTGAAATGTGCTATATTAACACTCTAAATTCAACACTACAAACAGTGTACTTTTTACACTAGATAGATTGGGACCATATATGATCCGGAGTAGTGTTAAAATTAACACTTTAAAGTGTTAATTTGACACTGCATTTTTTAGACAGACACTCTTAAAAATAAAGGTTCTTTATTGGCATTGATGGTTTCCTGAAGAACCTTTACCATCCATAAAACCAAAAAAGGTTCTTTATAATAAAATATTATTCACACTAAGGGGAAAATAAATTCTTTTGAAAACAAATCACTGAAAGGTTGGAAGAACCAAAAAATGGTTGTAATGCAGATCTTTAATGGGGGGATGTTTAGACAATGATGCACTTACAATACTGGAGGAAATGTTTATGGCACATTTCTGACACCACCGCAAAAATGCAATTCAGCTAAAACTGAAAAGACCACAAGTGCTCCGTTAAGGCTAGACTGACTCAGAGTGATCGAAGATTTGACAAGAAAACATTCTCTTAGAATGAGACAAAAAAAGAAAAGAAAACTGCTATAGTGCAACACTGCCTCGGGTCAGATTTCTGTTAGGAAATACTGTTAGGAGACTGAGCAACAATATAGAGTCTGTCCTTCTCAATGTCTTCCTTTTCCAAAATAAATAAAATAAGTAAATGTAATAATAAAAATAAGTAAATATACTAATACTACTAATAATAATCCATTTCATCTCAGTACAGAACAATTTGCCCTTAAAACTCAACTCTAGCTGTGTTGTTAATACATCTGTCTTATTGAACTTTTGTGGGAATGGAAGCAAACCGACACACACCAGCAGGCTTCTATTGCATCTGCGTGAATTAGTGCTTTCATTTGTCAGGCAGGTAAAACACAAGCAGAAGAGAGCAATCAGAAGAGCAAGCGACAGGCCTTGTTGACTTGCTGAAATATGTTGCCAACCTTTCCTCATGAATTCTAAATCAGCATGAATTAATTCATGTCCAAAGCGCACCACAAATAGAAATTCCTCAGCAGGAGTAAGAGCTCTCTCAGCTCCTATACCGGTGGTATTTTTCAATGTCTGTTCACCTCTGTATGCCATGTTGGCTCTCACATTTTGGAGTAAATATTGTTGTACAGCTATATTTAGGCAAAGAGTATGACTGTGTCTATATATATATTTAGCATCAGGGATCTAATCTAGGTTCAGCTTTCCTCTGTCTATTTTAATCACAATCAGTTGGACATAAATGGCATACATTACAATATATTACAAACCATCTGGAGGCTTGATTGTCACATAAGCTAAAGCTGGCCTTTCGGTGCGTATGCTGAGAAGGAGGAGGGTAGTGAATGATGTCCTGGGTTACTAAAGACCCAAGGTATGAGTTTAAGGGATAAAGCGATCAAGTCTCTGCATACATTTGGACTAAACTGCTCAATTCATATGGATTATTTTTACGATCTCTTTATGAACTTTTTTAGCATCAAAGTGGTTGTTGCATAGCTCTCAATGGAGAGTATAGAAAGCTCTCAGATTTCATAGTAATTAATGACAGATTTTCATTTTTCGGTGTAATCAGCAAAGTCCTTAATAACCATTAGTAACCAAATAAAGTGGGTACTGACCCATCTTTAATGGATAAGTGTCACAGGGTGACGATTAAGCGGAACTGTCTTTCTCCATTCTTGTTTCCGGAGGGAGCGAGTTTAATGTAACACCAGAACGGTTCCGGGTCTTTCCGTGTAAACAGTCTGACGGAGCTTGCTAATGAGGGAATGAGCGGCAGCTCGGTGATGAGCAGAGATTGAGCAACGAGGGATATGGATTTGTGAGGGGAATTATAAAAGGATCTGGTTGATGTGCAGCAGGGTGAAGAATCTTAGCGTGGTAATCGTTGGTGAGAAGTATCCGAGGGCGAAGAGACTTTGGAGCGAACTCTTCGGGGCTGATGCGGACTGGAGGAAATCTTTTGTTGTTGATCTGCTGATCACGGCGAGCAGTACACGAGAGGGCAGACCATTAAAGGACGGGAAAGACTGCATGTACAGAAGGAAGAGCTGGAGAGCAGCGGTATGATCGAACTGTGTTATTTCATCGAACAGATAAGTGTTATCTGCCAGTCCTAATAGGAAGTTAATGCCTGTAGTGCCTGCTACCCGCCATGATTCGGTGAGGCCATCCCGGCGTTCAGTAAGGTTTGTTTGGAAGTCTTTCAATGTCAGTTGTGTTTCCATAGTCAACCACTTATACAGCATTGGATGTACAGTTTGTCAGTTGAGCGGAGAGAGTCGGCTGGGACCACGAGAAGAGACCTTATTCACTGTGAGTTGATGTGAGTTGCAGTGCCTAATGTGAAGTGAACACGTGTGATCATTTGAAGTGACTGAATTGTGCACTGGTGTGGAAACTGTAATTTTATGTCTGCCCGTTCCCCAGTTGGCATACCCGTGGGTCTCGAAGACCAAACTGAAATTTATTAACTGCTGTGTGTTGAGCATATGCCGTACAGGAATGCAGCTTCATCCTGTCTGAGTTGAAGAGGATTTATGAGAGATCTATGCATCGCTGTTCTGTGGTAAGAAGACCCAGCTGCTGATTGTTGAAACCTGTACTCACCCTTGTTGTTCTGTGAACATAGAGAAATTGGCCTCTGCCATTGAATGCTGCCATCGCCGCTCTGTGGTAAGAAGACCCAGCTGCTGATTGTTGAAACCTGTACTCACCATTGTTGTTCTGTGAACATAGAGAAACTGCTCTTTGCCGTTGAATGCTGATACTACTTCCTGTAGAAAGAAGGCCCAGCTGTTGACTGTTGAAACCTGTACTCATCCCTGTGGTTCTGCGAACATAGAGAAACTGCCCTCCGCCATTGAATGCTGCCGCCACTGCTCCGTTGTAAGAAGACCCGGTTGTTGATTGTCAAATTCCTACTAGTGCCTTCCGCAACACCTACCTCCGGCTGAAGGGGAATTGTTGTGCGACTCCGTACCAGCAGCGTCCGTCCTACTATCAGGGGTGTCCCACGTTGGAAGAGCAAGAGAGCCCCCGGCTGCTATTTACGACGGACCATTATACTGCGTCGGATGACCCCCTGCTCTATCCTTCCCCCTATCCCAAACAGAGGTGGCACTCAAATGGTTGATGCTGTCCTGTGAGAAGAGTAACCCCTTCCCTTGTTGTCAATTTCCTGCCAGTGTCTGCCCCACTACTTAGGTCTGGCCGAAGAGGAGCTGCTGTGCGAATCCTTGCCAGTGCCTGTTCCATTACTTACCTCCAGTCAAAGAGGAACCGCTGTGCGAATCCTTAGCAGTGTCTGCTCTATTACTTACCTCCGGCCGAAGAGGAGTTGCTGTGCGAATCTTTACCTGTGTCTGTTCCATTACTGACTGCCGGACGAAGGGGAACTGTTGCTGGAACCCTTACCCGTGTCTGCTCCATTGTCTGCATCTGCCTGTCCGAAGAGGGATCGTTGTGCGAACTTCCCACGCAACCTGGTAGAAGAGAGAGGAGGATCAGCCGGTGGATTTTAGATTGAGATTGAACTTATTTTAACTAAATAAAAGTTTTTGATAATAATTATATTGTCTGGTCTTTGGTGTCTCTGGGTAACTCCTCGAGGTGGTATGTTTAGAAGGGGAGGAAAGGCCACCCCGGCCTGTGACATAAGCATTTTGTAAATCCCATTTAGACCATTTAGGAGATTTGAGAAGCAATCGTCAGAAGATTAAACTGCTTTCGTATAGCTGTGGTAATTTTAATCCAACAGCATTGCAAGACAGAACAATATGATCTATTAGTTGTGTAAATGTGGTCTTTGAGAGAAAAAAATAATGCAGGTTTATTTTAGTAGAGCTAAAATTTATGTTGTAATATTACAACAGTGGACCTTACAAGGTTAAGACTAGAATTTGAGAGGCTTGAAACAAATTTTAAATAAAGATAAATTGTTTTAAATACAGGATTAAGTTTGAGGATGATCCTCACAAAACTTTTAAAATTAAAAATCCTATAGAAAAATACACTTCTTCAGCGAATCTAAAACACTCCCCAGACATGCAACCACACAGAAATGTGCTCATGCAAGTATCAGCATGCACATACGGTTTGTTTCACATTAATAGTAACAGACTCGTGTGTGCCCAATGTACGACTCCTATATGTCACTGTTATTACTTTTTACCTTGTTTACAATCGTCATCCATCAAAACTTTACAACACTAGTTTGCTTTATCCAGCCCCTATACAGACATGTCCGGACTCGAGCAGTGGCTTGTTAGGGCCGATAAAATAATCGCCCATTTCAGAGAAGATTTCAGGACGCGGATTGGCTAAATTTTGTCATATCATGAACATGTTCACAGCAATTGGCTTGTGTGCAAGTAGGTATAATCTTGTTGCACAGTATTAATATAAATCTCATAATATCAATATCAAAGAATCAATATCACGTGAGCAAGAGTTTTATACAGCAGTTTAAGTAAAAATCGAGTAACTTACATTTTGGAAAAAGTATATTACTGGAACAAAGATATGTTTTAACAAGGCCACATCAGTGATTCAATGACTCACTCATAAGATTAACTTGCTGCCATCTATTATTGTAATGATATAGGCCTAACTGTCACTGAAAAAATGACACCTATTGACCAAACTGATAGTGTGTGTGTCTAAAATTCAATAACAGCTGTTTTGTGGACTGGAAAACCACAATGTACAGTGATCACATAAGGTTTCAACGCTGTTTGGTTCTCATGTCAGTGGAAATGTGACCTGGTTTACAATAGGTTCACAGACCACCCCGACTGAAGCCAGCACCATTCTGATGAAAAAAAATATTATATTGGAGAGCTAATTTTGATCTTAATATTTACAATAACTATATGAACCTGTGAGACAAACTCTAAAACATAATTATGTGGCTTAGTAAATATTACAGTAATATTTAACTTTATTAACTTAATAAAATCTCTGAATATCGTTTACTTGATTGTTTGAGTTAAACAAACAAAAATAATTGACTAAAAATCCAACTGTAAATTTTAGATAAAATTAACGGTTATATTTAAGTTTTTTTTTTCACTAAAAGAATTTAGTATTTAACTAACCAATTATTTATTTATAATACACTTAATAATATTTGTGAAATTTCTATCAAATTATTTATATTTATATTTATATTTATATTTGAGAATGGAGAATTAAACTAATCTGTTTCAAGAAACAAAAATATTACTTAATTCAAATCAATATTATTAATATATTTAACACACTCTTAAGAAATTGAGTAAGTTTACTCAAATAAAACAATGCACCCCTCCCCCACCCTCTGACATGATGACAACTCAACGGTTGAGTGAGCGCGGGCTGTTTGAATTCTCTCCAGTCCAGAACAGTTCTCTCTTCTCAGCGTGGCAGAATTGGTGCATTTCCTCTGTGAAATCCAGGTTTGTGTATGTTTTATTTGATCTATAAGATCATTACTGTGCTTTAAATCATTTTATTTAATGCAAAACAACATACAGAGGCGTAATGTAACACCTAAACGAGAGTCGCACCTGTCTTTTCGCGTGATTGAAACGCCTTGCATAAAACACACAACTTTATTCCTAATGATAATGAATATAATTAATTTGGATGATAAAATGTCCTCAGACCTGTGCACTGTTTGTTTATTGGCAGGTTATGGAGTCAGTTGCTCGCAGTTTCTTTCGGCTATGAGTGAAACGCAGGACGGTATTAAGTTCGAAGTTCACCCGCTGAGCGCGAGTCCGTCTCCGGCTCGAGAACCAGCGCTGATCGCTTTGGATAACAGACTGGTTGATTACACTTGAATTAGGCTACCTGAATGTTTAAATGTTTCATTTTTACTTCTAAAATGTTTGTTAAATGAGTTTAAATGTAGGCAATATTGTGTAACGTTGCATGTTAAAACAGTGTAAAATATGCTATATTGCTGTACTCATCGACAATAAAGGCCCAATGTCATGTATACTGGTGGTTGTATGGAATACTATTTTACAAAGGTTTAGAGGAAATAAAAAAAGTTAATATTACTCATAAATAAAAACATTTTAAATGTTAATTATTTCTAATAAATTTTATTTGTTAATGTGCAGACTGTCAGGATTCCATCTTCACCACCACGCTCTCCTTCACCTCCGCCCACTCGTTCTCTCTCTCCGCCCAGTCATCACGTCACCCGTTCACTCTCCCCTGATTACTGAGCACCGTCACCTGTGTCCCATTACCAGCACTCCCTACAAAACCCACAGTCTCCCTTCATTCAATGTCTGGTCTCGTCTTTACATGACTCACAGACTCCCGATCACTCACCTGGATACCTACCTGCTGAAATCCTCTCTGGTCCGTCCTTCTTGCATCCTGTTCTGCCTTCAGTCCATCCTGCATCTGCCTAGAGAACGAAAGAGAAAGACTTTACCATTCCAGCTAAGCAATCACTGTTGTTCTGTGTTACTATTACTCACTATCTCTCTGCATCTCCGTTATCTGCAAATAAACCCATTAACTTACCAACCTTGTCTGCATCCTCTGTGATCCGTGACAGAAGACCAGACCCAACATGCAGAAAGCAGAGTCAACCGAAGACCTGTACACGGACATTCCTGCCGTTTCCATTCCATCCATCTCATCGATGTCAACACGTCCACTTCCGCATTCACCCACTACTTCGTTTACTGCCTCCGCGAGTCCCATGGCCCGGCCAGCGACCTTTTCCGGCGAGGCGGAGAACTGCAGTGGGTTTCTTCTTCAAACTTCACTATATTTCACCATGAATGAACACCAGTTTCACAACGATGCAGCCCGAGTCGCCTTCATGATTTCTCTCCTCTCAGGCCAAGCCCTTCAGTGGGCTCAATCATTATGGAACACTGAGTCTGCGGTGGTAAAATCCATTTCTGAATTCACGCGGCATTTCAAGGAGGTCTTTGGACAAACTGTTTCGGAACTATCAGTTCACGATCAACTGTATAATCTCCGTCAAGGGAATTCATCGGTGAGTACATTCGCTTTACAGTTCAGAACCCTTGCCGCATCCAGTGGTTGGAACGAAACTGCTCTGATCACCGCTTATCGTCATGGCCTGAACCCTAACATCCGTCATCTGCTGGTGGTGTATGAGGACAGCATGAGTTTGGAGAACCTGATTCAGAAATCAATCCGCATCTCACAACGCCTCTCTGCTTGTGATCTATCTACACCCACTGTAAGTTCTCCGCCCACGGTCAGTTCCAATACTCCTCCAGCACCAGTTCCCATGGAGATCGACTCCACTCATCTTTCATCCTCTGAGCGTCAGCGCAGGATTCTGCATCATCTCTGTCTCTATTGTGGATCGGATAAACACTTCCTCAGTTCCTGTCCAGTTCGTCCACCGCGGTCGGCGGTAAGTTCTATCCAACTCACTCCTAAGATTGAAGCATTAAATCGTACTAAAGTACATATCCTGACGTATTCTATGTGTATCCCAGCGCAAGCTCTCATCGACTCCGGGTCAGCGGGGAACTTTATATCCACCCAGTGTCTTGAAAGACTGAACGTTCGCCGGCGACGCTTGGCTCAAGATCTGCCAATCCAAACCATCCAGGGCAAGCCACTGGGGCGAGGTCGGGTTCGTCACTTCACACCAACATTAACTCTTCGCATCGGATGTCTTCATTCTGAGGAGATTTCGTTTATGGTGCTGGAGGAGTCCACTGCGGATATCATCCTGGGACGCCCTTGGTTAATCCAACATCAGCCTACACTCCACTGGGAATCCGGAGAGGTTCTTCACTGGGGTGAGGATTGTCACGTATCCTGTCTTAGTTCTGTCAAGAAAACTCGACCTTCAGTCCGTTCCAAGTCTTCAATGAGTGAGTCCAGTTTTCCCGTTTGTTCAACCTCGGTGGAAAGTCCCGAGACATCAACGCAAGTCGAGATCCCAGTGGAGTACCGGGCGTTACAGGATGTCTTCAGTAAGGTCCTGGCAACTAAACTACCACCTCACCGGCCATGGGACTGCGCTATCGACTTGCTACCCGGAGCCATCCTTCCCAAGGGCCGCATTTATCCTTTGTCCATCCCGGAACAGAAGGCCATGGAGGAGTATGTCAAGGAAGCACTAGAACAGCAGTTCATCCGACTATCTACCTCCCCTGCCGCTTCGAGTTTCTTCTTCGTGGCCAAGAAGGACGGAGGCTTGCGGCCGTGCATTGATTATCGTCAACTGAACTCTCAGACCATCAAGTTCCGTTATCCCCTTCCTCTGGTCCCAGCCGCCCTGGAACAGCTTCGTGGTGCGAGCATCTTCTCAAAATTAGATCTCAGAAGTGCTTACAACCTGATTCGTATTCGACGAGGGGATGAGTGGAAGACTGCCTTCGTGACCCCCTCAGGCCACTACGAATACCGGGTTATGCCCTTCGGGCTGTCCAACGCTCCTGCCGTGTTCCAAGGATACATGAACGAGGTCCTACGAGAGTTTCTCAACCGATTCGTAGTGGTCTACATCGACGATATACTCATCTATTCCTCTTCTATGTCTGAACATCACCAGCACTTCATTCAGGTTCTAGAAAAACTGAGAGAGCACCGACTATATCTGAAGCTGGAGAAGTGCGAGTTCCACATTTCGACTGTCCAATTCCTGGGTTACATCATTAACCAACAAGGCATTCAGATGGACCAGAGGAAGGTGGAAACCATCCAGCACTGGCCACAACCCTCTACCATAAAGGACCTTCAATGATCCCTGGGCTTCGCGAACTTCTATCGACGATTCATCCAAAACTACAGTCAGATCAATGCTCCTCTCACCTCTGCACTCAAGGGCCGGCCCAAGTAAGGCGGATGCACTCTCCCGGCTCCATCATGCATCTCAAACCGACCTTCAACCTGAAACCATCCTCCCTCCAGCCATGATCTTGAGTCCGATCCTTTGGGACATCGACCAGCAGATCACCCAAGAGGCAGCTCGCCAGCCCGCTCCGCCGGGAGGTCCAGAAGGGCGCCTCTTCGTACCTCAACATCTGCGGACACCCTTCTGGACTCCGCACACACCGTTCTGGGCTCTGGACATCCGGGTAGCAAGCGTACCCTCTCGCTCCTCAGTCAACGGTACTGGTGGCCATCCATCTCCCAGGATGTATCCAGATTCGTCCGCGGGTGCTCAGTCTGTGCCATAACCAACACCCCGAGGAGGCTTCCCGAAGGCAAGCTAGTGCCATTGCCTATTCCTCGGCGACCTTGGTCTCATATAAGTATAGACTTTATGACTGATCTACCCAATTCTGAGGGCTTCACCTGCGTATTCGTTGTTGTGGACCGGTTCTCCAAGGGGTGTAAACTAATTCCTCTACCAGGTCTCCCCACTGCCTTGGAATCCGCGGAAGCCCTTTTCAACCACGTCTTCAGGAATTTCGGCATCCCTGAGGACATCGTCTTGGACAGAGGACCCCAATTCATCTCTCGGGTATGGCATGCCTTCTTTAAGCTCCTCAGGGTCACTGTCAGCCTCTCTTCTGGATACCACCCTCAGACGAACGGCCAGACTGAGCAGAAGATCCAGGAGATCGGAAGATATCTGCGATCATACTGCCACCAGTACCAAGACAGCTGGAGCCGCTACCTCCCCTGGGCAGAGTACGCCCAGAACTCCCTGCGACAGAACACCACCGGGCTCACCCCCTTCCAATGCATCCTTGGATATCAACCTCCACTCTTTCCCTGGTCGGGTGAGCCCTCAGAGGTTCCAGCTGTCGACTTCTGGTTCCATCAGAGCGAGAGGGTATGGGACTCAGCTCACGTGCACCTCCAACAGGCAGTTCGGAGGCAAAATGAACACGCGGATCGTCGTCGACTAGAGGCACCCCAGTATCAACCAGGACAGAAGGTTTGGTTATCTACCCGGGACATCCGCCTCCGACTGCCTTGCCGTAAGCTGAGTCCTCGATTCATCGGCCCTTTCACCATCCTGAGGCAGTTGAACGAAGTCACCTACAGGCTTAACCTTTCCTCCTCAGTATCGGATCTCCCCTTCTTTCCATGTCTCCCTACTCAAACCCTTCACTGACCCTGTCATTCCTGTTTCCACAGATGGCTCTTCCTCGGACGTACCTCCTCCTCCCGTTCCAGTCGAAGAGGAACGAATTTACCGCGTCCACACCATCTTGGACTCCCGGCGGCGAGGTCCCCGCCTGGAATACCTGGTGGACTGGGAGGACTACGGGCCAGAGGAACGTTCTTGGGTTCTTCGTGATGACATCCTGGATCCTGCCCTGTTATCCCAGTTCCACGAAGACCATCCTGATCGTCCAGCACCCAGAGGTCAGGGTCGACCTCGCCGCCGGCAGCGCTCCTCTCAGGCGTCAGGAGCCGCCTTGGGAGGGGGGGGTACTGTCAGGATTCCATCTTCACCACCACGCTCTCCTTCACCTCCGCCCACTCGTTCTCTCTCTCCGCCCAGTCATCACATCACCCGTTCACTCTCCCCTGATTACTGAGCACCATCACCTGTGTCCCATTACCAGCACTCCCTACAAAACCCACAGTCTCCCTTCATTCAGTGTCTGGTCTCGTCTTTACATGACTCACAGACTCCCGATCACTCACCTGGATACCTACCTGCTGAAATCCTATCCGGTCCGTCCTTCTTGCATCCTGTTCTGCCTTCAGTCCATCCTGCATCTGCCTAGAGAACGAAAGAGAAAGACTTTACCATTCCAGCTAAGCAATCACTGTTGTTCTGTGTTACTATTACTCACTATCTGTCTGCATCTCCGTTATCTGCAAATAAACCCATTAACTTACCAACCTTGTCTGCATCCTCTGTGATCCGTGACACAGATACAGTTACTCAGATTTACTTAATTTTTTTACTTGCATTTACTCAATTCATACAGTATCTTTAATTGATTTCACAGCTTTATTCAATTTCTTTGAGTGTAAAAATATTTCACCAAAAAAATTTAGTAAATCATAGTTAAACTTTTTAGAGTGCACTTATTGAATCAGACCCTTTCATAAATAATCAAATTCTTCTCACGTCCCTAAACGGTCATAATGTAAACTTTTTTTTTTTTTTTTTTTCAACAACACAGAAAATAAGTTATTTGTCTCAGCTTCGGAACGCTGGTCTCCATTTCACCCACTCATTCGGTACATTTACGAATTCCTGCTCCTGGTAATATTTAATTGAAAACCTTATTAAATTGTAAAGCCTCCGTTTTGTACAATGAAAGGATGTCTTTTTGTGTAAAGCAACCAGTTGTGCATCTTTGAAGGCTGAGTCTGCCTAGAGGTGCTTCTGATGGATGTCCTTCATGAAAACTGTTTCAGGTTTAACTTTACCTGAATATCATATAATTTATCAAGCCAAACAATGAAAAGCACTACACTGGTCTCAGGCTAGTATTTCAGTTTGACAAGGACAGATTGATGAGTTGTGTGTTGCCAATTGCCGCTCGCATAAAATTCAAAGCACTGATGTTTGTCTACAGAGCAAACACTGCCTCTGCACCCCTATATCTTAACTCATTACTTCAGACCTACGTGCCATCCAGAAACTTGCGTTCAGCTAGTGAACGGCACCTTGTGATACCATCCCAAAGAGGCACAAAATCACTTTTACAGACATTTACCTTGACTGTTCAAAGCTGGTGGAATGACCTGCCTATCTCAAGCCAAGCTGCTAAGTCTTTAGCCATCTTCAAGAATCTACTAAAGACGCATCTCTTTCGCCAACATTTGACTCATTTTTTAATATAACTCCGATTGAATTCGTCTGAAAGAAAAATGTCATATACACCTATGAGTTGAGCGTGAGTAAATCATGGGCTAATTTTCATTTTTGGGTGAACTATCCCTTTAAGAGTCGGATTTAAAAAAAAAAGATAAATTATATACTTAATGGGACATGGATTAAAGGCAGTGTATGCAGGGCAGATAACTGACAATTAAAGGGATGGTTCGGAGTAAAATCAACCTAGGGTTCCTTTGCACCATGACCTCGAGCCAAACACCCCCCCAGAAGCCTTTTTTCCCTTGGTTGAACATTATTCAAGATAGAGGTTATTTAGAGATATCAGCCGAATAGCTTAGTGCAGGCGCTAACTGATCCAAGGATGCATCTCGTAAATTACCCCACTAATAATGCCCAGAATGGTACCAAACTTATAGTACAAATAGGTTCTGTACTCATAAAACAAGGCATTGGAAAGTTTGTAAGTACATCAGGAGTTTATTTAAATAACACTTGCCTGACGGCTCATGCTACTGCTAACCCGGATGTCGAGGTCACTTCACTGATTTGGGAAAAGCATGTAAAAGTCCTGGCAGAAAGCGATGCATAAGGATGTATACAACCTTTGCACTTCTATATAGCAAGTTTGGACTCCAAAGTGTAATTGATTAAAGTGAGTAATTGTTATTTATTGAATTGTTAAAGCTGTCTGTTGAGAATGAGTCAGGGTATGGTCTCAAATACACTTATTTTTATACAGATTTTATATACATTTATTTATTTTGTTGTACTGTGTAAAACACTTTACAATAAGGTTAATTATTAGTTAAAATGAACTAAGAATTAACAATACTTCTACAGCATTTATTAATCTTTGTTCATAGTGCATTAACTAATGTTAACAAATACAACCTTTGATTTTAAAAATGTATTAGTAAATGTTGAAATTAATATGAACTAACAATGAACAGTTGGATTTGTATTAACTAACATTAACAAAGATTAATTAATACAATAGAAAATGTATTGCTCATTGTTAGTTCATGTTAGTTAATACACTAACTAATGTTAACTAATGAACCTTATTATAAAGTGTTTTTTTTAAAACCTAAAGTGACTATTTATGTTAATTTTATACCCCAATGAAAACTTGGACCACCCCTGTGTCAGTTGTTAAGAAAACAAATACAATAAATCTACCTTTTTTACCTGTATCATTGCCTTAAATGTATTTGTCCAGTTGTAAATGTTATCTTTGTAAAATTGTGAAACTATTCTCAATGGTTTATAATAGATGATTGATAGAACTTAAATTATTGGAGTAACACTTACTTGCTCTTTTTAAGGCAACCGGTTTGCATGGTTTTAACAAGTAAACTGGATTGCTTTTGAAGTATGACTTGAAATGATTTAGTTGTTAAAAATAGTAATTCTGAGTAGTCTATACTAAGACAAGTACATCTAAAGTAAATGATCAAGTATACTATACAAATTAAGTTACTGGAAGTAAGTTTACACTACTAGACAGGCACTTGTTAGTACTACATACTATTCCTATTTCAAGGCAATCGGTTTGCATGCTTTTTTTAAAAGTAAGGTTTACTAATTGGATTTTACAGTGTATTAGCCTCTACCATATTTTTTCATTGCCGTATTTGTACTATATTCATTTGGAGTATTTCGTTATTCCAGTGCATTTAATTTCATTTGACTTCGTTCGATTTGTTTTACCAATTGACTTTCATACCAAATAATCACACCAAAGAAATCAGACTTTGTCATTTCATTTTATTATTCTTTTTTTCAGCCAGAATAAAGCCCCAAGAGTAATTTTTGTATCCTGTGTTGTTTCATTCCACCACTGGTTGCATGATTAAATGTAAATGTGTGTGGATGCTAAATGCACAAGCATTTTCTCATCTTGGCTGGGACTGGAAATGCTTCTAATAAAAACACTGTGGTATTAATTATTAAAAATAAATTATTTGTAATGACTACATTTTTAATGAAGTCACACAAAGACAATTAGTTGGTGTTAGTAGGCAAACAATAAACACTTTTAAATCCATTAACAACAATTGTAATGAACTTATAAAATAGCACACTGAAATAAATTATGTTCACTCACTGAGTGGAAAAAGTTACATTAATTAATTTATGCATTGTAAAAAGTAAATTATCATTACTTTATTTTAAAATGTTTTAGATATAGTTACAGCAGAGACAAATGGAAATTCCCATTAAATTGCCAAATAACCAAACATACCCTTCAATGATTTGTGAAGTCAGTGAACATATATCCATCTGGATCTCCTGGACTAAAATAAAATAATTTTCTTATAATGCATGTCTTGTTTTCCAGTAAAAAATCTAAACATTCTCAAAACAAGATACAATTAGATATTAAATCTAATTTTAAATTAACAACATTTTGTGAAGTTTATGCTTAAAAAAAAAAAAAAAAAAAAAAAAAAAAAAAACCTGCAAGAGTGGTAAGAAAATGAATGTTAAATAAAATAAAAAATAATTCTAAATGTAAAATGTGTTTATTTGACTTTTCCCATTGGCAAAATTGTTTAAAGCCCCTCTATATTTAATGAAAAATATGTTTTTCTTCTTAAATAAATGCTTCTTGTTTTACGGATGCTTAGATATTTTTTACTAAAAAAATAAATAAAATAAAATATTTATTTACTCATCACACATGTTGAATTTGTTGTCAGAAAAGAAAGAAAGAAAGAAAGAAAGAAAGAAAGAAAGAAAGAAAGAAAGAAAGAAAGAAAGAAAGAAAGAAAGAAAGAAAGAAAGAAAGAAAGAAAGATAAAACATCTAAAAAAATAAGTCGTATAAAAAATCTAAGTCAAAAACAGCTTTTAAAGATATGTCCTAGTGAACACCATGTATCATAGGATTAAAATAAAACATCCAATTCATTGTTTAAATATCTAAGCAAATCAATCTAAGATTTAACAAACCAATTTAAATCCCTTTAAAGACATGAATAAATATACACATCAAAAAGTTATGTTTTCGCCAGCAGCCTATTTGCACAGTTATTTGCAGACAGAGTCCAGTGGGGAGTAATGGCTACCCACTGTGTGATAGCAAACATCTCCCCACGTTCCTGTTCACACAGTTTTTTTCATCCATATGCACAAATCAATGGCTTCCTTTTTGTCTGTAAAGAGCAATCTCTCTGCTAGTTTGAAACATGACATGATTTCTTACTATCATACATTATTTGCTCTCATCTAGAGTTACAGACATGTACATGACTTAGGTGCATTTATTATCTAGTAAGTCTGCTTGCAGCATCTCACCACATGTGGCCTGTTAGGTCAGGCAAGGCGATGTGCTCCATAGAGAGAGGATCAGATCCTGCAGGCTCGGGAAGCATCAAAGCCTCGGCTGGTCGACCCTAGAGTTTCCCTCTGAGCCCCTGAGCTAGAGATAAGACAGACTTCATAACAACAGCAAATCATGAGTCTTGGATAGAGGATAGAGGATTGTGAAAGTACTAAAAATATGCTGCTTTATGAAAACTCAAAGCCGTAAGAGCATGAACTGGAGAGGGGGCAAATGGTTTGATCAATGATGCACTGCGATTCAGTTTCTAATTATGGATTATGATAAGGAATGCAATTCTCATTGATTGTGGAAAAATTAAAGGCCAACTTTCCAAAGTAAATTACCTTCAATCTAGCAATTTATATGAATGTCTTGACTATATCGGATTCTTTTCTTTATTTTTTAACTTAGCTTTTCCAGAATCAAAATACATACATTTTTTATCAGTCTGCTGGAACATAAAGTTGCGATAACCATGCTGCTACATGGAGTTGCTGAATGAGAATAAAATATTTTTCACTTATTAATTCAGTGTTGTCAGAACAACCAGTCACTTTAGCGTCATTCCTTGAATGAGCTACCATTTTGTGGTTCATACTTTTTTATTTCTTTATTTTTATTGTGGTATCATCAGTTTCAGAACTCACATCTTAAATTTGTCATGTAAAATGTAAAAAAAAGTGAAAATTGTAATTGTAAAAAGTGTAATTGTCATGTAAATTTAAATAATCCTGTCTGGACATTTGAACAAGAAACAAAGCAGAGTATTATTAGTAAGAATTCTTGCTCTGTTAGACTGTCTTGAACTGATACCACCCTTGGCGTTTAGGTCGACGCTTGTGACTGATTCTGTGATCTCCTGCTGTTTAATGTCCCCAATTGCCATGTTTTCTTTCTTCATCTGGAGAAAAAGAGTGAAAGCCAAAGGATGGAGACTTCTTAATTGATACATAGCTCATTTACCCCTTGTAAAACGAACATAAAGATAAAAAATAAAAAATAAATGTTGAGGAAAGAAGAGGAGAATAATATTGAGAAACACCCCATTATCACACTGCCCTTACAGAGACTATCCACAACACATTACATAAGAGCTCGGAATGTCAGAATGTGCTGATTTGTGCCAATGGCGAAACAATGCTGATCTAACCACCATGTCATGCACAGGAATAGCCAGAGGTTTGAGTCTATATTATAATTTATGTGATGCCACATCAGCCTTACTCAAGAAAATAAGTATTATTTAGATTTGCCTCAATGGAAATGTCTTACGTCTATGTCTGATTGGACGAGGTAATATCAGACTAAACAATGGCAGAACAAAACATTCTCTGCCAGTCTGATCTTTCAGAAGAACGAATGTTCTAAATGACCAACATTAAGACACTTAAGTTTTGAATGTCTTTTTCCATCCTTGTTACAGTTTCTGCAGCTTAAACCCATTCTGCCTACTGTGCAAATCAGATTTCTGGTTGCGGAAAAGATTGAAGGCCAAAAATAACTCGAGGACATGTTCTTGCAGCGGCTGGAGCATTTACAGCCTCAGCAAAAAGATTGCATGTGATTCTGTATCCCCATGTTTGCTAGTCCGCTCAACAACCATATAAAACCGTAAAAGACCTCTGTCAACTGTCACTAATCAAATAAAATGCTCCTAAGTAGCCTTGCCACTAGATAATACAAGACTAAAGAGTGGTGAAACAGTGAAGCAGCCTCATACTTCCTGATATCAAAAACACTTCAAATAATGTGTGTAATTTTAATGGTAAAAGATAAAATGGTAAATGGTAAAAAAGTTAACTGGTTGACGGTAAGTTCTCTTACTATATACAGTGGACAACTGTAATAAAAACTGTAATAAAAGGACATTTCATTAAAATCAAATAATGTTAAACTTACAGTGAAAAAGTACAAGTGTTTCATAATTTACAGCAAAACAACAACAACAACAACAACAACAACAACAAAAACAACAAACATAAATTGAATTCCTAAAAATATATGTGTGATAGCTCACATTTGGTGTTTTTTATTTTATTCTACATTTGGGTTATATGTTACATCTTATTTTGTTTAATGAATGTTCATTGCATTATTTTAATGTCATGTGTGTTACCATGTTTTGTATTTGTGTGCATTACACTGTGCAGCTTCCATATTAGTATTTACCTCAGCATGTTGAAAAGCTACTTATCTTTGTTTCTACATGTGGCTTCCTCATTACAATCAGGCCTTAGTTAGGACATTTAAGTAGCTTTTATAAAAATACCTTAATTAAAAAATGACTGGTGTGCATCTTGAGACCAAACTATGGCATTGACATATGTGACCCGTGCTGGCAAGATGAGTCGGAATGCGCACAGGCTAATTACGAGCTACGGACAAGTAAAATATGTCCATTTTGGTCGAATAGGTTTTCACAAAAAAATGAGTTAATTAAGCCCTCATCTAGCGATCCCAATGCTCCAAATAGAAATTAAACATCTACAAGTATATTTATTTGTATGTTTTCTGAGAGGAGTACCTTTCGTTTGAAAAGTTACCTTACATCAGTACCTCCCATGAAAAATGCCGTTTTTCTCTGATCGCTTCTTGAAGACTGGCCCTTAATTCCCCTCAGCACAAGTTTGGTATCGTTTTAAAGCGCAGCATTCCAACTTTGTGAATATTCGTAGCGAATTCCCAATGGCATGGGTCTGAACCAATGAAATGTGATTTTCAAACTCATGCTGATGTGAACAAAATGATCATACGCGTTCCGGATATACACACATACACAGAATTACAGTATTTCAAAATATCTGTCGTGGTTGGGTATTCACACAAACATTATCTGTTATGTTGTATGTGAACGTTTAGCAGTTATAACGGTATAACATTATAAAATTATATTAGATCTGTGCGGTACAGTAGGTCTTAATATCTAGGCTGTCTGTTTCATTAATGTTAATCAAACAATTGTGGTTTCATGGGAAAAAAAAGCTGAATTTATTTTCCTATATATATTTGCTTTTGTTATTGCCAGGGATTTTAAGGTATGGTTGCTTGGTGATTTTGTTTTGGATCCTTCAGAAACATTTTTACTCAATTTTTTCTCAAAATTGACTTTGTTGACTCAAACAGGTGTAGATTGGTCTGATTCCAAAAAAGCATACACCATTTTGAAGGTTTCATGGAGAATGAGATTTTGAGATACAATTTGCTCATTGCAACTCATTTTGCCAGCACGGGTCACATATTTTAAGACATGTCAGTTACTCGTTGCTTTCAGTTAAAACAGCTCAAACAGGCATTTTAGTCTGGGACTAGCTTAAGCCTTGTCTGTGAAACCTGGGGCGTGTGTATGCACGATTAATCATTAAAAGATTGCGATCTTGATTCAAACACACACAATCTTATTCCTAAATGACAATGATTCCACCATGCATATTAAACCTTCGAAATTACGATCACACCAGAATATTTAAACCTGTTTTTAAATATTTAAACCATTTAAAGTTGTTCCAAATTACCTCTAATAGAAGAAATGGGATTAGTTACATATGTTGCTTGCCAATAAATAAAGAGTTGTCAGTTCATGATACTTTCCCATCTCTTTTTTAATACTTAAAATGCATTGTTGTTAAAGGGGTCATATAATGTAATTTTTGTACAAGCTAATATGATTCTTTAGGGTCTAAATTAAAAGTTTGTAATATACTTTAATAAAAAATTCTCATTAGTATTGTAAGAAAACACTCATTTTACCTGGTCAAAAACAGCTCTATTTTCAGCACGCCGTTTGAGTGCATGTGTCTTTAAAGGGATACTTCAGGATTTAGCATTAAGCTTTGTATTAGTAGAAAACCTGTAGTATTTTCGAATTACCATGCTTTCCACCCTCATATCCCCCTGAGACAAGAGATTTATGTATTTTTTGTCTGGAAAAAATCCTCCGATGACGCAAAAATCATCATTTTGCGTCATCGGAGGATTTTCTGGCCAGAGGCTAAAGACTACAGCCAGTAGATGGCGTTGTTCCGCATGTTTTCAGCCCGCCCATAGAGGGAGGGATCTCAAACACAGAATGTACACAGTGTCAGCCGTCTTTCTTTGGAAGCTAAGCTAGCAGGCTCTTGTTCTGTGGAGAAAGCTGAATAATAGGAGAAAGCTGAGTAAGTAGGAGAAAGCTAAGTAGGGGTTACCATCCTCCTTTTCCCGGACTTGTCCGGCGGGCGAGATCGTTCAAAATGTACGGGATTCAGCTTTTGCTTTCTGCGGTCGCCATTCATTGTTTACATGCACACCTTTTGTTACAATCTAACTGAATTCATTCCGATTGGTGAACCTGAATGTAGTTTTTTCATGAACGCTAAACAGGTGATCGGTTGATGTGCGTTTTAACATTGCTAAGAAAATTCCCGCTCCTCCGTGAGAGATGCGAGACCCGGCGCGTCTCAGTAATGACGCCACCGGCCTCGCGCCGTTCTCCCGCGGCCGTCAGCCTCGTCCTGCTCGCCACAGTAAACATGATGAATGGCGACTGTAGAACGCAAAAGCCGAATCCCGTACATTTTGGGCGATCTGTAAATCCCTGGCAAACTCATCACGTAGACTAGCTAGCCTTGTTGTTGTTTTCAACTGTACACTCTTACCGGTAGGCGTGGCCTCCTAAGGCAGCGAAGCAAGTGCATTCTGGGAGTTGTTGTCTTTCATCCACATAAGCCAAAAATACATTTTCTGGCTTTTCTCAGTCTAGAAAGCTCCAAATTAAAAAATTTCTTCACATTTCTTCTACTTAAATGACCTATTTTAAATACACATTCATCTTCCCAGAGGTGAAGTAACCCTTTAAATGATAATGCGCTTTGCTCACCCCGCCCCTCTGTTCTGTGCGTACATCGTTTGTAACACAATAACACAATAACCATAACGCGTCGTTCATTATAAACGTGCATGGGATTATGAATTATATTGATAACGTCGTACATAGAAAACATGCCGTAATGTACCCTGAGTGTAAAAATAGCCGCATTCATTGTGAAGCGTGCATCAAGCGATTTGCAAAGATTAATATAAAGATTAATATAAAGGTCAATAAAACGTTACACTCACTTCAGTTCTTCTGGAGGTGCAGCAGGAACACGAATAGTTGGTACCGATCCTTTTTTCAGGAGCAGCTTCTTAGCAAATAACCAGCTTTTTACTGATCCTCGTTTGTAAAGCAGTCTGGTGAAATGATTCGCGCAAACATGAAAGCATTGACATTGATTGTGGGGAATATTCCCTTCGAAAACAAACTCAGCCACTGCGTCTTCAGCGGTTCGGATTTAGAAACATCATCAATATGATGCTGTGTTCCTTATTACACCCAAGAACAGAACACCACAATCTCTTAGACCGACGCCATTCTACTCAGTGCTCCAACTATCAACAATGAACGCGCGTCGGCGCGTGCTATGATTGACAGCTTGCTCACGAGGGCGCGAGGGCGGGTCTGTGTTGAAACGCTGCTGTCAATCAACCATCGTGGGAGGGGCGTCGATTTTGTGACGTCACAAAATCGAACAGCTTGATTTGAGATGGGAGGAAACATATAAGAAGATAAAAAAAAAAAAAAACACTGGATGGATTTTTATCATTTTATGATGGTTGTGTACAGGCACTGCCAACACACATTTCAGTACAATCAACTTGTAAAAGTGCATGTACCATTATATGACCCTTTTAAGATTAGTTATTTCGGTGAATGGTATCAGTGATATTGGCCAATACTGCTTCCAGTGATCGGTAATCAGTGATTGGCCACAAAAATCCTAATCGGAGCACCCTTAGATTTGAGTATTGTAGGATGGAATATAATAATATTGTATCAGTTAATTAAATATATGTTCTTTAGAACCTAAAATGTTGCAACCATATTTTTTTACAGTAAAGTTCTGTCAAGCTCTTTGAGCCATGTATATGGGTGTTTTGTAACAGCTTTAGTAGTGGAATGATTTGCAGATGAATGCAGTGAAGTCTGAATACTGTATACCTCTCTAAAGGTCAGCAGGATTGTGAGGGAATGGGAGCGGCGTCTCTTTGAGGGGCATATCATGCTGTCTGTTCCTCTGGGTAGAAGCTGTCCTTTCAAGCTGATTTAGGAACGGCTTCCCCTGAGTAAATCTTACCTTCATGGTGAGAGGAGAACAAGAACAACAGGTTTTGGATCAGAGACAGCGTGAATAGGAAACTTCAACCGGCTTATTTCATGTGCAGCCAGAGCACCAACCTGATTTTGTATGACTGTGAAAATAAGGTTGAAAATAAATAGCCATCACAATGGGAAGACAGCTGGGATCAAGAACACTAAAGTCCATACAAGCTGTGGTGGACGAAGTACACATACCATGTACTTGAGTTAAAGTAAAGATACTCAAGGTAAAATAGTACTCAAGTAAAAGTAGAAGTGCTGCCTTTAAACATTCACTTGAGTAAAAGTACAAAAGTATTTGCCTTCAAATGTATTTAAGTATTCAAGTACTATGATTTTTTTATTGCTATAATGTCCTATTATAATTTTTGTCACAAGACTCTTGCTTAACTCAGTCTACGTGAAGACTCTGTCACTCTTGGCACATCAATCTATTAATAAAATAACATTAATTAGTCGAACAAGCCGTGTGTGTCGCAACCTCTTATAGCCTATACTGTCTGGTCGCAACTCTCATATTTAACGGCTCTGGTTCACACTTAGTAGGCTAGATACCACCAAGGCAAGTTCAAAACAAAGCGCGTTGTAGGCTACTGTGATAGGTGGCTCGTTTGACCAGTTAAGTTTTTATCCACTCATAAATAAAAAGGAACGACTGATTTTGAAAATGTAGTAGAGTAAAAAGTAAGATATTTGACTTTGAAATGTAGTGGAGTTAAAGTAAAAGTCTTCCCAAATTTAAATACTTCAGTAAAGTACAGATACGCAAAAAAGCTACTTAAGTACAGTAACGAATTACAACTTCGTTACTGTCCACCACTGCATACAAGCCACTGATATGTAACTTTTCTGTCTGCATGCATGCATGAAAACACGTTTGATGCAAATGCTAGGGGCTACAGTAACTACTCTTTTTTTTTTGTATTGCCTTGTAAGTGTTCATGTAAAAATGGAGCTAGAGCTGTAGGAATGTACACATTAAAATGCAGACATTTGTGGCCCACAAAACTCATCCCTGTGTGCAGAGATTTGTTAAGATACATTTCCACTGGGAATTCTCAGAGTGTAAAACAGAAAGCCCATTGGTGTTCATTAAGTCTGACAGAGAATAGCTTTGCTTGACACTCTCTGCTGGATTATTAAATTGCAAGTGCAACATTAGAATAGGGAAGAACAGGGTGGTTCTAGCTGAATTTAGCTCTTTTTGGGAGAACGTTTTTTTATTATTTTTATTATTATTATTAATAGTTTCTGCGCTTGAACATGGCATAGTGTGCTGCCCCATTACAGCAGGCCTGCTTGTGCAGCATCAATTAGATTATGCTTTTAATATTAGCACTAAGTTGTAATGTGCATTATCCAGCACTTGGGGATCTGATCTGTATAATATTTATATTTTGAAATTTCAGTATAGGGTCAAAAGTGTCATGGTGATACACCTATACCGATAGCATAATGAAGAAAATAAAAAACTTCATAAAAATGTATGCTTTGAAAGAAAGCTTTTTTATTATACACAAATTATGTTTTATTATTGTTTCTTACAAAGAGAGAAAGAAAGAGGACCCCTGATCATCATGGCTACGCTAAGATCTGAATTTTTAGAGCCATTACATTGAAACCTTCCAACAAAATATAGTGTAAACGGTATAAATGGTATAAAGAACAACAACAACAAAATAAACCAACATCAATAAAAACAAAACAAAACAGGTAACACTTTATTTTACAGTGTCCTTGTTATATATGTTACATGTACTTACCACAGTAATAACAGTAAATCATGCATAATTGCTGCAACTAACCCTCAACCAAATCCTAATCCTACCCTAACCCTATAGTAAGTACATGTAGTTAATTAATATTACTCAGTATTTAAATATATAATTACACTGTAACAATGACACCTTAAAATACAGTGTAACCAAAAAAAAAAAAAAAAAAAAAAAACTAAGAAAGGGTGGCTACAGATTGTTGTATTTGTATCAGTTGATGAATTTTGGACTGTAGCTTTGATATTTGACCATTATTTATGATTAGAATGGTTACAGAGTGAACAACATCCATTAGGGCTTTTAGTCCAAAATTTAGTTTATTTAAAGATTAGATTTTTAGATTTGCAAATAGAAAACTGCACTTGTCGACCACTATTCCTCCAGTGGAAACTACATACAAGTGAAATGTGCTTAAACAATATGCTGTACTACAGTGTCGCAATAACTAATTTCTTCACTGTCACGCCTTGTTAGCAGCCTCTGCAGTCCCAGCAATGTGCGTAATTCATCAATACTTAGTCCAAAGAGGCACGGACAGCAATTATACCAAGGCATGTGTATGGTCCTAAACTAAATTACTTCTGCAAAGCACAGAGATCCCTGTCAGTCTATTGTCATTGGAGTTGAAGGATGTGGAGAGCTGCTGTACCAGTGACATCTCTTGCGGAGCCTTTAAAATGTCATTCACATCCTCAGATATGACTCTGATGCGTCACCATGGCAAAGCCTTTGTTCCAGAACGCAACATTTTATCAGCACCTTGCAAAGCCAAGGACATGTTGCTGTGGTATAACAAAAATGGAGCAGGGGATTGAAAATGACATGGTGCTTTATGAATGTAATATACTCTCTCTCTCTCTCTCTCTCTCTCTCTCTCTCTCTCTCTCTCTCTCTCTCTCTCTCTCTCTCT
Source organism: Scardinius erythrophthalmus (assembly GCF_964197995.2). NCBI lineage: Eukaryota > Metazoa > Chordata > Actinopteri > Cypriniformes > Leuciscidae > Scardinius > Scardinius erythrophthalmus. The sequence goes on from NC_138223.1 coordinate 26,577,839, forward strand.
CTCTCTCTCTCTCTCTCTCTCTCTCTCTCTCTCTCTCTCTCTCTCTCTCTCTCTCTCAGTCACACACATCACTTGCTCTCCATAACTGGCCACATTACAGTACATTTCTAACTACTTTTGGAATGTAATGCATTGGAGATGACTGATGTCATAAATAAAAATTGTGTGCTGGTGGACAGCCATTTAAACTGAATTGAACTGACATCTCTATTCAATTTGATTCAATCTTCTATTACAGTTAAATTCTTCAATTTTAATTGAGGTAGTATACAGGATGCAGAATTTCAATTGTAATCTGATTTTAGGAAGTAGAATTAAAGTGGAATTAGGAATGGAATTCATTCATTCAACTGCTGTAAGTGTAGTTCCCTTTCGTGGTCACTCCGAGTTACGTCGGATGACGACGATTGGGGTTTCGCTTAGAAGCCTATCACCTTCGAGTATTAGAAAACGAGCCAATGGCAATGAAATGCCATGGGTCTGCGGAATTTGCATAGCGTAACTCCGCCCGCCGCAGGGGGTATATAAGGAAGTACGCGAGCACAATGCAGACATGCTTTCGCTTCGGAGCCGAGAACTTCTCCACTCCTACAAGCCAAATATTCTGAGTTAGTCTTCTCTTACCTTCGAGACGAGCGAACTCTCCGGTGTTGGTGTGACGGCGATTTCAGCGAGTGCTCACTACCCTGCTGATCTGTTCAGTGATCTGACAGTTAGTGTGTTTTCTCCCTGTTCGCTTCAGCATCCGCGGAGTTTATCCTCTCACAAAAAGAGCTTGCACGCGGCACGTCTTTTTAAAGATGCCTCGCCCGTGCACTTCTGGTTGCGGTCGCGAGATATTCTTCTCTGATGGGCATGAACTCTGCTTAGCGTGTTTGGGCGTTGATCACGCTAAAGCAGCGTTCATGGATGACTCATGTTCTCACTGCGGGAACATGACCATCTCCATGCTGCGGTCGAGACTCAATGAGCTCACCAGAGCGAGAGTCCCCCTACCCACACCCCGATCTACTGACTCCGAGAGGGCTAGTACTTCGGCTGGTGGCCGGGGTGACCTGAGGGTGACTGTGTGGGACATACCGCCGACACGTCCGCGGTCCACACACCCCTCTTCAGCAGTGGTACCCGCGAGTGTACAAACTGAGTCCGCTGGTCCCTCTTCGGAGCCCCAGCGCGTCTCGTTTGGAGCTCCAGAGGAGGATACTATGTCGATCGCGGCATCACAAGGTGGGCGCGAGTCCTCGGGAAGTGAGGATTCGGCTGCGTTGCCGCCCTCGGGCGTGCCAGCGTTGCCCGAGTCTGATCCCGAGCTGACCGCCATGCTTTCCCGGGCAGCCGCGGCCATTGGTGTTGAGTGGTCCCCGCCACCTGATCCAGTGCGCTCGCGGCTGGACGATTGGTTTTTGGGAGCGGCCGCTGACACCCGTCGCCGCCCAACCCCAATACCATTCTTCCCGGAAGTGCATGAGGAAGTCACGCGGTCCTGGAAGGCTCCCATGTCTTCTCGTGATCGTTCGTCGGCTTTCTCCGCCTTTCCTCCCCTCGATAAAGCTGATGCTTGTGGGTACACTGGGATTCCCACGGTTGAACGTTCTGTCGCGATGCAGCTGTGTCCGGCAAGCGCTTCATCACGTGGTGATCCAAAGCACCCTTCCAAGGCCTGTAGATTCTCGTCTACCATGGTGGCGAAGTCTTACAGAGCGGCGGGACAGGCAGCTGCTTCACTGCATGCCATGGCCATCTTACAGGTCTACCAGGCCAAGATGCTCCGTGACATGCACGAGGGTAGGACAGACCCAGGGCTCTTCGATGAGCTGCGCGCCGCCACTGACCTCGCTCTCCGGGCGACGAAAGTGACCGCGCGCTCCCTGGGTTTGGTGATGTCCACAGCTGTGGTCCAGGAGAGACACCTGTGGCTGAACCAGGCCGATATGCGTGAGCCTGAGCGGACTCGTCTGCTCAACGCTCCCATATCCCAGGCCGGCCTCTTCGGTGGTGCAGTCGAGGACTTTGCCCAGCAGTTCTCGACTGCTCAGAAGCAGTCTGAGGCCATCAAACATATTCTGCCCCGGCGTGCTGTTGCTGCTAAGCCACCGGTTCAGAGTCCTCAGCCTGCTCGCCGCCGAGGGCGCACGGCCCCAGCAGCAGTCATCGGGGTCGCGTCGTGGAGGAAGCCGCAGGAAGGCGCCACAGCCCTCTCCAGCCCCGCCGCCCGCTAAACGCCAGGCTAAGCGGCGCTCCTGAGACGGGCAGCTCAGGATTGGCTTTCTTTTCTGTACAGGAGGTGGTAGCAGGGCCACTCCTTCCCCCGGTGGAGGGCCGGGGGAGAATCTTTTGTTCTCCACTCCCCGCTGCTCGTCCCACGACGGGCAGCACCCTAATGTGGTTAAAAACAGAATCGAAATCCCCAATCCTGAGCCCACAGAGCCCGAGGGCCGCAGTGCGCGCCACCCTCGGGTCCCGCCACTGCCGCCCTCCTCTGTCCCAGAGGTGCGGGATGACAGCACGCGCCGCCCACGGGCCTCGCTCCTCTCATCCCCCTCTGTCGCCAGACCCCTGCCAGAGCACGCCCCCGTGGGACGCGCGCCCTCCCCTGGCCTCCTCTGGCAGGACGCGGTTAATGACCGTGCCCCCGCACAGGGCCGCTATGCCACCCTCGCCGGTGCCGGTCATTCCGCCTCGCTGCCCCACCGACGGTACGTCTGTGGTTCGTATGACCCCGCTGGTGCACTTTCTGGAGGCCTGGCTAGAGCTTCCCAGACTGTCCCGCTGGGTCGCGAGAACCATCAGGCTCGGCTACGCGATTCAGTTCGCGCGATCTCCTCCCCGTTTCAGGGGAGTCCGCTTCACTATGGTCGGTGGCAATGCCCCTGTCATGAGAGCGGAGGTCGCCACCCTGCTGGCGAAGGGTGCGATCGAGATTGTCCCTCCAGCCGAAATGAAGTCCGGCTTCTACAGCCCTTACTTCATTGTACCCAAGAAGTCCGGTGGGTTACGGCCAATCCTCGACCTACGCGTCTTGAACCGCTCCCTTCACAGGCTGCCGTTCAAGATGCTAACGGCCAAACACATCCTCCAGTGTGTGCGGCCGCAGGATTGGTTTGCAGCGATCGACCTGAAGGACGCCTACTTCCATGTCTCCATTTTACCGCGACACAGACCGTTTCTACGGTTTGCTTTCGAGGGGCAGGCATACCAGTACGCGGTTCTCCCTTTCGGACTAGCCCTGTCTCCTCGCGTCTTTACGAAGGTCGTCGAGGCAGCCCTTGTTCCCCTCCGGGAACACGGGGTTCGCATCCTGAACTATCTCGATGACTGGCTGATCCTAGCTCACTCTCGAGACCAGGTTTGCGAACACAGGGACCTAGTGCTCAGGCACCTAGTTCGTCTGGGCCTTCGGGTCAACTGGGAGAAGAGCAAACTCTGCCCCGTGCAGAGGATCTCTTTTCTCGGTATGGAGATCGACTCGGTCGCCATGTGCGCGCAGCTTACGAGCGAGCGCGCGCAGTCACTGCTGACTTGTCTTCGTCAGTTCGAGGGCAAGAGTGCGGTTCCACTGAAACTTTTTCAGAGGCTCCTGGGGCATATGGCATCCGCAGCCGCAGTAACGCCGCTGGGATTGCTTCATATGAGACCGCTTCAGCTTTGGCTTCGCGATCGAGTCCCGAGGTGGGCATGGCAACACGGCACGCTCCAAGTCCCAGTGACTCCAGCCTGCCGTCAGACCTTCACCCCGTGGGCGAACCTCAATTTTCTACGGGCCGGAGTGCCCTTAGAACGAGTTTCCCGGCATGTTGTTGTATCAACAGATGCCTCCAACACGGGTTGGGGCGCCATGTGCAATGGTCATGCTGCCGCGGGCTCCTGGACAGGACCTCAGCGCCTTTGGCATGTCAATTGCCTCGAGTTGCTGGCTGTACGTCTCGCCCTGCACCGCTTCCGGGCGTTGCTCAGGGGCCAGCACGTACTAGTCCGATCAGACAATACCGCAACAGTAGCGTACATCAACCATCAAGGTGGTCTACGCTCCCGCCGTATGTCGCAACTCGCTCGCCACCTCCTCATATGGAGTCAGAAGCATCTGAGGTCGCTTCGAGCCATTTATATCCCGGGACACCTGAACCAGGCGGCCGACGAGCTGTCTCGAGTTCGGCCTCTCGCTGGAGAATGGCGGCTCCATCCCTGGACGGTTCAGCTGATTTGGGATCAGTTCGGCGACGCACAGGTAGACCTGTTTGCCTCCCACGACTCGTCCCACTGCGACCTGTTTTATTCCCTGACCGAGGGCACGCTCGGCACGGATGCACTGGCGCACAGCTGGCCGCGGGGCCTACGCAAATATGCGTTTCCCCCAGTGAGCCTCCTTGCGCAGACCTTGCGCAAGATCAGGGAGGACGGGGAGCAGGTCACTTTGGTTGCCCCGTATTGGCCCAACCGGACCTGGTTCTCCGAACTAGTACTCCTCGCGACAGCACCTCCCTGGCCAATTCCTCTGAGGAAGGACCTCCTTTCTCAGGGACGGGGCACCTTATGGCACCCTCGTCCCGATCTTTGGAACCTCCACGTGTGGCTCCTGGACGGGACGAGGCAGGTTTGAGTACCCTACCACCTGCAGTGGTGGCTACCATCACTTCCGCTAGAGCATCGTCCACGAGACATGCCTATGCGTTGAAGTGGAACCTCTTCGTCAACTGGTGTTCTTCTAAACATCAAGAACCCACGAAATGCCCCATCAGTGTCGTGCTTTCCTTCCTGCAAGAAGGGTTGGAGCGAAGGCTGTCTCCCTCCACCCTGAAAGTGTATGTGGCCGCCATTGCCGCCCATCACGAAGCAGTCGATGGTAAGTCTCTGGGAAAGCACGACCTGGTCGTCAGGTTCCTGAGGGGAGCCAGGAGACTAAATCCTCCTCGTCCTCCCCTCGTTCCCTCTTGGGATCTCTCAGTGGTTCTAACTGCCCTGCAGAGCGCTCCATTTGAGCCTTTGCAATCAGTGGAGCTTAAGTTTCTGTCAATGAAGACAGCGCTCCTGGTTGCATTGGCCTCCATCAAGAGGGTAGGGGACCTGCAGGCATTTTCGGTTGACGAAGCGTGCCTGGAATTCGGGCCGGCTGACTCTCACGTGATCCTGAGACCCCGGCTTGGATATGTGCCCAAGGTTCCTACCACACCCTTTCGAGACCAGGTAGTGAACCTGCAAGCGCTGCCCTCGGAGGAGGCAGACCCAGCCTTGGCACTGCTCTGTCCAGTACGCGCCCTCCGTGCCTATGTAGACAGAACGCAGTGTTTCAGGACCTCAGACCAGCTCTTTGTCTGTCATGGTGGGAAGCTGAAGGGAAAGGCTCTCTCAAAGCAAAGGTTATCACACTGGATAGTGGATACCATTGCTTTGGCATACCAGCAGCAAGGTCGTCCGTGCCCCCTTGGTGTGAAAGCCCACTCCACACGTAGTGTGGCTTCCTCTTGGGCTCTAGCGCATGGCGCCTCGCTAACAGACATTTGTAGAGCTGCAGGCTGGGCGACACCCAACACATTCGCGAGATTTTATAATCTCCGAGTAGAGCCAGTTTCTTCTCATGTACTCGCTTCAACCAGCCGGTGCTAGATTCTGCTCAGGTGTCTTCGCTTGCTCGCCATTCCCCTCCACGGACGGGATACGTGCGATATATTCCTCAGGTGAGTCTGATAAGCTCTGAGTTCCTCCAGCACTGCTTATGTCAACGCCTGAGTTATGCCAAAATTCCATACTCAGCTTTTGCGCTTGACTAGGTGCCACCATGTGCATGGTCCCCCCTCTGGGCGACCCCCACATGTGTATTCCGCTGTAAGTCTCCTTGTGAGCGTGTGTCTTTCCCTTGGCAAGCCACCTTGCCACCCCTGGGGTTTAAAATTCCACCTGTGGCTGGACACCTCAGTGATCTTCCATATGCAGCCTCTGGCCATATGTGTATTCTAAGTCCCCCCCTTCAATGGCTGGGCATGATTGCATATTTCTCTCTGGAGATATGCTTCCCAGTGTACCTTGGTATCCCTGTGTTAAGTAGGACTCCTTCGTTCGTGCTAGTCTCACAACAGGGAGCTCAGACTTACGCAGGGCACTGGAAGACAGCCGAGGTGGCGTGATTAGACTGGAACCCCAATCGTCGTCATCCGACGTAACTCGGAGTGACCACGAAAGGGAACGTCTCGGTTACGGATGTAACCCTCGTTCCCTGAGTGGGAACGGAGACGTTACGTCTTCCTGCCACTTCCGCTGTACCGCTGAAAAACGCCTGGGGCCAGTCTCGGCTCCTCAGCGAAGGCATGTCTGCATTGTGCTCGCGTACTTCCTTATATACCCCCTGCGGCGGGCGGAGTTACGCTATGCAAATTCCGCAGACCCATGGCATTTCATTGCCATTGGCTCGTTTTCTAATACTCGAAGGTGATAGGCTTCTAAGCGAAACCCCAATCGTCGTCATCCGACGTAACGTCTCCGTTCCCACTCAGGGAACGAGGGTTACATCCGTAACCGAGACGTTTGTATTATTAAAGACGACTTTTAACCAGCTTTGTATTGTTAAAATCTTGGTAGTATGTAAATGAACAATGTTTACTAGTTCTCTGTTACCTGGACTGAGAAATTCATGTTTATTTGTCAGCAAAACGCGTCTGTAGCGGTCACCAGCTGGAGTGCCCTTGAGAGCCACCAGAGGGCTCTCCACATCAGACTATTGTCATTCCCTCACAAACTACATTTCCCATAACTCACTGCCAGGACTCTTCATCCATTATCACATTCACCTGTGTCTCATTATCTTGTTTAGCTCACCCCATATAAGCCTGGTTTTCTCATTTATTATCTGCAAAGTCTTGTTTAGTGTTGCACTGCAATTCTGAGCATTCTCCCTGGTTTCATGTCTCTTGGTTTTTGGATTTCTTGCCTGTTCCGTGGATTACTCTTTTGCCCGTGTTCCCTGCCTTGTTGTATTTGTTTGTACGGACTACATGCCTGTGTTTGACCTTGCCTGTACTTTGGATTACATCTTTGGATTACCTTATTTAATAAATACTGCATTTGGATCCTCAACCTTTGTGTCTCAGAGCAGTTTGTGACAGCGTCATCTGGAGGACTTTTGACCGCTTCAGGTCTTTTGTGAAAATATCAGATTATACTTTCACATTTTTGAATCCCAAGGTGGTACTTGACTCTGGTTAAGCGTATCCATAGCAGAGTGATGTGATGGCCTTGGATGGCAACATGCTTAGTGCATTATGGGTATTGAAGTTGTCCTACCTGTACCTATTTGGCAAAAGGGAAGGCCTTTTTGCTCTATTTTATCTAGTCAAGTACCACTGATTTAAGTGTTTTTATTTTTTTGTTGGCATTTCTACTGTATAAGCTGTCAAGTTTTATTGAAAGCCCATTTTTCCAGCAGTGAAGTATCCCTTTATTTTTTTATTTTTTTTCTATAAAAGATACTTTGAATTGCAATTATTCCAATTCCTGTCATTCCACTTTAAATTCCAACTCAACAAGACAACCACTTCTTAAGTTCAGATATACTATAGAGTTCTCTTACGAGAGGTCTCTCGTACTGCGTAAGAGTATCTTACGCTAGGGGCAAATCCTTTTTCCACGAGATGTTGAAGCCAAAAATTATCCTTAATTTTGCAATAATGTAAAGCGCGTTGCAGCAGCATACAGACATAGGCAAGACGGCTCGCGCGCCTATTGGCTGGTCTGCTGGCAACTGCGTGAGCCTATCGAGCGAGGCCTAGCGTGACGTCAGACCCAATGGGCACGCTTCGCGCCCTCTGCGTCACGTCCCGCCGAAACAGGCGTGGCTTAGGCCTATAAATACAGCTCGCAGGCGACACATATCTGATTTTTTCATCCTTCAGCGAAGCATTCACATCGCTGGATCCAGAGAGAAGCCGCGCCGTCTGAACAAGCCTTTCAGCGGGACGAGTCGTGAAGTCGCTGGCCGCGCCGCCTTCATCACCTTCCTGCTGCGCTATCCGGCGCCTATATCCTTTTATTCTCTGTGCTGTGTGTGTGTTCGCTGCTGCGACACACACTCTCTAAAAGAGCTTGCGTCTTTTTCAAGATGCCTTCCTGCGGCTCGTGCAGAGCCACACTCAGCGACGGGGACCGCCACGTGATCTGCGTTTCCTGCCTGGGTGAGGAACATGCAGCTCTCGCGCTCGCTGAGGGTGGCTGCCCTCATTGCGAACCTATGCCCATGGCGACTCTAAGGACTCGCCTGGCATTTTTCACTGAGGCTGCACCCCCGCCGTGGTACCGCGCCGTAAAAAGCGCAGTGCTCAGCGGGTCCCGGAACCTTCTCCCAGCCGTCAAAGCTCGCCGGTTCGCACGCCTGCTTCACCGGCTTCGTCAGCTTCTCTTCCTGGCGGACAGCGGCCGCGGTCTGCCGCCGCTTCCGTCGACGACGCTGACGAGGAAGCCCTGCTGAGAGAAGAGGATTCCTGCTCTTTTCTGGCGTCAGGCAGTGAAGGTTGGGCGAGCTCTGAGGACCTCGCGCCCCCTGCCTGCGCATCGTCAGGTAAAAGAGCGAGCATTGAGACGGAGCTCATGCGCGTACTCACACAGGCCGGGTCGAGCCTCGGCCTCGAGTGGTCTACGCCTGAGCAGCCTGATCACAACCGGCTGGATGGCTATTTTCTGCCCGGTGAACGCACTTCGCCTGCGTCTAAGCCAGCGCCCTTTCTTCCTGAGTTACATGAAGAAGTCGCTAAGTCTTGGAACGCCCCCTATTCGACCAGAACACGCTCTTCTGTTTCTCTGGCATTCTCTGCTGTCGACGGTGCCAAGGACAGAGGATACCATTCCCTGCCGCCGGTCGAAGAGGCGATAGCTACCCACTTATGCCCGCCCTCCGCTGGAAGGCGCACTAAGATGGCGCTACCCTCGAAAGCTTGCCGCACGACGTCAACCCTGCTCCGCCGCGCTTTCTCCGCTGCCGGGCAGACCGCGTCAGCGCTACACACCATGGCCACACTGCAGATTTTCCGGACCGATCTCCTCCGAAAACTGGACGAGAAAGGACCAGATGCAATCTGCGTGCCGGACTTAAGAAGTGCTACGGACCTCGCTCTCTGCGCTACTAAGTCCGCTGCAGAGGCCATAGGACGGAGCATGGCCTCTCTCACCATGGCTGAGAGACATCTGTGGCTGACGCTCTATGAGATGTCCGAGTCTGAGCGCACCGCGTTCCTCGATGCTCCGCTTTCTCCCGCTGGCCTCTTTGGATCTTCCGTCAAGGACTTTGCGGAAAGATTCGCTGAGGTACAGAAAGCGTCTCAGGCCATGAAGCACTTCCTACCGAAGCGCTCCAGTTCTGCAGCAGGCCGTGCAAAACCGTCTGCTCAGAGCTCACAGCCTCAGCCTCCGCCCACCGCCGCCGCTTCACAGCGCCGATAGGCCCGAAGCCCAAAACCGCTCTCTCGCTCATCCAGCCGCCGCCCCGCCCCGCGTGGTCCGCAGCCTAGGATTGTGGGGAAGCCCGAGGCCCCGAAGTCGTCCTAGCATGCCTAGGGAAACGACAGTGTTCAAGTCCCGCTGCGGCCGGACTTCCACCAAAGCTCTTCGCTCGTCCAGTTCCAAGAAATGTGACTGGTCCAGTGTATTTAGCAGCCAACAAGCCGGTTCCACTGCCCGCTTGCCTGCACACAAATGCCGTTTTCACGGCTACCCAGATAAATCTCAAAAAGAGCGTATTTTCTGGTGTCCCGGCCACGGCCGATGGTGTTATGTGTGTAAACAAAATGCCCACTGCCCAGTGCCCATTCCTACACACAAGCACAGCCCTTCACACAGGGCTCGCGCACATAAAATCGACTCAGATCGATTGCGCATTAAACGTAGTAAACGTGCCCACTACCCAGTGCCCACAAACACTGCGTCCCGCATGTCTCAGATTTTCCGTGAAAGCGAAACCAGCATGCATTCGCTCCGCTCAGGCGAGCAATGCTCTCAGTGTTGTAAATGTGCCCGCTATCCAGCGCCCACATCCACTCTTAGACATGACAGTTCCTACGGGACTCGCCCAGCCCTCCCCCTCTCGGTTGGCCACCATAGAGGGCTTGAGCGTGGGCAATCTGCCCGCTGTTATCAGCGTGCCCCCTGCCTCAAATGTCATAAGCGCCACGCTTATGTTACAGCACACCGAAGCCCCTCCGTCGCTGAACGAACGAAGCGCGCTTCGCATTCAACCCCTAGCTATCCGTGCAGATGCATGGGCAGAGCTACCAGGGGTTTCGAAATGGGTGCTAGACATTATAAAAAGAGGTTATTCGCTGCAGTTTCGCAGACGTCCTCGCCGCTATACGGCGCACGTCGAAACCACAGTGGAAACAGAAGTAGCACATCTACTTCGAGCCGAAATTCTGAAACTGTTGAGCAAAGGGGCCATAGAGCCTTTATCTCAAGCTCAGAGCGAAGGGGGGTTATAAAGCAGATACTTCCTGGTGCTGAAAAAAGACGGGGGTCTCAGACCCATACTAGATCTAAGGCAGCTGAACAAAGTGCTTATGAAGCGACAGTTCACGATGCTCACGACCAGGAAAATCCTCGCGCACATTCGACGAGAAGATTGGTTTGTGTCAATAGATCTGAAAGATGCGTATTTTCAAATACAGATAGCGCCACGTCACAGGCGATTTTTGAGATTCGCCTTCGAGGGCCAGGCATATCAGTACACAGTCCTGCCATTCGGCTTGTCCCTAGCACCCCGTACATTCACGAAGTGCATGGACACAGCGCTCGCACTCCTCAGACTTCAGGGCATGCGAGTGTTGAACTATTTGGACGATTGGCTGATTCTAGCGCAATCTCACTCAGAGCTCATAGAGCACAGGACCATTTTACTCGATCACCTCGAGAATCTCGGTCTCAGAGTGAACTGGGAGAAGAGTTATCTGTCCCCCAGGCAGATAATATCTTTTCTGGGCACAGAACTGGACTCGCTCTCCATGATAGCACGTCTATCACTGCAGCGCACGCTGGACATTCAGCGTGCAGCGAACTCTTTCCGCTGCGGCGCTTCTGTCCCGCTCAAGAAATTTCAGAGGATGCTAGGTCTCATGGACTCAGCATCATCAGTACTTCAGCTGGGCTTGCTCTGCATGCGCCCACTGCAGTTCTGGCTGAAAGCACGAGTACCACGCCGAGCGTGGGTCTCGGGTCGGCTTCGTCTCAAGGTCAATCAGAAATGCATTGCAGCTCTGAAACCTTGGAAGGCAAACGACTGGTACCAATCAGGTGTAAGCCTGGGGACTTCCTCGAGAGTGAGAGTGGTGTCCACGGACGCGTCCACCTCAGGATGGGGAGCGCTGCTCGAGGGCAGACCGTTCTTCGGCCAATGGTCAGAACGGGAGAAGCATCTGCACATAAACTGCCTCGAAATGCTGGCAGTAGACAATGCGCTGACGCGCTTTTGTCCCCAAATAAAGGGACACCACGTCCTGGTCCGCTCGGACAACATGTCGGTGGTGTCCTACATAAATCGCCAGGGCGGCCTCAGGTCCTGGAACCTGTACAGGCTAGCAAAACGCCTCCTGGTATGGGCTCAGCGCAACCTGCTCTCGCTGAGAGCAGTACACGTGCCAGGGCTCCAAAACATAGGACCAGACAGACTGTCCAGGAACCATGTTCCGGCAGGCGAGTGGTCTCTACACCCACAGACAGTCCAACTGCTGTGGAAGAAATTCGGCAGAGCAGAAGTAGACCTGTTCGCGTCTCAATAAAACACTCACTGTCTGGAATTTTTCTCCAAAAGCAGGGACGCGCTGGCTCATGTATGGCCCCGCCGCCCGCTCTATGCTTTTCCCCCGTCTCTCTCCTGCCTCAGGTGATAGAGCGGATCACGGAAGAAGGATGCTCAGTGCTACTCGTAGCGCCGTTCTGGAAAAAACAACCTTGGTTCCCAGTTGTGATGCAGCTAGCGAGCACTGCCCCATGGCCAGTGCCAGTGAGGAGAGACCTCCTCTCTCAGGCCAAAGGCTCAATTTGGCATCCTCACCCAGAGCTGTGGTCCCTTCATGTTTGGGCCATCAACGGGTACCCGCTGACCTCCCTAAAGGGGTGTTAAACACGATCATGCAGGCCAGGGCTCCGTCTACGCGACGTCTCTACTCCTCCAAATGGTCAGTGTTTTCTGGCTGGTGCACAGCTCGTGGTGTGTCACCCCCAGACTGTGGGGTGACGGAGGTTCTTTCCTTCCTACAGGAGCTGTTGGATAAGGGCAGGACCCCGTCCACGCTCAAAATTTATGTGGCGGCTATAGCAGCGTTCTCAGGAACAACGCTTGATCAGTCAATAGGAAGGAACGATTTAGTCATCCGCTTCCTTAGAGGAGCTAAGAGGCTGAATCCTCCCAGACCTCCCTCAGTCCCTGTTTGGGACCTTTCTACGGTGCTGGAAACCATGAAGGGTCACCCTTTTGAGCCTTTGCAGTCGATTCATCTTAAACACCTGTCTTTCAAGATGGTGTTTCTTCTGGCTCTCACTTCTGTGAATCGCATAGGAGACTTACACGCGCTCTCAGTGAGCGCGACGTGCATGGAGTTTGGGCCTAATGACTCAAGAGTTATACTCAAACCTAAGCACGGTTATGTTCCGAAATCCCTCAATACACCGTTTAGGGCACAGGTCATTTCCCTGTCAGCCCTACCGGTCTCTGACGAGAAAGGAGACGAGAGCTTCCTTTGCCCAGTCAGGGCATTAAGAGCTTATGTGTCTTGCTCTTCTGTCAGACAGACAGAGCAGCTCTTTGTTTCATTCAGCGGGCGTTCTAAGGGACTAGCCGCGTCGAAACAGAGCCTATCCAGATGGATAGTTGACGCTATTGCGCTGGCGTACACTTCCAGGGGCATGCAATGCCCGTTGGGTGTCAGAGCGCACTCCACGAGAGGCATGGCTTCATCGTGGGCCTGGTCAAGTGGGATTGCCTTGCAAGATATTTGTATGGCGGCAGGCTGGGCCTCCCCGTCTACATTTATAAGGTTTTACAACCTAGAGGTTCCCACCCTGCAGGCCAGGCTGCTGTCGGTCTAAATGACCAGTGTTGTCTGTACTGATGCTATCGGTCCAGAATACTGTGTCTGCTGTGCATAGCTCACTAATCGACAGAAAAAACAAAAACAAAAAAAAGTGCTTGGGCAAATTGTATAAGTCCCACATTTTACCATCAGTTCAGGCCGTAACCCGCCCTGTCTGTATGTTGTACTCTGCGTCCATGTGGCGCTGTTATATGTGGAAGAGAGCGTGGTCATCTTGCCTATGTCTGTATGCTGCCGCAACGTGCTTTACATTATTGCAAAATTAAGGATAATTTTTGGCTTCAACATCTCGTGGAAAAAGGATTTGCCCCTAGCGTAAGATACTCTTACGCAGTACTCGTTCCCTCTACTAGAGAGAACCGAGGTTACGTGAGTAACCGAGTACGTTTTATTCTCAAAGATGCAGCTGCCACCATGAAGCTTCATGTCTACGAATCCCTGTTCTACAGACTAAGTCTTTGTTTGAAGATGTTGTTTACACTAAGCTGATAAGTCAGATTTATGAGGAGAGAAGGCAAAGATGGTGGACTAAAACCACAGTGATGTCAGGGGGCACATAAGACAGTTTCACTTCATAAAGCAGATTGTTTTTGTAATTGAATTGAAGTGTTAATGCAACACCAAACAAATATGGTTGTTAGTTTATGTAAATTAAGGGGTGCTGGCTGAAGGCTGCATGCAAGCTGCAGGAATTAATTTTCAAACTACAGGGTGGCACATGATCAACAGCAATCAAGTTCCAATTAGATTTCATTGCAGTACATACAGCTTAGTTAACCATGGCAGTATTGAAAATGTACGGGTTTTTATAGGGTGTAGGATCGATATAGAATTTAGTCTGGTTCTCTCTATATGTTTAACAGTAGATTATGGCACAACAAAAAAGTAATGAATTTGATCATTGAGTCACCATGATGTGTCTATGCAGTGGACAATGATTTTTATTTTGTGAACTAAAATAATCCCAAATATTCCTGTTTTTCTTTTCACTAATGGAAAGACGTTTGACTGCTGTGGATTGTGCTCCCTCAGCAGTCTGCAAAGTACATATCCTAAGAATAGAGCACATTTTGTTGACCACTGACAATTGTTAAAAGCATTAGAGGCATAAATTCCATGTTTTTATCCTGTTCTGAGAACTACGCAAATGATAAATATGTATAAACTCAAAGATAAACTAAAATTAAGAGAGCATGGATGTTTATTTTTTTAAATAATGATTTTGGCCTGTCCCACCAACAAGGTCATGATAACCATACAGTACACAACAAATAAAATCATACAATGTCACAGCTATTGCATTCTCTGTTGAATACATATTCTATTAATTTTGGTAAACAACTTTGCTGTGCAAAAATGGGGGTAACTCTTTGTAAGAGTATCAGGCCCTATTTTGTACCCTTGTCCATGGAATGTGCCTGCCAGCAATTCTGAGGTTTTCTATGAACAGCCTTAAAAAAAATGGAATGTCAGGTTTAACAGTAAATGTCTATGAAGAAAAACTACTTTATTTAAACATGCCAAGAACCAAAACCACAAACTCTGTGTACAGGTGAAACTCGAAAAATTAGAAAATCGTGCAAAAGTTTGTGTATTTCAGTAATTCAAATTAAAAGGTGAAACTAATATATTTAGTATATATAACTATATACATATGCATGATTATACTTTTCAGAGGGCTGACATTTCTGTATTTAAACTCTTTTTTTTTTTTTTGAGATTTTGAATTTGGTTTTTTTTATAAACTGTAAGCCATAATCATCAAAATTATAACTTTGGCATGATATTCAAATTTTTCGAGTTTCACCTGTATCTGTGGGGGTTATGACTCACGTACAATTGTGTGTGTGTGTGTGTGTGTGTGTGTGTGTGTGTGTGTGTGTGTGTGTGTGTGTGTGTGTGTGTGTGTGTGTGTGAGAGAGAGAGAGAGAGAGAGAGAGAGAGAGAGAGAGAGAGAGAGAGAGAGAGAGAGAGAGAGAGAGAGAGAGAGAGAGAGAGAGAGAGAGAGAGAGAGAGAGAGAGAGAATACAGTATATTTTACTGCCAGTTCCATAGATTAGAGTAAACAAATTAACAAACTGATGGGACAAAGTTTAAGCACTATTTAAGTAAGACTTATTTCCAATATGCATGACAGTTACAAAAAATTCAAATCAACCATTCAAAAGATTATGCAAACTATGAATATCCACATTCAAATATTTTAAAAAAGTTGCTATGACAACGTTATTAATTTAGATCTTCTAATATTCACACTACAATGAGCAGCCCTGCCACTCATCACACATGTATTTGGTTCGGAATAAAACATGGAAAATATTACTGATGTAGTTTAAAGCTTCCTAATTTGTATGTTCTTAAAGGTTTTCTGAGAAATGTGTACAGCCGTCCTATTTTTTCATAAAATCACACACTGTATTTCTCATTCATCCCCTTGGAATTATAAGGTTCTATCTGCATTCTGAGCAGTTTTGAGATATTGAGCTTTAAAGTTTTTGCATTCCATTCGACTGTGTGGAAAGAACCTTTTTATTTTCTAAATAAAAAGTTCCAAAATGTACAACTTAAAAAACAACATTACATAATGTAAAGAAGTGGTCACAGAATAAGAATATGTGTATAACTAAATTTTGACAAAAACATCAGATAGAACCTTATAATTCCAAGGGGACGCATTAGGATAGATTGTTACCTTCAGTTATTCACAGACTTCCATGTTATTGACATAGCAACAGATATAATTTGTTGTACTGTAATATATAAAGAATATGTAATTGATATCGCTGTACATATCTTTAGGTGTTACAAGCATTAGGTACAGGCTTTGGGTACAGTTCAACTCTCTAATATATTAAATTATTTTGTAGTAGTTAATTAGTGATGTGAAGACAGCAGAGCTGATTTTGTTCTACTTATAGCAATGAACATGAGCACACAGAAGAGTCATTTAAACAATTACTTTTGGGCAAAGCAGGCTACGTTCACACTGCAGGCTGAAACGACCCAATTCCGTTTTTTTTGCCCCTATGCGACCTGTATCTGATCTTTTCATGACAGTCTGAACGACACAGATCCGATCTCTTCAAATGTGACCCAGGCCACTTGGGTATGTGGTCCAAATCCGATACGTATCCGATCTTTTGAAATGTGACTTCAGTCTGAACGGCCAGGTCGCATGTATCTGACCTGCACGTAATTGATACGACAAACGTCATAATTCTGCGTTTATGTAGTCGTCGGTTTGAAAACGGACTGCATATTCGTCGAGCTGAGGTAAATCTGCCGAACGGGTCGACCTCGACGAGCCCGTTAATTAAAAAAATAAAATAAAAGCCCACGGCCACCATCATGATATATCCCATGTGAATAAGAGTAGACTAACGTTATATTAACTTATTTGTGCTGATATTAGATAGGTCAGCGGCTGCTGTCTGGCTCTTGTGTAACGGTCGCTGCGCGCGCTCGTGTGTTGTGTGTGTGTGTGTGTGTGTGAGAGTGAATCACAGTTAGTTGAAGTTTAGCTACTTCCGCAAACAACAAGTGACGTCATTGACCGTTGACTACTCTTCTGCGCATGCGGGTCACTTCTGAGTCATTACACGTTCACACAGGAGATCACAAAAGGTTGCATTTAATTGGAAATGTGAATGGCCTTGTGTAACCCTTATTACGAAGTAGTAGAAATAATGTACATAGGTTTAATAGTCCAAGTAGTCGTAGAGGCTATCATGAATATGATTTGGACCAGAATCAGAAGACGCTAAATTGTTAAGAGCCTGAGAATTGAATATCAATATGAAAAAAAAAATGCCACACCAGAATGACAGTTTAGATAACCTGTATTAAATTCACAGGGTGGAACATACATACAAAGAAAGAAAACACATTTATGAAAAATAACAAACTAAAATAATAAAGTGCGCACGTAAACAAAACAAAACCCTCCTTTTCAGTATCTTTGAGCTCAGTTCGTCCTCGGTTCAACTTGCCTTGGTTGACAAGAGTTCAGTTTCACCGTTGGGGCCCTTTTTTTTTCGTTTGAGTTAGTGTTTGTCCTACCACAACAAAGATGAAGAGGATGATCCGGGCAGTTCGTCTAAAGCGATTTGATTCGTTGTCAAACACGATTGGCTCGCCACCCAGCCACCTGGACTGGGAATCAATGAATCTCTGGAAGAACGTCTGGAACGTCTGGATCTGTATCACTCCATGGAAAGGATCTCTGCACGATGTTCCCAACTCTTACCAAAACCTGACCTATAAATAAGGCCAAATCATTTCTTTCAATTACCATTCAGTAAATAAATGGACTGCTACAGGATACTACAAAATAAAATGAGATAATATTTCAGTACACCCATAATGCAAATAAAAATATTTCTCTCGTTGTACAACAGCTCTTATGTTTCTTCTCAGGTATCAAAACTATTTGAATTTCTCTCTAGTATCAAAAAAAAAAAAAAATTTACATAAATTGCATCCTTCATAAAGAGACATTTCAAATTCAAGTTTTATGAAACCTTACGGTAGTAACATTAACAGTATGCAGAATAAAACTGCATGAATTGCATGTAAACATTAATCAAATTGTATCACTTTAAATTAGAGGCATTAAGGCATTAGTGTGCTTATTTATCCCCCTCTGCACCGGTAACAGTGGAAAGAATGCACTAAAAATTTACCTCTTTAAGCTTCAGTGACCACAATTAAATCCACAATTTTTAACATCATTATTTAACAAACTAACTATTTAACAACAGTATGAAAAGTTAACATTTCTTTTTATAACCCACAAACAAAATAATTTGTTGGTTTCAAAGACATTAACCAGTATTTCGCTAGCCTATTGTGGCTAATTACCTTATTAACATATGCACACAGCAGGCTTCACACCTTTAGCTTTACACAATGAGCAACTTTGCATTGATTCACCATTAACACAGATTAACATAGATGCTAGCGAACTCATAAACTCAGCAACTAGGTTAAATACAAAAATGGGCATCAAAAGCCTGGCCTGTTAGCATGAATATTAGCGAACTCAGATGCCTAGGTAAACAACTCACCATTTTAACGGAATTCACTGCCTTTAGCTCCGTGACAACAGTGGATTCAGGCACAGCTTTCGTTTACACTCTATATTACAACAAGGTATAGTCAGTATAAGCAATAATGATTACAGAACTTGTTTAATTCCCTCCATATTGTTTTCTCATCTTACCAAGCAGATAACGCAGCCTCCTATGCTCAAGTGCAAGCGCCAAAAGAACGTGCAGTGACGCAAAACTAGAGGCGTAACTGTAACGGAGCCTAGATGGCAGCTGATTGGTTAGTTCAGTGCCTCATAAAATTCACCCATTGGCTCACTTACAAGTCCATCAAAGATACAAAATTAAAGTTAACCCTTTCATGACTGGGTCAGACAGCTAAATAGGGCTTCTCATTATTAAATCTGGCTACACTCTCCCCCTTTGAACTCATGTACGTCCCTGTACATGGCAATGGTTGAACTGTTTGTATCTCAGGGTACAGGACAGAAGGATATGAGTTTTCACCCTCACTTAAAATGTCAGCCACAGCTGTGGTTAACCCCTGAAAGAATGATTTAACAACTGTGACAAAGGGGTTTCCAAGTTCAGTATAATCAAGTCTCTTTGACGGCTGACGGATTCTCTCTGATCTCCTGACTGTTGTATCCTTTATTTCCTCTTCTGGTTCTTTACCTCCATTGTGACTCAACTCCTTTTCACTCTCTAACATTTCAGAGAACACTGGAAACTGCTCTATTTGAATGTCATCATCAGGTAAGTTTTGTTCCTCCACAGGGTTTTTACTAGCAGGTAAGTTACTTTCGGTCATAACAATTTCATCAACTTGTTCATCAAGCATGACTCCTTCGGTAAGAAGGTCCTCAGTGTCGTGGTGGTGACAGTTAGGATCATTAAGTGTGAGGGGACTGTCCGAGGCACCATTGGACATATCAGGTGGTTTGTTAATTTCAGGAGTGCAATCAACATTTTGAGCATTTACAGGACTCTCAACAGGACAATTGCTCGGAGGTTCAGAATGCTGTTTATCCTGCACAGTAGACATAGTTGGATCAGGCTGCACTAGACTGTCATGGACTGTGGGAAACTGAGCGTTTGGGGGTTCTCTGAAACAGTAAACAGGAATAATTTCATCTTCATCGTCTGAGAAATGATTCTCATCCACAGTAGGATTTGCACGGGTTGCTGGCTTGCGTCTTGCGGGCTGCTGGCCAGGCGCCTTGCTGACCTCTGTAGGCAAGTAACCACATGGAAGGAGTAAGTCCCTATGCAGTGTTCTTAAAGGACCATCCTGATTTTCAGGTTTGACTGTATAGACGGGCAGGGTACCTGCTCTCCTCACCACCACATGGACAATTGACTCCCACTTGTCTGAAATCTTATGTTTTCCTCGAATGCGAACGTTTCTGACCAATACTCGGTCTCCAGCTTCCAAGTCCGAAGCAGTCACACGCCTGTCAAACCTCATTTTGTTCTTGTGTGCTATTTTTGCAGCATTTTCAATTGCTATCTTGTAGCTGTCTTCAAGTCGTGACTTGAGGTTTTGCACATACTCTGCGTGTGATGTTTGCTGACCCCCTTGCACTGGTAATCCAAACGCCAAATCAACCGGCAGACGAGGCTGACGTCCGAACATCAGTTCATATGGTGTAAAACCTGTCACCTCATTCCTGGTGCAATTATAGGTGTGGACCAGGGGTTTTACAAAATCATGCCAACAAGATTTCTCTGGGCTTTCAAGAGTACCTAGCATGTCTAGTAACGTGCGATTAAATCGCTCAACGGGGTTGCCCCTAGGGTGGTATGGGGTTGTTCTTACTTTGTGTATGCCGGCCACTCGACAGAGCTCTTTTATTGTGCGGGACTCGAAATCACGTCCCTGATCACTGTGTAACTTTTCTGGCATTCCATAGTGCACCATAAAGTTCTCCCACAGACACTTTGCCACTGTGCGGGCCTTTTGGTTAGGTGTTGGTATGGCAACCGCAAACTTAGTAAAGTGATCTGTAATCACCAGTATGTCTTTGGTCCCACTTTTGTCAGGTTCAAGGGAGAGGAAGTCCATACAGAGGAGCTCAAGGGGTCTGGTGGTGTTAATGTTTACCAAAGGTGCAGCTCTCTCAGGCAGTGCCTTCCTCCGTACGCACCTGCCACATGTTTTGACTTTTCTCTCGACATCCAGAGCCATCTTTGGCCAAAAGAATCTGGTCCTTACAAGATCCAGTGTACGATCAACCCCCATATGACCCATATGATTGTGTAGGCTGGTCAAAACTGTGTCACGCAGTTCAGCTGGGAGCACAAGCTGATAAAAGGTCTGAGATCCCACTTGGCGTCTCCGGTACAAGATGTTATTACGGAGTTCAAGGCGATTTAACTCCCTCAACAACAGTGGAAGCTCAGTGAGTTCATGTCGCAAGGTTGGGGGTGGTTTTTCTCCCTGCTCAATCTGGGAAATGACATGCTTTATACTTTGATCAGCTCTTTGTTTACTCGCAAGCTCTGCCTCAGTTAGGTGGAGGATAACTGGCAACCCACCAAGGTGATCTTCTTGCCCATAACTGTCAGGCACAGCAGTAGCTGAGATGGCAAGAGTTTCAACTAAAGCAACACCATCTGAAGAATCTTGGCCATCATAACTGACACTGTAAATGAGCTGTCTCTCACAGATTGCTTGCACAACAGCTTGATCTACTGCATCTATATTTTCTGGATCAGAGAGGTGACCCTGAGTAAACTGTCTTATGCGCTCTCTCTCTTTTTGAGATTTAAGATCATCAGCCAGCTTCCAATGAGGCCTGCGGGACAGTCCATCTGCATCGCCATTTTGCTTGCCTGGACGATAGAGAAGTTTGAATGAGAACGTGGACAGTGCTGCCAGCCACCTATAGCTTGTCGCATCAAGTTTTGCTGAGGTCAGTATGTACGTCAGTGGATTGCTATCAGTAACAACAGTGAAGTGGTTGCCGTAGAGATAATCACTGAACTTTTCTGTCACTGACCACTTGAGTGCTAAAAATTCCAACTTGTGTGCTGGATAGCGACTCTCACTCCTTGACAACCCTCTGCTTGCATAGCCTATGACTCGACACTGACCCTCCTGTTCCTGATACAAAACAGCACCGAGTCCAGTGGTGCTTGCATCGGTGTGAAGTACATAGGGCTTCTGGGGATCAGCAAAACCTAACACCGGGGCGGAGGTAAGGCTCTCAATAACCAGGTCAAATGCCTGCTGGCAAGCGGGTGTCCAGCGACTCCCAAAGACCTCCTTTGGGTTGCGGTACTGACCTGCTTTCTCATCTGACTTTAATTTCTTGTGAGAAGGTGGGTAACCAGAGGTTAGATTGTGGAGGGGCTTAACGATGTTAGAGTAGCCCTTAACAAACCTCCTGTAGTACCCAGCAAACCCAAGAAAATATCTCAGCTCTCGCAGGTTTTTTGGGACTGGCCAAGTCTTAAGAGCAGCAATCTTCTCCGGATCAGTCTCGACTCCATTCCTGGAAACTACATGCCCAAGATAACGGACTGACGTCTGGAAGAAGACACACTTTTCAGGTGATAATTTCAATCCGAACTCTCTAAGGCGTGTGAGCACCTTCATCAGCCTTGCTTCATGCTCTTCTAGAGTCTTTGAGAACACAATCAAGTCGTCAATAAAGACTAGAACGTCCTTTAAATGCATGTCCCCCATGCACTTTTCCATTAGTCTTTGGAATGTACTCGGTGCATTAGTTACTCCCTGCGGCATCCGGTTAAATTCCCAGAACCCAAGCGGACACACGAATGCGGTCTTGGGTTTGTCTGCTTCCTCAACTTCGATATGGTAATAACCAGACTTTAAATCAAGGACGGAGAACCACTGGGAACCACTGAGCGCTGAGAATGTGTCTTCTAGCTTTGGAAGAGAGTAGGGCTGGGTACCGAACGTCGATACTTTTATGGTATCGAAAAAAATATTTCGATCCTATGAGTATCGAAAAATTCTTTATTTTTCGGTGCCAAATTTCGGTTCCAAAAGCATCTGAGCACGCAAGCTTATCTGTCCTCTCTGTAGCCTATATTGACAAAGAGCGGAGCTCCGACCCACACACACACGGAGAGGTTCGGACGGATCAAACTGTTGCAGTTTTGTTGAAGTCACAGAGAGTCACGGTTGGTCTCAAGTGTGGTAACATTTTTTTTAAAACTTCACGCAGACAGCGTTTGCTGCGATATGAGCCGAAAGCGGTCACGGTGCTGTTGACGTTACACTTCCTCTTCGACTACTAGACAAGCAGCCACAATGGTGGTTTCTCTGCCCTGATGACCGACTGACTGACTGACAGGCAGTCATTTTATTAATGTTTGGCGACGTCTACATTAATCCGGATACATTTGAAAATGGCGTTTTCGTTTATAAACGCTCTCCGTCCACACTAGCGTTTTCGGACGTTTCAGTGTGGATGAAAAACTTTTGAGAAACGTCAAATTCACCTTACAGCGCATGCGTAAAACCCCACAAAAGATCACTGATATGATTCAGATGGAAAAATAAATAATTAAGTTATCGCGCAATTCTTCTGACAGGATAATTTTATTTAGTAAAATATCTCACCATCTGATGCGGTCCAGGTCGCACGCAGTCACCATGTTGGTCTAAAACGCAACTGCTCTCATGTATTGCCGCAGGACAGCATGTGAGTAGCCTAAATTCTGTCATCTTTGCAGGACTCTGATATGAAGAGTGTGCAATGTAGAATATTTTAATACCGTATAAGTTAGCAACAGTGTAAAAGTTAATAGCACAAAACAGGCACAATACTGGTATAATGGTAGGCCTACAATATGCGTCACATAATGGTTTTTAGTGTGGACGGAAGGCCAAAACGGAGAGAAAAATATATGATTTTTATATTTATAATAAATATATAATTATATATATAATAAAATATATAATTTTTAAACGAAAACGTAGGCTATTATGGCCTTACTGAGTGAGCAGTTTTACCAGAATTTTTTTTATTTTGATAACTGTTTTGATTCACAATAAAGGTGGAAAATAAAAGCTTTGTGTTTAATGTATTTTTGTCGATGTTGAAATTAATTTTAAAACATATTATGGCTATGGTATCGAAAAAAGTATCGTTAGGAATCGGTATCGAAACTGAGGTATCGAAATTGGCACCGGATCGAAAGATTCTGAACGATACCCAGCCCTAGAAGAGAGTATGCATCTTTTATGGTCTGGAGATTCAGACGCCTGTAGTCTATGCACAACCGGACTTGGCCATTCTTTTTCCTGACCACCACTATCGGTGACGAAAACGGTGACTCTGACTCTCTGATGACTCCTGCATCAAGAAGCTCCTGAATGTGTTTGCGAACAGCTTCGATGTCTTGTGGGTGTATTGGTCTCGCACGCTGTTTAAAAGGAGTTTCATCTGAGAGTTTTATGTTGTGTGCCACTTTATCTGTTCTGCCAAAATCCAAGTCATGTTGTGCAAACACGTCGGGCATGTTGTTGAGCTGCTGAGTGATGCGTTCTCTCCATTCAGATGGAACTGGGGACTCACCGAAATTGAAGTTTAGGTCGTGCTTGTTGTTTGACTGTGCCTCTGGTGACTTTGAGAGGGGTTCTGATTGTTTTACTACACTGTGCTCCTGTAACAAGATGCTCTGGTAAGCACTTATCTCTGCAATCGCACATTTAGCAGGAATGACTATATCATGGTCAGACTCATTACTGATGACCACTGGTAGCTTATAGGGCCGCTGCTGGGGAATGTCGACTAAGCTAGCTGTTACCAGCAAGCCACCCGGCAAGGAGGGTAATGATGGCTGCTCAATGACTACAAACTTCTCATTCTGCAAGCAATAAGCTACAGCAACTCCCTCAACTACTACAGTTTCACCAGCTGGAATGATTTTAGAACTTCTGCCTCGCAATGTTACTACACTGGGTTGACTGTTGTTGGTCTGTTTTTGTCTAAGCTCAAGACATTTAAGAACTGCTCTATAGCCATGTGGGATTGGTTGATGGCGTGTCAATCCGGCTTCAAAATACATGTCATACAGTACATCCAGCGTATTGGTGCCTATAAGCACAAGAGACTGTGAAGTGGCTCGAATGTCAGGAACAACCAAAGCGAGTGTATTTACATCCATTGACGCTCCAATAAACTCTTTTGGAAAAGTTACAGTCATTTCTATGTATCCCAAGTAGGGTACGGACTGTCCATTCGCTCCTTCCACCTCCAAGAGATCATGTAGTGGCTTAATCTCCTGCTCTGGAAAGTGCTGTTCATAAAATGACCGGGAAACTGTTGTTACTTGGGAACCCGTATCTAGTAGGCAGCTGACTTCTTCACCTTTTATGTTGACTTTAGCGGTACTCTTGGTGCCGACCAACCCCTTAGGGAGTTTAAAAGGGTGGTTCTTACTTGCATGTTTTAGATTAACACATACTTCAGCCTTGTCTTTACTGTTTACGTCTGAGGGACGTTGTTGGCTCTCTTCAGTCCCTGTTTGTCCCCCAACAGGAACTGCTAGTCGTTTAAAGGCAAGTTGAGACTGTTTTGTGCGTCCCACATGTGCTGCTTCTCCTCTAACTGTCTTTTCTTTTCAGCTACTAAAGCAGGGTTTGCCCTGTCTGTGCAAACTGAGGCAATGTGCCCATCCTCCCCACAGTTAAAGCAGTACCAAGGCCTGGGTCTGTATGTCTGCTTTTTCTTGGTCTGTTTTAGCATGTCTGTGTTAGCACTGTCTAGTTTTTGTACTTTGCCTGAACTTTTCCCTGCTGTTCCCCTGTTATCAGCCCCCTTTGTCTTTTTCTGTGCCATCAAATAGGTTAATTGGCTTTGTAAACTGGCTACTTGCCTCCCAAGATCCTCAATAACACTGAGACTGACCTCTGACTTCTCTTTTGACTCTGCACAGGCCCACACACTTTGGAGCTGAAGCTGGCCACGCTGCCTGGTGGTGCCAATGTGTTTTTTCATGCGACTAGCTTTTGCTAACTGTCTGTCTTCCTCTGTTCTTAGTAACAGCAAGAGGTCAGCAAATGAAGGGGGGTTGCTTTTCTTCTGCTCAAGTTGCAGGCAAGAAAGTAAAGAATTGTCCCAGCATCCTCTACAGAACTGTTTGAGTAGGTGTTTATCTACATCAGCCGGTGCAGCCCCACCCCTTCTCACAGCTAGGTTCAATGCTAATTGCAATCGATGAAGATAAGTAGAGGGTTTCTCACCCGGGTCTTGAAGGGTGTTCATAAACTGGGCAAAAAGTTCTTCCCCATCCTCAACAGTACCAAAGGCTGAGTCCAAGAGCTGCAGGTAAGCGATGGGGGGTGATCCAGGCCGTAGCCCTTTGACCACATCGGCTGCAGGTGAAAGTAGACATTCAAGAATTCTTCTTGAAATCTGAAGATGGGACATGCTGGGATCATTTAAAAGCAGTTCGATGTGTGAGCACCAAGTGTCGTAATCAGCTTCGTTACTCGGTCTGGGAATCTTTCCAGAAAAGGAACGAAGCCTCATTGGAGATTGCAAGTGTGGGCTAACATCTTCCCTCCGTACAATATGCTCAACCACCACCTTCTGTATTTCTGCTGGGTTTATGTCACTCACTGAAAGGGACGGAGCTTTCCCTCCATTAGTGAACAGGACTGAATCAGTGGTACTTAAGCAATTTCCTTCCCGGGGGGCATCCATAAGTGAGACGAGGGGCTGTTGATCTTCGGGGGTAGGAGGTTGAAATGTCACAACTGGAGTCTCAACATGTGAAGGGGAGACATGTATACCTATGGGTTTCATAGCTTCGATATCTTCACCAATCTGGGACATCATCTCTTTCAACACCTCCCCATAGTCTTTGCCACTTAGCTTGGCTAAGCCCTTTAATTCAGCTAGATATGTTTTTGTAACATTACTGCCAATCTGCGTAGTGTACACACTGCTTAATGCGTTTACAACATATTTAGCACATGGATCACCTTGCTCTGTGTATGTGTATGGCAGAAGTGGCTCTAAGTTCACTAAAGCTGAACCACTCGAAAACTCAATGATCAGGTTTTGGTAAAATTCGGATTTAGAATCATCAACGAGAAGGGCTCTTTCGATGGAACCGTACTTCTTAAGGAAGTCAACAACTTTCTCATCCTGATCTGCTACCTGTGTTACCCCACTAACGATCACTGCATTCGGAATTTTAACACCTGACTTCTGTATGAAATCCATTTTGCATATTCTTTCAATATTGACATTCAATGTCTCTGGCTCCTGGCTGGCTCGCCAATAATGTAACCCTTATTACGAAGTAGTAGAAATAATGTACATAGGTTTAATAGTCCAAGTAGTCGTAGAGGCTATCATGAATATGATTTGGACCAGAATCAGAAGACGCTAAATTGTTAAGAGCCTGAGAATTGAATATCAATATGAAAAAAAAATGCCACACCAGAATGACAGTTTAGATAACCTGTATTAAATTCACAGGGTGGAACATACATACAAAGAAAGAAAACACATTTATGAAAAATAACAAACTAAAATAATAAAGTGCGCACGTAAACAAAACAAAACCCTCCTTTTCAGTATCTTTGAGCTCAGTTCGTCCTCGGTTCAACTTGCCTTGGTTGACAAGAGTTCAGTTTCACCGTTGGGGCCCTTTTTTTTCGTTTGAGTTAGTGTTTGTCCTACCACAACAAAGATGAAGAGGATGATCCGGGCAGTTCGTCTAAAGCGATTTGATTCGTTGTCAAACACGATTGGCTCGCCACCCAGCCACCTGGACTGGGAATCAATGAATCTCTGGAAGAACGTCTGGAACGTCTGGATCTGTATCACTCCATGGAAAGGATCTCTGCACGATGTTCCCAACTCTTACCAAAACCTGACCTATAAATAAGGCCAAATCATTTCTTTCAATTACCATTCAGTAAATAAATGGACTGCTACAGGATACTACAAAATAAAATGAGATAATATTTCAGTACACCCATAATGCAAATAAAAATATTTCTCTCGTTGTACAACAGCTCTTATGTTTCTTCTCAGGTATCAAAACTATATGAATTTCTCTCTAGTATCAAAAAAAATAAATTTACATAAATTGCATCCTTCATAAAGAGACATTTCAAATTCAAGTTTTATGAAACCTTACGGTAGTAACATTAACAGTATGCAGAATAAAACTGCATGAATTGCATGTAAACATTAATCAAATTGTATCACTTTCAATTAGAGGCATTAGTGTGCTTATTTATCCCCCTCTGCACCGGTAACAGTGGAAAGAATGCACAAAAAATTTACCTCTTTAAGCTTCAGTGACCACAATTAAATCCACAATTTTTAACATCATTATTTAACAAACTAACTATTTAACAACAGTATGAAAAGTTAACATTTCTTTTTATAACCCACAAACAAAATAATTTGTTGGTTTCAAAGACATTAACCAGTATTTCGCTAGCCTATTGTGGCTAATTACCTTATTAACATATGCACACAGCAGGCTTCACACCTTTAGCTTTACACAATGAGCAACTTTGCATTGATTCACCCATTAACACAGATTAACATAGATGCTAGCGAACTCATAAACTCAGCAACTAGGTTAAATACAAAAATGGGCATCAAAAGCCTGGCCTGTTAGCATGAATATTAGCGAACTCAGATGCCTAGGTAAACAACTCACCATTTTAACGGAATTCACTGCCTTTAGCTCCGTGACAACAGTGGATTCAGGCACAGCTTTCGTTTACACTCTATATTACAACAAGGTATAGTCAGTATAAGCAATAATGATTACAGAACTTGTTTAATTCACTCCATATTGTTTTCTCATCTTACCAAGCAGATAACGCAGCCTCCTATGCTCAAGTGCAAGCGCCAAAAGAACGTGCAGTGACGCAAAACTTGAGGCGTAACTGTAACGGAGCCTAGATGGCAGCTGATTGGTTAGTTCAGTGCCTCATAAAATTCACCCATTGGCTCACTTACAAGTCCATCAAAGATACAAAATTAAAGTTAACCCTTTCATGACTGGGTCAGACAGCTAAATAGGGCTTCTCATTATTAAACCTGGCTACACTTGCAAAAAAAAGTGAATTTTTTCAAAAAATCGGAATTGAGCATTAAGCCCTGCAGTGTGAACACAGCCTTAGTCTACTTTCGGCTGCCACTGAAACAAATGTGAGGACACTTCACTTTGACTAAGAGGTATTATACAATTTTGAAGTTGAAAAGTGGTACAATGGAAACTTTAAGCAAGGGAATTTTTTTTCCTTGCATCTCAGAGCACTTAAAATTGCATTTAAACCATGTCATTGAGAAAACAAACAGCTTCACTGTCTTACCCTATCCTTCAGATGAATTTGAGTAGCAGAAGAGCTGGTATTTGACCTGAAATAAATTTTAATGTGTGGTTTATGCAACAGCTGCAAGGAAATATATGATATTAGTCTTGGGGCATTCGATAACTAATTTAACCCTGGGCACTAATGCTGAGTCTGATAGATCAATCAAGAAGGTGTTTGATTATTTGATGCTTATATATTAAGATATCAATATATTAAATGGAACTGACAGCATTTAACAGACTCAATCAAACATCAAAAGTCATAGAAGATAATTATAGCTGATTATTGTGAATTCCCTCCTGAAAAAAAAAATGGTTTGGTGGTCTTAGTTAGTCCTGGACACCCCTGATCTTGGTGGTCTTTTCAAGGTGGTGTTCAGCTGATTTAGCTAGTAAACCAACTGCTACCAGCCTTCCAAAACCAACATCTTTCGGTTGAAGATGCTGTTTCTTCTTCTTCAGCATGCAGGGTTTAGGCCAAATTTCTTCCTAATTCATGTTACAGAGGATGCCATTCGTAAGATTCTGACTCAAGTGAGAATTATGTAAGATACTACTTGGGGAATGTAAATTTAGGACAAAATTTATTTCAGAATGGTATTGTGGAAATCATGCATTGACTCATGCTAACACTAGTTTACTGCTGCTTCCTTCCCGGAAGTTATGTAATCTGATTAGCTTTATCTGTTAAAAAGGCTGTAGTGAGAAATATCTGTGGTAGAGTAATGTTTATTAAGTGTCAGTCAAGTGTAATGTAGACTCTAAAAAAAACTACAGATTTTGGTGTGTAATCCAGTACTACCCTTTTTTCAGCAATCTTTTGAGTTTAAAGTTATGATTCCTCCATTGGGGATCTATCTATCTATCTATCTATCTATCTATCTATCTATCTATCTATCTATCTATCTATCTATCTATCTATCTATCTATCTATCTATCTATCTATATTACACTTTGCTGTAATTTCTATAATCTGCTATAAATTAAAGTTTTTTTTTTTTTTATTTTATTCTGCAACATTTCTAAACTTTACAAATTAATGGGGTGGATTGCAACACTATTAGAAAACAAGGGAGGATCTACCAGGACCCCCTTAAGAAAAGTCATCTGCCACCTCAGCATTTGGTATCCCAACGTATAAAATATAAATGCATGTAGTGTTTCCTGGACTGCTTTTCTGCAGCGGCGCTTCAATGTAATAAGATAAAAAAGACTATCCAAGCCAACAAGACCGTCCAAGTAGGTACTAGATTTGACTCAGAACTTACTTTGCTATTAAAAAAGTATGTTCTATATAGTATGAATGTGTGTAATATGAATTAAATCTGGACATACTACATTCTCATCCTTCATCCATATTGTCATTGTCACATGACTTATGGCTTCAATTGCATCGTTTCACTGCTATTCACAGCTATAGGAGAGTAAAATGTCGATTGGATGTGCATTTCAGATACAAATATACCTTGTCAGTAACATCTTTTAGTTTGTCAAGAGATTTAAAGCACCGTTTCTGAAGAATGTGCATGAGCATATGCTGTAGTAAGAACAAGCCTATGATTTAATCTGGAAATATAGCAAAATAACTGAGAAAAATTTGAAATAGTATTTAGATGCCATGTGTAATTTATAGCAAATAATATATCATTAATTTAATCTCAAATGGATATATTAAAATAAGTTATCACTCCTTCACATGCGTGACATCAATAACCAACATAGTTGAATGATAAATTTGAGACAGTACGGTTTCGGGAAACAGTCTTGACTAGCTAGTTGATTTCTTCAATGATGCCTCGTACTATGGTAGCTATATGAAGCAGGCTACGTCATTGTACGGAAAACACACCCATGATTGGTTGATTGGAATGTTGTTCCAGGATCCACAAAGATGATAATCCAGGAACATATTACACTTGGTGAAATCAGGTTCTGCATTCTGTACATGCAGTCACAGACACTGTATGTTAATAGCTAAAAACTTAAACATTGTTTCTCATAGTCTAAGTCTCTTTAGACATTTATATTTATGTGCAGCCAATAACGAGGACACAGTTGAGAGCGAGGGGAAAGAGAGCAATTTTTTTCTTGTATAGTTTTCCCTCAAGTTTTGCTCTTATAGAGCTCTCACTGTAATAGTTAGTAATAGTATAGTGAGAGTTCTAACACTTCACTTTTTATCCACTGACTGAGGAATATTTGTATAAATGAAGCCTGTGTCAGTCCAAAAACATATGTCATGAGTTATATATCATGTTAAACTTGAAAATCTGCTGATTCAGATGATACATTATAACCCACTACTATGATAAGTGAAATGTTAATCTTTTTAAAGAAATACACAATCTTCTGTGTATATTTCACATTTGTAAACAGACACTTACTGCTACTGTCACCTTAAGCAGGTAGTGATTATGTATGACATTATAGGCCTATGCATTATTTCTAATTGGTTGAACTGAAGGTGTTACAACTTGCTCCGGTCTCCCCTATTTGGATTATAGAAGGCCTAAAGTACTGAAGCTACATCAACATTCTATATAAGATAAATACCTATTTATTTTCCAGCATGTTTTCTTTTTTGGTGAACACACCTCTTTATATCTTACCATATTGGCTAAAATATGGTTACATTTTGGGAGGGTCACCATGGAGAAAACAATAATTGCTTCCCATCAAATTGTCTTAATTTTTGTAATGAAATGGTTGTCAATATTTCATATTTTACAAGAGGCACACTGCCAACCACTGACCTTGCTCTTTTCCATGCAATGGCAAGTCATTGCTTTTCTTATCTCAAGTACAACAAGGTTACAATGTGTGAAAAATAACTCTCTCTTGTACAATTGAACAAATCCATTATTGTCGGGAAACAAACAAATTACATAAAATTGCCATAATGAGATACAAGGATGTTTTGCTGTCTTGAAAAAGGGAGGTTGTTTTCAGTCCTGCTGCGTAGCATGCTGCAATCTGTAAGCGCTGATTCGCAAATCGATTGCAGGGCACGGATAGCTTTTTGATTAAGAACCTCAATATCTGTCTCGCTCTCTCTTTCTCACTGTCTCTCTATCTATTTCTCCTTCTTTCTCCTCATGCTTTTACTTTTTCTTGCTATTTTCTTTCTTTCCTATGCTCCTTCTCTTTCTTTCTCGAACCCTCTTTCAGTCTACCCTCCTAATCTTTCCTTCCACTCCTGTAAGAGGAAGTTGTCCTCACAGACAAGGAGTATTGCTCTTGTGAACACTGCTGTCTGGAGAAATGCATGGGTTTGTGACGTGGGGAATGCACTGAGCACAGTGTTATAGATGGGCTGCAGGTCGCCTATTGATCGAACCCAAAAACTCATCAAGTCATTCCAAGAAAATGTCCCATGGATTCAGCATCCTGGACATCAGTATAGAGCACGTCCCTCCCTCTTTTAACTGATGAGTCTGTCTCATCCTTTTGGAGGCCGAAGTTGCAGTCTAACATTCCCTGATGTGTCCTAATCAGATGCTAATGTTTTACATCTGACAGAGTGGCCCTGAATTGACCCTTTGCTAAGCCCCGCCTCAAACACATTACTGAGCAATCTTACTTTATATGCTGCCATCCACCGTTTCTCAGACAAGCTTAAGGTCTTTTTCTAATGTAAGTCTTTGAGGGATCTGTGTTTTTATTGTGTTAAATGCAATTTTATGTAAATTATAAATGATAAAACTCTTAAATGTGGTAAATAAATCTTTAGAAATACATGCTGTGAATTAAACAGCCCTCTTTCAAACATATAACATCAGAAGGGCACTACACGGTCTCCAAGGTAAATTCGTTTGAATGATTAAACACCATTTCACTTACTTATTGATTCAGGTAATTGTAATGTCAATAGTGACTAAGTGACAAAGTTCACAGTAATGTGTTGTAGAAACAGTTCTGTATACCTTACACTAATGTTATCACTTTGAAATGTGGCTTTTCTCTTTTCAGTTGGCTATGAGAAGCATTTGCCTCTTTAATGATTAGTAGTCACTGCAGGCATTCTATAAAAGCTTATTTGTGTTAGCAACAGTAACCAGGGGAGGCGGAGCTTACCGAAGGATCAATTCTTTTTAGATGGTCTGATTCATAGGAGGTTGTCAGTGATGAAGAACACAACATATGCTTCAATAATTCTTTTTAAACCCCAAAAGTGTATTTTAGTTAGCAATGGCATGTAATAATTATGACCGCCGCTAAGCGGTCATATAGGGATTGTCAAAGTTTTTTTTTTTTTTTTTTTTCTTCACCTTACTGAATTTTTCGTCAACGATACCAGGGACACCGAAGCACCGGGGAACATGAAATTTGGTGGGCATGTAGCCCCACTAGACTTCTAAGGAAAAATTTCGTTTGGTCCCCGGGGGCCACTCCCCCCCCCCCGCGCTGGGCCCCCCCCAAACCCAAAAAAATGCAGTTTTTCCTAAATAACTACCTGAACCGTGGCACCGAGGATGAAGACATTTTTATGGTATGTTGGTCTACTAGACTTTTACGGAAAAATTTCGCTTGGTCCCCGGGGGCCACTTCCCCCCCCCCGCGCTGGGGCCCCCGTAAATTTTTCGTCAACGATACCAGGGACACCGAAGCACCGGGGAACATGAAATTTGGTGGGCATGTAGCCCCACTACACTTCTACGGAAAAATTTCGTTTGGTCCCCGGGGGCCACTCCCCCCCGCGCTGGGCCCCCCCAAACCCCAAAAAATGCAGTTTTTCCTAAATAACTACCTGAACCGTGGCACCGAGGATGAAGAAATTTTTATGGTATGTTGGTCTACTAGACTTTTACGGAAAAATTTCGTTTGGTCCCCGGGGGCCACTTCCCCCCCCTGCGCTGGGGCCCCCGTAAATTTTTCGTCAACGATACCAGGGACACCGAAACACCGGGGAACATGAAATTTGGTGGGCATGTAGCCCCACTACACTTCTACGGAAAAATTTCGTTTGGTCCCCGGGGGCCACTCCCCCCCGCGCTGGGCCCCCCCAAACCCCAAAAAATGCAGTTTTTCCTAAATAACTACCTGAACCGTGGCACCGAGGATGAAGAAATTTTTATGGTATGTTGGTCTACTAGACTTTTACGGAAAAATTTCGTTTGGTCCCCGGGGGCCTCTTCCCCCCCCTGCGCTGGGGCCCCCGTAAATTTTTCGTCAACGATACCAGGGACACCGAAACACCGGGGAACATGAAATTTGGTGGGCATGTAGCCCCACTAGACTTCTACGGAAAATTTTCGTTTGGTCCCCGGGGGCCACTCCCCCCCTCCGCGCTGGGCCCCCCCAAACCCAAAAAAATGCATTTTTTCCTAAATAACTACCTGAACCGTGGCACCGAGGATGAAGAAATTTTTATGGTATGTTGCTCTTAAGGGCCCACATCAACCTAGCCCATAATCACTCATTTGTGATTTGCGCCCCTCCCATAAAAAATGAAAATGCAATATTATTCTGCTTTAATCGCCCCTATCTTCAGTGGAGATGTTCAGAACTGCACCATATTTCATGTGTATGATTAACTTGACATCCTCTGGGGGTATCCTCTGCTAAGTTTTGTAGAATTTCATCCATGGGGGGGTATAAAATAAATTCATTTATGTGCACATTTAGTGACTGTACACTCATCGGCCTGTAGATGGTGCTGTTGAGCGAAGGGTTGCTGGTTTAGGATGATACTGTCACACACACACATGCAGGAATACAAACAAACGCAAGCATGCACACACACTGACATCCACACGCACAGACACACACCCATACACACACATACAAATCCACATGCACAGACACACACACACAAACGCGCACACATGTACGCACACATACATACACGCACAGACACGCACACACACACACACACGGACACACACATACACAAACACACACACACACACACACACACACACACACACACACACACACACACACACACACACACACACACAGACAGACAGACATGCACATACTATTACTTTTTTTAGGTATATACATAAACACGCAATACAGCCAAATTACTCCACGTCATTTATTTTTGTGGAAAGCCAGTGCAGGCCTGAGCGGCGGTCATATTTTGTACCGCGATGCGGTACATCTAGTTAGTCTTTTAATTATGTGAACTCAGTAATACTTAATTTTACAGTGTCCTCTTACTTACAACAGTAATAACAGTAAATTAGTTACAAGCAACTAACACTAAATCAAAACCTATCCCTATATAAAATGCATGCTGATATTTTATATTACTCAGTACTTAGAAATATAACACTGTAGGCTACAGTGAGAAAAAAAAAAGTGTATGATTAACTTTGAAACAATTTTCACTCAGAAATTGCTGTAACACTTTATTTTACAGTTACATGTGGTTACTGCAGTAATGACTAAATTGTGCATAATTACATGGAACTAACCCTAAACCACACCCTAATCCTTACCCTTAAGTCAGAACATGTAGTTAATTATTATAGAGACCATTAAAAATCACAAAATGTTCTCTTCAAGCTATAAAAATTGCTGGAGAGCCTTTATATTTACATTAAAATAAATATACCCCTTAAAAAAGAAATTAGAGAACTGAAGACTGGGAGTAATCAACAGAAACAGAAAACAGGTGTGGAACTCAAATCAGTAACCGAAGAAACAAACTAGTGGCAGGAAAATGGGAACAAATGAAACAGGTACAGAAACTAGAACTAAATCAATACAGAACATACACGTGACGCATACCTTACATTTCTAAGAATAATTTGGGCAAAGGTCATTTTTTAAAAAGACTGAAATAAATCACTGTACAGTATATAACAACCATGAGAAAAAAAGACAGGTCTTTGCACATCGTCTTTGTGCATTCACTGCCACATTGTGCCTTGTCCAAAGTTCTGAATCACATGTTCGATTTGCATGTTTCATGGGGACATTCCATAGACATAATTTATATAAACTGTACTCCTAAACACAAACCTTATAGAAAACTTTCTGCATTTGTACATTTTTTAAAAGACATCATTTAGTATGATTTACAAGCTGTTTTCCTCATGGGGACAACATAAATTCCCCACAAGGACAAGGATTTCGGATATTGCCATCTTTGTGGGGACATTTTGTCTCCATAAGGCTTTACAGGACCACACACACACACACACACACACACACACACACACACACACACACACACACACACAAACACACACACACACACACACACACACACACACACACACACACACACACACACACACACACACTGTCCCAGCAAGCAAGCTTGTCAGAGTTAGTTCTATCCCTCTGTACTGTGAGATGAAAGGGAAGCAGAATGTGAGTCAGAATGCTGTCTGTTGCTCCACAGACCTTCCCCCCAAATTTTTGTCCTTCAAAGGGCAGATAAGAAGATTCATACTGTGCACATTTGGAATTATTCCTGAACCCCTAAGACCTCAGTGTGTAAATCCAAACCCAGGCACTTGTATGGGTCAAAAAGACACTCTCTGAGCATGTAACATTTTTCTGTCTGTAATGATATTTAGTTCATGGGGCTTCAGCAGTAGCTGCCCCATTGTGCTGATCTGAGACCAGTTTTCTAAGCTCTTTAATAACCTTTCAGTCTGGAATCCCCAAGCAACGAGGAGGAGGAGGATGGTCCTGGATAAGATGAAAGGGCAACTTGTACCTAGAGCAACAAAAGACTATGGTCTGTCATGTTCATGAGAGGAGAAATAGATCATGAGATCAACATCCTCACAGTGCTTTTCATTTCTGCTGTGACAGAATTCATTTACTGTATACACTTCTATACTGTCTGGCTAGCTAACATAGCAGAAGACCAGTATAGTTTAAAGACCACCGGGGTTCTGATGAATGAGCATTATTGTATTTGTGGAATTCTGGTTCGGCCAACGTTGATCAGTGCATAGATGACGATATAATTGCATTTTAAGTCAGCTCTGACTTGCTTTAGTATTATGTATAGATTAAAGCATTTGTTTAGACTAAATGCATTTGGGTTAGGCATTTATATTAAGTCTAAATGTGTATGGTATAAATATAAACAGATCTATCTATCTATCTGTCTGTCTATCTCTGTCTGTCTCTATCTATCTGTCTGTCTGTCTATCATATAAATTTCTATTTTTATTCAGAAATGACACAATAATTTAATAAACAATGACAGTAAACAGTGTTTATAATGTTACAAAATATTTCTATTACAAATAGTTATATTTAATTGTAATATTATTTTACAATGGTGATGTTGACCCCAAACTTTTAAATTGCATCTGAAAGTGAGAACAGGAGAGTGAGACAGAGAAAACGAGAGAGAGTGAGATTTATTGAGATGCTTTACCTTGGAATTGCTGAAACCATTTGTTTAGCTGGTGTGTCATAGCCCTGAGAGCACCTATCACCCTCCGAACAACCTTGTGCTTGACCTGCCACATTTTTTTCTAGCTCCTCCTTCACTGCCTTGTACAGCTTGCACTCATCTGCCTTGTTGTTTTCATCACTTTCTATGGAGCTTCCCATTTAGACTTCAGGCTGTGTCCTTAGTACTTTAGGTGATCCATCTCATTGACCTCTTGGTTTCTAATCAGTGAATGCTGTTAATGTTGCATTAGGAGCTGAAGGCCTCCTTGCACAGTCTGCACTTTAGGTCTTTTTCTCTATTTATCTAGTGATTTCATGAAGGTATCCATGATGTATTCATACTGTATATGCTTTGCATTTCATCCTTTACTGGCCTTGGACATCCTGTCACTTGTTCTTTTCAACTTGTATGCAGCTTCTTGATACTTCTGGTGCAGTGAACATTTCTTTCTGCTAGGCAGAATTTCTGTCTTAATGTCGACTTCTTTCAGTTATTCTCTTGTTCAGCTTACTATGGTAATATGACTGGCAGGACATATAAATTGTTCCTGTAGCTCAAAAAGTAGAGCATGGTGTTAACAACATCAAGGTCATGGGTTTGACTCCCAGGGAATGCATAAACTGATAAAATGTATAGGTCTATCTTGAATTGCAATGGATAAAAGCACTTGCCATGTAGTCTTGAGCTTATCCATTAGTGAAGATGTGCCTGAAGGGTTTTGTGTCTATCCAGATCAGAATCAGCTTGGTAGCCCTAACACCTTGTGAAGTCGCCATTTGGTGATCTTGATTTGGCCTTTAGGATGAGTTCCTGATGAAGGTCCGAAGTGTTTCCTTATAGTGCCAGGCCTTCAAGGATATGTATGAGTCACTTGCTTCCCTTTAGTTCATCTGGGCTGAGCTTAATTTGGTTTTTCTGGTTTTGGGGACTTGAGTTCCTGCTCTCACTACCATTAGCTGGTGCTTCGAGCCATGTGGTGTCTTTCTCCAGTTCTCTTCAAAACCATTGTTCTTGTGCATTCAAAGCAATATCAATAGTGCTGTTCCTGTAATCAAAGCATACATTTTTATCCATCCCAAAAACAGTTCAGACTTTTGCCATGATATTTTTTTTTCTTTATTATTAACGTCATTTGCAGTCATTGCACTGAGAAATGGTGCCTCTGAGTGAAAATAGTTGTAGAGTTGTTATGCTTCTTCTGTAAAAGATTTTGTGAGATCAATAACAGGAGTGACAGAAAAAGTATGATTTGATTATCTTTCTATTTCTGTATTAATGCCTGCTCTGAACCAGTAACAATTATAAAATTATATTTTACTGTATATATGCCTATTATTAACTGATGTTTAAGCAGAGATTGATATAAATAGCTATGTAAAATTTATGTATTTAAAAGTTAAATTTGTAGTTGCATTATTTTGATTGCAGCTGAAGCTACGAAACATATTCTGTACATTACTTTTATGGAGGGGATATATCAATTTTGAACAATATTTTAGAGTTAATTCTTTTAAAAATGTTTCTAAAAAATACCTTTTTTTACACTTGAATTAAAATGATCACAATGAGAAATAAAATTGTTTATATTTACTGCTTTGAGGCTCAGCTGAGTTAAACAGCTACATAATAATTTTGCCATGAAACACTGGATGAAAACCTATTTTTATGTTCTCATGCAATTGTTTATGCGTGCACATGTCTTCATACCTGTGAGCGTATGTGTGACTACCAATGTGCAGATAAGGTGTTTTTTTTTTGTTGTTTTTTTTTGCCTGAGAGGATAATCTTGCATTTAAGATGCAAGTGTGTTTATGCTTTTGGTGTGAGTGCATGAGTCTCTGTGAGTGTCTTTGTCAGATATGTGAAGAGCCAGAATCACCACATCTGTAAGCAGGTCAGTCTCTGAAGCTCCCCTTGAGGAAACCTGAAAGAGTTCTATAGCACCTCTAATCATCCAGCACCATTTTTTCCAAGAAAGTGGAACGTACTCTCCTGACCTCAAAAAATATGAAGCAAATACAAAATCTCAATTATACAACTGGCACACAATAGCCTACTATGTATTCCTTAAAATCAGTCATAATATCAAAATAAATGCTATTACCAAAATAGTATTTGCATCACCTTCAAGATAACAATTTGGTTATAAGAAGGTAGATTCATTCAATAATCTGTAAGCCATCTCATTTGCCAATGTAAGTTAATATTGTTGCATATTTGCCTGAAGGCAAAAAAAAAAAAAAAAAAAATGCACCCAGGTGAAATGAGAATAGCAAATATGAATGCTTCACTGTGGAAGTGTTACACAATAATGTTTTATTTATTTGCCTGATTGAACTGTGTCAACAAATTCACATGAGAGTCAGTGAATAAAAATTTGATGTCAAAAATGTTAAACATGCAAACTATGAGACACAGTTAAATAGACATGGAGTTACTTTCTTTCCCAGCCTTTTTTCTGAATTCATAGCTCATTCACCATCTTTAAATATCTTATTAAATCATCAATAAGCAGATAGACAGACCGATAGAAAAGGAATGCAGGAATGCAATTATTCATACCATTATAAGGAAAGAGGCACTTTTGAACACAAATAATTTCATCAGTCTGTAAATTATTAATGGCTCAGGTCAAACCACATCATCCTTATCCATCAACACGTTCCGTTTTGACATTGATCTTTTCCCCACTTTGCCTTCCGTATCTGTTGCCTCTGAAGGACAGGAACACTCCAGTGCTTATTTTAGCTGCTCTCTGAATATGAAGATCCTTTAGAATTGGACCACTCAATCTGTCCATCAGCCCTTGAGAGACTGGCAGATGTCACGGAGGATTCATATCAAAGTTTGTGCATGGAAGTGCAATGTGGAGTGCTTCTGTCTGATCTGGGAAGATTTAGACCCTGTGGTCAGTGTCTGGGCAAGGATGTTCGGTGTGGGAAAGATTGTATCCTCTGTGTGTCATTTTGCACCTTGCATTGCCCTTTTTTAACTCCTTATGCTCATGTGAGTGACTGTGAGGTGATCTATCACACTCACCTCACAGTCACAGACATATTATACTTTATTTCATTTTATTAAAAAGCTTAAACCCCTCCACCCCCCACATTTTTCAATTACCCTGATGCAGAAAGCTCTTGAAACCTTATAATGTTGAATGGTGAACAGGACAAAGATACAAAAGACAACCGATGTGATCTTTCATAATGAGGCTGTGACATTTCATCAAATTACATTCTACTGTCTCATTTTACAATAATGGAATTTTCTTGAAATTGAAACTTGAAAATCATCTCATCAAGGCATATCAATGACTTGTCACATAGTTTTTACAATTTACCTATAGTTAAATTCATAAAGAAATTTGTTGAGGAGTTTGTTCTCAGAAAAAAACAAATCTTGTAGAAATGTATCAGGTCAGAGGAAGTTAATAAATGATTATTTATTCATGCATACATCAATATTTAACTGCCACATTAATATTCATTGAGACTAAGAATCCATATTAATCAGATAAAGTAGATTAGAGATAGGGGAGTAATTTATCTTGAAAACATACACAAGCATATGCTTTCATCTCTCGCTCATCATCTTAAAAAAAGAAACAAAAAGTCTTGTATTTAAATATTGTACTTTTTTTTTCTACCTATTTTCTTACTGGCCCCATTCAAATCTAAACAATGATGTTGTGTACATGTATTTAAACTCTCACCCTTGAACCTTTCATAGTTATGCTCTCTAACAGTGCACTTTTTTTCTCTATACCACAGCCAAATGTAATAAGTATATCAGATCAATACATAGAGTGCTAAATGTCAAATACAGAACATAAATTATTAAAGAACAGTCGTCTCAGTCTCTCTCTTACTCATATTTGTTCTGACAGGCACACTTCAGGTGTAAAAGCTGATATGCCATTCCATACTGCCCATAGCACTTGGCCAGCTCTCAGCAGCCATTGATGCGGGTGTCAAGTCCGATACATCACAGGCTTTCCACTAGAGACATAGCAATTGTTACGTGACTGCAGGATGTGGCCAGATTAAATGTGTAACTAAGTTTGGGGTCAGCGGGCACTAGACAGATCCCTGCTATTAGACCAAGAGGAGGGCAGAATGAGCTGCATTGACTGAAAAAATATGAGAAATGAGAGACGTGGAAAAGTTTCTCAGAAGAGAAGAAGCTGAATGCCGTTGCTGGGTTACTCAAATATAATAGTCAGAGAGTGGACGAATGGGCTGGAGCCTCAGCACTGACTTGGAAACTAGTGAGAGTGTTTTGTCAAATAACATTTAACATCAGATTTATGGACCCCCTCAAAAAAACAAAAAAACAAACAATCTGTAGCCTATATCGTGAAGTTTTTTAGTTGTTGTTGTATTGACACAATCTCTTTGAAAAGTCTTTTTCAGTCTCAGCCAGAGGCTGGAAATATTTATTTCCTCAGGCTTTCGCTGGGGAGACAAAACTATAAAGTATATGGTATATGATTATCTTTTAAATGAACTGTTTTTTTTAAGAGATATGAAGAATAGGGAGTAAACAGTGGCAGGGATCCACTCACATTAAACTTGCGTGGGCCCTCGGCTGCCATATGAATCTATTTGTTGCCCTGAGGCAACAAGCTTCATCTGTGCCGGGAGTTTGAACGCCTAGAGAAATGAACGTCAATGTCTTTGATCTAAGTCTCTCGTGCGTGATTGTATCTTTGCAATCCGAAGCACTTGGGCATGCTCGCTCATTTACACTATAACCACAGCACCAAAGTGCATCTAAACATACAATTACAGCCACAATCAGTAATTATGATAATAATAAAATCATAAAAAGTTGATAAATGACAGAAGCTTTTCTGAGCAATAGAGATAGCCCTCCTGAAAATGAGAGTGTTCCTTGTCATCCTAAAAGTTTAATGCCAAACTCATTATATGAAGTATGGTCATAGTAAATGTAATGTATAGGGTCTATTTGCCAGAAAAAGGGATCAGGGTAACAGTTTATTTTGATGGCCCCCTTCAAAAAGTTGACTAAAAGTAACGTTCTCCCTTGCGTGAAAATCGCGAATGCGTGGGTTCCTATTGAAATAACTAGATTTGACACAATAAAAATTTGCTGAACAATGGTAAATGTGATTGCGCCTTTAGAGTTGCTCATGCAGAAGATTCTGTGCTTTTAAACAGTATGTTGAAAGTCAGAGCATCTGTAAATGTTCCCACTTCATTAATGTTTGGAGTGGGGTTTCTCTCTACAGGAAGAGAAACATGGAAAACCTAGTGTGGAGCTCGAGCTAAGTGATAACAGAACAGTTTGAGTGGAGGAGGGAAAATCTCTGTATCTCTCTAAATCTATCTGCTTTCCAATCTATACATTACTTCCCAATATGCAATTTTTAATGCTTGGCTTCTTTTGTAACTATTGTCATTGGTAAATGAGAAATATACAAAATAAATGGCATTATTTGTTTGAAAAGTAAAGTACACGATATTAACTGGTTAACTGTGGCATCATGACCATACTGCCATTTTGATATTCAGTACAACAGCACTCATGTACATCTTAACATAGATCTTAATATACATCGAAACAACTTAACCACAAACACCCAGCAATTATAAAGGTAATAGCAGCTGTATAAAGGGTGATAAAGTGAATGCGGCAATCTATTGGTTGTAGGCAATGTACATTTCATTCAGTGCAGTCCAATGGCAACTAGAGAGAGAGAGAGAAAGAGAGAGAGAGAGAGAGAGAGAGAGAGAGAGAGAGAGAGAGAGAGAGAGAGAGAGAGAGAGAGAGAGAGAGAGACGCCTGATACAGCCTCAGTCTCTTTCCCTTTAATCTTTTTTTTTTTTCAGTCAGTGCTGCCTCTTTCTATGGAGACAATCAGATTCTCTACAATTGACTGTGTCTCTGCAGTGATTTCAACGAATTACCTTAATCTATCTGGGTCATTTACATCAGATATGTTGCCGTTTCTCTGTTGAACAGTCTCCGGTGAGCCACCTCTCTTTCGGACGGCAGCATCACGTTGGATTTTAACAGGGGCAGAACGGAGTTAGATTTTTTCCCTTGTGTGGCACATACATTTTGACCGTACCTCAGTAAGTCGGGCGGCAGGACAGAAGCAGTACAATGCAGATACTGCAAAGGTAAGACACACGAGCAGCCGTGGAAGTTAAAGTAGCGCATCTCTATTTTGTGTTTACACAGTTGAACTGTTTGTCTGACGCCGCGTACACGGTTATTTCCCGCTGCTTCACAAGATTGTTCCCCTCTTTCTCTCGCTCTCTGAAAGCTTCATCCATCCGGACTATGCAACAATTTTGCTCTGAGTGTTTAATTCGCGCCGGCTACACGCGCTGCATGATTTGCATGAAAAAGGCTGACCGTACAACCTGTTTCAGTAGTTTTTTGGGCAATATATTTTGCGTTTCGATTTTTTTGTCATCGAAATTATAAGTGTGATCAATAAAACCCTTATATTCTGCTTTCCGATATTATTACTATCTACATTTAGAGTTGAAAAGCAAGTATTGCACGAAAGAGTCTTTCATATGCGTCATGGGAAATAGGCAAAATGTACGCACTTGGACAGTCTGCATATGAGGGGAAATGGCTTTAGAAGGGGAATCGTGTGGCAGAACTAAGTGTTTTCAGTAGGCTATAGTACTACTTACCTGTGGCTAACCAAAGCTCGGTACAGTGAGATATGCTTCATGATTGTTTTCCTCACTAGTGCACATCCATATGCGTGTTAATCAGACATTCGGCTAAATATGTGGTGGCGATAAATCGTTCGAAATTTCGTTTTTTTTTCCGAGAGAGAGAGCCATA
Organism: Scardinius erythrophthalmus; assembly: GCF_964197995.2. Taxonomy (NCBI): domain Eukaryota; kingdom Metazoa; phylum Chordata; class Actinopteri; order Cypriniformes; family Leuciscidae; genus Scardinius; species Scardinius erythrophthalmus. The sequence goes on from NC_138223.1 coordinate 26,621,482, forward strand.
ATATTGGATCAAGCTTTGAAAAAGGCGAGGTTAGACTAGCTACTTAAAAAACATAATAAAGTCATGATAAAATACATTATCAGTCTGAGACGGGACACTTAAGGTGCGCCCAGATTGAAGAAGATTTGGTTTAGCGATTTGTGTTTTGTAACATAACTCTCGCCTAGATTTGCTGTTGACTACAGACGAACTACATTCTCCTCAAAAGATGTGGTGACCCCGGACTTTCATCACAGGGACCACTGTTTCAGCCCAAGCTATTCCGCTCATGCAGCGGTGAGCCACAAGGTGGTACTGTGGACATCTCCTGCATGCGTGTTTTGGGGATGGAGTGGGCCGCCTCTCGAACATTCGCACTGTACAACATTTTAACCTTCACTTCTGTCAGGATGCGCGGCAACTGCGTGACATCATGTCAGACTGCGGTGAAATAATGTTCATACTTAAGGAAGTGCAAACAGCTTCAGTCATTCTACCCCAAATACGTTAATTAGCTTTAGGTAGGCCTATGCAAATCTGTCCCTATACCTGAATACTTTGACCTGTAACTTAGGCTACTAATAAAAGTTTTTAACAAAATCTTGGGACAACTTTCTTTGTATCTGTTAGGCACCTAAAAATGCACAATTTCCGGTTACTTTGCTCTTGTGGTAGCCTATTATTGGATCTTGGTGTTATGTTTTATTCAGTTTTGGGCAGGTATATATTGCAGGTTTCGGTGGTGTAATAGGATGTTGATAGGAAGAGGCCTGGACTGATCATGAGCTTGAGAACCTTTTTGTTTTGTTTTTTCACTGTTGATTTAAATAAGATATACAAATAGAATGTGATGAAGCTACCTTTGAGTGTTTAATCACATGAACTGAATATATATTCTAATTTAAAAATAGGCTGCTGCTTTTTAGAACAATATTTGTTCTGGTCCTAGTCATTTAGAGGTGCAGTTCAGTATTTCCCTTACTATTTCCCTTTCTCTCTCACTAGCTCATAGGATCAGTGATTTGCCTTTGAATACATTTTCACTCTCTCTCTCTTTGCTTACTGGGGTTCCTGTCCACACTCAGTCAACTGACAGAAAGATAGAAAGAGAGAATACAGCTTGAGAAAACAAATTCCAGCTGACTTGCTAGTCCAGACGCCATGTAGAATAAGTCATAGCAGGTGCATTTGCAGCGGAATCGCATCACGTTTATCCGAAGTTCACCCAAAGGTCACAGTGGTTTCTATGCTTTATTTCTTGGTCTATCGTTTGGACCGAATCAATACTATCTCCTTTGCATCGTGAGTCACTCTTTGAACAGTGCAATTGTTAGAGCCTTCTTCAAGTAGATCATTTATTATAATTAAAATGCAGAGAGAGACCCGGCACCTTCATTGAGATTCGCGTGAGTTATCTTCAGTGATCACACAGGCAGGGATTCTATTTTCTCTCCTTTTAGTCTCCTTGGTGTCATTTCTTCCTCCTTTTATTTTTCAGACTCACCCAAAAAAATATTAAAATTCCAACCAATCACCTTTATCTAAATGTAGCTTAGACAGATGTGGCCGTGGGGAAAATTATGAATTTAAAATGTTATGCATTTACTACTATAACATGGGAGAGGTTTTTATAATTAGTCAATTGAGAACATCACTAAACTGATTGAATATTTTTAAATGTTATTTACTCTATTTATTAATTTACTTACATTAACATTTAAAACAATATATCACATTTACTTGATGGCAGTGAAGGAAGAGTTCACCCCAAATTAAACAAATATTTTGATGCTCAAAAATTGTATGACTTACTTTCTTCTGTGGAGCGTAAAAGAAGATATTTTGAAATATGTCACTTTGAGTTGTTATTATTATTATTATTATTATTATTATTATTATTATTATTATTTCCACCAGACAATGAAGTCCAATGTTGTTTTGGACCCCAATGACTCTTTTATTGTGTGGACAAAAACTCTTCATACAGGTTTTGAACAATGAGGGTGAGTAAACCAAAGGAACCTTTCTTTTTGGTTGAACTATCCCTTACATTCTTTGTACTTGGTTGTTGCAATAGGGTATTTTGGCAGAAAGTGCCTCCAAACTGAGCCTCTTGAATTTAAGCATTGCTTGAGGATGTAGCAATATTGGCGTAAAGTTATTGAATAAATCCCTCTTGGCTGATCTGGACACCAGACGAAGAGCGCATACAAACTGGTGGATGTTACATGGCTTTTTGTCTGCGTTGGAAATTAAATTGCCGGCCAGACATTCAGACCCATCTGCTTCGGAGGACAAATATGTACGTGAAAGGTTTTCTGAAATGCCCAACTCAATGTCAGGATATTTGATGATCACAGGCAAAGAAAACAAGGGCTTATAAATTAGTAGGACTATAGATCTACAAAGGCCTCTTGATGGAAAACGCTATCTTAATTCTTAATTGTTTACCAGTCTATTAATATATGTATATATATATATATTTAGAAAACTTTCTTTTTTTTTGTATCTCTTCATAATGAAGCCACTGCAGCATGTACAACACAAGCCTTGATGTCTGGGCTAAATGATGGTTTTAATAATGTGTACAGGGACTCAATCCTTATGAAATTCTCACTCCTTCATTAGATTCTGCCTTAGATGAATATCACCTTTCAAATGCTCTTAAATCCCTGTAATTGTTAAGTAGAATAATATTTTACAGTCATTTACCATATCAGGGGATGTTTTCTGCATTGTATAAAGGAGATAATGCTTCTTTGTTGTTTGTTTTATTGTGCTTTCATGTTTTCTCTTGTGACCGTCAGTGCTTTAAAACATCCTGCTGTTGTAAAGCGTTCTGTTATGAAGTGGAGAAGTAGAGATAACCCTAATCCTTTTGTAATTTAGCATTGCTCAACACCAATTTAAGTTAATGTGACTGTCTCAATGAGTCTATTATATCATCACTGCTTTGTTCGCACAATTAACTTTCCATGGGTTATACTATCTACTATCTGATCTCTGTTGAAATTGCATTTTGATATGAGGAAATGAAAAAAGTTATATCAATCAATCTTAGATTCTTGAAGAATTATTTAGAAAGGCTTTGAAAATTACAATGTAGATAAAGCTGGGTTACATCTGTTGAACACACCATATTTTGAAGCTGTTGGCAAAATTATGCCTTTTTATATGTTGAGGATTTCAATTTAAATAAGAGGTACTGATCCAAGAACAATCTCATATGAAGCTTCCCTACTCTGGTTTCACTGACAGAGCTATTAATGGAGGGATCAGAGCGAACGAAAGAGTTCATCACTTGTAGTTTTACTCAGGACTTAAGTCATTAAAGTTTCCCTCCAGAGGCTCCAAGGAGTCCAGCTCAGTAATTTGAGGCAAATGTGCATGAACAATCCATAAGATGATCTTGAACCTTATATAAAGCTAAACAAATCAGAACTGTAGTGTGTGTTGTACAACTGTGTTGAAGTTCAAGAGTATCAAAAGCACCAACTGATGAGGATCTTCTCAATTCTTTTCACACCCACTCTCTTCCTCTTTCTTGAATGTGGATGAAATGCATAGAGCATTCATTATTCAAATTCTTTCGCACGGTAGCATTTATTGTGCATAATCTGCTCTCAGCTTTGTGTGATTCTTCTGTTTGTTCATTCAGGTGGAAAGATTATCGTTTTTTCAGCCAATAAATGTGATGCAGACATACCGTTTTACTATTCGCATATTTAAATCAAGGCAAATTTGTATTCACATCTACTCCAATATATATATGTCTCTAAGGAAATTTCTTTTAAATGCTTTTTGATTTATTCCAGAGGACCTTCCTGGAAAGATTCGTGAAAACACTGTGACCTTTAGTGTTTCCACAGCAAGAGGCGTCTCAAACCAATATCTTTCGTGTCATTTATTCTTCTGTAATCCTGTACGAATGGTTTTCTATTGCTAAATTCCCAAATTTGTACTTGAACAACATATCAGAGTCAACGGATAATGGATAAATCTGTTTAGATTTGTAGATGACTCAGCCAGAGACATGATGAATTCTACTCTCTGAGCATGCTCATTGCCTTTATATATCAGGCTATTATTGATGGTGATTCTGAAGAGTATTCTGTAGCTCAAACAGAAGAGCATGGTGGTAGTGCAATGAAAATGTCATGGGTTCAAATCCCAGGAAATGCCTGGACTGATAACATGTTTGCTTTGAATGCAAATGTTTCTTTCAAATAAATACATGTAAACATGACAAAAAAACAACACACATCCATATTTCAGGATTTGGAATATCAGAATGAAAACTAATAGCATTCATTACTAGATCAAGCGATCAAAATACTTCAAAGTCTTAGATTGGTCTTTCCTACATTAAATGGATAGTTCACCCCAAAATTAATAATTGATTCACCCTCAAGTTGTTCCAAACCTGTATGAATTTCCTTTTTTTTTCTGTTGAACACAAAAGAAGATATTTTGAAAATGGTTACCAAACAATTGATGGGCCCCATTGACTTGCATAGTATGGGAAATAAATGTTATGGAAGTTATGGCCCATCAACTGTTTGGTTACCTACATTCTTCGAAATATCTTATTTTGTGTTCAGCAGAAGAAAGAAATTCACACAGGTTTGGAACAACTTTTTTGGGTGAACTATCCATTTAAGTAATGAGAAGGAGAATAATGTATAGATTGGACAGAATTGCTCAATCATACAGCATGTTTCAGTCACAGATAGACAGTTTCTAGGCAAATAGATCAATACTGTATATTCCAAGCATACGTTTTCAGTACAACTAACCTCATACATGAATTGATATAATATATTTTGTGTTTACGCAACAATGCAATACTAACAGTTATTTGAGCCTATCAATTTACCAGACCACTTACTTTATAAATCGTGGCCCAGTCAATGGAAACGTAGAGTCATATTTCATTGTTTGAATCTAGAGTATAATGATGTCTAAGTGTTAGCATTTATTTGTTATTTGAGTCTATTCATGTATTTTTTTCCTCTTTCAGTGCAAGGTTACCTTGGCATCTCCGATGCTTAATGCAAAGCATACACATTAATAAAGGAAATGGAATTCCTTTGTTTTTGTTTATGACAATGAATGAAAATTTACGGGCTGTTCTTTCTTTCCCACAGGCAAACCAATAAAGGAGGAATTGAAAGGAGGGAGTAATTACACCAGAGGACAGCTCAGGGAAAAAAGCCACATTTTGTTTCTCGTCAAAAGGATAGCAGTTAAAGAACGACAGAAATACAACTGAGATCCAGAATCGCCCTCATGGCTACGGGGAATGCCGTGATTGTTGATTTGATTGGTGGGAGTGCTGTCAATCATCTGTCCGTTGCAGCCTGAAGGCAGGTTTCACCTTGGCTGTGGGAGAAGGGAGGAGTGTAGGACTGTGAATTCAAATAACTCTGCCAACCGCAGCTGGACCATGTCACGGCTCAGAGGAACTCCATGGATAACACTCACCATGGTTCGTCCGCTGGCTACTCTCCGCCTTTTTTCCTGGATTGTGCTTGCGGCTGCTTGGCTAGCCATTACACAGGGCCAGCAGCAACCTATTGTCACGACAAACTACGGCAAGCTAAGAGGCTTGAAAACATCTCTGCCCAATGAGATTTTAGGGCCTGTGGAACAGTATCTGGGGATTCCCTATGCCCTCCCGCCCACGGGGGAGAGAAGGTTTCAACCCCCTGAGCCCCCCATGTCCTGGCCTGGGATTCGAAATGCCACACAGTTTGCTCCCGTTTGTCCTCAGTTTCTGGAAGATCGGTTTTTACTTAATGATATGTTACCTGTATGGTTCACCGCCAACTTGGATACCGTTGTAACCTACGTACAAGATCAAAGCGAAGACTGCCTATACTTAAACATTTATGTTCCCACCGAGGATGGTATGTAATTTCATTACCATAACATAATGTGATGTATGTCTTTAATTTTTTCTTCTCGACAAGTTTCATCAATGTTTGTTTGCTAATTAGGTTGTAGATATTACATCTTTTTAGTTGTGATAGATCATCTCGGTTGTTTTACAGCACCGTCTGTTTAGTTAGCATCATCACAATGCGACCTTTGAAGATTTTCCAAACTCAGCAAGTTGAGAATTCCCAAATGGCTTTTTGCGTGTTTGTTGCTGAAACTCTGAAATTAGATTTGACCATTTTTTTTTTCAGGCTTCAGCTGCATGATGGTGAGTTGAATTTAGCTTGAATACTAGATTGACAGATTAAAAATGTAAGAAACGGGATTAACTTGCAATTGAACATCAGGTTGCATAACAACAAATTTACATCTGGGAGAAGTCTCTCATGGAGGTTAATTTGCCACGTTTGTATCTTCAAGTTATATTATATAGACTTAATTGCCCTATAATTTGAAGATGTCACAATTTACTGTCTGTTGAAGATACAAAACCACGTTTGTATCTTCAAATTATATATATATATATATATATATATATATATATATATATATATATATATATATATATATATAATTTGAAGATACAAACGCGGCTAATTAACCTCTGTTAGAGACTTCTTCCAGATGTAAATTTGTTGTTATGCAACCTGAAGTTCAGTTGCAAGTTAACTGCAGTTCTAATTAACCTCCGTGAGAGATAGAGATATGTATGTATGTGTGTGTGTGTGTGTGTGTCTGTGTGTGTGTGTGTGTGTGTGTGTGTGTGTGTGTGTGTGTGTTTCATTACTATAACATCATCATGATATTTAGCCATGGATGTGATTAGTCAGTCATTTGGGGAGAGGAAAGGGAAGCTATGAATCTTTATTACATAATGCTTTTTTAACTTTATTTATAAATATAACAGAAGTATGTATTGGAACCTGAATTCTGGAATCCATATTGAAATTTGGAATAACTGGAATAATTAGGAATATTATCAATGATTATGACCTGAAATCAAAGTTACTATATTCCTATGTATTCATGACTGTTGCAATGCAGTAAATTTCCAACAGAATGTGTCAGAAAATTGTGACATCTCACAGTTGTGCTTTAAAAAAGTCCCTACTGTGATGTTGAAATTCAATCCTCTTTTGTGTCATACTGAAGAAGATGGTCATCCCCTGTTAGCTTTCAAACACTTACCGCCCATTATGCCTTGGCTCTCCAAATTGCCCTTTTCAAAATCCTGTGTGATATGGGAACATCCTGGTATTTTGACTCAAAGAGGGACTTGCTCTGAAGTTGTGCCACTGTTGAAAGAGGATGACAGATATATATATATATATATATAAAGCCCTTTTGTGCCATATCAAAAGAAAAAAGCATGATGTTCAGGGCTAGAATGGGAAAACCTGAATCACCTCTTCCTGATCTGTAGAAAACAGGTTAGAGATATAAATTCTCTGTTTTAGTTTCCTGCGTCTTTTGTTAGCTAGACGCACAAAAGAGACTGCAGTCTGTTAGTGACGGAGTCAGCTTTATCTCTCAGTGTTACGAGTGAAGGCTGTGGAGGTGGCATCCTGTTTTGTTGTGAATTAATCACAATGAATGCCTCAGCCTGAAGGGACGGTCTTGGTGAAGAGACAATGCAGGCTCCCTTCCACTCTTTAATTGGGAAAGCTAACCAATTTAATTTCTGTTGGACTATTCAAAAAAACCATTCAGAGAAAAAGAAAGACGTTGAAAAGAGGCAGTCATGACAAATCAGTGCTTGTTACCCTCATTGTTTATCTCAATGGGTGGACTTCTTTAACCTAACATCTGAAATCCAGTCTTGTTTAAAAGGTAATGGAGATCTACATGTAGATTGCAAATGGGTAACTGACAACTGTGATCATGTATTGTAATTAATCCCACTCCCTGCTGTTCCACTGCCTATCAGCCTATCAGCCTATATATAAATTATATGACCAGACAATAATTTACACACTTTTTATTCTTGCAGATACTTGTAAATTATTTATTAATTGTAATTAATTTATTTAGAGATTTATTTCTGGATAAAAAAAAAAAAAAAAAAAAAAAAAAAAAAAACAACAACAAAAACAAACAATTATATAGTAAAACATTTATAATAGCAATATATAGCCACAGTGATATGGTAAAATCTTAGTATGTTACTAGAAATACTAGTCATAGTAATTATTAGTCTTAGTCTTATGTCCTAATTTACATGTATGTGCTGATTCCATCATTTGAGAATGTCCCAAATAACTTCAAAGCAACAAAATCTGACCTTTTTTTTTTACCAAAGAGTTGAAATTTTGTCAAATGTGCTTATTTGATAAGTAAAAAGTGAAGTATCATAAGTATTTCTTATTTATATAAAGCCGTAACACACACACACACACACACACACACACACACACACACACACACACATATATATATATATATATTTTTTTTTCATTTTTTTTTCGCTAAACTTTATTTTCACCTTGAAGTTGTTTTTTGAATCCTAGACTTTCAATCTTATCTCATTCTCTTTCACGCCACTAAATATATCTCAGAATACATCTCAGAAACTGCTGATCTCCTGGGATTGTCACACACAACAGTCTCTAGAGTACAAAAAAGAAAGGAAGAAAGAAAACAGCAGTTGATGGTGATGCTGGTGAAATTGCTTCGTTAATGAGAGGGTTTGGAGGAGAATGGTTTGAACGGTTCAAGCTGTCAGGAAGGTGGCAATAACTAAAATAACAAGGTATTACAACGAAAAACATCTCTGAATGAACACTTTGAACCTTTAACTGGTTGGCGGCAACAGCAGGCAAACACAATATTTTCCTCTGTCAGCCAAGAACAGGAGGCTGAAGCTACAGTGGGCATATGCTTGCCAAACTGGACATTATATGATTGAAAAAAAAAGCCAATCCCTTTGTCTGATGAATCATGATTTCTGATGCGATGCAGATGGTAGAGTCAGAATTTGGTTAACCACGTTAATCCATTGATCCATCCCTTAATGTTATTTGAGCATCATTTATTTCACATTCAACCTGCTATGATCTGCAACCTTGTTGACTGTGTGCATCTCTTTATGGCAAGAGTCTACCCATTTTCTGAGTCCCCAGCAGGATAACATGCCATGTCACAAAGACTGGTGATGTCATTGAGTTTTGGGTACAATGGTCTCCTGGAAACGGCATGAATGTGAAGCTGACAAATTTGGAGCGAATGTGTGATGCTCTCATGTCAGTTTGGACCATAATCTCAGATTGTTTTTACAACCTTGTTGAATCCATTCCATTAAAGGTTCACCTAATAATGTGGCCAATGTGAATAATATAATTTATATGCATGTGATAAAAAAAAAAAAAAAAAAAATATATATATATATATATATATATATATATATATATATATATATATATATATATATATATATATATATATATATTTCAAAATGGGGGGGAGGTTTCAAGGTGAAAATCGTTTAGGTACCTGTAATACAATCACACATGATCATCTCTCATTTTGTGCCCCCACTGTGGCTATTCATTTGTTGCTGTCAATCACCTCTGAATAATTGGCCATTTCTTTTGGTTAATGTGTTTTGTGTGAAACCTTTATTTGAGCTGTGGGGATAGTATCGGCCGCTGGGTAATGATGAGATGTCCTTTAATGTTCAGCCAAAAAAAGTGTTCAAAGCTAGTTTAACTTAGTTCTTCATATTCTTCAGGTTGAATTATTAATGAATAAAATGTAATGAGCTTCTGAACTAAGGATTAATAAATGTGCTTCGTACATGCTAAAAATACAGATTCAACCTGTGCTCAGGAGAAGAAGAAAAAGTAGATTAATACACTATGATTTGGAAGTGTCAAACCTGGGCATACAGGGGTGGAGGGTATCCCTGTGATTTTTTTTTTGTGGTATGCATATAATTAGTGTCAATGTTCAACACTCTTCCTGAACACATTCCTGTTTTATTAATTATTAATTCGTTATTTTTTAAATAAAGTTAGTTTTTTTTGTACAAAAAAAGGTTACTGCATTGATTATTTTAAATATATAGTTACATAGAAATAGAAGTATACAAAACGATATAAACAATACACACACACACACACACACACACACACATATATATATATATGTGTGTATATATATATATATATATATATATATATACACTGTATATATATATATACACTGTATATATATATATATATACACTGTATATATATATATATATAACACCAAATTATGTAAATTATTTTTTTATTAATTCTGAACAATCAAATGTAAATAGCATAAAATTAATATCAAATGTATTAATCTAGAACAATGACATTTACATGTGAAATACATTTAAATCATTTTAATATTGTAATATCAAACAAAAATTTCATAAAATTGGAATTTAAAACCATAAAATAGAATTCCAAAAATAACATTCCATTACTTGTACTATATAAAAATTGCATCATGCAGAATCCATTGTGCCATGTTTCCAAATGTAATTTCATTCATGTTTTAAATCCTCAACAAATTTCAATTAAACAGCATGGTGCTAGAAACTTTCCTTGGAGATTAAGGTCTAAACAGACACATTCGCTCCAAATTTGTCAGCTGCACATTCATGCTGTTTCCTGGAGACCATTTTAAACTAAACTCAATGACATCATTCTCTGTGACATGGCATGTTTTCCCGTTGGTGTGAACAATCCAATAGACAATGGCCATAAAGAGATGCACACGGTCAGCAAGGTTGCAGATCACAGCAGGTTGAATGTGAAATTTAAAAAATGTTCAAATGGCATTAACACTAAAAAATTGAGAGAAAACAGCAGTAAGTATGTTATGTTATTATCATGGCAACCAAATACATTGCAAGCTGATTTGAAAAGAAATTCTATGAATGAAAGAATGTGCAAATCAGCTTGCAACGACAAATATTAATTTCCTTCTGTTATTTCATCCTACCGAGAATGAAAAATGATACCAGAAACAGCAGGTATAGGGGTTTCGACATTTCAGATCGGAAGAATGGACTATTTAAAACATTCTGTTGGCTTTGGTAGACCTATTCAGGAAAAATCTTGAATAGCACTGAAAATCATTCTGTGACACAAAAGTAGGATTTCCAATTATGAAATGGGACATGTCTTATTTTGTGTGGTATCTTTCATTTAGTTGACAGCATTTCAAAATCATAGATATGAATATTTAGCTGTTAGAAATGCTTTTGCGACCTCTGAATGAAATTCTCCTCAGTCTTGACATTAATTAAATAATTTTATGTAAGCACATCAAGCTAATCTGTAGCCAATGTAACCATAACATCACTTATACAGTCATTTATGTAAGGCTAATGCTGAAACACTCTAGCATAGTGAATACGCATTTCTATAATATTTTGTGTACTTTAAGCACTTAGTTAGAGTCGCCTTCGGGTAATTTTTAAAGGTATTATTAAGGAAGATATGTCAGGGTATTATGTATTTGACCCAACTCATATTTTAATGTTCTTTCATATTTTTTGTTGGTATATTGTGTTTTAGAAGTATTAGAATTAGAATAGTATGTTGACATGTGATACAGTGTAAAAACTAACTATATATACATAAGAATGGAAACCTCTAACTATTTTGCTGGCCATAGGTTTGTTGTAGTTGTAGTTCACCACATTCTGTTGGCATTGGTAGACCTATTCAGGAAAAATCTTGAATAGCACTGAAAATCCTTTTGTGACACAAAAGTAGGATTTCCAGTTATGAAACGGGACATGTCTTGTTTTGTGTGGAATCTTTTATTTGGTTGACAGCATTTCAAAATTATAGATATGAACATTTAGCTGTTAAAATTGCTTTTGCGACCTCTGAATGAAATTCTCAGTCTTGACATTAATTATGTCTGTCTGGCATCAGGTTAAGCCTGGCACTGGTGGCTATTATTTAGGACTGGGGTGGTCTAAACTGAGGTTGGACCCACTCCTGAAAAGCAAGGTGAGCTTGCTTTACTACTCAACCCCAAGGCGTTCCATTTAGCGTCAATGTGACAATCTAGTTTATTCATCAAACTCTAGAGGGTCAGGCACATCATTACCAGATGGCACAAGCTGACTGTTGATCCTGCTGCCAATGTGATTTAAATAGTCTGGTTCATTGTTTTCTGTAAACTAACCCTGCAGCGCATCATCAGAGTTCCTCTGAAACCTTCCACCTCCCTCAGCTCCACCTGCCTAGATCTGCCATTGTTATGTCTATTTATGGAGCAGCAGCATATCTTATATGCTCACAGCAGTATGTATGTGTATCTGTTAGAATCAACAGCAGCAACAACAGCGTATATCAGATCTAGTCCGCCAAGAGCAAATACATCAATGTTGCCATATTCAGTAACATGCTAAACTATTCAGAGTTTTCATGATTTAATTTTTAAGCGTATAACTATTCAGTCTGGCTGTGGAATTCAGGTTAATGTGTAAAATATCTGTGAAAGGAACGTTGGTGCTCCAGTTTTAGCTAAGAGCACAAAACTTCAGTTAGTGGAATGTGTCCGAGCAATTACACAGCAGTGTGTAGGGCAGTGGATCTCCCTCCTCTGGTAGGAAGTCAGATGGAAAGGCCGGGTTAAGTGTATGTGGAGCCATTGAACCATAGAACTTCACCACTGGGCGACACAACATGTGGGGTCATGTGTTCATAGACACATTCATACACACTCACATGCCAATATATATTAATATCTTTACCCCATTCCACATACATATATGCACATGTGCATGTGACCTCTTTTGTATATTTTTATCTGCATTACCTATTTACATGGCTCTGATGTAGTAAGATCAAGTGTGCTAAATCACTTGTACAGTCAAACAGATTGTGTGTAAGCTTTATGGGCATATTGTTGGTGATGTACTAATAACAATTGCACACAAAGCCAAATGTGGAAATAAATTGGACTCATAATTATGGAAGTAAAATAATGTCAAATGTTTTTGAAACAAAAAGCCTGTTGAATTGCACTACTTGAAAAAAAATAGGCATTGCATTAACCATGCTTGCATTTTAATGCATTGTATTTTTAGGGATTGCAGTTTTATGGGCTGAAATTCAACATGGTTGAATATTTAAGCTGTGAATATTTCAATTAAAAACATTTCAAACACATTTTCATTATTAAAAATTCAATAATCCATATTCACCTTTCATATTTCACTTCCAAAATATTCAAACTGTTTAAAAATACCTATAACCTATAATATTCAACAGGCAATTTTCGGTCCATTTTATTTCGCTTTGCAAATTCGCTTCCACAAATTCAGTGGTTCAAATTCAACAGTAAATTCAACCGAACTGCAGGAAAAGCAGTAGATTACCGAGATACTCTCCATCTGCTGTTAGTCAACCTCACCAGCAGGTGGTGCAAAAGCGTTTGTTGTTGACGAAGACTAGCAACAGTTAGAGCAAGCCATTCATTCATAAAACTCATTTAACAGCAATGCAAGTGTATTTGTGATTATTATGACGGCGGTTTTATGTTAAATTCATTGTCTTCACGGTTACTTTCCCTGTGTAGCCTACAAGCATCTTTCTCTACCGTGAACAAGATTATAATGTTATTCCCCGATGCGGATATACAGATCCAACATTACATTTTTGAGGTTGACATATATTTCCCTTGGTTGTTTAGTTGCCTTAACTTTATATTGTGGCGATGTGCTGCATGCAAGCTATTAGGGTTTCCCTCAATACTTAAGGATTCCCCAGCTGGACATATAAAACGCTTAACGTAGCTTAATGGACTAATTACAGTGATATAAAAGACCAAACTCGCAGGCAAGCAGATTGACTCAGAATAACGCGCAAAGTTTAATGCTGAGCGTTTCCCAGTGATAGACTGGCATAAAGTTGGCTTGACGTTGGACATTCGCACATTTAGGGACCGTCTCTAAAGTGTATACGACTTTGTTATACACGTTTCTAACTTCAATAGCATTTGAATAGAACGACTTACAGTCATAAAACCAACTGTAAAGTGTTCATGTAGTGTCAGGCATAATGCGCACCCTTTGGATTTTTGATATTTATTCAAATAAATTAAAGTTTGCTATTGAAGTTAGAAACGTGTATGCCAATGTTTTATGCAACTTTTGAGACGGTCCCTAAATGTGCGAATGTCCAATGTCAAGCCAATTTTACATTTATTAGGCTACATTTAGTCATTTATTTAGCAGACGCTTTTATCCAAAGCGATTTACAGTTAAGCTACCAATAGGAGGACAACAATATGCAAGTGCTATGACTCTTCCCAGTTTAAGCTAATGTAATACACGTAGGCATAGCCTACTATACTATACTATATATATATATATATATATATATATATATATATATATATATATATATATATATATACTGTAGATAGAGAGAGAGAGAGAGAGAGAGAGAGAGAGAGAGAGAGAGAGAGAGAGAGAGAGAGAGAGAGAGAGAGAGAGAGAGAGAGAGAGGAGAAGAGAAAGTGTTAGTATTGATCAAGTGTTGATTTTATGCCAGTATATCACGAAACGCTCTGCATGAAACTTGCGCGTTACGTTCATATTCTTAGTCCATCGAGCCTATATAGTAGCCTACAGCCTACATCCCCAATAAGGTGCGAGTTTGGTCTTTTATATCACTGTATTGGTCCATAAACTACATTAAGCCTTTTGTCCCGACAGAAGGGGAATCCTCGAGTGTGAGGTATTGAGGGAAACCGATTGTAATCCTGTTCATGTAGAGAAAGCTGATGACATGTAGGCTACTCAGGGAAAGTAACAATGAAGTTATTGAATGAAACATAAACACAGCTTTTGTGTCTTTATCATCTTTTCCGCATATATACTGACACAGCTCATTTTCATTTTATGAATGAATGGCTTGCTCTAACTGTTGCTGGTCTTCGTCAACAACAAACGCTTTTGCACCACCTGCTGGTGAGGTTGACTAACAGCAGATGGAGAGTATCTCGGTAATCTACTGCTTTTCCTGCAGTTCCGTTGAATTTACTGTCGAATTTGAACCACTGAATTTGTGGAAGCGAATTTGCAAAGCGAAATAAAATGGACCGAAAATTGCCTGTTGAATATTATAGGTTGTATTTTTAAACAGTTTGAATATTTTGGAAGTGAAATATGAAAGGTGAATATGGATTATTGAATTTTTAATAATGAAAATGTGTTTGAAATGTTTTTAATTGAAATATTCACAGCTTAAATATTCAACCATGTTGAATTTCAGCCCATAAAAATGCAAGCCCTAAAAATACAATGCATTAAAATGCAAGCATGGTTAATGCAATGCCTATTTTTTTTCAAGTAGTGCAATTCGACAGGCTTTTTGTTTCAAAAACATTTGACATTATTTTACTTCCATACGTAATTAAATAATGTTGCATGCAATAATGACAAATGTTATCCATGCATGCAATTTTTGAGTATGACACTTTTTATGATTGTCACATACATGCCAAATAATTGAATGTGATACAGTACTTGTGTATGACAATCTTGAATCAGTTTTAGAAAGGTTGTGGAGCTTAATACAATATACAGTAGCCTGAATTCACAAATAACAAACTGGAATGACTTGCAGTCTTCCAGATGGGTGCAATTTAATCTATTTGCATGGTTCTGTGTTTTGGCCTTTTTATGGAGACTATATCGATTACATATTTAGTGTGCATCAAAACGTTTTATTACTGATGTACAACAGTTCTGGGTAAACTATATTATTAGATAAGCTTTGGGATATTTTTCATGCAATCAAGGTTTGACATGTTTTAACACAGAAAAATTTGAATAATGCAGGGCTTATATTGGGTGCAAAGGCATTTCTGTGGACCTTTAATAATGCATTATTACTTAATCAGTTTAATTATTAGAAAATCTTTAATTATTTATCCTTTGATTCACATCATTAATAACCATGGCCCATCATCAATTTCTTTTCCACCAGGTACATATTGACATAGACAGTTAGCCTTCAACTTAATTACTGAGCCACCAGGGCACTACAGGTGCAAAACCCTTGGGCTTGCTTTATTAAAAATCTGCTTTTTCTCTTCCTTTAATGAGGAGGTTATAAACAAAAAAATGAGAGAGACTTGTCTTATTCAAGGCACAGTCCTGCGCTGTAACTATGAGCTGACAAATCTATCCCAGTATTTAGCTTTAATGAAGAATATGGGTTTTATGACTGATTATTCTTCTTTAACATTACATCTCCTGGAATCTTGTATGTTTAGTTATGTCCTTGACACAGTCTCTTGTCACTAGAAATGGCACGTCATTTTAAATTGTGCAGCACAAACAAACTGCCTCCTTTACATGCCAATTAATTTCCCTGAGGACCTGAAGTTGACGAAAATATCATAGTTAGCAATGGCATGCTTGGTTTAATATTTCAGTGTCAAAATAAGAAGTATTATTACTATTAATTTCAATCAGTAATATTTCAGCCCATGATACCTAGCCAGAAGTCACAACAAGATTATACCACTTCATAATATTTATGTTTAGTTGGTCATTAACAAACTTTTGATGCTGACAGATCAGTTAATGTATGTCACAATATGATCTGAAAATGTATAAATCAAAACATGAATGTAGACTAAATTAAGTAATGAAATTAAGTATTGCAATTTTTTATATCAGTTCTGAAGTGTTGCCAGATTACATTTGACAATTATCTAATATAATTAATGCCATGTAGAGACTTGTTATGATTGAACTCTCTGTGTGATTCAAATGAAAAATTTATTTGACAGCATTCAATCTTTTATGCTGAAGATTTTACGTTTGCATTGTGGATCTACTTTACAATTTACAGATTATTTATATTTAACAGATTATTTTGAACTTCTTAAATTAAATCAATATTTGGCAGAATTTAGGCAGCACTGCAGTACATTTATTCTCTCATTTTACTTAATAAAAATAACTGAAAACTGGATATTTCTGATCATTAATCTCAAAATGATTTATGTCAGTCTGGCATTTTTTGTTTCTTAAAAACTATTCTTAAAAATTACAGTAACCTCACATTTAAAGGTTTAGCATTAAACATGGGAATGAATATAAATTAATTTATGTACAGTTTTGGAATTATGCATTTGGTTATTTTTGTTCAGTGTCAGTTAAATGTTAAGGTTGCACCATAACCACCCCCCCTGAACAAATACAAAGAAAAGGTGAAAATAAGAGGCCAAATTCAACTCATAGCAGATGTGTTTACTCCTGTGGTTTGCTCACATAAAGGCAATATTAAGCAGCGCTTTGAGATTCAGTGAGAATCGATTTGGTGCAGAATTATATGTTATGAACCCCAAATGTCTCTGTGATTTAAACTAGTTTAAAGCCAGATGAAACAAAGCACTGGCCTGGCAAACTGAAGAAGAGTTAGAAGAACACTTTTCAATCCACAAAAATCACCAACATTTACTGTAATAACAATAACTGTAACCATTGAGTTTGACAAAGATTATGTGTATATTGAATAATGTAATATTAGAACAGTCCTGTCGATTGTATTAAATGTATAGCATAAGTAAGGGAATATAATACATTTTTTATATGTTTCATTTTCTGATAATATACATTTGCACATCACCAAATTTTTCAATGATTCTCAAACGACTCATCAGAATAATCAGTCTCTCTAAATTCCTCCTTTCCGCGAGCTACTCTGCTCTGATTGGCCAGACAGCTCAGTCGGTTGTGATTGGTCTACCGCGTACAGCGCGCGTGTCGAAAACAAAAACGCCCATTGCCATAACAACGTCAGCTCTGTCCTGACTCCTGATGGTTCCTACAGCTCAGTGATTGTACACCGTAAACTAAACACTAAATGGCATAAATTTAACCATATCAATCCGAGGCGAGCGTGAGTCTGAACCTGAACCTCCATCGCAAGGACGACTCTAGCAGGACGTTCCCTTATCGGTCAGTCTCTTCTACGTACGTAGTGACCGACTGATAGGAATCTCGCTAGAGAGGCCAATCTACTTCGAGTGAAACTAAAACGAGCCAATACACATTGGCATGCAATCATTTGCATCAGCTGTTCAGCCTCGCAGCGTGGGTATATATTGAGCAGAAGGTGCGATTGCATTTCAGCTTTTTGCTTCGGAGCCAAGCACTTCGATGCTCTCTACAAACTCCTGAGAAACTGAGATTGTGAAACTTCGAGCAAGCTTTTTTCTCGGACCTCTCCACTTTGGTGCGGGTGTGACGGCACAGCAGCCGTCTTTTCTCTCTTCTCTCTCTTTCTCTCTCTTTTTTGTTTTGACTTGAGCAAACAAAAAGCTGTTGTCACAGCTGGTAAGGCGCGCAGTGAGAGCGCTCAACAGCCGTTTTCACGGCTGGCAAGACAGGTGCACATTCCTGTCTGTGTTCGCGGTGACCGTTCCCCTGCGTGCCTCAGCACCAGTGAGAGCAGTCCCTAAAAGAACTTACACAGATAGAGCGCGTCTTAAAAAAAAAAAACAATAAAAAAAAAGATGACGTTCTTTCTGTGTGTGTCTGGATGCGGTCGTTAGTCATCGTGGATGAGTCATGTACCCATTGTGGGAAGATCCTCAGAGGGTTGCTTCGTGCTCTGACACGGGAGACACGAGGATCACGGTGAGTGCGCTTCCTTCAGGGAACCAACCCCCTTATCCCTGTCATGCTCCGCAGCCAGCAGAACCACCATTGGAACGCGCTGAACCATTCTCGAGATGTGTACCAGACGTTTCCTTCGGTGCTCCCCGCGATGAACAGATGTCGATCGCTGCAGCGGAAGGAGGGTCAGACTTCTCCAAGGATGATGACTCGGCACCGTTACATCCGTCGAGTGTGTCAATGGTGCCCGAGACGGACCCTGAGATGATGGCCATGCTTTCCCGGGCCGCCAACAGGATCGGGCTTGTGTGGAACCCTCCACCGTGTCCTGAGCCCTCGAGGATGGATGATTGGAATCTCGGGGTGGCGCGGGCTGGTTCTCAGCAACCCACCCCAGTGCCTTTCTTCCCGGAGGTGCACGAGGAGCTCACGGAGACGTGGGCGGCACCTTTTACTGCGACTAAGGGATACACGCGTATCCCGCCAGTGGAGCGGGCCGTTGCTATGCAGCTGTGCCCTAACTCCACTTGGCGCAGAGAACCGTGTCTTCCTTCCTGAGCCTGTAAGTACTCATCAGACCTAACCAGCAAGGCTTACAAGGCCTGTGGGGAAGCCGTCTTTGCCGTGCATCGCCGGGGGCGACCTCCTGTGTCTGCCCTCGCTCCCGCGCCGCAGCAGCAGCCTCCACCTAAACGGCGCTGTGGAGCCAGTCGCAGGCAGGCCCCCCCAGGCGACCCAGAGATGGACGGGACTGCTCTTCGGGAGACGGTGATCGCACTGACAGAAAAGGGACATCTCATCCAGGACCTCATCTCCAACACTAAGCTGGACTTTCTTTGTTTAACGGAGACATGGCAACAGCCCAACAACTTTTCTCAGCTGAATGAATCCACTCCTACTGGGTTTGTTTACATTTGTCAACCCAGTGGCTCCGGCCGGGGAGGAGGTCTCGCGATAATTTATCGCGAGAAGTGGAAAGTCTCGCCGGTGTCAGTGCCTGTTTTTAGCTCGTTTGAATCTGCTGTCTGTCAGTTGTCTGGTCCCACTCCAACCAACATTGCTACTGTCTACCGCCCCCCCCAAACTGAATACTGAATTTTTAAATGATTTTGCTGCTTTTCTTACTCATTTATCCTCTCTCTCACCAAACATAATACTGCTGGGTGATTTTAATATCCACATGGACAATATCAATCTGCCTCTTATTAAAGACTTCTCCTCCTGCTTAGAGAGTTTTGGATGCCAGCAATATATTACTTTTCCCACACACTCAAAAGGACATACCCTGGACTTAATCTTCTGCTCTGGTGTCACTGATTTTACAGCTGTTGAACTTCCCATAACTGACCATTTTCTCATCTCATTTACTGTGAAACTCACTCTCTCTATCTCTAAAGTACCACGCCTTATTTCATTTTGGAATATAAAGAATATCAGTCCTGCCACTCTCACTTCAAGTATCCACTCCTTCTGCCCCCCCCCAACACTCACAATCTATCCACCCCTGATGATCTGGTTTCTCACTACAACACTGGACTCCATAATATTCTTAATTCTCTTGCTCCGTTAAAAAACAGATCTGTTTCATTTTCCATCTCCGCTCCTTGGTTCACCCCCGATCTTCGTCTCATGAAAGCCAAAGGTCGGCAACTTGAACGTCTCTATAGGAAAACTGGTCTCACTATTCACAAAGAAATGTACAATAATCACATCTTACATTATAATGACTCCATTGCTAGCACCAAAACCCACTATTACTCCAGTTTAATCATTGCTAATAAAGGAAAAGTCACTGTTTTCCCTACTTAACAATATCACTCAACCCCAGGACTTTCTCCCCCCTCACTTGTATACAACCAACTTTTGCAACTCCATTATGTCATTTTTCAATGAAAAAATCTAAAATATTCACCAGAACCTTGGATTTATCCCTCACCTCAGCAACTCAGATGATTTTCACCCATCCACACATTCATTCTCTTCCTTCCACCTCCCAACTATCTCTGAAATCACAGACCTCATAAGGAAATCCAAGGCTTCCACTTGTCAACTTGACCCCTTTCCCACACAACTTGTTAAAGCCTGTCTTCCCTTCCTGGTTCCCCACATTTCTGCTATGATCCACTCCTCTCTCACCACTGGAACTGTCCCTACAGTACATCATTTAAAACTGCTGCCATTACTCCAATTAACAAATAAATAAACTTGGTGCCAACCCATCCGACTTTAACAACTTCCGTCCTGTATCAAATTTACCATTCATTTCCAAAATCCTTGAAAAAACAGTTGCCTCTCAACTCCATTTCCATCTATCCCATAATAACCTGTATGAACAGTTCCAGTCCGGTTTCCACCCACTTCACAGCACCGAAACAGCACTAATTAAAATCACCAATGATCTCCTTATGGCAGCTGATTCTGGACTTCTTAGCATTCTCATCCTCCTCGACCTGAGTTCAGCTTTTGATACCATTTGTCACACCATCCTCCTCAACAGGTTACTTTCCATCGGCATCACCCACATTCCGTTAGACTGGTTCACATCCTATCTCTCTGGCCGCACTCAGTTCGTTCAGTTTAAGTCTTTTAAATCCAGTCCCTCCACCGTCACTTCAGGTGTTCCCCAGGGCTCTGTCCTGGGGCCCTTACTTTTCAGCATTTATCTCCTTCCCCTGGGCAATATTTTTTGCAAATTTAACATACAATTCCACTTTTATGCTGATGACACCCACCTCTACCTTTCGACCAAACCCTTATCCACTCTCCCACCATCCTCTATTACTGATTGCATCTCAGAAATAAAACCCCCCACACTGCAGTCCTTGTCCACAGTCTCGTCACTTCCCGTTTGGACTACTGCTATTCTCTCCTTTTCGGCCTCCCTCACAAATCCCTTCATAAACTTCAGCTGGTCCAGAATTCATCTGCCCGCATAATAACCCGAACCCCCTCCATTCACCACATCACTTCTGTTCTCCAACAGCTTCACTGGCTCCCGGTCCAATTCCGTATTCAATTCAAAATCCTTCTGTTAACATTCAAAGCCATCCACAACCTATCACCCCCATATTTGTCTGATCTCCTCCAGGTTCCAACCCCCACCCGCTCACTTAGATCCTCTTCCTCCATACACCTGCTCGTTCCCCCTGCCCGTCTCACCACTATGGGGAGCAGGGCTTTTAGCCGCTCTGCTCCCCGACTTTGGAACTCACTACCACTGCAAATCAGAAACATTGATTCATTCTCTCACTTCAAATTGCAACTCAAAACACATCTGTTTAAAACTGCCTATCATATTTAATGTCACATGCTCTGCCTTTTTCAGTTGTTCTTCTATTCTTTATTGATTTATACTTTGACTGTTTTTAAATGTATTATGTATCTTTGTACGGTGTCCTTGAGTGCCGAGAAAGGCGCCTTTTAATAAAATGTATTATTATTATTATTATTATTATTATTATTATTATTATTATTATTATTAAATGTTTTTAAATGTTTACCTGTTCAAAATTTTTTTTTTACACATTTTACAGACGTTCACGGTGGCCGAGAGAACTCAATGCACTGCAACTGAAGAAAAAACATACAAATAGAAAAAAACACCAGCAAATTCAGAAAACATCTTCATCAGTTTGACAACATATGTGCTGGCTTAATGGTTAGAGAGTTGGACTTGTTACCCGAAGGTCACATGTTCTAGTCTCAGTACTGGCAAAAAATGTAGGTGAGTGCCTCCTGAGATCAGGGGAGTGAGGTTTACACACATAGCTCTTACTGGCCTACGACAGTTATGCAAATAGAAAAAAAAAAAACATCAACAAATTAAGAAAACATCTTCATCAGTTAGACAGCACATGTCCTGCAAATGCTTAATGCAACCAAATTCATTAAAACGCACAGAAAATAGCACAGACCACAACTGAAATGTTTCAAGGAGACAAACTTTGATGTTTTATTTTTTTTTTATTTTACTGATCGTATTTGCATTTTTATTATTTGCAGCACGTTTCTGTATTTGGTTACATTGTGAGTATTTGCAGCACGTGTTGTCAGACTGATGAAGATGTTTTCTTAATTTGCTGGTGTTTTTTTCTATTTGCATGTTTTCTTCAGTTGCAGCGCGCTGAGCTCTCTCGGCATCCACAGATGTTACTGTTGTTAATATAAGTGAATGTACATCTACTCATATTAACCCATTCCCAACCCCTATCTGTGTAGAATTTGGCTCAGATGGCAAAGCTGTCATTTGTTATTCTGAAGCCATACAACGTTCACTTTTGTGGCTGTAGGGAACATATAAAGCTGCACCAGAGCAGAGCTTTGTATAATACAAGCCTCTTTAGGAGTGTGGTACAAAATAAGTCGTTACTCAGAAAGAACCATGTAAAGGGATCTCTGGAGTTTGCCAAAATTCATAACAGTGATGCAGTGGTGATGGGAAAGATTTAGAGTCCAGTACAGAGCTGTTTAGCTAGAAGTCAAATAGATCTGTGTGGTGCAAACCTAACAATACACACTACATCTACAATGAAATATGGTGGTGGAGGCATCATGCTATAGGGCTACTTTTCATCAGCAGGAACAAAACATCTTATTACAAGAAGGAAAAATGGAAGGCACAATGCAGAGAAATAATGCAAGAGAATATCATTCAATTTGATATAAAACTGAATTTTCTTAAAGCAAAACAATGATTCCAATACCATGTCACATAACCTAAATAAAATATCTAAATGTGGGGATTGACATGTGCAACACATTTTGAGTATATACCTAAATACATTTTTACTGTAGGATTTTTAATTTTGTAAAAGCACAAACTTTGTGAACTCACATTTCTGCAGGAAAGCAACTTTCTCTCTCTCTTTTAATACTTGCCATTTACTGTTAGGGTCATCATTCATAGAGGAAAGGAGACTGAAAATGCAGACTAGCAAAGTAGCTAATCATTGGGCATCCAACTGTATCATGCCAGGAAATCCTGTTCTTAAATTCAGCACTACTTTTCACAGGTTTTATTTATTCATAATTTTTTAGCTAAAAATATAAATAATAATAATAAAAAATCCAATCAGCTGAAAAAAGTACTGTGGTGCATTATTAAAAACATATTTTGTGCAAAACACAAACTAAGACAAAAAGAAAATAAAAAAATATGACAGAAGAAGTGTATAATTATTCAGTATCTGTACCGTAATCACCTCTTGGCAAAATTATTACATGTGATGTTCTACAGTCCAACCTCATAATCCCTGTGGTGTAATGCTTATGACCCAGCATGGTGGGTGTGTTGTTCACACTCTAGTGATTTACATGCTACTTGCTTTTGTTTATACAGCTTGACATCCCACAATCCTCTGTTAACAGAAGAAATATTGGAACCTGCATGATCTCTCAGTGTGAGCCAATGTTAACACACAGTGCTGTATATGTAATGAGCCAAGGTCATTTACAGAAACAACTGATGCTCATTTTGCATTTGATACAATTTTGAGAAAAGTTTTTTTTTGTATATTTTTGTGGCATAGACACTTTATTCTTCCCCCTCATTTGCACACCAAAATTCAATAAGTATTGTTTTTATGTTATAATAGGAAAATAATGTTTGTAATTATCTAAAAAAGTACATATTTATTCATTTAGAAACCCCCAATGATTAATATTCAATGTTTTAGAGCAGTTGTTCTACCAGATTTATATAATAATGATTTTCGTTTACTATTTAAGCTGTTGTTTTAAAATCTGTTCCCCCATTTATCCTCTTTACCTTTCCCCTGTTGTTGACAGTAGGAGCCAACACAGTCAAAGGCGATGATTTCACCAATAATGAGGGTGGCGAAAATAAAGGTATTTTCCCCCATCTTTTCCCCATTATTTTTAAGACAAACAATTGAGATTCCAGCCTGAAGCTTGCATGAAAGGATTTTTTTTCTTCTTTTTTTTTCTGTAATGAATTCTTTCATTTAAATTTGTTCTTAACTTTTTTGGCCATTGAAGCACACCATCATAAAGCACACCTTGGACCCCTTTTGACACCTCTTTCCTCTTTGGAGATTCCTAGCACAGAGCTGAAGGGCTGTGTGAAAAGGCTAACATTTGCCTGTGCAGAAAATTCAATAACATCCATAAAATAACACTTGTTCTCACATAAACATTACCTTTTCCCAGTGCTGCAAAGTGAAAGACGGTTGACGAAAGCCTGCATGCTTTTTTTCCTCTTCTCCGCAAAGAAATTATTAAACAGTCATGTTTTTTCTCAGTTTTGCTATTGTTTTTCCTTCATTGCCCGGTGAAGCATGAACACTAACCTGTGTTGTTTTGACAGTGGAAATCTGTTCATTTGTAACTCCTGTTAGATGCTGGGTTGAAGAAACTCTTCCTACTGTAATATTAATAGCTTGCTCTTTTGCATCCCATTAGACTTGGACAAATACAGTAGCACTTTAAGACATGATGCATTATAATGCTGAGAAAGGGTAGAGCCGTGTGAATGAAAGCAGTGAAGTATGTTATATACGTCATATAATCAACACAGAGCATATGGTAATTTAATTGATATATATTGGGCACAGGATGTGTTGTTCTCTTCAGGTTGCTCTTGACACGACTGATAAATTGCTGCAGTGGATCTCACTGTGGTTTGTGGCTGGCGAGGAATCAGCTGTCATGATCTTTGAGTGATGTGTACGATCATTGATTGCTGCTGTCCAGACATGTTGTACTTTTTGATTGCCCTCTGATACCTGTATTAGTATGGAAGAAAGCTAACACGTGTCTGTAGATAGCTGGGGAAATACTACAAGAAACATTTTCGAAGATCTTATTTTTGCTCTTTTTCCAGGTTAAGTTATCTGAATACTATTGCTCACAAATTTTGTTGAAATATATAGCTGTTACTCCTTCTCTGACCTGTGTAATCACATAATGTAAAATCTGTGGACAGTGTGACATCAGTCCGCCAAATGGGAGGATAGGGTTCCAAAGCAAATTTTAGTAAAAAAAAAAAAAAAACTTTTTGGGCTGTCTAAGTTGAGTTAACTCAAAGGGATGGTTCACCCAAAAATAAAATGTATGTCATAATTCACTCACTCTCATGTCATTTTAAACCTATATGACTTTCTTTCTTCTGAGGAACACACATATGATGTTTTATTAACAAAGTTCAGGAGGAACACTTACGAATCATCTATCCAATCATCACGTCATTCCAATAATCATCAATCCAATTATCAAGTCATTCCAACCTGCTGTCAACAATCAGTAATCAACATGTTTACCCAATCAGCAAATGAGCGGAGGCCTATATATACACACAGTCCACTCACCTATGTTCCTCGACAGTTTTCAGCATCCCTCCACCACCCTGTCTCCTCACACTTGCCTGGTTACTTTCCTAACCAGAAATATGGGGGGAGTACTCTGGGTTCAGGCCAAATTCTGAGCTCAGAGCCCTGTCCTCCTACGGCATGCCAAATACGCATACTACTTTACTCTGATCTGATTATTTGTAAGTGTGAACTCGTGAAACACACGTTTTGGATTCCATTGACTTTCAATATATGGAGAAGAGAAAAATATGTGTTATTTATTATTTAATATGTGTTATATATGAGAAATGTGATATTTCTCAAAACATCTTTATATTAAGGTTTGGAACAACATAAGTTTGAGTAAATGAATGACAAAATTTTCAATTTGGGGTGAACAATCCTTTTAACTTAGCTTTCTAAAGATTATAATGTCCTCATGTGCTATATAACTTAAACTTAAATGTTAAGGAATTATGGTAAATTTTATATAAAGATTTAGACAGAAAATTGTTTCTCATTTGGTGACAAATATTGAACTGGTAATTAAAGAAAAATGTATAATAATAAAAATATCAACTATATTATAAATACCCTTGGACTTTGGACTGAGTTGTCCAGATGGGATATTAACATACTCATTGCATTTTTAAATCAGGCTACTTTAAAAAGTCTTGAGTCTTGTAAGTACCTCCACCAAACACTTCTTGTGCTGAAGAGACGAAGATGGTGTTTTCAGAAGGGCAGGATCGATGCTCTCTGTCTGTATGAACATCTGCAGTGGCGATGAATTACTCTTCCTGGCTCCCTTAAGGTTGTAGCTATGCCATAAGACTCCTCTGCAAAATCACCCTACAGCAATGCACCAGCCTCCGCAATTTCCTGACACCTTTGAAACTCACCCAGAAAGACTCTTTAAATGCATAAAAATGAAAGAGAAAGCTGCTCTCTCTATCTGTAGTCCCGTTAAAAGGATGACACTCTTTAGACTAGGTCTATACAGAGAAAAAAAAGCTTTTGTTTTGAAATGAATGAATGAAAGAATATTACTTGTCAACCATACCTTAATTGGTTAACATGGGCTCTGAATGGAGGGCCTACGGCATTACTTTAACAGCTTTATTAAAGGTTGATGTTGAAAGCTTACATTTGAGACCCAGCAGCAGTACATGAATATCAAATACGGTACATGTCCAGAAGCCACAGTTGACTTCAGCTTGATGTGAGGCCAATAATTGGCATACAATTGTCTTTAATGATATATTACAGCCAAGTTTTTGCTTGCGTGCCTACCCGGTATTGCTGTGCATTACAAATCTGTGTTACAGCTGAACAGACTGACTGAACAGCTCAGCATTGTACAGACTGCATGGTCATTAACAGCCATCTTACCCTACTAACACTTGAATAGATTATCTAGAAAAAAAGATTCTGTCATTATTTTCTTACCTTTTGAAACCAGTATGACTCTTTGTTTCTTTTCTTCTTTTTATATGTTAAGAAAATAATATATTTGATACAGTATATATATATATATATATATATATATATATATATATATATATATATATATATATATATATATATATATATATATATATATATTATAGTGCTTTTGTGTCCATTTTGAAGCCTGAAAGCTCGGTAGAAGCTTTGTGGAAAACAGTGAATAGTACATTCTGCTAAATATCATCTTATGTGTTGCACAGAAGTCATACAGGTTTAGGAAGACATGAGGGTGAGTAAATTATGACATAATTTTCTTTTTTGGGTGAACTATTTCTTTAATAAGAACTGTTGAGTCTAATGAAGAATTCAGCTATTTCTCTCTCTCTTGCTTGCTCTGTATAAAGATGAGTAATGTGTGCAGTGCTGTGCAGCACATGAGGGAATATATTATCCTCCTCGGCCTGTCCTGGCAATGATGAATGTCCAGGGTGTGTGCACTGCGGAGTCACCGCAGTGACCCACTCACTCTCTCCTTTCGTTCGTTCCTCCCTCCCTGACACACTCTCTCTCTCTCTCTCTCTCTCTCTCTCTCTCTCTCTCTCTCTCTCTCTCTCTCTCTCTCGCTATCGTTCCCTTTAATTTCATTTCTATCTTTCATGGTCTCTCATTGTCTTTTCCTGTCTTTCCTTGTCACAGCACAAAAACAGAATGGGTCGTTTTTGAATGGGTCATTGAATCATTGACTCACCTGATTCATTCAAAAACAGTGAATCATTCAATAATGAAACATTGCAGATAGGCTTCTGGGAGATGCAACATGTCTTATTTGTTTGGAACTATTTTCATGGGCAAAAAAAGAGCAAAAACAATCAAAATTGTCAATTTTGTGTCTAAAAATAGTCAATTCATATAATCAACTTATTGTTTATTGAACTGTTGTATAAAATGAATATCACATTTTGCAATCATGCTGATATTTGAGAAAATAGCACTCTTGCTCGTGTGATATTGCTTAACTATATTATGTTATAAACACAACATACAATAACTCATACAAGAGCAAATTAATATATTGAAATTTTGTGGCATTTTATATAAATTTTGGTGACAATTCCGACCTTGCACAATGCTATTTTACGTCAATACCAGACTAGCTTGCTAGTTGTTAAGTTTAACAAGTTAGGCTGGCTATATTGTTTTAATAGTGGTTTAATTTCACAGAGGTGACAAACAGTGACAAAGTTTAGGGCAAACACAATTGTTAAATGGCTGTCACCAATAAAGGCAGGTCCGGGAGACGTGGATGCTGCTCGCCTGCTCTGCAGAGTGCTTTGGTGCTTTGGTGAGTGGGAGGTGCTTGTGCAGTCTCGCAGAAGAATAAGTTGTCGGGGACACAGTGAGAATTGATTGAAAAAGTATAATTAATTCAACAGGCCAATTCAACAATTGAAACAAAAAATTCTGTAAAAAAAGGCCACTTATATTGTTAGAGGCCAAAAGGTTCATGTGCTTGAGCACCACTTAAGGTCTATCTGTGCAAGTGCCTGTTTAGAAGGATGTCTTTAGCGATTATGTGGCATCTTGCCAACTCTGTCTTATGGTTCTCACACGTTGCACCAAATTAATATTGTGAGGTTTTGGTTGCATATAACTTAAGGTTAGTATGGCAGATGACCCTTACACGCCTTTAACCACGGGGCACCAGCTAAGTTAATTTACCTTAACAGTAAAGAACAATCAAGGAGAACTTTTGAATGAATACAAATTATGTGAATTGGAGGGAGCTGTCAGGTAAGCTTGTTTCTGCCACAGAATAATAATAAAAAAAAATTGTCACTTTTTATCTCAAAATTCTGACTTTTTTCTCAGAATTGCAAGATATAAATTCGCAATTGCGAGTTATAATGTCAGAATTGTGAGTTATATACTCTTAAGCATTCCATTATGACTTGCAATTCTGACTTTTTTTCTTGCAATTCAGACTTTTTTCTCACATTTGCGAGTTTAAACCTTGCAATTCAGAATTGTGAGATATAAACTTGCAATTTGCAAGTTATACAGTCCAATTCTGATGAAAAAAGACGGACTCAATCTTGACTTCATAAGTCACAATTGTGAGTCAGAATTGCGAGATTTAAAAAGTCGCAGTTACCTTTTTTTATGTTTTATTCAGTGGCAGAAACAAGCTTCCATAGTCAGATGACCAATCTGAAGCATTTGTGACATATCGGATAATTTGTATGTATTAATACTTACTGTATTATTACTATTACTACTGTGTCAACACAAGGAAGACAAAATTGTAATAAAATACATTTTATTAACAAAAAGATTATTCCTGGTATTAATTTAGTAGTTGTGTTAGTTACTGGATAATGAAATAAAGTGCATAAGATGCATAAAATCAACATGATTAAATTGTGACAGTCAGAGTTAAGTTGTCTAATAGAAATAAACTGTTGTTTCTCTAAAACTAATAAGGGGAAAAACTTTATTCCACATTAAACAAATAAATAAATTAGTATTTGTTATTTACTGACATCTGCTATGCAACCTCTATGTCTATATGGATTACTTGATTTATGATTTATTTATGCATTTTTGAAGACTGAAAATTTTCCGTAGACTTGTAATACTAAAAGTTATAAAAGTTAGACTAAAAGTTGTAGTAAAAGTCCATACAACAGTAAAAGTTGTATGAAATGATCAGCTTTTCATTAGACATCTCATATGGATTGTCATGAGAATGTAAAAGCTAAAAGTGTTGCTCAAATTGAATAGCACTACATTAACAACCTGAGTGTTAACGTTCTGTGAACGGCCCGTAACTCTTTCCTCTTCATCATTCACAAGAGCCCAAATGTTTGCCAACTTCGCAAATTTCCAATGCCAGTTGAGCTTCAACACACCTGGGATGCAAAATGTGCATAGATGTGCTTCCTTCTCAGCTACAGTAACAGCCCATCCAATATGTCTCCTTGATCTATGAGTTTGTCATGAAGAGCCTTAAGATGTGTATCGGCATCTACTCTAGACAAGTTCATGGCAGCACTCCATTCTCGTAATGTGTTTCTGGATTGTTCTCCTTCCAATAGCTGTGGAGATGAATTGTTTTCTTGGAAAGAGCCAATGAAATTAGTACCTAAACTACTTCTACTGGCTCAAGTTTGCCAGTTAAGATTCACCATAATAGAGGTTTCCAATTTTGTGGGTGGTATGCTCTTGCCTGCGATGGTAGTAATGGGTTTGCTTGCGATTACTTGTGATTTCGGGTCAGGATAGGTAATCCTAGACCAGTGTAAAAGGGTAAAACATCAACACAAAGCTTGTGTAACATCTTCACTAAACTAGAATCCCGTGCGCAGCTATTAGTCTGCCTGGTTGAGAGGCAGAATGTTAGACAGGAGGTTCTGCCCTTGCTGATGGTCCAGTGCAATAAAGGCGCTGCAACGCTGAAAGTTGTACACCAGCAAAGAGCTGCAAAATAGATGCACTCGCATTAGTGCACTGCCTGGCGCCCACTCAGAACCCGACCGAGATTAATCACCTGTCACGACGGGTTGTTTTCCACCTCTCCCTCTCTTTCTCTCTCTCTCACTGTTCCCATCTCTCTTGTTCTCCCTGTTTTCCTTTGCGGGGAGAACGATACACAGACCTGCCGTTAATTCTGCTCGCCTGCCCACAGGCGCTGTAGGATTGTGCCAGCTCTGCAGTAGACCACGCTGTGTGTGTGTGTGTGTGTGTTTGTGTGTGTGTGTGTGTTTGTGTCTGTGTGTTTGTGTTTGAGCACCACCTCTACGCAGTTAATGAAGCCATATGCAACAGAAACCAATAATCAAAGTACAGTGAGGTGGCTTTGGCTGAATACCAATTACTTACGCTGTCCCCTGTTGGACTCCACTCCAGTCTGAGAAGCCAACCAGGGCGTTCCTAATGCAGATATACCACTCCCACTGAGAGGAGGCTGTTTGCAGTGAGTATGTTTACAGAGGTGGATGCTAACAGACGCAGGCACACATACCGAATGTCATAACCCCTTTTTGATGCCATTAGCTCTCATTCCATCAGCTGTTTTGAGCGGGCTGATGAAACTATTTGATGAAATATTAGTACGGTAAACACATTGCTCTAATAACCAACAGTGCAAACCACAGAGCATTAAAACACTCTTAATTAAAGATGCACACTGATTAGTCTCCCTCAAAAAAACTATGTTAAGGCTTGTTTGTTATCAGTAATTATTATTATTAGTAGTAGTAGTAGTAGTTTATAATTTATTTGAGGAAGCTTTGAATCAATTGTAAGTTGTTAAGTATATAAATGGGTGTTTCTTCAACTGTGCACAGTGAAATGAAACTAAGAACAAACACGACTAAATAAGTGTAACACCATGGTGTTGAATTTTTTTTTTTTTATATATATATTATAAACTATTTGCTTATTAGCATGCATATTCCTAGGATATTACTGCTTATTAGTACTTATAAAGCACATATTAATACCTTATTCTGCATGACCATATTCTACATCACTAATCCTACCCAATACCTAAACTTAACAACTACCTTACTAACTCTTAATAAGCAGTAATTAGGAGTTTGTTGAGGCAAAAGTCAGTTAATAGTGAGAATTGGACTCTTATCTAAAGTATGACCAAAAAATATAAATATGTTTTACATCAACATCAACCGCTGCGACAAAAAAAGTGGCCTAAGTTGAAGAGAAACATTTGTATCTTTTGTTGTTTACAACTTCAATCAGTATACATGCATTGATATTAATGTTCAGCCTATGCAGTAAGCACAATTGTCTAGAAACTCTCAATGTGTTTTTATTGTGACTAAACACAGGGACACATCTGCATCTATATTTGCTGTCCTGTTCAAGACCAGTAAATATCTGATGGGAAAAATCTATAGTCTGGGTAAGGCTGCCTGCAATTTGTGAATTGCTATCAAAGACTTCCTCATCCTTGGGCTTCATGTCTCCTGTTTTATAATCAGCCTCCTACATGTGTACTAATCAGGGGCTTTAATCAGAACAAGAGAACCCCACAAATAACCAATTCATCCGCAGCAATTACGGACTTCCCTGTGCATGAGCCACATCTTGAGGTGAATCTTGCTGAGGTGGGATTAGTTTCAATGAAAATGCAGCTTGGTAATGGTATAAAGAAGCGATTTAATTTTAAATATTTGTCTTATCTTCTCATTTGGGATCGTCCTATTGGATTTTCTTGTCAAAGTATAAAACCTATGTGTTCTACTGATGTCTGTTTACTGAGAAAAACTGTCACTATTAGTTGGACAATAAAAGTTGTTCAGTCATCCCACAGAAATAAAATGTTTATAGTATGTCCAGATGATTTATTTTTTTTTTTTCTTGCAGACATCCATGATGAGAATGGGCTGAGACCTGTGATGGTGTACATCCATGGTGGGTCCTACATGGAAGGAACAGGGAATATGATTGACGGCAGCATTCTGGCCAGCTATGGAAATGTCATTGTGGTGACCCTGAATTATAGGCTGGGAGTGCTGGGTAAGTCGTTCATTTTTCATTAAATGGTGGATGGTTTTGATTACAGAATATCTTTATGACCTCCTGTTTTATATTCAGCCTCCTACACATGTAAAAAAGATATACACATGGTTTAAAGAGGCACATGATCTTGGAATAGCTGAGGGTCCATAGGCTTAAAAGTCACATAATTTAAAATGAAGATTTCAAGAAGATCTGGATGGACTGTTATGTAATATGTTTTAGTTTAGTTTTTTAGTTTCAATTCTTCTGTTATGGTCATACAATGCAAACATAGCATCTATGATTTACTTATAATTATTTTTCCTGTTGGAGTTGAGTTCAGTTTCTTGGCCGGTTGTGCTTCAGTGTTATTTTACTATTATTGATATATTATACAGTTTTAATTTGTATTTTGAATTAGCTTTTATTTTTATATTCTTAGTTTTCATTAAAATTTTAGCTTAAGTTCTTGTCTTTTTTAAATTATTATTATTTATATTTAGCTTTTTTTTTTTCGGTTTTACTTTTAGTACATTTAATACTGCTACTTAAACTTATTTTATTTAAGTTATACATTCAGGCATTTAATACTTATATTTTACTTAATTTCAGCGTTATTTGAATTAACAGAAATTATTTTTAATAACTGACCCCATAAACATAATGATTTTCTCCCATAAAGTAGGGAAGGGCAAATTTAGTACTTTCTAAAAGTGAGAGGTGAATGTTGCTACACCGCTGGTCATTCAATTTCAGAATTTGTGCTGTCTAATAAGTTTTAAAGTCCACTTTGGATTTCATACTCTTCTTTCATCTTTCGTTGCAGGACAGTTATGCCTCAGTAGGATGTAGGATGATTAAATTTAGTTTAAGAATCTAGGCTGTGGTAGGTAAATATTGAAAAGGGATCATTCACAGTCTTCCACTTCGGCTGTTCTTACAACTCGTTATCAACTGCAGCTCTCTCTGAGGCTGGTTATATTTAGATGTGTTGGAGCCAAGGGGAATAGGTATAGGAAAAGGCCTACTGGAAAAGTATGCACTGCGGGAAAAGACAGCAGTTGGGGGAAGCAAAGAAAGTGGCAGAGAGACCGAGGACAGGAGTGAGAGAGTGCAAGCGAGGCCTTTGTTAAACGTGTTTCTGCTTCTCTGCCTGACATCGCTCAGCATGAAGGTGATGGAGATAGTCTAAAGTGTCTGGCTGTCTCTGGCTTTACGGAGAGCAGTTTGAAGTGTGGTGGCAGTAAAAAGCAGAGCCCTATAGAGAGAGGGCAAAGTGAGATTGGAACATGTTCCCAAGCATATAAAATTGCAGGATCGTGTCCGTTTTGTACCCCCTTTTCACAGAGCGATAGCTCTTTCTCCACAACAAAAGTAATATTTTAACACCTCTGAGGTATCTTGGTGGCAGCGTGTGTGTGTGTGTGTGTGTGTGTGTCTGTGGCACTGCACAGACTGCTCTCTAGTTGGCCCATGCCCAGTCCGCCACCAGTGAGACATATTTCTTCTCAGCTGTTTTTAGACCTAGTGTTGTAATAGCTTAATCTAGCTTTTAGACACATGCTCACTGATTAGCCAAAGGTGAGAGGAGCATTCCGGTGTGAAAATACTATTTGCAGAAAGCCATGCACTCTTCTCTGGAATTAGCTTGTTGGAGAGTAAAAAATGCTGCTGAACATATGCAAACATATTTGAGATAGATATAGCGACCTGTTATGCATTATGTGGTATGCATAACAGGGTTATTTGTGGGATAATCATGCTGGAATCATTACGACTGCATGGGTATTCATCTATAATCATTTTGTATAGGCTACATGGGCATGTATGTGTAAAATTTTTCTGTCAAATTTGCATTTGTAACTGTGTGTGCTTTCATAGTAATTGCACCATCTGCAGTGGGGCACATGTGGCCTGCCAATGATCCAATAGAAGCTGTAAGAATGAACTGAGATGTGTTACTGGCACATGACTCTCTCTCTCTCTCTCTCTCTCTCTCTCACTCTCTCTCTCTCTCTCTCTCTCTCTCTCTCTCTCTCTCTTTCATGGCAACGTGAGCAGACTGCCGATGTGTCTCATAATACAGCAGAACGAGTCTGTTTCTGCATTTAACATGTCATCACAGTGCATTGTGGGAAACTCAATTCCAATTTGGCATAATGAGGTATTTATGTATGCATCACTAAATGAAGAATCACAATGGCTATGTTCACACAGCAGCATAAGGCCCCGATCAGACAGAACGCGTTTTTTTTTTAGTAAGAGGCGTCTTTTTTAAATCGTTTTCTATTGGCATTGAGCGTTTTGCTCGTTTTTTTATGCACCCCGAGCGGCTCGCGTTTTAGCAGCCTGCTGCGCCTTGTGTTTTTGTTAGAGCACTCTGAGCTCCTGAAAATAAAAAAAACAACAACTCTGAGCAGAAAAGTGCCCAACGTCATTAGCATTTTTTTTCAATTGTCCAATCGAATGAATGGAGAGGCCGGCCTTCCGTTGTGGTGGCTGTCGCGAGTTATACGGAGCTGTATGACTTCACGAACCGCAAATATCACAATGTTAACAAAAAGCAGCAGGCCTGGAGGCAAGTTAGTGTGGCAACAGAGATGTTTACAGTTTACTTAACAGCAAACCAAAGATTCTAGAGCGCTCGCGCTATAATCTTTGATTAGACTGACAGGATAGCTGATTCAGTGGTTGCCTAGCAACATAAAAAACATGCCACACTGCTCTTTTCTAAGCTAAAAAAAAGTAAACCAAAAAAAGGCAGTGCGGTGTGCCTCGCGCTTTTAATTTGAAAAAAGTGGTCTTTCTGATTCTAAGTTTTTGAGTGCTAAATACAGTTATGTTCACACACAATTTGGTTATGAATGAGAGTGGCAACTGCATTCAAATCAACTCTCTGATTACATAATTTGTATCCCTATAGTTCAACCAAAAAATAAAAATGTATCATTTACTCACCTTCATGTTGTTACAACCTGTATGACTTTTTTTTTTTTGGAACACAGAAGAAGATATTTTGAAGAACGTTGGTAACAGTTTTGGTAACCTTTGACTTCTATTTTTTTTTTTTTTTTTAATATCAGAAAGTCAGAAAGAAAGAAAGAAAGAAAGTCATACTGTCACGTTCAGTTTAGTTTTGTTCATGGACTTTGTGTGTGTTTTCATCTGTCACATGTTTCTTTGTTCAATTTCCTGCTTCTCATCCATCTCCTTGGTTACCACCATTATTAGTTCATGTGCGTCAGCTTTGTTTAGTAATTATCCTCGGTGTTCTTCTAGGAAGACTCTCCCAGTTGCTGGTGGTTCTACAGTGCGAGTGCAGCAGTGATCTCAAGCTTTGAGCTCTCAACTGCTGTTTTAACAGCATCAAATTTCTGTGTTTGTTGACGGCTGGTAAGAGGGCGATATATATATGTATATATATGTATAATATATATGTGTATATAATGTATGTGTATATATGCAGCACGTTGAGGCAGCTTTTGTAGATAGTCTGTGTTCCCATTGCGAGGATATGACTATCGCGGTGTTGAGATCGAGACTCGCCTTAATGCATGGAGTCCCCATTACAACGCCCCGCTATGGCGCTGTGTGGGATGGGTGATCAGAGGATCATAGTGAGGCTTCCCCGCCTCACCAATCCCTGTGGGCCCCTCACTCCTCTATCACATCGCAGCCAGTGGAGCCCCCCGTTGAGCGCGCTGGTCCCGGACCGACCAGCCGTTTCATTCATTCACAGGTGCACCTGTGTCCGGCAGCCGCTGCTTTTTGGACGGGGCCCCTCATCTCCCCATAAAGCCTGTGAGTTCTCGCCCATTCTGACTGTAAAGCCTGTGGGCAAGCCACCTCCTCTTGCGTGCCATGGCGCTGCTACAGGTCTATCAGGCCAGGGCACTCATGGACATGCACGAGGGTAGCCCAGACCGTGTGCTCATAGGTGAGCTCCGCAACACATCCAACCTCTCCCTCTGGGGCACGAGTTTTGTGGTGCGTGATCGGTCTGGTAATGTCCACGTTAGTGGTCCAGGAGCGCCATCGTTGGCTCAGCCTGGTTTTTATGGCGGATGCGGACAAGGTCCGGTTCCTGGTCTCCCCAATTTCCCAGGTTGGGCTGGTCGGTGATGTGGCGGAGAACTGCGCCCAGCAGTTTTCTGCCGCCTAAGCGCAGACGGAAGCCATCCGGCACATCCTGCCCCGGCAGCCCGCTACTGCCTCCACCCCTCCACCGGGCAGTTCCTCCGCCTGCTCGTCGCCGAGGGTGTTCCCCTGCCGCCGCTCCCGCTGGGCCTCCACAGCAGCCTCCAGCCAGGCCTCAGCATAGAGCCGGCCGCAGTAGGGACGTCCAACCCGCTTTAGGCGCTGCCAAGCCAGGTGGCAAGCGACAGCGAAAGCATTCTTGAGTAGGCCGCTCAGGGATGGAGAAGGATGCTTTTGGAGTTGGTTACTGATCCACTCCCTCCCTGCGGATGAGGCCCGGGTTGAGTCTTTGTTTGTGTGTGTGTTTCTTCCACCGCTGGCTCCCAAAAAGGCGGATCAAGCGGTACCCGCACTTCAAAGAAAGAGCAAATTCCTCTGTTCCTGGGTCCCAAGAGGGAAAGTCTGGCGGTGTGTGACCCTGTAAAGCCTTGCACCCCTCAGCCCCCTCTTGTTCGCCAGCACGGCAGCTGGGTTCGGTTCGAGGACCCGGTCATCCGCCTTCTCACGCATCCCTGGCCGTCTCGTGGAGACAGGTAAGTGTTGCACTGCACACTCAGACCCCGCCTTCGCCTCCCGAGCCGGGTCTCACTCCTCCTCGCTGCCCCACCTTGGGTACGTCTGTGGTTCCCTGCCCCGGTTTTATGGAAGCCTAAAATGCTTCCAACCGGTCCAACCTGGCCCCAAACGGTCCCTTCAGACTCGGCTTGTGATTCATTTCGCTCAGCTTCTGCTCAGGCTCAGTGATATTCATCATACCTAGGTGTTGAGCAGAGATGCTCCTAAAAATTTGTGAGATTCATCACACCTAGGTGTTGAGCAGTGTTCCTGTTCTGTGTGTGTACGTCGCAGTCCTACTGGCGAAGGACGTGAACTAGCCGTTCCCTCCAGCCGATATGATGTCTGGCTTCCATGAGCCCGTACTTCATTGTACCCTAAATGTGTGGTGGGTTACGACCATCTTGGATCTGTGTCAACTGAAACAGGCCCTTTTTCGAAAGCCTCTATTCACTTGCTAAACACAGAGATGCATTTTCAAAAATGCCCCATCCCCAAGCTTGGTCTGCAGTGTTCGACCTGAAAGACATGTACTTCAGATCTCTATTCTTCCACTCCACAAGCCTCTTGTGTTCTTGCATTCGAAGGTACGAAGTATCAGTACATGGTCCTACCCTTCGAGTGCTCCATAGCCAGTTGGGTCTTCAGGTCAACTGGGAAAGAGTAAACTCGCCCAAGGGTTGAGGATCTCTTTTCTAGTATGGAGATGGTCTCGGTCCAGCGCATCTCTCAGGTAGAGGTGTGTCAGCTCAGTGCTATTCAAGAAGTGAGAAAGGGTCCTACTGAAACTTTTTCAGAGGCTCCTGGGGCGTGTGATAAATACCCAGGCCTGTCGCCAAACCCTCAGCCCATAAACAGACCCTTAGTTTTCCCGGGCCAATGGCTCCTAGAATGAGTGTCCACTAATACCGGCTGAGGGGCCACGTATAAAGGGCATGCAGTAACAGAGGTCTGGGCGCCCTCCGACTGCATTGGCATCTATTGCCTCGAGTTGCTTACAATTTCCTCGCTTTGAGACACCGCTGTTCTGCGAACATGTACCAGTCTGAAAAGACAACGTTACGACCATTGAGCTACGCTCCCCTCACATGTTGTAACTCGCCCGCCACCTCCTCCTTGAAGTCAGAAGCTTCTAAGGACACTTCATTCCACTTATTACTGCTGGCCTGCTCAATCGTGCCGCTGACAAGCCTCACGACAGCCTCTGGCCCAGAGAGAGAGGAGACTCCGTCCCCAGCTGGCCAGCTGTTTGGGACCACTTCAGGGCCACGCAGTTACATCTGTTGCCCCTCCAGACTCATCGCTCCTCCAGTTGTTAAATCAGGAAGAGATGGAGTAGGTCTTGCTAGTTGCCCCTTATTGGCCCAACCGACCTCTCCTCTCGACAGCCTTCCTGACTCCTTCCTCAGAGTACATTCTAAGGGATGGGACATGATGGCACCCACGTCTAGACCTTGAAGAGTTCCAGGTCTGGTTCTAAAAAGAACAGGACGCGGAGGTTCTGGTTACTACCGCAATAATTTTTATTCCGTAGAGACCATCACTTCTGTGAGAGCACCCTCTCAAAAAGAGGCTCGCTCCCCCTTAGAAGTGGAACCTATTCATTGAATTGTCTTCTCTCCGTGAGGAGATCCCGAAGGTGTTCGATCACTTCAGTGCTACCTTCCTGCTAATGGTTGGAGTGAGGGCTGTCTCCTCCACCTCAAAATGTTGTGGCCTCTGTATTGACGCATATCATGATGCAGTGGATAGAAATCCGTGGGAAGTGCGACTTGATCGCCAGGTTCCTGAAGGGAGCAAGGAGACTGAATAACCGCCTTGCGTCCCCTCTTTACCCTCTTGGGACTTATCTCTTGTGCTACTGCACTACAGAGACCTCCCTTGAGCCCTACAGGCAGTGAGTTAAAAATTCTGTTTTTAAAGAAACAGTTCTCCTGCTTGTTTGGCCTCTATCTAGAGGGTAGGGCCCGCATTTTGGGTCAACGAATCATGCCTGGAGTTCGGGCCGGCTAATTATCATGACACATGAGACCCCGGCCTGGATATGTGCCCAAGGTTCCTACCTCTCCTACGGGACCAGGTGGTGAGCCTTCAAGCGCTGCCCCGGAGGAGGCAGACCCAGCCCTGGCTTTTTCTCTGTCCGTCCGCTCCAGTGCGGTTATATGTGATCAGAATGCAAAGCCTAGACCTTAGACCAGCTCTGTCTGTACGGAAACCAGCAGAATGGAA
Organism: Scardinius erythrophthalmus; assembly: GCF_964197995.2. Taxonomy (NCBI): domain Eukaryota; kingdom Metazoa; phylum Chordata; class Actinopteri; order Cypriniformes; family Leuciscidae; genus Scardinius; species Scardinius erythrophthalmus. Next base: position 26,661,295 of record NC_138223.1, read on the forward strand.
GGCTGTTTCCAAGCAAAGGTTGGCCCACTACATGTGGTTGCCTTCATCTTGGTAAGAAAGTTTCCCAAGATGCACGTGCCCAACTGGGCGGTGAGCTCCTCCTAGGTGTTGATACAGAGTGCCTCGCTGAACAGATGTTAAATAGAGTTGGGGGCTAGGCAACACCTATACACGTTCGCTAGAGAACTAGCGTATGTGTCGAACCATTGCTTCCTGTGGGCTCCCTTCACATGAAGCCAGTTTCACTGTAAGCACGCTTCACAATTCTTGTTCCAGTGAGTTCCCCTTATTAGCCGAACCCTGTCGAATTCCTCCATACCCTTCGGCAACGGACATGGTAGAACATCCGGAGCTAGGCCTATCACTCGTATGCACTGGTGGAACCTGTGTTAGGCTGGGTCCATATGTTGTGATCCTTACGGCGATCCCATATGTGTATTCTTCCACGGTACGGCTCCCTGTGGCAAGCCCGTGTCTTCCCTCGGCAGAGTCATATGTGTATTCTCCACGTTACCTCCCTTCGGGCAGGATGTGGTTCCCGCAGCGTCCCTTCCTTCCTTGATAGGGTACGCTTCCCAGTGGTCCTGTGGAACAGCAGTTGACTTCCCTGGCCTAAGCCTTGCCCTTCTCCGCCTCAAAATTGCGGGGGGTCTGGAGGCTTTTGTCCAGGCACTGGAAGGTGGCAGCTCTAGTGGCGCTTTCCATAGTAGATCCTATTCAGTCGACTACGTCAAACGTGAACGACTGAAAGGGAACAGAGACGTAGTCCCTTAGCCACTATAGCTGGACCACCGTTGACTCCGAGTTACTCTCGGCTCCTCAGCGAAAAGCAACTAGTGCGTGCATCCACTTCCGTATTTATACCCGTGCCGTGGGGGCGGAGTGTGTGATGCGAATCACGCACGCTAATTGTATCGGCTCATTCAATAGTACTCGAAGATGACAGGCTCCCTAGCGTGATCCCATTCAGTCGACGTCGACTACGTCTCCGTTCCCTCCTTCAGGGAACGAGGGTTGCATACGAAATTGAGATGTTATGTTCACTACTTAAGTTGTTCCTTCTCCTGCACTCCTTGCCTGGTCACTGTAATACCTACACCGTGTTAACGTGAGTTTCCCTGCCTGTTATATGATTCTTGAGTGTTACTATTAAATTGTTGTTTGGATTTCATCTTCTGAGTCTTCAGCCTGTTCCTGAGTAGTGTTACACATAGAGTTACACACACAATGTTACACATAGAGGTTTGGAAAGACAAACCAAACCTATTTTTCTAAATTATTACTATTATTTTATTTATTACATTTTTTTTGTAGTGAACTATCCCTTTAAATGTTTCAATATTCTTCTTCTGGCCATCTCTTTAACAATTAGCACTATCACAGCTATTAGCATGGTAAATGAAAACACAAAGGGAAAATGTTTATTTTGACACATATTTAGCTTTGATATTATAATGTATTATGTCACTTATTTATTTGTATTTATTTTTAAATAAAGAACGCAATACATTTTTGGGGGGTGATTCTTTCTTGAATGAAAGTTCAAAAGAACAGCATTCATTTGAAATAGTTTTTTCTTGTAACATTATACATGTCTGTCATTTCACTTTTTGTTCAGTTTAAGGCATCCTTGCTAACTAAAACTATTAATTTCTTTAATACTAATATAATACAAAATAAATTGCAGTGTACATATATATTTTTAATCATTTTCTATGTTTTTTGTTTTCCATTTGTTGTATACTGTAAACATTTACATTTACATTTACATTTAGTCATTTGGCAGACGCTTTTATCCAAAGCGACTTACAAAGCAGGACTAGATTAAGCGAATCATCATGAAGAGGCAAAAACAAAAGCTATGTAAGAAGTGCTCAAGATACAAAGTTCAGGCATTATTCAGAGTAGCATAAGCCCGATAAGTGAGGTTTTTAGAGGGAAAGGGGAGGTTTTTTTTTTTTTTTTTTTTTTTTTTATCTGGTTAAGTGCTCATGGAAGAGATGGATTTTCAGATGCTTTTTGAAGGTTGTCAGGGATTCTGCATTCCGGATGAGGGAGGGGAGAGTGTTCCACCAGCATGGAACTGTGAATGAGAATGTTCTGGAAAGGGATTTTGTGGCTCTCTGCGATGGAACCACGAGACGTCGCTCGTTGACTGATCGTAGGCGTCTGGTAGGGATGTAGACTCGTAGGAGTGAGTGAAAGTAGGAGGGAGCTGAGCCTGTGATAGATCGGTAAGCAAGCGTCAATGCCTTGAACTTGATGCGAGCAGCGAGAGGTAGCCAGTGCAGAGAGATGAACAGAGGAGTGACGTGGGCCCTCTTGGGCTCGTTGAAGACAAGACGAGCTGCAGCATTCTGGATCATCTGTAGAGGTTTAGTTGCACTTGAAGGAAGACCGGCCAGAAGAGCATTGCAGTAGTCAAGCCTAGAAATGACCAGGGCCTGGACGAGAAGTTGTGTTGCATGCTCAGTTAGGAAAGGCCTGATCTTCCTGATGTTGTGCAGTGCAAACCTGCATGATCGAGCTGTCTTTGAAATGTGATCTGTGAAGGTCAGCTGGTCATCAAACGTTACTCCAAGATTTCTGACCGACCTTGATGGGGTAAACCTAGACAAAAGGGTATGGTAATTATTTAAATATAACTTCTTTGTGGTTGGGATGATGTACAAGATTTTTTTAGGGGATGAAATTGTGTCTGTGTGTGTGCGCGTGTGTGTGTGTGTGTGTGTGTGTGTTTATTACTAATATTAAACAGTATTGTGTTGATTTTGTTTAATAAGAAGCCAGCATCTTTGACTTAAGTCATTGTCACTATCTTTATAGGCATTATTTGCGACTGTAAGTATAAACGGGGCAATTTGATATTCACATATGTTGATAAATACGGCTCTCATTCCAAAACCGTGACACTGTCAATGTAGCCAATCAGATTAGAGCTGTACAACTAATTTCTTGCTGCGCCAGAGAGAACCTCAAGTAGACATGCAAATCTGCTTCTTGAGATTTTACAGTTTATAACCATAAAATTTAACTGCAGAAAGTCCAGCAGAATTGCACTTTGGCTTTTATCAAACAAGGTATTCAAAAAACCTTCCCAAATCACCCTCTCAGTCATTTAACAGGCAGTAGCTTACTCTAATAGACCCCTCTGCAGTGGCTCAATCTCCGCAGAGCCTTTATCCTATTCACTTCTGTCTCTGTCAGGCTGTCTCCCGCCACTGCCTGGAAGGCTCCTACGGTTTACTGGAGGTCTGTGAGTAAAGTCTCCACAACAGGGCAAGGACAGGCACAGCCCAGGGGAGGAAGGCCGATTGGACTGAAATGGCTTCATGGGGGACAAAGTGAAATAGAGAGATTAGGAGCGACAGACAATGAGAAACAGGGCTTTTTGGGTCACATTTTAAGCAATAGCAATATAACGCCACAGTAATATTGGTGAGAATGTGCTTGAGTGTCTTTGGGCAAGTCATGCTGTCCTCAATTGCCGAAAGGCTGAGATGTTTGTTGTTGTCTCGTGGTTGCTCTAATGACTGCTTTCTTTTACACAAAAACAGAGAGGAGAGGTGATGTAAGGTAACGGCAGGAGAGTTCAGTGGAGGACTGGTCCAGGTAAATGTGTTGAGAGTTGAGAGTGGACAGGAGTGAGGTATTAGAGACTATTGAGTAGATTAAAGATAACATGTCAACACACAAGGAGATGAAGGGCTGAATCTACATGCAGAAGAGGCTGCCAGAGAAGGAGGAGTGTTGACATGGGAAATAGGGAATAGAACAGATACACTGTTTTGTGTGGCATGGAGGGGTGTGGTAAATAAATTGTATAGGACATTGGAGCTGTGGTCTAGCGATAGAGACACTGTTGAACTACAGAGAAGTAGTTCAGCCTGAATTGTGCTCTTTAAAGATGGGCAAATCCAAATTAAAATATTCATGCTTTTGTTACTAATGTTGCATTGAGATGATCATAGTTAAATATGGTTCTTAAAGTAGTTTTAAATGTCTCCTTTCACTATTTATTTAGCATGGAAAGTAATGGTATTAATACGCTTAAACTAATAGTAGGCTAATGCTATTAATGATAATTGTATTACTATTAAAAAATAGTTGTAATGTAGACATTTGCATAGCAGTCGGGGTAATAATGGTAATAATAAAGATTTATTTTTCTATTAATTGAACTAATTTTGTATGGTAAATTGGCAGCTAATATGGCATGATAATAATGTTCCTGCAGACCCTCATGACTGTGTGTCAATGTCAATTTTTTTTTTTTTTATGTCAAATAATTTGACCTTTTCATGATGAGGCAAGGTTAGTTCAGGTTGTAAAATTACTATTATTATTATTTTTGTTTGTTTGTTTATTCATCACACAAAGGACAGGATGGATGAGGAAGGAGGTTTAGGTTGAGAAACTGAGGTGACTTTTTAAGGGGAGTCTTCAAAGCGTGACACATGAAGCACATACAGTGCTGGTTAACATCTTCCCATTACAATCAGCTCAGAACACAAACAATAAGCAAACAAGCTCCTTCGAATGGCACTGATGCCCAAGGCGGGTGAGAGAGCTGATTTGTCTGTATCAAAAGAATAAAAACAAAACCTAATTAAAGACAGATCAAGCCCCAGCTGATATTTCCTTTTAACACATACACACCTCTAATGGCTTTTAGAAACGCAAACCTCAAGGATTTATATAAATGAACACAATTCTCTCAGGATGATGCAAGCCCTCTTGTAGTGATTATTCAGACATTTTGAATCACCGTGGCCCCGTGAGAGGGTCTGGCAACTCTGATAAGGAAGGCTACCTTGAGAGACCCTTGTTGAAATTCCTCGATTTTGGAATTTTACCTTGTAGCACACTAATCTTTACAACATTAAATAAGCTTACTGCATTTTTATTGCTCATAAACATTTAGCTTTTACAATAGCTTTTTGTCTTAAGAACCTTTAAAGAACACAGACTGAAATGTCCAGCCTCTAGTTTGCCCTTAAAGTTTGGATGTCTATGCTTAGCTTCTCCCATAAAAGGTCATTGTTGTCATATTGTCATGTCGTATTTATTTTATTTTTTTTTGTATTTTAGCAGAATTTTCAGTCTTTATTTACTCCAGCCTTCAGTGTCACATGAACCTTCAGAGACCATTATAATATGCTAATTTGATGCTCACGTAACAGTTCTTATTATTATTATTATTATTAATGTTGAAAACAGTTGTCGCTTGATTTTTTTTTGTGCAAAAAAAAATATTTTTATAATATAATTATTTTAAGAAAAGAAAGTTCGAAAGAACTGAATTCAGAAAAAAATTAGAACAATGTAGCCGTTCCTGACACTTTAAAATGAATTTTCACTTTGAATTATTTGAATTCTCATTGTTGAATAAAAGAATAAAATACATTTTTAAAAAATCTCAAACTTTTGTACAGTTGTGTAAAGTACTTTTAATTATGACTATACCTATAATTAATTACTACTTATAATTAATAACTACAATAAGTGTCATTTTAACTAAAAAAGCTAAATATTTCAAGACAAACTCTTGTCAAGGCCTTGCTCGATTAAACGTCTTAAAGGGGTCAGATAATGGTACATGCACTTTTACAAGTTGATTGTACTGAAATGTGTGTTGGCAGTGTCTGTACACAACCATCATAAAATGATAAAAATCCATCCAGTGGTTTTTTTTTTTATCTCCTTATATGTTTTCCCCTCTCTCAAATCAAGCTGTTCGACCTAGTGACGTCACACGGTCGGACGCTCCTCCCACGATTGTTGATTGACAGCAGCGTTTCAACACAGACCCGCCCTCGCTCGTGAGCGAGCTGTCAATCATAGTCCGCGCGTCATTGTTGATACGCTGGAGCACTGTCTATGAGCAGAATGGCGTCTAAGCGATTGTGGTGTTCTGTTCTTGGGTGTAATAAGGAACACAGCAGTCATTTTGATGTTCCTAAATCCGAACCACTGAAGATGCAGTGGCTGAGTTTGTTTTCGAAGGGAATATTCCCCACGATCAACGTCCATGCTTTCATGTTTGCGCAAATCATTTCACACACCAGACTGCTTTACAAATGAGGGTCAGTATAAAGCTGGTTATTTGCTAAGAAGCTGCTCCTGAAAAAAGGATCGGTACCAACTATTCATGTTCCTGCTGCACCTCCAGAAGAACTGAAGTGAGTGTAACGTTTTATTAACCTTTATATTAATATTTATATTAATCTTTGCAAATCGCTACCACGCTTCACGATGAATGCGGCTATTTTTACACTCAGGGTACATTACGGCATGTTTTCTATGTACGACGTTCTCAATATAATTCATAATCCCACCTTTATAATGAACGACGCGTTATGGTTATTGTGTTATTATTACAAATGGTGTAAGCACAGAACAGAGGGACGGGGTGAGCAAAGCTCATTATAATTTAAAGACACATGCACTTAAACGGCGTGCTGAAAACAGAGCTGTTTTTGACCAGGTAAAATGAGTGTTTTCTTACAATACTAATGAGAATTTTTAATTAAAATATATTACAAACTTTTAATTTAGACCCTAAGCAATCATATTAGCTTGTACAAAAATGGCATTATATGACCCCTTTAAGTTTAGAGGTTAATGGGTCTTGCAAATGGATGAATGGATAGAGGAATAGATGAATAGAAGGCCATTTTCTGTGTAGAATTTCTTTGAATGCAATTCAGTAAATTCCAAATCACAATGCAGTTCATGGAAACTTTCTATGGTGCACTGCTAATTCAATTCAAATTACTCTTGGATTGCAAGTGAGCCAGTTCTTACATTCTGAGTTTTGTCTAGCCCTGCAATAACTACATCAGAAACTCGATCAAACAAATGTTTATTGCTGTTTACAGACCTGCAGACATCAGTATACATTCCTCCTCCTCAGATATGTGAAGTCTGGCATCATCATATCTCCACACAGAAATAGGGAGCTCAGTTTGACCTCAGAGTGGTCCTTCTTCAAGAACCAGCTGTACTGGAGAGATCTGGCCTTGTTTTTACCCATAACTCCAGATGGCCTGGTCCCTTTGAGAGGAGGAGACCTCACTGTGTTGATTGGTTAATCCTATAAAAACTGTCTAAAGTGCTGTGGATGGCAGCTTGTCGCTCAGGGATGCAGTGTGCTGGGGCACAAGAGGGCAAAGGGTTAATATGAATCTGGCTGCTGCCTCTCTGACTGGTGCAAGCCTCGTGTTCTGTCACGCTTACCCTGTTTTGAGCTGCTGTGCCGGGGGAGAATGCGGAACTCTTTGCCCTGCATACGTTCGGATGCTAATGTGTTGTTTGCTTGTTTTTGTTTTGAGCTGCGGTGCAGCAGTGCCACGGGATGGAGGATGTAATTGCAGAGGACATTAAATCTTGAAATTACAATCGCATTGAGAGTGTTCACAAAAAAAGAACTAGGGAGAAAGATAATGAGGCAGAACAGGAAAAGTCATGTAAACATGCAACGACATGACCTTGACATGAACAATTTTGGGACATTAAATTGTTTTGTTTGTGTCAGTTCTTGGGGCAAGTGCACTGGAACCGGTGACAAGGTTAAAGAGGGCTCTCACCTGCAAGCTACATGCAGCCAGTTAAAAATTGGTTTTCTTTGTCTGACTCTCCACCCATTAACCACTTTGTTTGTTTGAATGGTCAAATATATGGTTGTGTGGTGTAAAAAGCAATACATTTGCTAACGTTCAAAAGTTTTGGGTCAGAAAATAGTGGGATCAAAGGCAGGGATTATTTATTGATTTATTTATTTGATATAAGTAATTAATACTTAATTAATTATAAGTAATTAATACTTATATTCAGCAAGGATGCATTAAATCAATCAAATGTGACAGTAGGCTACATACATTTACATATTTACAAACAAAGCCAAATAAATTTACTTTTGAAATTTCTATACATCAACAAATCCTGAAGAAAATTAAATGCGTATGTATCATGGTTTTAACAGCAAAGATTCTCGAATGGAGCTCCAAAATAAAGTATTTGCTCTACATCACATGATAACAGCTGACTTGTGAATCATTACATAGATTCCACCCCAATCCCCCGGAGGGGATCTATGTCATCTGCAGTGCACTCAAACATACTCATTATGACTACACTAACCTCTAGCAGTAGAGGTAAGTTAGCAGATTCAGTGAAAGCGCCACATTTATATTTATGCTATGGATACTTGTGAACCCTGTGTAAAGTGTCTTACTATACAGCATTGATTCAGATGTTATAAAACTGTCAGATAAATAGAACATGAAAGAGACTGAGGGAACAGGTGACAGGATGTCAGCTTACTGAGAAAGGACCAGGAACAGGAAATCAAAATGCAAAACCCATTTAAATGCAGATCATCATTGTCATGTTTCTTGTCACGTTTGTATCACACATGATACTGTCATTACCCACAACCCCGATATCAATAATACATACTGGGTTTGATAGCTTGAACTTATCCAAACATCTGCATCAGTATGCAGAAAATGTATAGTGCATGAACAGCAACAGCAGAATGGGCTAGAAACAATCTGACTGAAGGAAAAGCCTTTGTGTCATGGTGATGATGAAAATGTAACTGCCTTGGCAATGCCATTGCTTTGCTCAGCAAGGCTGTAATGTAAATACTTAATCTTTTCTAACTTTGCTCTAGCCGAAAGAAGGCCTGATCTTTATTCTCATGGATTTTGAGTAGACATTATTAATATCAGGGTTAATAACTAAATCTTGTCTTATATATTATTGCCATTTTTTTTTTTAAAGATGCAATTCATACATACAGTGACTTGAATAAACATTGTCTATGATGAACATGTTCTGGATTTATAATGTTCCTTTACGATTGTTGCTTGTCAGACATGATCCCCCGATGTAAGCCATGTCACACTGTGGGATCTCAGTTCTCTTTAATGTCAGACTGTTTAACAGTCAAGATTCATTCAAACAGATGCACGTAAGAAGACTCGTCCTGCATATTACATCATCAATCCATGACACATTCGGTGATGGTGAGCTGCATTTACATGCAGGATTGAAATGATGGCTTGCAAACAAATACAGTCAGCGTTAATTTTGATAATGGTTTGTCCTGAAAACAAAAACAAAAAAAAACAAGGACAATGTATGTGGAGCAAGTGATTTGTTGTTGTCACTAATTGTTATCAGGTTCTGCACTCCTATTGATTTTTGATTTGACGGTTGTCGTAGGAGAAGTCACACTGCAGGACTGTGCCTTTAAACTTCTGAAACTGCTAGAATTTTATTGGAGGTATAGTTTGATCGCATTAAGCGGTTGTCGGTGAACATGTCAAACTAATAAAAATGTACAAACTACAGAATGTTGGCCTAGGATCAGAGGAATATTTTAGAATTCACAGAATTTGTGTCAAATCGTGCCAAAATAGTTGTGTGCACCCTGATTAAGATGTTTTTTTTTTGTTTTGTTTTTTTTATTTTTTTTGTTTTGTTTTTTATGTAAAGTCCATAAATGCCAGTGTGATATAACTGTCCTGTTTCATAAAGAAGAAAAATACATGAATTCACATATACAAATATATATAGGCTATATATATAAAATGACAACCTTAATATTTGAAAATATTTTGTATAAAAAAATCTAAGCCATATAGTTCGGCCAATAAAATTGTGTGATAGAACCAAAAATGTAAAACAGGAAATTACATCATATTGAGGTCCTCTGCAGACTCTTGACATACTGTATATTATTTTACCCTTTATGATAAGTCAAGTCTAGTTCAGGATGTCATATTAAGATGTCATGTGGTAATTAATTAATACATTATATTTATATATAAAAATGAATGTTTTTAATATGTTTTCAAAAGTAGTGATAAGGATATACACTCACATATTTAATGTGTAAAGAAAATATTTTATTATTTATTACTTGATGGCTAACTGATGGTTACAACACTCGACATTGGTCACTTATCGTTGTCAGAATTTGTTATTGTCTCTTTCTTGTGAAAATACCTGCAAAAATGTTAATTTTGCAAGCACACAGCTTGCCAAACAAGCAGTCCTAATAGCTGCTAAAGTGTGCCAAGTGTTAAATTAGTGCCAAGTGTTAAATAAACTGCATTTGGCTAATTATGTGAAAAAAAGATCCTCTTTGTTTTCCCAGAGAAGGAGGGACAATAGCAACAGTGTAATGTAGTGCCAAATGTACTGTTGCACAATATTGCACATTTTCCCTTCCTATGAAAGCAAAAGCTTAGTTTGCATGATATTCAAAATGCAACACCTTTTTTTCCCCTTCTCCTTCCTACAAACCCTGCAACTTCTCACTTTATTTACTTTTGAATGAGGACCAGGCTGTGTTAAGAGCCATATCTTTCCACAGGATATCTTGTGTAGCTTCAGATGCCTACCACTTTTACATCAAAGGTTGCTCCCTTTATCCAATACAGACACTTAAGCCTCTGTCAGAGGACATTACTTAAATGCTCTTATCAAGACATGCTCACATTTGTACTGTACATACTGTTGGTGTTATGGAAATAAAGGTAGAGGGAAATGTGATGGGTTCAGCAGCACTTGGCTGCTGTATGGTCATGTGATCACACCATAAACTGAAAACATGCAATGTTGTGAGTGAGGGGAATTACTGGAACAATTTGACTTTATGAAATGAATTAGGTGATATTACCATGAATTGTTCTAGCTGTACATATAAGGTTGTAACACTACAAGGAGGCACTTATTATATTGTGTTGCATAGTGAAATATATAGTTATTTCGGAGCATTAAGAATGTACTCTGAAGCAGATATTTAAGAATTGGGAAATTACAGTGGCAGATTTTCATTTTGTCTCGATTTAAATTCTCCATTAGCCTATTGGCCTGATATGCATAAAGCAGATTAAAATGGATTATGCTATTAGATGTATTGAGATATAAAAGGAGTGTTAATATGCAAAAATGCTGCTTAAACCAAATAGAAATGTTAACAAAAAAAATGTCACAAGTAAATCTGCTTCTTGATTTGCTGAAAGACGTGTTTTTTTCACGATTCAAATTAGTTCTTGAGGTTAAAGGTTCCAAAGATACTGCTGTTTTCACTCTAATTAGAATGATTGTCATGACTGTCCCCTTTGACATCACTTACCTTATCAACATAATCATCATTTAGATCCCCTTTTTCCTATTCATTTCCTGTCTAACACTTATGGCTAATTTTAAATTATGCATACTGTTTTGATGTGGTGGTCTGATTAGAATTCCTGAAAAATGTTTTAAATATGCTGTTAACAGACATATAAAGGGACGTTAATGGCTTGACACTAATTACTGGATGATCCCTGCTGAGAATGATTTTAATTACATGAGCTTGTATCCGATTAAGGCCTTCACTATAAGTCAATATTCAGACTGTCAACATGAGCAGCGCATATTATAAGCTCCTCCAAATATACCGAATTTACAATGTGCAATGCAATGTGTTTAAATGACAGTTTAGAGATTACAGAGGGAGTCTGGAGTTTTAAATTACTGAATAGAGAAAACCCTAAAAGTTTCCCTATGAATTTAGTGCTGTTGTGTGGATTTTCCTGATCTTCTGCACAGCTGTTTCTTGATGTTGCTTATTTTGCAAGTGCCAGATCAAAGGCTTTAGACATTCTTAAATATGCATATTCACCGTATTGGTACACATCTTAAAGTGTAAACTACTCTAAAATTAATCTTGATAGAATATTTTATATCAGACTTTGATCAAAGACCATACTGTTAGATGAGCACTTATTACTGTCTGTAATTGTACGTATGAGTTGATTTTGTGCCACAGCTGTTCTCCGGATTATGTTTAGAAGAAACTAATGAAATCCTGTAATAGCATGCCTTTCCCTATTTTGGCTTCATCCAAATGATACACATGAACAAAATTTCATCCACCATGCTGTGATGAAAGACACAACATCTAATTTACAAGCCATGAGATTTTTTTTTTTTTTTTTTTGCAGGGACAATGCTTAGGGTCACACCATTGCTCAGTTTTGGCGTAGTGTTTAGTTAATCCATCTGCTGACTGTTTTTTTTAGGCCAAGGGCACTTTGTGGATCCTTCAGAATGGATGCTTGAATTACATTTGATACCAAGCTGTTCACTGAAGCAGGTATCTGCCCGAGGAGCTGAAACTGAGACCTGTCAGAGCAGATGTCGTCCATCCATTGCAAATCTTAGATAAAGAAGGAAGGAAAACAGAATCTAGTGGAACGTGGAGCTTTCTAGCAACTCAAGCTGAAAGAGAGCAAAGTCTAAACCCTCCATGTCACAAATCCTTACTCTCTTACTAGATTTTATAACATATGATGTCTGAACACTTAAAAAAGGAATTGATGCCCATCAACGAGTTTTCTTCATGTGTCACGATGTATTTATATTTAAAGATCATGCATGTCTTATGCTGTGCATACTGAGAAGCGTTTTCGGCAGTAGGAACTGACGCTTTGACATTTAACAGGCTTCCATCTAAAAACTGATGTCATGTCTATGGATGTTTTGGTATCTTCAGAAAATGGGCACAGTATTTGAAAAACAAAAACAAGTTAATTTGCATCTCTTCTAAGGAATAGATTTTTTTTTGAAGATTAAAGCTGGTGAAAGATTAAAGGGTCTCATTCACTGAGCATTTGTGCATGGAATCTGCGTACGAATGTTTTCATGTACAAACCATGATTCACCAATATCTTTTGTACTATAATGTATTCTAAATTCATGCAAAAATGTAGGAACAACTGAAACTACTTGTATGCAAATCACATGGTCTTATAATCAAGTAAAATTGTATTCATAGATATTTAATTTTTTATATATTTTATCATACACAGGGAAAGAATAATCAAATACTAGAAAGACTGTGCACACCCATTACTTATGAATGGGAGAAAGTGCTACGCGTAATATGCGGAACAAGTCCTGCCTTCTAAAAAAAAAAAAAAAAGCCAATCAATGCTGTTAGTTCTTCTAAGCTCTGGTTATAAAAACAGTCGGTGTTCTCAGACGCGCAATTTGGACTGCACATGCAACACGACTCAACACAATTTGAGCAAAATAAACATAATTTATGGGACAGTTCATGTCAGATTTTGTTGCTGATTTGAAATTTGTTCGGCATTGGCATTTGAAATTGTGAGTTTGGCATTGGTTTTAACCTTCTGGTGTTCTTAGCTTGGTGGTCAAAAACTACCTTTTTTTAAAAAAAATATGAATGTACTATATTTTAATGTGATAATGTTTTTATTTATTTAATTTTTTTAGGGGATTTTATGCTATTAGGTTATATTTATGCAGTAGTTATAATCCATTTATTCACTAGGTTTGGTCTCTTTTTAAAGACGACAATTGGCAGATTATTGCTAAAGTAAAAAAAAAACTCAATGCAAGTTATAGAATTTTACGTTTATTGTTATGAATTTTTTTATAGGATATATATTTTTTTATTATTATTATTATTATTATTACTATTATTATTAACACTATTACTCTAAAACTGCTAGAAAATCAAAGCCATAAATGTAAACAAGTTGTGCTCCAAATTTGAGCTCGATATCTCAAAGAATGTGCCTTTAGTAAGAGTTTGTTTGGGAGCAGTACCAAAAGTTTCCACTAGATGAAATTTGTCTATCATTCATTTCAGAAAGCGATAATTTTTGACCATGAGATGTACACTGTGTGACTTTTTTTTTTCTGGTCCATTTAACCTTTTCGAATCATGTCCATGATTTTGTGTGTGTGTGTGTGTGTGTGTGTGTGTGTGTGTGTGTGTGTGTGTGTGTGTGTGTGTGTGTGTGTGTGTGTGTGTGTGTGTGTGTGTTCACATAGCAAGTGGAAAAAACTTCTGTACCATTAATTGCGATGGGTTAAGGAAGACACGCATTGCATTGCTCTGGGATCTTGCTACGCATGCTCTCGACCAAGCACGTGTCTTTAGAAAGTATCGTATGTTTGAGAGTGACGAAAGGAAAGGTTGTACAGAAAGTCCCTATATGGAGATGGTTGGGTGTGTTTTATACAATTGACTAACCTCAAGCACGCGGTTGCTCATTTAGAATACTGCAAAGTCATTAACATTTGAGCAATGTTAAGAACAAACTCATGTGTACACACATGTTGTGGATTAGGCAGACATTTTTTTTTTTTTTTTGTGAGAAGTTCTCCTGTGCATACAATTATTAAATAATCCATGTAATTATTAGTAAATAAGACCCACTGTCTCATCCACCCATCAAAATGACAAACATTTTCACCCAGGTCTGTTTTTTTCTTATCTGAATCCAGCATGTTGAATGGTTTATTGGGGTTTTGGTTACGTTGATTAATAACCACTATTGGATGTAAATGTAAACCACCTCATAAATTAGATTTCATAATGATTATATTTGTTATTTCAACCATTTTATAAGTTATGTTAAATTTTTAAAGAAATAACTCAATGTACAGTAGTTGAGTTGAGCAGTTTTTCTTACACAGCATGAATCTGCTGTTGCAGTCACTTTGTTTGCACGCTGTATATACACGCAATATGAAACAGGTCTTATATAAGTGCACAAGAGAGAAGAAATGTATACTCTATCTAATTAGGAGGACATGTAAATTAATGTGCACATAGCTGTATCTCCCCCCTAATGCTTTAATAGAAAGGATGATTTGCATATTCACCAATGAATGTCACAGTAAACAACTGTAAAGACTTTGATGTTGAATCATGTTCGTCATTTGTAGGATTATTAATCAGTTTTTTTTTTTTTTTTTTATCATGTCATCTGTTCTGTGATCACTGAGTTTGTGAATTCTAATTAATGATGAGCACAGATAAAATTGAAAGGACGACCAAAGGAAACTTATGTTCTTTGTAATAAGATCACAAAGACAAAATGTGACAGAGAAAGTCACATACTCTAAGAAGAGTCATTTTAGACTTTGAGTGCACATGTGAAATGTTTGATTTGCTCTTAAATTTAAAAAAAATGTTGCCTTTCATCCATATTGTATTCATCGTAGTTACTGTAGCTCTCTAGACTGCAATTAGTCTGTTTTATTTGACCGTGCAAAAGTACATTATTAAAATGCACATCAGGAGAAAACAGCTATATGTGTTGTCATGACAACAAAGATTTATTTGTATTTATCCTCACTGAGTAAAAGCATAATGCCCTTCATCCATGATTGTCAGGTTGCATTATGGAAGAAAACAATTTGTTTGATAAAAAGGTCATTTTTACAATGATTATAATGCACCTGTAGTACTCAAGCCAGCTCTAACATAGTAAAAAAATAATCTCTATTTAAAATTTCAACAGCCACATTTTAAAAAGGTTAGATGCTTGGATTTGGATCCATGGTGTTCCTCCTATTTTCATATCAGTGCTTAAATTTTAAAAGTGTGTGTTCAGCAACCATGGTCATAGTGATGTGAAAAACGAGGCAATTAGCAACAACACTGTCATTAAAGTGTCGAATGATGCTGCCGAGATGCATATTGAGTCTCAAGAGTCTACCTAGATGTTGCAGCTGAGGGAATTCAATATATTGTACAAAGAATACACATTTGTGCTATTGCCGTGACTCACTGAAACATGTCTGCATCATTCGGTGCTTGTGTTTTGTGTGGATCTTTGCCTTTGTAAAGAACTCCAGCTTGTTGATGAAGATGATTTGTTTGTGTTTTGACATTGTTATATATTTACTTAGTATTGATCTATCACTAATGTGTCCTTCTCACTCCCTACCCAGGGCTGCATAAACCGCTTATATGGCACAACAAAGAGTCTTAGCAGCCAAGTACTTTATTCTTAGAATGAACTTTATCAAGGACCTTCTGCCAGACAAATGAATTAGAGACAAAATGAGGCTAAATGCCATCACTAATTGGTGCCATCTTTTATATTAGTGGATCCATACTGGGCCATTAAAGTTGCTCTTTAGCTTAGATTTTGGTGGAACAATAAAACTTTATTTCTTTGCAAAGCAACATGAAGCCAGCTGTTGATTTTCACCCAGATAATCAAACTTTTATAAATATATATACATTATAATTATATACTTTTATATATAATCTCAATATATTAACTGAATTATTACTTTGAGAAGTACATTATACTATTCAATGGGATAATAATATTTAATTAACACACACACACACACACACACACACACACACACACACATACAGTATATATATATATATATATATATATATATATATATATATATATATATATATATATATATATATATATATATATATATTTCTATTTTGGTGTTTTGTATTAAAGACCTTTGAATGTCTGTGTTGTATTTGACAACAGTTTTTTTTTTTTTTATCAAATAAATTTATGAAATTCTCATGAAGTGGAAATTCTGTCAAAAAGATGCAAATCCAAAATTTATAATTCTGTGGCACCACTATACAGTACATTCCACTTCAATGACTGAATTCTGCCCGCATTTTCAGCATCACTGGAATCATAGGGCCCTCCATTTAACATCCTCTAACACCAGAGTAATAATGCTCATGGCATGTTAACATGTTATGTAACTTAAATGTCACTGTGCACCATCTTCACACTGCCTTTGTCACTGCCTGACTAATGCTTCATGTCAAAGGTGAAGGAGAAATGCATCATGCCCTTAGGTTCTTCTGAGCCTTGAGGTGAAGACCACCTGTCTTAATGAGTACAACTGTCTGTGACATCCATCATCGACACTGACAGAAAAGCATTTCCCAGGCGTGATGTTCATCTTGTGAGTGAAGGATAGTGGCCTGTAAGGGACAGCAGACTTCATCATGGACCTGTGTGGTTACCACTAAAGTGCTGAGGGACTGTACTCTCACCCCTAAAAGCGTCTAAATGTATGATGGAGTGAACTGACGATGCCTGAAGTTCAAAACTGAAAGTTATTTTGATAGTCT
The DNA here is from genome assembly GCF_964197995.2 of Scardinius erythrophthalmus. Classification (NCBI taxonomy): domain Eukaryota; kingdom Metazoa; phylum Chordata; class Actinopteri; order Cypriniformes; family Leuciscidae; genus Scardinius; species Scardinius erythrophthalmus. The sequence goes on from NC_138223.1 coordinate 26,678,252, forward strand.
TTGCTGGTCTTAAGGATTGGCTAGAGGTTAAAGGACTGGATATATCCACTTTCTGTTGTGTGTTGTATGTTGATCTGCGTCTCTGTCTACAATAATTTAGTTTTACCTTCCACACTGTCTATTAATTAAGACCAGTGGGTCTCAACCAGGACCCACTAGAGGCTTCGGCAAACTTCCAAAGGGGTTGCGAAATGACTTAATTTTTTTAAGTGAATGTGTTTTGTCATTTGAACACCATTCTAATGATCATGTTAGTTGATCTCTAAAACACGATGGGCATTGCCATGTTAATAATGCGTAAATTCATCCACTTCTCCTGAAATACATGAAAGTAAGTGGCCACTGAACTACTGTGGGAGAAGAACAGAGTAAATTGTATAGTTACCTGCACAATGTGTATCTGATATGAATAAAACATGTCATCAAATTATAATTGAAAGGATTTTTTTTTGTAACGCCATAACGCATTACTTTTAAAAGTAACTTTCCCCAACTCTGTCAACCATTTGCTTTAATTTATCCATGATAGCAGATGTACTACCTGGATGAGGAAGTGATGAGGAAGATACCTGGAAACTGTAAAAAGTACACAAAGTATTATATAATTCATAATTTTGCAACCAAGCAGTATTTTTCCAGTATTTTCTTTCTTTCTTTCTTTCTTTCTTATAGCTCTTGTTATGGATATCATTTCTACTAAATATATAATTACATTTAAAAAATTGCATGAACAGCAGGATTTGATTAAATATTTGCTAAAAAAATAATAAAATGAATCAGTGAGTCTTGCTATTCTAATACTTTGAAAAAGTAGCTTGTAACTGGAGATATATTGTATATAATAAAAAGCGCTTAGCTACAGCCAGGTTACTGGAAATGTATCTATTTTTAGTGTCACTATACTATTAGTTAGATAAACCCCAACTCTAGTTCTAATTTACTGTATACTGCAGCATTTTCTCTCTAGGCTCAGTCCTTATAGATCAGCATAGATCTGGCTGCTAGCAACAACCCTAGTTAATAATGCTGTACTCTATATGCATACATTGGAGAATCTGGCCTGTTGTCTGCCAGCTCTTGCAGAGAGTTGGGTGTTAGTAAGAGCACAGTGTGTTTGTCAGATGGCATGGGCACGTGGGCTTTGCTGCCCTGCGGATAGCGACCTGGAAGACCCTGATGGATTTGATTGCCATGTTTTGGAGGACAGATGGCTTGTGTTGAGGTGATGTGTGTGTGTGTGTGTGTGTGTGTGTGTGTGTGTGTGTGTGTGTGTGTGTGTGTGTGTATGCATTGACAACAGGGGGATTTAATTCTCTCTGACCCTGATCTCGGTTAAGCAGTCTCCACATTTTCCCCTGTCCGAGGTTGTTGGAATCCTGGGGATGACAATGTGTTCTTTTCTACTGTGATATATGTGTTTTTCTCCTCTGTTCAATCCCAGAGTATTTATGGAGGCCTGTTTTCCTCTGTTCTTCCTTGCAGGTTCTGGCCAAGGGCAAATTCACATTTTATTAGACATTAAAAAAAAAATAAAAAATGTGTTTTGGGAAATCAGCTTTCACTGCAGAGTTTCATCTGTAGCTCTCTTGACTCAGAGATACTGATGAAACCCGAGTATAAAGTTTTGATCAGAATTCACATTTATGCTTTGGGACAACATGCAGTGCAGGCCGTGTTTTATTTATGTGTAGGATGAGGAATCAGACTTGTGTCTGGATTTCTGACCGATCCTATGACAAGCGATGAGGGGAAGTATTTTGAGCTACTTCAAGAGAGAAATAAAGATGTAGCTCAAACATGCACTACATCCCCCTTTCCTTTCCATCAGTGTCACATGTCTATTCTTCAGCTGAGCTGTCACTGTTCAACTGTAAAAACACAGGTGCCCTTCACCTGAGTGACCTGTCATTTTGAATACCCTCCACCCCCCAGATACAGCCTTGATTCCTGTGTGACAGTTTAACGATACATCAGAGCAGGGAAGACCTTCATGAGCAGAGAGTGTCTGGACTCCATCACCCAAAGGGCTCTTCATCAGTCTCCCACTCACTGTTGATCCTTGTTCAGTCAAACTGAGTAGACTGGACACCTGTCTTAGTATGAAGTATGAGACAGACTGAAAGCAGACTAAAGATGATAGGTAGGGGCCTATGGGTAAGGATGTGCTGTCTAACAGAAGACAAAAAAGAGCAAAGACAATGAGAGAAATAGCAGGGCTCGACAATGGCCGCTTTCCGACCAAGTAGTTACAGGAACTTAGTTCTAGGAACTGTCCACTTCTAAACAGTTCTAAGAACTACTCTCCCCCAAACTCGGTTTTGCTGTTTACGTTCGCACTGGCCAAGTGGCCATAGGAACTGGTAGGAGGGGTAAGGGAGTGACGCAAGAACGGTGACTTTTATTTTGACTGCGCAACGGACCTTTATTTTGGCGGCGCTGAAAACGCCAGAGCAAACAATGCTCGCATTCTCTGTGTTTATTAGTTAGCAATCTGTCTAACAGTACTGTTTAATATCTTATTAGGTAGAACTGTTATAGAAAGTAGACAGTATATGAAAAAAGGTTATTAGCCTAACGTTATGCCGTGTGGTTGATGTCTAGTGTTGCTAGCTGGGCAGATAAACATAATCATGTTTGGCTTGGTCCCCTCAAAGTTGCGTTGGATTTTCTCTTCAGCATAAAGGTTTAGAGACCCATCTATCTCTGTTTTCCATGTTTGTATAGTTAGTTTATGGAGTAAATATAGGCTATAATCTGTGTGTTTACCTATTTTTTACAGTCTATGGTGTTTACATTCTAGCTGTTTTAAAAATGGCGGGTGCTGGTGTTCCACGTGCGTTCGGTCAATCAGCGTACACTAACGTCATGGGTAGTTCCTATAGTACTGGTTTAGACCCTACTCTGAAGTAGGACCTAAATTAGTTCCTACAAATGGAGTTCCTAGAACTAAAATCGTTCCTTGTCGCCGTGTTCGCACCGCAGGAACATCCGGGTACTTTAGTCAATAGTTCTAGGAACTGTGAAAAGGTTCCTCCAGTCGGAAAGCGGCTAATAAGGACTGCCCGTTCGGGCCAGTGCTGCATCGTCATGAACGTTTAGCATTTGCATGGGTTTTTATGCCGTGCCAATTTAAATATTCAAGTGCAAGAAGGCGGGAAAGATAACTCAAATTCAGCACTCGCTGTGTGATATGTTTTATGTAAGTAACACACATCCAAAGCGCATGCCCAGAAATCCGCATCTTAGACAGCTCGCGAATACTGAAATGAAATCTCTTTCATGTCTTCTTCACATCTTAAGCGGACATATTCACACAAAATTATAACAAAATCCTTGTATCCTCATAAACATAGTCTGTTATGTCTAGAGTGAACATAAACAGTTCACTTAGTAAAACACATGTGTAACAGTGTATTGGATTTGTGCAGCTCTTAAATCGACAGGCGTGATTGACCTAATAAACCTCAATGCTCTTGACTGAATAACTTTTTGTAACTTTAATAAGGATTCATCTATATTTAATTTATACAGTGAAGATTAAGCAATGCTATTTTACATTTGATTATTCAATTTCTCTACCTGGAAACTAAAAATATGAAAAGCACTGTTTCATATGTATGTTTGTATTTATTTGTGCTACTGCTCATAATTTAATTATTTGTTCTTTTTTATCACTGACGGTTTACTTGTTTTTAACAATATTTGAAATTTATTTGAGTTAGGCTAGTAGGTTTTGGTGTCATCATAACCTTATTTATTAAGGTTATGGGTCAAAAACAGTGAAAACAATAACTAGGCCTATTTTATTTTATTTATTTAAGTTTGGCAGGGAAAGTAAAAATTTGAACCGGGCCAGTAGAAAAAAATCCTTAGCGTTGAGCCCAGATAATAGGACAGGAAAGTTTTAAAAGAAAACTTTAGCCCAAAATTAAAAAATCATCCAGGTCATTCCGCTCTAAACCCTTATCAATTTCTTTCTCCTGGCTAATCAATTGATTTTGGCCATTCACTGAAAGTCAGTGGGGCCCAAATCAAACAATATTGAACACCACTGACTTTTATTGTCTAATGGAGGCTAGCTAGGAAAAGCTGCAGTCTTCAGCATCCTACTAGCATGCCCGCCTCACATGCCTGCGGGCTGATGCGGTTTGAATCCTACTCAGAGTACCAGTTATATTGCTGCCGTGACCCAGGTGGGAGTGGGGTTTAGGGAGTTGAGTGTAAACGGAGGCCAGCTAGAAAGAGTTGTGTCTCACTCCACTGGTCTCAAGAGGCATATAACAACTGATTATAGAGGTTGTGCCCTTTAGCATCCTTGATAGTATGCCCTCATCCCATGTAGGTTGATGGTGACATGAATCCTGCTCATGGTGTGAGTAGGACCAGTTACATTGGTGTTGTGACCTGGACAGAAGTGCAGTTTAGGGAGGTGAGTGTAACAGGCTAACTGAGCTGTAATGGCGAACCTCACTTCCCTGGCCTCAAGAGGTGCATTAGGGACTGACGCCAAAAGGCTGCGGCCCTTAGCATCCTTGTTAGCTTGTCCCTCTCCCATTCTGGATGATGGTGATTTGAATCCCCCTCAGAATACTGTGTGTGTGTGGGGGGGGGGTACTCTGCGTTCGGGCCAAATTCAGAACTTGGAGCCCTCCCCTCAGACAGCACGCAAAAATTGCATACTCTTTACTGAGAGTTTACTCTTTACTCTTTACTTTATCTGATTATTTGTAAGTGTGAACCCGTGAAATGCATAGATTTGGAATTCCATTGGGGATGAGTAAGTGATGACAGAATTTTCTTTGTTAAGTGAACTCTTTCAGGTATAATGAAAATTACGTTTTCTTCTTAATTCCCATGACACATGCAGACCCTGTTCTTTTTGTATGCTTGTTACCATTAAAATCAAAACCTGTTTTTTTTTTTTTTTTTTTTTTTTTTTTTTTTTTTTTTTGTGAGCAGTTAGCAGTCAGAAAGAGTGCTAAAGGTCTGTCTAAGATGCTCAATCCTGTTCAAGAATGTGTGTTTGAGGAGATTATGATGTTCAAGTTCTAACAACAGCTCTATTTCATAACCAGCTGAGCTGCCAACCTAGGTGGCATTTAAGACATAATAGGCACTCTCCTGACTCAGATACTGTTTGAAACTGTAGGTAGGAAAAATTATGCTGCCTTTTAACATATAATTTTGGCCAGACTCTAAAGCGACATCACATGTATCTTCATAGATAAGGCAATGCCAGAATGCATTTTATTCAAGATGAAAAGGTGAAGATGAATAGTTTTTCCTCAAGATGAAAAACTCTGAGGAAAATAATAAGTGTATTTAGTCAGTACTAAAAATGTTCATAGAAAATACTAAATGCACCACATTTCACCCAAAATTTATTTTTGCTCTGTATTTTTGGCAAAGTTATGGATTAGCATCAACTGGGGTGTACGATATTGACAAAAAATTATATCTCGATATTTTCTGTGATTTTCTCGATAACGATTATTAGATGATATTTTGCTGAGTGTGTTTATTGTGTTGGTACTTTGTCGTGGACAGCCAACTCCAAAAGCTTTTGCTATTCTTCATACTCTGTGTAGTGGTCAGTTCACAGTTCACACTAACCCTAACCCAGTGACAGAAATGATTTTTTCCAATATGTTTCAATTGATTTTTACCAAATGTGGGCCTTTTTACCTTTATAAAGCCATTTTTTAAACCTAATTATATGCATGCATCATCTTTTGTGTCAATTTCATAAATGTAATCAAATTAATTTATAAAAATAAGACACAATAGGTATGTTACCACTCAAATGAAATCAGTATTGTAGATTTAAAAATCATGCTTTTCTCCATTATTGTTGAATCAAGGAAGCTACACCAGTTACTTTGCCAAGAGATTTATTAGTTCTTATTTTTATACATGTCTCAGACATATGAGAGAAACAGGCATAGAAGAATAAGGCTACATGAGAGGTGGTCTTCATTCCCATATTTCTCTGTTCCCCATTTCTCTATCCCCTCACCCTATCATGCCAGCTGTAAATGGTTTCTCAGTGTTTCTCCTTTTTCTCACCCCCTCATGCCTGTTTCTCCTTCCTCTCATCCTGTCATGCCTTTATGTTTCTCCTTCCTCTCAACCCATCATGCCTTGTACGGAAGCCCTGAACTGCAAGTTAAAAAAGAAAAAAAAGAAAACTTCTCGTTATTTCGACATAAGAAGTCGTTATTTCAACATAATATCTCATTATTTCGACATAAGTCGTTATTTCGAGACATCTCGTTATTTCAGCATAAATATCTCGTTATTCCGACATAATAAGTCATTATTTCGACATAAGTCGTTATTTTGACATAGCCTAATATCTCATTATTTTGACATAAGTCGTTATTTTGACAAAATATCTCGCTATTTCGACATAAATATCTCATTATTTCAACATATCTCGCTATTTCGACATAATAAGGGGACATTCTAATATGCATTAAGCCACATTTAGCGTTCTTATTACGGAAGAAAAAAAAAACGTATCTCGTTATTTCGAGATATTAAGTTGTTATTTCGACATAATATCTCGTTATTTCAACATAAATATTTCATTATGTTTTAGGCTACTATCCACAAACAAATTGTTTTCAACTTATGTGTGCAAATTTGTACAAATAGAGACATTTTTGTGAATAAAATGTTTTATTTTGTATTAGTGATCATAATATGCGCATGCAACAAAGAAGATGTACAGGTGACACACGTGTGCATTTATTGATGTCTTTTCTGAGTCGATATCATTTGAGTGTATTCGGTAATGCTTAAACCGTTGGACGATTGAGGCGAGCAAGATCTTTTACAAGACGCAGCTACAAGACTCCGTTGTTCCCCTTCGAGGGAACTCGCACTGCGTCGTCGTCGTGACGACACTTTGGGGAACGCCCCCAGTGTAGCGCATCTGAAGTATGAATGAAATCTGTCCAATCCTGATTGGTGCTGCGTCATGACGTAGTAGATGACGGCATAACCGGAAGATACAAAGGGACGCCGGCACAAACACACGTTAGCTTTTTGCTCTTCAGCAAGCACTCTGTGTGAAACTGTTTGTCTTATTTGGTGTTGTTTGTCCCATAAGAATTGTCCCATATAACATCTGCATTACAATATAGAATCTAGTGGCTCGGATCTCGCGTTTGCCGAGGCAGCGCGTAGGTTGCGGGTCTACTCTGCAATAAAGATTCTGTGACTGGGATCTCGCGTTTCCGAGGCAGCGCGTAGATTAATGTCTGCATTGCAATACAGAATCTATAGTGGCTCGGATCTCGCGTTTGCCGAGGCAGCGCGTAGATTACGGCTACTCTGCAATAAAGATTCTGTGACTAATCTCGCGTTTGCCGAGGCAGCGCGTAGATTAATGTCTGCATTGCAATACAGAATCTATTCTATAGTAGCTCGGGTCTCGCGTTGCTGAGGCAGCGCGTAGATTACGGGGCTGCTCTGCAATAAAGATTCTGTGTGGGTGCGAGGCTGTGTGTTCATTGAGAAATGTCTTGACGCACACAGCCGTGCGTTTCGGGTGTTTCAGCCTCGCGCCCGTTGGCTTTCTTCTCGAGAGATGAAAGCCAAATATATTGTGAATGACTCGAATCTCGCGTTTGCCGAGGCAGCGCGTAGATTACGAGTCTGCTATAAAAGGGACACATGCGATCTGTGAAATAATACTGTTTGGGTGCGAGGCATTCACAGTCAGCTCCTGAGGGTGCTGGCAGTGTTCATTGAGAAATATCGCGGCGCGCGTGCATAGAAAAAAGCTGTGCGCTGTCAGATGTTTCAACCTCGCACCTGTTGACTTTCTTCTCGAGCGATGAAAGCCGATATATTGTGACGGCTCGAATCTCGCGTTTGCCGAGGCAGCGCGTTGATTACGAAACCGTATTAATAAATATTAAACAGTATTGTCTGGTGATTATGGCTGCATTTAATTCTATGGAATTAAAATGATGGAATATTATCTGACTTTGAGAAGTTAGATATTTTAATTCAGCCTACCATCCAGACCGTGTTTCACTTATCTAGTGTTTTTGGCTGCATTTAATTTTGAGGAATTAAAATGTTGAGCCTCGCACCGACAGGTGCAAAAAGAGTGTCGCCTCCCGCCCCCCTCCCGAGGGAGCCTGGCAAAGGAGACGATCTGAAGACCGTCCTTCAGGCAAAGAAGGCTTCCGCCAAGCAGTCCTAGCTGCGGCCGGACCGCTCAGAGCTGTCCCCCCCGGGGTGGAGCGATCGAGGTCGCCTTCCCCCCGGAGCTCTCGGTAAATCAGTGCTGTGTTCCCGCCGTCCAGTACGCTTCGGGCCACACTGATTTCCCGCGCACGCACGCCGCTCCAGCCGCCTCTAGAAAGACCTACGGCTGGGCAGCGAACGCGTCCGCACACCGAAAATCATTCTCGACTGATTCCTGCCGGTCAGCCGCTTCAGGGGGTCGGGAATGAGGCTCGGTTGACACCCGAGGCCAGCCTCGAGAGGCTGGTTCCCTTAGTAGATTATCTCGGTGCATGGTCATGCCTTCCGAATATATCTGCGTGGGCCCTGCGTACTGTAGAGCTGGGTTACAGACTGCAGTTCAGCTCCCCTCCCCCGAAGTTCAACGGGGTGGTCTGGACTGTGGTCGGCCTAGAGCAGGTTCGGGTTATGGAACAGGAAGTTCAATCCTTGTTGGTCAAGGAGGCCATAGAACGTGATCCTCTGCCAGACAGGGAGTCTGGGTTCTACAGCCGGTACTTCATAGTTCCCAAGAAGGATGGGGGGTTGCGTCCAATAATAGATCTCAGGCACTTGAATCGTTCTCTGAGGAGATTCAGGTTCAAGATGCTCACAATTCCAGCCATCGTGAGTCAGATCCAGTTCGAGGACTGGTTCGTCACGATAGATCTGAAGGACGCATACTTCCATATATCCATCCTTCCATGTCACAGGAAGTTCCTGAGGTTCGCTTTCGGGGGCGAAGCGTACCAATATCGGGTTCTTCCCTTTGGCCTAGCTCTTTCCCCTCGCACCTTCACCAAGTGCATGGATGCAGCGCTGGCTCCGCTGAGACTCCAGGGCATTCGTGTACTCAATTACATCGACGACTGGCTAATATTAGCCAAGTCGTACGATATGGCAGTTCGGCATCGAGATGGCTCATATTAGGTGCTTGGGGCTGAGACTCAACACAAAGAAAAGCGTGTTGACGCCCCCCCAGAGGACTATGTTCCTAGGAGTGGTATGGGACTCCACGACGATGCGGGCACAAATGTCTCCTGCACGGGTGGAATCCATACGGGCGATGGTCTCCAGAGTGAAGCTAGGCCACAACCTCACTGTGAAGCAGATTCAGAGACTGCTGGGGCACATGGCAGCAGCGTCCAACGTCATACCTTTTGGCCTGCTATACATGAGACCCCTACAGTGGTGGTTGAGAGCCAAGGGGTTTTCCCCAAGGGGAAATCCATTCCGTATGATCAGGGTAAAGCGCAGATGCCTTCGTTCCCTTGTCATATGGAGGAAACCTTGGTTCCTGTCCCAGGGACCAGTGCTGGGAGCATCATGTTCCCGGAAAACCGTTTCAACAGATGCCTCCCTCACTGGTTGGGGCGCAGTCATGGACGGCCGCTTTGCGAGAGGTCTGTGGGAGACCCGGCATTCTTCCTGGCGCATCAACTGCCTGGAAATGCTGGCGGTCTACAAAGCTCTGAGGAGCTTTTTCCCGGACCTCCGCGGCCACCATGTCCTGATACGCTCGGACAATACTTCTGTAGTCGCGTATCTGAATCATCAGGGGGGTCTGAGGTCGCGCCCTCTATGCAGACTGGCACACCAGATCCTTCTGTGGTCCCAGGGGAAACTGTCGTCTCTCAGAGCGATGTACGTCCCCGGGGACCAAAATCAGGGAGCAGACGTCCTGTCGAGGCAGGGGCTGAGGCCCGGGGAGTGGCGACTCCACCCAGAGGTGGTGGAAGCCATGTGCGTGAGATTCGGCCCAGTGGAAGTGGATCTGTTCGCGTCTCAAGAGACGTCCCACTGTCCACCGTGGTTCTTTCTCAGGCATCCAACTCCGCTGGGGCTGGACGCCATGATGCAGACGTGGCCGAGGCTGCATCTGTACGCATTTCCCCCGATCGCTCTGCTCCCGGGAGTCTTGGAGCGGGTCCGCCGGGAGGGGATCAGTCTACTTTTAGTAGCACCCCGCTGGCCGACCCGGGTATGGTTCTCGGACATTGTAGCACTGCTGGACGGCCTTCCGTGGTAGGTCCGTCTGAGGAGGGATCTGCTGTCGCAGGCAGGGGGCACAATATTCCAACCCCGGCCAGAGCTGTGGAACCTCTGGGTCTGGCCCCTGAGGGGGCCCGGTACCTAGAGGCTGGCCTGTCAGCAGGTGTTGTCGAGACCTTATTCAGCTCCAGGGCTCCTTCCACCAGGAGACTGTACAGCCTGAAGTGGAATGTGTTTTCCACTTGGTGTAGAGAGCGTGAGGTGGACCCAGTTAACTGCCGAATGGCTTCAGTGCTGGAGTTCCTCCAAGATCGTTTCTCCACCGGTCTTACCCCGTCCACACTTAAGGTGTATGTGGCTGCCATTGCGGCTTTCCACTCGCCTGTAGGTGATGGGCCTTTGGGAAAGCACCATCTGGTTGTACGTTTCCTCCGTGCGGCTCGCTCCAGAGTCCCAACTTGGGACCTGGCGGTGGTACTTGAAGGGTTGGCTGAGGCCCCCTTCGAGCCACTGGAGTCGGCTGAGGCAAAGAACCTGACCCTTAAGGTGGCCTTTCTCCTTGCTATCACTTCTCTGAGGAGAGTGGGGGATCTCCAGGCCTTGGCTATAACGCCAACTTGCCTGGAGTTTGCCCCTGGCGGAGTTAAGGCCATCTTACATCCTAGACCGGGCTATGTGCCCAAGGTGCCATCGAATGTGGCACGGTCAGTGGTTCTTCAGGCCTTCTATCCTCCGCCTCATGGGACGGCGGAAGAGGGGAGACTTCACCTGCTCTGCCCAGTCAGAGCCCTGAGGGTTTATTTGGAGAAGTCTTCTCAATGGAGGAAGTCAGACCAGTTGTTGGTGTGCTTTGGTTCACCCAAGAAAGGGCTGCCTGCATCTAAACAGACAATCAGCAATTGGATTGTCCAGGCTATAGCCACGGATTATCAGGTGCGCAATTGCCTTCACCTATGGCCATGAGGGCACATTCCACCAGGGGCATGGCCTCCTCGTGGCCCTCCTTTCTGGCGTCTCGCTTCAGGAGATCTGCGAGGCGGCCGGGTGGGCCACCCCGCACACCTTCATACGTTTCTACAGTCTGCAACTCCCTGTGACGCCTGGTGCCAGAGTGCTCGCGTCCTAAGTGTGCCTGGTCTTCCAGCTTCATACTAGGGCGGGCGTGATTACGGTGTGGCATAGTGGGCATTACGTTCCCCAAAGTGGCGTCACGACGACGACGCAGTGCGAGTTCCCTCGAAGGGGAACGTCTCGGGTTACGACTGTAACCCTTGTTCCCCGAGAAGGGAACGAGACACTGCGTCTCGTCGCCACACCTATCACGGGCAGAGCGCTTGCTTCATCGCAAAGGAGCTAACGTGTGTTTGTGCCGGCGTCCCTTTGTATCTTCCGGTTATGCCGTCATCTACTACGTCATGACGCAGCACCAATCAGGATTGGACAGATTTCATTCATACTTCAGATGCGCTACGCTGGGGGCGTTCCCCAAAGTGTCGTCACGACGACGACGCAGTGTCTCGTTCCCTTCTCGGGGAACAAGGGTTACAGTCGTAACCCGAGACGTTCTCTTGTGCTCCGCTCCGCATCTCACGATAAGGTTGGATAAAAAAATAAATTAAAAAAACTTGCGTGCCGTTGTAGTTTACACAGGACTGGCGGGACTGCACTACTTGATTTTAATGCATTGTATTTTTAGGGCTTGCATTTTTATGGGCTGAAATTCAACATGGTTGTATATTTAAGCTGTGAAGATTTCAATTCATAACATTTCACACACGTTTTCATTGTTTTGTATTTGGTGAAAATATAGCATAACGAGCTATTAAAAGGGCTGGTTGATTATGATTTCACTTTTCTAACTTTAGTTAGTGTGTAATTGTGCTGTTTGAGCATAAACAACATCTGCAAAGTTAAGCTCAAAATTCAAAGCAATGGAAGATATATAAGGACTACAACAAACGGCTGGTAGGGACTACACAACATTCCTCCCAGGTTAGTGACATAACTAACCCTTAACCCTCAGAGGTCGGCAATCACGCCGCCGTGATCTGCTCGCTTTTTTCCTTATGAGTTGAATTGAGACCCGAAATACTCTTTTGACTTTGATTTTACAAAACAAGTTTCATACATCAATCGATTCTGTTAAATGTGTATTATTTTTGTGTATACTCACAATAAAAACAAAGTGTTGTGCTTTTTGCCAAATAAAGAAAAATAAACACGAGCGAATACTCAGCGAAAACTCAGCGAATACTCAGTCAATCAGGCATACAGACACACATGCATGAAGCTTGAATTATCTTCTTTTAAATGAAGTAATTTATATAAAAAAAAAACAAATATTCTCATCTTGTGAAATCTGTATTAAAAGAGAGTGATTCCAGTCGAGCTAATTACAGCTGATTCAGATGTAATGTGACTCCACCCACGGAGAGCGCGCGCTATTCAAACGCAAATGGCTGAGGCAATCCGCGCAATCCTGTGAACGCCCCCATATCAGCTCGAAAAAAACACACAAGTTTATTCAGATCATTACTTGTTTACACCGTCTAGCAGCGCTGTGAGGAATAATAATAATGGAAAATGTCCCTCAGAAGTGCGGGTATATCGAGGAGCGAGCTGAGGAATACTAGTAAGTTTTTTCCTTCTCGCGTGAATTTCTTCACGTGGGTTTCTGTTTATGAATGAATGAACGGCAGAGATGCGCGCTATTTACCACAGCTGGCAAAGACAGTTTAAATTTAAATCGCGTGTGTGAATGAATGATGATGTTTCAGCAAACTGTATTGCTATACTGAGATGAGTAAAATCGACTGAAATATGCTGAAATAAAATGTAGGCTATTTGTATAAGCAACGTATTAAACTGCAAATTAACAATATGCCCTAATATTTCATGAAAACAACGTTACAGTCAGGCGAAATATGAAAGTAATGAATACATAGATAAAATGTAGGCCTATAATCATTTTTTTTTTTTTTTTACAAAGAAAGAGTAGGCCTACACTTGAAATATTGTTGAAATTGTAATTATTGTTGTAATTGTAACCTTTTTAATAAAATAGCAAAACATATTTACAAGATAGATGTAAGTAAAATCTTAAATGGTCAATACAAGTCTTCTTCTAAATATATCTTTTGTCCTTGCATTGTGGCTCAGTCAGTGTCACACCTGAATGAATGGCTAATTATGCAGAGTCATTATGCAGAGTGGGTGGGACATTGTATTCTAAGGTATAAACCACTCCTCGTTCACGCCCCCTCGCATATTGGCTTTCCAAGCAAAACCTGTTTTACATCAATTTAAATCAATGTATGGTTTTATGTGAACGATAAAGCAAGACTATTTTCACATAATTTTGAAGAAAAAACTCTAGGCGAGGACATCCATTAGTCAAAAGTCTTATTGACACATATTTACTATGTGTTTTGTGGCCTTATTTCAGAAATTTTAGTTTTTAGTTTTTTCAATAACCATGCATAAACATTATTCTCTCAAAAATGAAAACATGTACATACACGTGGCTCACATATTATGGTAGCCCTGTTGCTTTATAGCAGGGGTCGGCAACCCAAAATGTTGAAAGAGCCATATTGGACCAAAAAAAAAAAAAAAAAAAATCTGTCTGGAGCCGCAAAAAATTAAAAGCCTTATAAGCCTTATAATGAAGGCAACACATGCTGCAAGAGTCTATATTAGCGTTATTAGCCCCCTAGTATCAAAATGATAAGTAGGCTACAAATACATAGTGAGCGTTCATGATTATGTTTATTTTCCCTGCAGCGCATCCTGGAGAGAATGACGCACCACGTGACTACTCTGCTGTACTTATAATTTTAATGTATTATGTTTCGATTTATTTATTCGTGTATTATGTTTACAACGTTGAAAAACTTTAACCCTTTCACACGTAAGTTTAAAATGTTCTGACTGACCCGTGAGTTTTTCAAGGCGACCGTTATTTAGAATGTGTCACTTTATGGTTTCCATGGTGACGCGTCATTGCGTGTCACGTGACACACCGCAGCAGCAACAGAGCTGAATGAATGATGATCTGCTTTTGTCATTTTTCCTTTTTTATTCAAAATATTCACAAATTTGTTAGATATGGCATGAAATATCTGATATTCCGATTGTCAAATATATGCAATTGGAAGTGTTTTGTTGTTTAAACACCATTATAACGATCGCGTTAGTTGAGCTGTATGTGCGATGGGCGCCGCCATCTTAGTTTGTGCCGCAGACGCAGTTCAGAGAATCGGATCTGTTGGATTTACAACATGTGAATTCATCCACTTCTCCCGAAATACATAAAAGTAAGTGGCTGGTGAACTGGGAGAAGAATAGAGTAAACTTTAAAGTTACTTATACAATGTGTATCTGATATGAATAAAACGTGTCTAATTATAATGGAAAAGGATTATTATTGCCTCTTCCTTTAACATCAGTGTGTATTTTACAAACTCTAAATGTATTTTTTTTTTTTGTATTTATATGTCTGAAACCTAAAATAAACATTATGTGGATGAAAACACTGAAAAGTTGTGATATATGACAGCTCTGAGCCGAGCGCGCCTGTCTCTGGCTCAGCGCCAGCCAACGCGTGAGAGCACATTTGAATTTAGCAGTTGGTCACGTCATGCACTGACCGTTCTAATCACACCGACCGATGTGATCGTACGTGCGAAAGGGTTAAGAATGTTTGTCATGTTTTTCCTCCTACCGAAATTATATTAAAACAAGAAATATTTTTTTCCATTTTCATATTTTTTAAAAAAGCTCCAGGGAGCCACTAGGGCGGCGCTTAAGAGCCGCATGCGGCTCTAGAGCCGCGGGTTGCCGACCCCTGCTTTATAGAGTGAATTTACACCTTTGCCATTAATATGTTTATAAGCAACTGAAAAAAGCACAAATGTCAGGGCATGTCAGAACATCTCAAGGACCCCAAAAACAGCCCAGACCCCAGAGGGTTAAATGTACATAAACCCCACCCCCGGGAACATGCAGGCCATGTTGAGAAGAGGAAGAGTTGTTGTAGTAGAGCACATTTGTGGATCTGCTCAAGCTGTCGCATCCGTCTTTTCACATGCAATACAGTATGTAACACAAATGCAGTAGCATGTCACTCTGTAGGCACCTTACAACAGTTCCCACACAAGCGATTTTAGAGATTATCATGACAGAATATGCTAACTGAAAATAGTTAACTCCACATCAGCAACATAAATTCATCAACTAACCATTCAGAAACGTCCTGTTGCATTCTACGTTGTCACTTCTTCTTGAGTCTCTCCATCATTGTCCGACTCCAGTTTAAACATAAAAGGCAGAACAGTCTCTGACATTTTAGTGCATGCCTGCATGAGGTAATCGGAGCTGCTAACACACACAAGCTCTTGAAGCTACGCCCTCTGTGCTTGTAGCAGCAGCTCATTGGCATGTAAAGGGACACACATGAAACGATGCGTTTTTACTGACTCTCAAAAAGGGACAATTTTAACATGCTGTAAAAAATTTATCTGTGGGATATTTTGAGCTAAAACTTCACCCTCTGGGGTCAACAGAGACTTATTTTACATATTGTAAAAAGGGGTATTATACCACCACTTTAAAGACACTTTTTTTAAAAGGCCAGTCATTTTTGACTGGGAACACCAAAGGTGTTACAGGCTTTTCAACACAGAAGCCCTCAGTTTCTTCAGTTCACTGTCTTGTTTTAAAGGTTATGGTTTGTTGTGTTGTCTTTCTAGTCGTTTGGAGTTTATTATAAGTGTTGTTCTTTTATATTGTCACCTTGGTGAACAAAAATCTTACTGATCCCAAACTTTTGAATAATAATATATGTATTGTTTCTGAACAAAAGACAGTAAATAGAACATTGAGGATTCATACAGGTATGCATTAGATGTCTTTTACCTTAGATGTCTTGAGAATAACCACATTCAGTGTGAGAAAATAGAGTGAAAGGAAGAAAAAAAAAGAGTATGTTAAAAATATATCATGGTCCAGAAAAAGACATCATCCATCAAAATATGTCTATCTGACAATGGCAGAATGGCAGCAAGTGGAGCAGAAAGAGGACTCCATCAATTACCGCTGAGGTTTTTGCTGATAGATGGGGAATATTTTGTCCTCTACAACATCATGCCCCTGAAGCTTATCCTACTCTCACACAATGCTGCCAGAACTTAGTCTAATAGAGTCATATATTAAAGACTTACTTATTTGTACCTCAGGGGCCAAAGATAAAACACCTACCCATGAGGGGTAAAGATTCAACATCTTGCAGTGGCTAATTGTATAACCGTCTATGGAAATTAGTTCATAAATTTATGAATCCAATTACATTCGTACCACAAATTGGTCCAAGTGAGTGCAGTCTGAGGTCCACCTCTTAACTCAGACGTTCGCAGACATACAAACATAAACTTCCGCCTGAACTTGCATGAGAACTTATTAAGAGTTATGCACTGTACATTCCCTCAGCTTTAGAGCTATTTTTTACCTTAGGATCCTGCAAGCCTTGCAGTCCTTCTGTTAGGAGTGTCAAATAGATTCTAATTACCTCAACAGAATTAAATGAACATACGCTAATGGATCATGGGAGGCATAGCCTGGCTCCAAGGATGTGTAACCAATTGCACTCTTCACGGTTCAGAGGGACTAGACTAGAGGAGCTGGAGGACTCACTTCACACGAGACCTTCTGTATGTATTACCTCACTATATCCTTTTAAACCCAATGAAAGTCTATGAGGATTTTACTCAGAAAAAGAAAGAAAGAAAGAGAAATTGTCAGGCATATGTCATGCTCTAAGTGGGAAAGGGAACTGCAGTTCCCTGCCGTCTGTAGTTTTTCTCTCTTCTGAAATGGCCAGGATCTGACTGCTCATATGACTCTCTACTTAACACTCTACGGTATGGAAACATATCATGTTCCTTCCCTTTCTAAAAAAAAAAAAAAAAAAAAGACTTTCAGGAAGGGCAGACTGATAACATGCAGTTTTTAGACCTTATGGCATTTGAGTTTTCTCTCTTTTTTTTTTTTTTTCTAGAGTCACTTGAAGAAAGACACATACTGACTAAAAGTATTGTTATATTGTGCTATTAAATATTTGTATCGCATAAGGAATATTTTATTCATTTATTTATTTTGCATTTTTGATAGCAATTTTTGATTTTTTCTGTCAAACTATGTATGACATTTTAGAGAAAATTTAGAACATATCAATATTAAATACAGTTATTGTCATAATTGGACCACAATGGATGTGCAAAAAAAAAAAAAAAAGATTGCCTCAAGCAGTAACAATGAAATAGGTTTTTAATTCTTTCCCCGCCAGCGTAAAAAAAAAAAGAAAAAAAAAAGAAAAAAAAGGTTGACAGCCAGTGCCAGCATTTTAATAATTTTTACAAAACTTTTATGTTTAGGCCCCCAGAATATATTGTTTTATGAACATCTGAATATGCAAAAGAAAGCACAGAGCCTCTCCTTAAAAAAATTTAAATAAAATAATCAGCTTCATGCAGCTTTATTTACTTTACTTTATTATTATCATCCATGTTGTGGATAATTGTCTCTGGCTTCACAGTACATATAGATATCACCACATAAATACACATAAGAAAAACATGCAATACAAAAAAAAAAAAAAAAAAAAAAAATATCAGTCACTAACATTTAAAATTTTTACAGCACTGGACACAAAGCATAAATTTGGTAAACTTTCCTTGTCGCTCGTGGTTGCCTATAGTGTCTCCCTTATGGCAACAATTGAAACTCGCCATGAAGAGGGTGAGACCCATCCTCAACTATCTTTAAAGCATTTTATTTGACTTTACGTCTATAGAGATCATTCAAATGTCTCTGCATATTGCTTCATTATCTTACTTGCCTCATTCACAATCCTGGACAGCTTGGCTCTATTTTCAATACTCAGGTTACCATACCATGAGGTCATATTAAAAATCAAGATGCTTTCCACAACATTTTATAGACCATTTCTGAGAAAATCACAGTTTTGGATTTTTGGATTTTTTGGATTTTTTCCACACGACTGGATCGGATTCAGAATGATGATTAAAACATAGGCGGAGTAGATTGCGTCCATCAATACCCCAAAACCTTACACAGTCCTACTGTATACCGCTTCCTGGGTCTAGACGGCCTGGGAAAGGCAGGAATCCTTGCTTATATGGACCTTTAATGACTTCAGGAGGGCAGCCAGCCAGGTGCACTCATCTAAAATGCAGGCAGTTCACTATATAGTGTGCCAGGCTTCACGATTAATAATGTAATATGATCAGTGAACCGGGATTTTGTTTCATGGTACTTTGATGCTTAAGGTACTACTTTATTATATATCCCTTTGTCTATATATAATTGAGGAATACAGTGGTGTCCAAACGTCTGGCACCTATCAGGTGTGGCTTTCAATAAATCCAACAAGAACACGTAGGAGATTTCAGAAGTTAGAGTATTACACAACCACATAAAGACAATACTGGACAAATAATCGAAATTAGGGTTTAAATACACAGAGGTAATTAAGGTAACCAGAATGCATAACTCAATAACCATGGAGACAAACTTGCAAAGGGAATATAAGCAAACAGGAACAGAACACAGTGAAAATGAAAGCAGAAGATGTTCTTTGGATCATTTGCTCATCATTCTTGAAATGATGATCATCAGGTTTTACATAAACTTGTGAGGGCTATTCCTGCTCGAATGCTTCTGTCTTTAAAGCAAAGCATACAAATATTAACATTATGAGACGTTAAACCGAAGACCTGATTCTCTGTTGTCATTAAAAATCCTAGGATGTCCTTCGGAAAGAGCAGGGATGTAACCCCGACATCCTGGCCAAACTTGCCCATTGGCCTATATCCATCATCATGGCCTCCTAATTATCCTCATGTATACTGATTGGCTTCATCACTCTGTCTCCTCTCCACCAATAAGCTAGTGTGTGGTTATAGCGTTTTGGCGCAGTATGGTTGCCGTTGCATCATTCAGGTGGATGCTGCACAGTGGTGGTGGTTGAGGCAATTCCCCATTCCATATGTTCCATACTTTGAGTGCCAAGAAAAAGGGTAACACATTATTATTATTGTTGTAATTACTCTAACTATTATACTCATAATTTGTAATAAAATTGGATTAATGTAGAAACAAGCAACATAGAAGCATTTTCAGTGGATGTCTAAGACTTTTCAATCCTTGTATATAGATGCAGTATAGCTGTGGAGAAGAAATGGAGCATATTTCCTGCAAAATCATAAACGTTTATACAGCAGACAGACAGCAGCACTGGTGGTAGAGAAATAGACACTTTCTGAACTGCACAATTCTCACTAAATAAAGAACAGATGGTACTTTCACTACACATCAGACAGACTCACTGATAATTACACATGCTCATTTTAATCACTGTGCCTCATGCAGTAGGTGTGATGGAGCTCTATTTTTTTTTTTCCTGTTACACCATTCAACTGACATTTACATCTTCATAAAACCTTTTTTTTGGTGTGTTTTTTGTTTTGTTTTTTGTTTAGACAATTATGATATGCAGAAAAATCTTTAATGGTCACGATACACTAACAAAGATGTTGGTTCAGATTAGTCTTGATGAAACATTGTGACAGAGTGACTCAATTGCAACTGAGTCAGGGAAGATGGTGCTCTGTAATACTGAAATGTAAATAACAAAAAGGAAGGCTCAGAAACACTTGCGGCTAGACAATTACCATAAGTGGCGTAATTCTTTGTAAAACAAGTAACAGGAATGGTATAGCCTGTGCTTTTTTTCTTGCCAAAAAAAAATCAGAATTTCTCATTTGAGACAGAGAGTCATAAATTATTTAAATCATGCAGTCTGACATCCTGCAAGCGTATCATCAGAATAGGACCTCAGGCTGATGGCACAGTTCTACATTAAGTCCAAAGTGACAGTCTGTATCCTGTTGTTTATTCAGAGCCAGTGGCGTAAACCATTTGATTAAAAAAATTATATAAACATTCACCAAATAATGTGCCAGACTGCAGTTTACGTAATTGCAATGAGTGGGAAGAAGATTGGTCAGAGACTTCACTGTAAAAAAAATTGTAATTTTAACTGTAAAAGACTGTAAAAATGTGACCGTTAAAACCTGTTAAGTGGTTAACAATTCATGTACTATATACGGAGAAAAACAGTAAGAAAAAACTTACATTGTAGGAAAGCACTGTTAAAAGGTATAAAAAGGCACTGTTTTTTTCTTAGGTAAAAAGAGCAAATCAACTTATAATGTTCAAACTGTAAACTGTAAACTGACATTCCGTGAATTCCCTGTGTGACACATTACATTTGATGTTCAACTTTAGTTAGTCTGGAATGTTGCTTTTTGAGCATAAAAAAGGTCTGCAAGGTTTCAAAGCACTCCAAAGGGAGATATTTTATTTAACAGAATTCACTTTCCAAGAACTACAACGATCGACTTGTTTGGACTACAACGTGTTTTTATTTTTCGGGCTTTGTGAAGTCATAATGTTACTCATTTAAATAATCCACGGCCATGGAATATGCAAAAAGGGGGATGAGACCTAACTGAGCTGCATTAGAGAAGACAGTGTTGCAAGTCAAAGAGATGCTGTTTTGTCCACCCCCTTTCCAAAAATTTGTTTGACCTTCCTAAGGCTGACGAGAGTGGTTAAAATTGATTTTAAACACTGTTCCTGAACATTATAACCCCAACGTTTATCCGTGTGCAGCTTATGATGAGCCTATGATGAATGCAATACAGGCATTGTAAGTATGTCTTATTATTTGTAGCTGTGTTTTCTATTAACAGTTCCTATAGTATGTTTTATGTAGTTGCTATGATGTAAACAAAGGACAAAGCTTTGCCTCCGATCCACTTATATTGTGTTGATATAGTGTTTACTGTAACGTTTGTAAGCTCTCGCTTTTGTAAGACTGTTCACCCCCTCTTAGGAAAATTAACCATGGTTTTGGGATCGATTACTCTTTGTATTACCATAGTTCATAGTCTGGCAAATTTCATGATTAAGTTGTATATAATGTATCTAAAATGTATACATTTAGAAATACAGGTGCTGGTCATAAAATTAGAATACCATCAAAAAGTTGATTTATTTCAAGAATTCAACTTAACAGGTGAAACTAATATATTATATAGACTCATTACATGCAAAGTGAGATATGTCATGCCTTTATTTGTTATAATTTTGATGATTATGGCTTACAGCTTATGAAACCCACGAAATTAAAATCCCAGAAAATTTGAATATTACTGTACATGAAATCACACAGTAATACACAGTAATACCATGGTCATTGAACCAGATTTTGGTTATTTTGGTTATTTTGGTTATTTTGGCAGTGTGGGCAGGTGCAAATCCTGCTGGAAAATGAAGTCCGGATGAAGTGCTCTGAAAATGTCCTGGTAGACGGCCTGGAAGTGGACCAAAGTCCTCTTTTCTGATGAGAGCAAATTTTGCATCCAAGAAAACCAAGGTCCCAGAGTTTGGAGGAAGAATGGAGAGGCACACAATCCAAGATGCTTGAAGTCCAGTGTGAAGTTTCCACAGTCTGTGTTGGTTTGGGGAGCCATGTCATCGGCTGGTGTTGGTCCACTGTGCTGTCCACTCAACGCAGCCGTCTACCAGGACATTTTCAGAGCACTTCATGCTTCCTTCAGCAGACAAGCTTTATGGAGATGCTGACTTCATTTTCCAGCAGGATTTTGTGGGTTTCATAAGCTGTAAGCCATAATCATCAAAATTATAACAAATAAAGGCTTGAAATATCTCACTTTGCATGTAATGAGTCTATATAATATACTAGTTTCACCTGTTAAGTTGAATTCTTGAAATAAATCAACTTTTTGATGATATTCTAATTTTATGACCAGCACCTGTATATATAGATATATATATAAAAAAAACATGCCACTCTAAAACGTCTGAGAAATCCGTGCTTGCAAAGTCCGTGCAGGAAATCTGTTCTGGACGATCCTCTTGTTTATTAGCATTCTTAAAGCAGAACTTGGTAACTTTTTTAACTTAATAAAACTGTCTAGAAATCATTTGGATGGTTAAACAACCTGTTCTGGTGATATTGGTGACTTTCCCCACTCCCCCCAGCGTTCCCAGGCGGAAAACCAACCTTGCAACTTGGGGACTACCGTCCCGGCAAAATAGAAATTGGAAGTCTCGTGAGAAGCGAGAACGAGAACGAGCGCGAAACACGAAACGCTTTACGGCAATTCAACATAAACACACACGCATGTATGATGTATTACCAGATTACCCACCTCGGTAGACAAAGCTCCACACGATTCTGTTGGCTTGCTCCGATCAAAACAAACGCCCATGAGCAGCGGTAGAGAGGGGGAGGAGGCCGCCGCAAGTGAGTTTTTTACGACCGTGTTGTGAAATATACGCCCCCCCACAGCTGTAGGGGGAGCTCGTGGGGAAAACATGCGACAACAAAAGGGAAAATCAGCGAAGAAGTGACTAGAGTTCGCTAGAGTTGCCGAGTTCTGCTTTAAGTCTGAATCAGCCCTGAATTGGTTTGAAATTGACACCATGCTTTATTTTTATTTCTGAGTAGAGCTCGCAGTTATGGTAAGGGGTGTGACATTTCCCGAACACATGTGTAAGCGGTGCCAATCACAACACACTGGGCCAGCTAACCAATCACAGCACATTTCATATTTCAGAATGGCGCGTTCGGTCCAGATAGGGGAGAGATGTGCTGTAAAAATAATGTGTTTTTTGAACAATCGACCATGAAAGCATATTTCAGTACACCCCAAAAACAAAATTAAGACATCGTAAAATGACATAATATGACCCCTTCAATAAGTATGTTTTTTTTCTTATCAGTTACATTTAGGTTCTGTCACATCTTATGATGTTGATGTTTATTGCATTATTTTAGTGTCATATTTGTTACCATGATGGTGTTTTGTATTTGTGTGCATGACACTGTTTGCAACTTCTATATTTCCCTCATATTGTGGAAAAGCTACTTGTGATGAACTTTGATTGACCATGTGGTTTTCTCTCTACCACTAGTGTCATTATGGTGGATCTCAGTATACTGTATGTTAAAAGTACAAAACGGATTTTAGTAGCAGAATGGCCTTTCTAATTCAGCAGAACATTTGTTGTTTGATATACTGGTTTAATTTTTTTTTTTTTTTTTTTTAAATTACAGTTTTAAATGGTAAACATTACAGGTTGTTCTGTAAATCTGTTTATTGTATTCTTTTACAGAACCACAGCTGCCATTTGTCTTGTGTAAAAATGACAGATTTTTTACAGTGTTGTTTTAACTTTTCCATTTGGAGTGCGAACTGTAATCCAACTTATACTGTACCAATGTCCTAATACATGCAGATTTCACTATGTGCAATTTGAAAGCTTCCCCAAATCTATAAATAGCAGCTTGCTATGTCAAATACACCCACTGAGATATCCAATGCTTTTTCTTTTATTTTCTTTTTTTTTTATTTTTTTTTTTTATTTATTTTTTTTGACACCAGTCCTTTGGTTTTCTCACGGTAGTCTTACAGTAATGTTGAAAAAATATGTGATTATTAATGGTAATCCACTCAGCAATGATATCTGTGGCCAGTACACAATGAATGATTGTTTACTGTTTCTCTTGGCAGATTTGACATTAAATAGATTTTTTTCTTGCATTATGATTATGCTAAAGGTTTGAGAAGATTAAGATACTTTGTTTGAGCTGGAAGAAACAAGTATACATACAAATTAATGTACTATTTATTTATTTATTTATTTATTTATTTATTTATGATCTTGCTCATCTTTCTCCCAGTGTCTGTGCAAAAAAGATGGGCTTTGTTAAGGCTTCAAATACACACAGATAAAGAAACTAAGCAGCAATGTCAAATAAACCCTTTAAGGCGCTTCTTTATCAAACAGACAAAAAAGGGATTTCTGTAAAAGCCAAGTGTTTATCGCTTTGTTTGCTTGAGACTCTACATGAATAACAAATAATCTACCAGACATGATTTACTCATGCACATCTGTGCTGAAACATAAATGCACATTGAACAGAGATATTATTTTTGATATATTTATGTAAGGAGAAATATGGATCTCAAAGTAACACATTATCAGTCTTTTTATCAGTTTTATAAGCCATTCGATCACAATCATTGTGGAATAAAAAAAAAGAAAGAAAATACATTCATTTAATGTGCTCTTCACTAATAGCAAACTATTTCTTGACATGCGGCCAGTGAATCAGATATTATTTAAAGGGTTGGTATACTGCCCTTTTCACAAGATGTTAAATAAATCTCTGATGTCCCCAGAGTGTGTATGTGAAGTTTTAGCTCAAAATACAGATATTTTTATATAGCATTTTAAAATTGTCACTTTTTGAGGGTGAGCAAAAACGCACAGTTTTGTGCCCTTTAAATGCAAATGAGCTGCTACTCCCAGCACAGAGGGTGTAGCTTCAACAACTTGCACTCAAACAGAGAGCTCATGCCCTTTTACCTCACACTGACATGCACTGACAATTTCAAAAACGTTTAGCCTTTTATGTTCAAATCGGAGTCGGAAATGATGGAGAGACTCAAGAGGAGGTGACAACATGTAGAAGCAACAGGACATTTCTGAATGGTTAGTTGATGAATTTGTGTAGCTTATGTATAGTTATCTTCTAGTCATTGATTAGCATATTCTGTCTTGATAATCTATAAATCACGTTCCCGGGGGTGGGAAATTTTAGGGTTAGTGATGTCACTAACCCGGGAAGAATGTTGTATAGTCCCTACCACTGATCTATATAGAATGACTGGATAGCTCATGACGTCATAAACAGTGAAGCCACCGCGCCGCCATATTGGTATTCCCTAGTGAGCTCACGCGTTCTATTGAATCAATAGGAAATTTTATGATTTAACTGAGAAAACATTGCCTAAGGAGACACAGTTTTAAAATCTAAAGTCTCCCTGTATATTCTCACAACGCAAACATCCTAAGCATTTAAATGGATTTGTTTAAAGTCGGGAATTTTTTCCTGCTTATTAAAAAACGGCAATTTCTTTGCAAAAGGAATAAAAAGCTGTACGAGAACACTAGTCAGAATTCACTGAAGAGCTATCATCACAGGTAAGAAAAACAGTTAGATAATATTAATTAAATAGTGAATGCTACAGACCTATATTTTTGTGAATTGGTGAATATTCAGGTGAATATTGTTTCGTGACCACGAATTAATAATACCTCAGCACGTTATCTTGTGGCCACGTTGTAATTCGTTAAATCAAAATGAGGGAGGGAATTAGTTCAACGTGTCCACGATTTATTAAAACGAGGGGACAAATAAGTCGTCGTAACAACGAATTATTTAGGTGGACAGGGCGCATAAGAACAAGCAGAGAGAGAGCCCCGGCCGCGCGCGCGCGCGCGCACTCTCACCGCCTTCAAACAACACGAGCGCTCTATGTTCTCTCTCTCTCGCGCATATCAACATAAGTTGACACAATAGTAAAAGGTCGGAAGACCGAATGTGTTTTATAGATTAGTAGTTTGTTCATATAAAGTGTTTGATTAGCAAGTACATGTTAAGGTAATACAAATTGTATGGGTTAATGTAGCCTAACGGTAAACGGAGTCTGCACGAAGCTCTTTTGAAGTCAAATGGTGTCGCTCTTGGACACTTACCGTAATTGTGATTATTGCTGCCCTGAGGTTTCTTATAGGCTACTGTTGATTGTTTTATCGTTGTTTTTTGAAGAAGCAGCAGCATTACTCTTGCCTCGGAGAAAACAACACGGGCATAGCGACAATTTTGCATATAAATTATTACTTAAAGGGCTTGAAACACAACCTTTGGGTAGTTTTTCTACATCCTTTTGTGAACGTCGTTTTACACTTGTTTACTGCACAGCGGGGCATCTTAAAAGTGCCATCGGAGCTACCGATCTCTGTATAACGGGCGCTGGAGCCCTCTGCTGGTAGGGAATCGTAAGATGGCCGCTCGGACACTTCCGGTGGCTTCACTGCCTAGTGGCAGTTTAGAACGTCATGAGCTATCCAGTCATTATATAGATCAGTGGTCCCTACCAGCCGTTTGTTGTTAATGCTCAAACAGCAACATTACACACTAACTAAAGTTATAAAAGTGAAATCATAATCAACCACCCCTTTAATAGTTTGGTAGGTTTCATAGTCTTTTTTCCACTTATAGGTGTAGTTCAGCAAAAAACAAAAACAAAACAAAAAACAAAGGAAATAGTACAATCATTCATAGTCATGTGGTGGGATTTCTTTCTAAATGTACTTGCACAAATTTTCGTATGCGTTTTTTCGTATTCGTTATTCGGTGGCTCTGAATTGTCAGAACACCTCTCAAAGTGCTTGCTGCGAATGTGAAGAACGCAAATAATCGAACCCGATCCGAATTGTTTTATGACTGACGAAAGTTTCGGAGGCAGTGTGCAAAGGTGATTAACACAACGTGTGGTTTTATTTATTTTTTAATGTGCGAACATTTTGGCCAAAAATGCCGGACTCAGTGTGCAAGCACACAAAATGATACATTTGGGTAAAGTGCTGGGTGTTGTTATTGTACATTACACTAAATCGGGACTGGAACTTTCAAGAGTAAAAAAAGACACAAAAGTACCATAAAAGTTTAATAAAGTTTTCTGAAGCCATACAATAGCTTTGCATGACATTCCACTCTTCCCCCTTCTTTGATCATCGTTCTGAGTCCCATGTAGTATTATGACAAAAAAAGTGATTTTGTTCAAAATATAGCTTTTTAATGAAATTACCCACATTTAAATGCTGATAAAAATAATAAGTTAAATCCAATAAATAAATCCATGAAGTTAGAAGTTTATTGTTGTTTAAAAGCAGAAGTTCTGTTCATTATTTTGACATATTGCTTGTTCAGACATTCATACAACAAAATATTCTGGGCGCCAAGAAAGTCTTTTGAAAATGACCAAAAATGCTGGCGCTGGCTGGCAACTTAAAAAAAAAAAAAAAAATCAGGCAGGGAAAGAGTTAAAGGGATTATTCACCCCAAAATGAATATTCTGTCATTATTTAGTTATTTAGATTAGTTATTTGTTCAAAATGAGTAAAACAATATTTTATATTATACAGAGAAAAAAAAAAAAAAAAAAAAAACTGGTTCTGAATGGAAGTGTGAATAAATGAAGAGAGATGAAAATGAACTAAAATGAACTATTCCTTTAAGTCTTTATTCACTCAGAATCTGGGTTTGTAATCACTGTGACCATATCATTGAGTCAGTGAATTGAACTTGAGGACCGTAACATTCCATTTTGTGAACTACTTAGTCAGACCGTTTTTGTGAACTGGATCAACTGATTCATTGATTCATCTGACTCAAAAGCACTATTCATTCATAAAACAGTCATAACTACTTCTCCCATAAACAAAATAAAATAAAAAAAGTATCCAAATATACACTGTAAAAAATAATTCTGTGGCTTAGTAAATATTACAGAAATGTTTAACTTTATTAACTTAATAAAATCTCTGTATATCGTTTACTTGATTGTTTGAGTTAAACATACCAAAATAATTGAGTAAAAATCCAACAGTTAATTTTATCTAAAATTTACAGATATATTTAAGTTTTTTTCAATAAAATAATTTTGTATTTGACTAACCAATTATTTCTTTATAATATACTTAATATATATGTGAAATTTCTATCAAAATATTTGAGAATGTTTAAACTGATCTGTTTCAAGAAACAAAAAAATTACTTAATTCAAATCAATATTATTAATATATTTAACACGCTCTTAAAATTGAGTAAGTTTACTCAATTAAACCGGCACGAGGACCAGCGCAGATTCGGTGGATATTGGATAACAGAGTGGTTGATTACACTTGAATTAGGCTACCTGAATGTTTAAATATTTCATTTTTACTTGTTAAATAAGTTTAAATGCAGGCAATATTGTATACATGAAAAAACAGTCTAAAATGTGCTGTATTGCTGTACTCATTGAAAATAAAGGCCAATGTAATGTATACTGGTGGTTGTCTGGAGTACTATTTTACAAAGGTTTAGAGAAAATAAAAAAGTTAATATTACTCATTAATAAAAACAGTTAATATTACTCATAAATATTGTTTTTTTAATGTTTAAATGTTAAATTATTTCTACTCAATTTTATTTGTTAATGTACCAGATGCAGTTACTCGGATTTACTTAATTTTTTTACTTGCATTTACTCAATTCATACAGTATATTTCATTGATTTCACAGCTTTAAAATTTACTCAATTTTTTTGAGTGTAAAAATGTTTCACCAATAAAATTGAGTAAATAATAGTTAAACTTTTTACAGTGTATATATTTTTTATTCAACTTTTGTGTTCCACAGTACAGTATAGTCAAACAAGCATTGGTTATTCTCTCTTATTTCACTGAGAACACTTTTTGCAATAATTATCCCAATAAATATAATCTCCATTGGAGATTGAGGTCTAGTGTGAATGTACTGATAGAAGTTGATGTACCGAGGTTAATGTTCCATCAGCCCTAATGGATGATCATTATAACCGGCACCTGCACCTTAGATATCCTGTACCAGACTTTATTACCGCTCTTCATATGTCATTCTGAAACAAAGACAGTAACCAATAAATCCTTGAATAAAATTCTTGCTATTGTGTATGTGCGTGACCTGACCTCAATTGAGCTAACCCAGAACGCTCCTCTCACTTCTCCTTCTTAGAAAATTAACATTTCATCTGAGAGCCAAAGGGATTCCTGACAGTGAGCACAATTAGACACTATTACCATCAGCCTGTCAGAATACAGGCTTTCTTTTCCTTTATCCTTCAATTCTCTCCCCTCTTTTGCATATTTTGATTAAAAAACATTAGTCAATGACTGCTGCTGAATGTACGTATTGAAGACAAAATGAGGATTTGGCATTAATGACAAGTTTTGATGATTGTGGCTGTTATTATTCAGTCATTATGTTAGAGGGTGTCATCACAGAGAAATTAAATCAATATACATTATTTTTCTCACAGTTATTCTCTTGAATATGATGTAGTTAAGATAGAAAGCATTCAAGTTCTAGCATGATTGTGTCTTGATTAAAGCTATGTTTATGAAACTCATAGTCATAAAGGTCACAGGTCATTGGCAAGCCACGAAGTAAACAGAAACTTTTCAATAAATGTGTACAAAGTTCTGAGCTGTCAGGTTTTTAAGATTTAGCTACAAGGTGTTTTCGATTCATGCTTCAGCTCCCAAAGTCATTAAAAATCTAAAGGACAAAAGCAATAGCTGGTTCTCTTACGAGAGTCCTCTCGTACTGCGTTTTATCAAAACGCTACGGGAAAAGTCTCTTTTCACGAAACACTGAAGCAAAAATTATCCTTTAATTTTCATATATGTAAAACGCGTTGCGGCAGCAGCAGACAGCTATGGCGAGACGGCTTGTTCGCTCATTGGCTGCTCTGCGGCAACTGCTTAAGCCTATCGAGCGAGGCCTGAGATGACATCAGGCCAATGAGGGCGCTTCGCGCCCTCCTCGCCACTTCCCGCCGAAACGGGCGTGGCTTACCTCTATAAAAGGAGCTCGAGAAGGCTGACTCACTTGATTTTAATCTCTTCAGCGAAGCGCACGCATCGCTGGATCACGGAAGCAGCGTCGTTGAAGCAAGCACATCAGCGGGACGAGCCCTCGAAGCTGCTGGCCAACGCCGCCTTCTACAGCCGTACCTGCTGCGCTTTCCGGCGCCTATATCCTTTCATTGCCTTTGTGTGTGTGTGTGTGTGTTTCCTGCATCACTCACCCCTAAAAGAGCTGCGTCTTTTTTAAGATGCCTTCTTGCGGCTCGTGCCGAGCCCCACTCACCGAGGGAGACAAGCACGTCATCTGTGTTTCCTGCCTGGGTGAGGACCATGCAGCGCTCGCGCTCGCTGACGGCGGATGCCCTCACTGCGAGCTTTTGCCGATGGTGACTCTGAGGACTCGCCTGGCATCCTTTTCCAAGCCTGCATTCACCGCCGCGATGCCGCGCCGTAAAAAGCGCCGCTCGCAGCGGGTCCCGGAACCCGCTCCAGCCCGACCAAGCTCGCCGGTTCGCCCGCCAGCTTCACCGGCCTCTCTCGAATCACTTCCTGATGCTCAGCGCCCGCAGTCTGCCGCCGCTTCATCAGAGGAAGTCGGTTCAGAGGCCGCGTCGGGGGAAAAGGATTCCTGCTCTCTGGTAGCTTCAGGCAGCGAGGATTGGGCGAGCTTTGAGGACCTCGCGCCTCCTGCCCGCAAGCCCTCAACGAGAGCCAACATTGAGAAGGAGCTCATGCGAGTACTCGCGCTGGCCGCGGCGAGCCTCGGCCTCGAGTGGTCTGCACCGGAGCCCCCCTCTCGAACCCGGCTGGATGGTAGCTTCCTCCCTGGTGAGCGCACTTCTCCGGAATCTAAGCCCGCTCCTTTTCTTCCTGAGTTACATGAAGAAGTTGCGAAGGCTTGGAACGCGCCCTTCTCTGCGCGGACGCGCTCATCTGTCTCACCCGCTTTTTCCTCCCTGGATAAGGCCGGAGACCGAGGCTACCTCTCTCTTCCGCCGGTGGAACAGGCGATAGCGACCCACCTTTGCCCGCCCTCTGCTGGACGGCGGGCTAAACCGGTGTTGCCTTCTAAAGCCTGCCGCATGACGTCGACGCTGCTCGCGCGAATCTTCTCCGCCGCTGGGCAGGCCGCGTCATCGCTACACACCATGGCTACGCTGCAGATCTACCAGGGTGATCTCCTCCGTAAACTGGACGAGATGGGACCTGACGCTATCTGCATCGCGGATTTAAGGAGCGCTTCAGATCTCACGCTCCGAGCTACTAAGGCCGCCGCACAAGCCATGGGACGCTGTATGGCTTCCGCCACTGTCGCTGAGAGACACTTATGGCTGACGCTCACGGAGATGGCCGATTCCGAGCGCACTGCGTTTCTCGATGCCCCGCTGTCTTCCACCGGCCTTTTTGGTTCTTCTCTCTCCGAGTTCGTGGAGAGATTTACCGAGGCCCAAAAAGCGTCTCAAGCCTTCAAGCACTTCCTGCCGAAGCGCTCCGGTTCTGCAGCGGGTCGTGACAAACGGACCCCGCGGAGCTCTCAGCCTCAGCCCCCGCCTTCGGCCGCCTCATCGCAGCAGCCACAGCAGCGCAGCTCGAGGCCCCGCTCTCGGTCCAGCGCCCGGCGCCCCTCCTCGCGCGGGCCGCGATCGAAGGTCGTGGTAAAGCCTGAAGTGCCGAAGAAGTCCTAGCAAGCCTAGGAAAGCGCAGGTGTGTGAGTCCCGTTGCGGCCGGCCTCCCACCCAAGCGCCCCACTGTTTCAGTCCCAAGATTTGCGACTGTTCCAGTGTTTTCTGCAGAGAGCAAGCCCGCACTGCTGCCCGCTTGCCTGCACACAAAAGCCGTTTTCACGGCTACCCAGATAAATCTCAGAAAGAGTGTATTTTCTGGTGTCCCGGCCACGGCCGATGGTGCTATAAATGTAGTCTCGATGCCCACTCCTCAGTGCCCATCACTACACATAAGCACAGCCCTACACTTAGGGCCCGCGCACATAAAATCGACTCAGGTCGATTGCGCTTCCAGCATAGTGAGAGTGCCCACTTCCCAGTGCCCACGAACACTATGTCTAACACATCACAGGCTCTCTGTAAAAACGAGAACTGTGAGCGCGCGCTCTGCTCAGGCAGACGCCGCGCCCAAAGCAGTAAATGTGCCCGCTCCCAGCCCACATCTACTCGCTCACATGGGTCCTATGAGACTTTCTCAGTCCTCCCTCACTCAGCTAAGCACTGTAGCGAGGTCGAGGATGAGCGTCTCGCCCGCTGTATTAAGCGCGCGCCCCGCCTCAAATGCCACAGGCATAACGCCTATGTTTGTATCCCCCGAAGCGCCTCTGTCGCACGGCGATCAGAGCGCGCTCCGTATCCAGCCCCTAGCCAGCCATGCAGATGCATGGGCAGCGCTCCCAGGGGTTTCGGACTGGGTGCTAGGCATTATAAAGAGAGGCTTCTCGCTACAGTTTTGCCGACGCCCTCCCCGCTTCACAGCGCGCGTCGAGACTACGGTTTCGTTGGAAGTAGCTCACTTACTTCGAGCCGAAATATCAAAACTGATAAGCAAAGGGGCGATAGAGCGCGTTTCCCCAGCTCTAAGCGAAGGGGGACTATACAGCAGATACTTTCTAGTCCCCAAAAAGGACGGCGGTATCAGACCCATACTGGATCTAAGACGGCTGAACAGAGTATTAGTGAAACGCAGTTTCAAAATGCTCACAACCAGCAAAATTCTCGCGCACGTTCGCCGAGAAGACTGGTTCATGTCGATAGATCTGAAGGACGCGTATTTTCAAATACAGATAGCGTCACACCACAGGCGATACTTGAGATTCGCCTTCGAGGGTCAGACATACCAGTATACAGTCCTGCCATTCGGCTTGTCCCTAGCACCTCGTACATTTACGAAATGCATGGACGCAGCGCTCGCTCCTCTCAGACTCAGAGGCATGCGAGTGCTGAACTATTTGGACGACTGGCTGATCCTAGCTCAATCACGATCACAGCTCGTGGAGCACAGAACCATTTTACTCGATCACCTCGAGAATCTTGGTATCACAGTCAACTGGACGAAAAGTTCATTGAACCCCAGTCAAACGATTTCGTTTCTGGGTGTCGTTCTGGACTCACAGTCTATGACAGCGCGGCTGTCACCACAGCGCGCGCTGGCCATTCAGCGCGCGGCGAGGGCTTTTCGCCGCGGCGCTGTCACCCCGCTCAGGAAGTTTCAAAGGATGCTGGGTCTCATGGCCTCAGCATCGTCAGTTCTCCGGCTGGGCTTGCTCCGCATGCGCCCGCTGCAGTTCTGGTTGAAAGCGCGGGTACCGCGCAGAGCGTGGGCGACCGGTCGATTACGCCTCAAGGTCGATCACAGCTGTGTTTCAGCCCTGACGCCTTGGACGGCGGACGACTGGTACCAATCAGGTGTAAGCCTGGGGACTTCCTCGAGAGTGAGGATGGTGTCTACAGACGCATCCACCTCGGGATGGGGAGCTCTGCTCGAGGGCAGACCGTTCTTCGGCCTGTGGTCGGAACGAGAAAAGCTCCAACACATAAACTGCCTAGAAATGCTGGCAGTGCACAACGCGATGACGCGTTTTTGTCCCCGCATCAAGGACGAACACGTCATAGTCCGCTCGGACAACATGGCTGTGGTGTCCTACATAAATCGCCAGGGCGGTCTGAAATCCTTATCCCTGTACAGGCTGGCGAAACGCCTCCTATTATGGGCTCAGCACAACTTACGCTCGCTGAGAGCAGTGCATGTACCTGGGCTTCAGAATGTGGGCCCAGACAGACTGTCCAGGAACAATGTTCCCCCGGGCGAATGGTCTCTACACCCACAAACAGTCCGGCTGTTGTGGGAGAGATTCGGCAGAGCGGAGGTGGACCTCTTCGCGTCCCGCGAAAACGCGCACTGCCCCGCATTCTTTTCAAAAACCGACAGCGCGCTGTCCCGAAGGTGGCCGCGCTGTCCGTTATACGCTTTTCCCCCCGTCTCCCTCCTGCCACAGGTGCTGGAACGGGTCAGGGAAACGAAATGCCCAGTCCTGCTTGTAGCTCCGTTCTGGGAGAACCAGATATGGTTCCCAGTGCTTATGCAGTTGACAGATATCGATCCATGGCCACTGCCGCTGAGGAGAGATCTCCTCTCGCAGGCCGGAGGCTCGATTTGGCACCCACACCCGGAACTATGGTCCCTTCATGTGTGGGTGCTCAACGGATACCCGTTGGTCTCACAGAGGGAGTCGTGAATACCATCACTCAGGCTAGAGCGCCGTCGACACGGCGGCTTTATGCTTCGAAGTGGTCGGTTTTCTCCGGCTGGTGTACAGCTCGGAGCATTTCACCCCTCGAGTGTGAGGTAACGGAGGTTCTCTCCTTCCTACAAGAGCTGTTGGATAAGGGCAGATCCCCTTCCACGCTCAAAGTGTATGTGGCGGCTATTTCAGCGTTCTCTGGTTCAACGCTGGGTCAGTCGCTGGGAAGGAATGATTTAGTCATCCGCTTCCTCAGGGGAGCTAGGAGACTGAATCCACCTAGACCTCCTTCAGTTCCTTTGTGGGACCTTTCTACGGTCCTAGCGGCCATGAAAGATGCCCCTTTCGAGCCTATCCAGTCTATTAGCCTCAAACACTTGTCTTTCAAAACAGTGTTTTTGATGGCTCTCGCTTCAGTGAAGCGCATAGGCGACCTGCACGCGCTCTCTGTGAGCCCGGCGTGCTTGGAGTTTGGCCCTAATGACTCTAAAGTCATACTCAAACCTAAGCACGGCTATGTGCCGAAATCCCTCAACACGCCTTTTCGGGCTCAGGTCATTTCCCTGGCTGCCCTGCCGGCATCAAGTGAGGAAGGGGACTCGAGTTTTCTTTGCCCTGTTAGGGCTTTAAGAGCTTATATGTCCCGCTCTGCTGTCTTCAGACAGACAGAGCAGCTCTTTGTCTCGTTCAGTGGACGTTCCAAAGGAATGGCTGTTTCGAAACAAAGTCTATCCAGATGGATAGTTGACGCCATAGCGCTGGCTTATACTGCCAAAGGCATTCCATGCCCGTTGGGAGTCAGAGCGCACTCCACGAGAAGCGTGGCTTCTTCGTGGGCTTGGTCCAGCGGGATTTCCCTACAGGATATATGTACGGCGGCGGGCTGGGCCTCGCCGTCTACATTTATGAGGTTTTATAACCTAGAGGTTCCCGCCTTGCAGGCTAAGCTTTTGTCGGTGTAATCCGTTCAGCCGTCCAGTCAGACCGCTGAAACTCACGCGCTATGCGCTACCGACTATCTTGGGCAGAACTGTGTAAGACCCACATTTCCACATTAGTTCAGGCTCCCTACCCTGTCTATGTGATGTTATACTTGCGTCTGTGGATATGTCTATTCTACGACGCTACAATTTAGGGAATCAAGGCTCCCACCCTTATTCCCTGACTCTGTGTGAGTCAATCTGGTGATTATGCACTGTATGCCTGAAATAGCTTCCGGTGATCAGTGTTTTTATCCCAGCACGCACGGCGTTTTGCAAGGGGTTCCCGTAGCGTTTTGATAAAACGCAGTACGAGAGGACTCTCGTAAGAGAACGTACTCGGTTACTAACGTAACCTCGGTTCTCTCTAGAAGAGGGAACGAGTACTGCGTTCTCTGCCGTGCGTACGGTTCACTCTGGTTCGCTTCGGCGATCAAAATCAAGTGAGTCAGCCTTCTCGAGCTCCTTTTATAGAGGTAAGCCACGCCCGTTTCGGCGGGAAGTGGCGAGGAGGGCGCGAAGCGCCCTCATTGGCCTGATGTCATCTCAGGCCTCGCTCGATAGGCTTAAGCAGTTGCCGCAGAGCAGCCAATGAGCGAACAAGCCGTCTCGCCATAGCTGTCTGCTGCTGCCGCAACGCGTTTTACATATATGAAAATTAAAGGATAATTTTTGCTTCAGTGTTTCGTGAAAAGAGACTTTTCCCGTAGCGTTTTGATAAAACGCAGTACTCGTTCCCTCTTCTAGAGAGAACCGAGGTTACGTTAGTAACCGAGTACGTTTTCGATATACCTGTATGTGTACAGAATTAAATATTTATTAAAAATAAATAAATAAACAGAGATATGTACAGTCCCTTTTGTTTCCAAGTATGGCAGTAACATCCTATAACAGAAAACAAATATTATCCAATACATTCACATAGAATGTGCAACTTTTGATTCAGCTTCGATATTACTACTATTCTTATCCTTTCTCCTCATCCTCCCCTGAGTTTTATCTGTATAGTTTATGGTTGCTTATATCCTCCATCCTCTTACAGGCCAGTATAAAAGGTACATACAAGATTATGTGACTGTGTTACATTAAATTCCTGAGGTTTTAGTTTTGGCTGATTGCTTGAGCCAAAGCTGTTGTTGTTTATTTTTCACACAATAGTTTAATCCTTTGTTAACTTTGGTGCAGAGCCGATCCTGACCTCCCTGGGGCCCTAAGCAAAATTATGTTAAGGGGCCCTCCTACCTGACCCATGTAAACCATTTGCCACAGTCACACCTGACACCCCAGTGCCCCACTACAATCCTCCCTCCTTTAACTAGTACTAATGAAAATGTCATTCCTGATATCAGAAATAGACATTGTTTCTAGAAAATTACATTCTTAATATCAAGAATTCACATTTTAAATATTACAAATTTAATTATTGAGATAAAAAAAATGCATCCTGTGAATGAATAAAAGCTTAAATGGCGTGCCATAGCATGTCACTGTGTTTGAAATGATAAAAGCAATACTTGATGGTTATTATTTACAGAGGGATGTGCATCCATATTGACCAGTATGTCCAGCCAATCAACATTTTAAATGCAGTATATAGCCTTTAAATCAATAGTTGATGTCAATACATTGCTTTCCATCTTGCTTTATTGCAGAGTTGTAACTAAACTGACTTGGAGACTAGATTATCATTGTTTTGTTTTAAAAGTATGTGCGCCTATAATAAGGAGTACCATCTTGTATTGGTCCCCACAGATGTTTCTGCTGGAAAGTGCGCATTTTATTTTGTGCACGTGCATATGAATGCATGTCAACGCGCAATGTGCGGTTATCTTTTCCGAGCTGCAGTTTATAAACAAACACCGTTGCACTTTGTCATTTATCAAATGTAATAAATAGTTGTATTTCACTCGCACTTTTTTTTTTTTTTTTTGTCAGGCACAAAGTCACAGAACACAGCCCTGGAAGTGGCCGGCATTAGCAAGCAAGACAATGCCCAGCTGGGTTAGACAGACAGACAGACAGACTAGAGAGAGATGCACATCTACTTAAATGTACTGTTCTTTGCTGACATCAAACTTGGAGAGGAGAGAACACAAGTCTATCTGATTGCTGTTCCCGCAATCCACTCTTATTATATTTTTTTTAGGGCTGGGGGAATTAACGCGTTAATCTTTGCGATTAATTTGAAATGTTTAACACGTTAAAAAAATTAACGCATTTAACGCAGCACACCTTTTTTTGCCTCGTTTTAATGATTTCCTGATGCGGCTGCTATTGAAAAGGCCGTCCCGCCCCTCCGTGTTCGGAGATCACGTTTCATTCTCGCGCAGCTTTCATGAGCTGGTCTTTTCCGCTCCGTGTGTGCGCCGCGCTGTGTTCCGCGCGTGTGTGTGTCGGCGCGCTCTGTCGTTAACGGCCCAGCGGCGCGCTCTCCGTTCCGTGTGTGTGTGTGTGTGTCGGCGGCTCTAACGGCCCAGCGGCGCGCTCTCCGTTCCGTGTATGTGTGTGTGTCACGTGTGTGTGTGTGTGTGTGTGTGTGTGTCGGCGGCTCTGTCGACAACGGCCCAAACGCTTCAATCATGTACCGAGCACTGGAAAAGTAAAGTCCACTCAAATAACGTGAAATTCTGTTTGCTGAGCTGGTATAGCCATGCTGGGCAGCAATGGTAAAATTACCTGCTCTGATTACATGCTCTGGTAATAATAGCTTTGTAGGACTATATTTTATTTTGATAATTAGTTAAAAAAAAATAATAATAATCTGTTAAATTGATTATGTTGATTGATTATTGAAAAAAAAATATTGATATTGATGTTTAATATAGGGCTATTTTCTGTTCCTTTTTTTCCCTGTGTTGTTTAATTAGGTGATTCTGAGTTAAAAGGAATAGTTCACTTTAAAATTAAAATTATGTCATCACTCACCCTCATGTTGTTTTAAACCTGTATGAATTTCTTTCTTCTGCTGAACACAAAGGAAGATATTTAGAAGAATGTCAGTAATCAGACAGTTTCTGGGTCCCATTGTCTTCCATAGTAGGACAAATATATACTATGGAAGTCAATGGTACCAGAAACTGTCTGGTTACTGACATTCTTCTAAATATCTTCCTTTGTGTTCAGCAGAAGAAAGAAATTCATACAGGTTTAAAACAACATGAGGGTGAGTGATGACAGAATTTTCATTTTAAAGTGAACTATTCCTTTAAATATTGATGATTACAAGCTTGGGGGAAAAGCAATTAATTGCAATTAATTACAGAAATTGTGCAATTAATTAGTTAATTTTTTTTAATCGATTCCCAGCCCTAATTTTTTTACCTCTCTTTCGTGACCAGAAGGATATTTTCGCTTAATTTTCTCATCGATGTTGTAAAGTTTGATTGACGCGCTTTGACATAACTTGCGTTGTGTGCGTATAGGGCTGATCGGCTCTGCTTTGGTGTATTAGGAATCATTCATCCAAAAAAATTAAATTCTGTCATAATTTACTTCAATCCTATATGATCTTCACTCTTTCGTGGAACAAGGAAATGATCTTCTAATATATTTTGAAGAATGTTAACAAAACAGTTTTGGGTTCCAATGACTTCAATTGTATGGACAAAAAAATAAAAAATAAAATAAGAATGGAAGTCAATAGGAACTGAAACTGTTACCAACATTCTTCAAAATATCTTCTTTTGTGTTATGCAGCAAAAGGAATGCATGCACAGGTTTGGAACAACATGAGGGTGAATAAATGATGACAGAATTTTAATTTTGGGGTGGACTATGTCTGCTTTGTATTCCACCAAATAAAGCACGTCTATAATTTTTTTTTTACTACTCTTATCAAGTAACTACGTTCTCATGCTCTTAGGTTCCCTGTTTACTTTACTGCCCCCCTATAAGTCATAACTGTCATTGCAGACATATTTGGGAATTGTTGCTATAGTGTATAATTGTTCTGCTTACATCGCAGTGGTGACATCAGCGTGAGCTTCCTTTCCTTCCATACGTCCTGCTGAGGTGTGTTTGGAATACATTTGGAAGTGTTTTAGTGACAGCAGCTTGCTGTGAGTCTGGCAAGATCTTTTTATTACTGTCGCTCAGCCTTCTGATCTCTCCATAGTATTTGGAGAGGTGACCTACATTTCAGCGTGCAGTTCTCGCTGGCTTCACCATTTAATACAGCAAAGGATTAGTGAGGGTCTTACTTTGAACAATATACCGGGAACTGCATCAATCCTTGTTGAATGTTACGTAGTGTCTATCCAAACACTAATACAAAACTGTCCAGAACATGTGGCCAAGTATTAATGTAATACTTTGTAAAGGGGAAAAATAAAAGAAAGAAAATAATGTCACATCAAGCTTTAGAAGGAGCTCTATACATCTCTCTCTCTCTCTCTCTTTCTCTTTCTCTTTCTCTCTCTCTCTCTCTCTCTCTCTCTCTCTCTCTCTCTCTCTCTCTCTCTCTCTCTCTACTGTATATATATATATATATATATATATATATATATATATATATATATATATATATATATATACAGGCCTCTTAAGGCCTCTTATGGCCTAAACACAATATCAGAATCACTGACTTGCATTTTAATATATTTTTTCCTTGAATGAGTATTAAATTATTCCCAATAGTCCATTCTCTTAATTTCATAGCTTTTCTCTTGGTTGCGCTGCTTCCGGTAGCGTATGTTTATGTTAGAGCTTTTATCCAATTATATTTCATGGCCAAAGAAATCTGCCTTGAGGCCTTCAGAATCAATAGTGTGGGCGCCTGTAGCTTAAAATGAATGGCAATGAAACTGTTGCTTTAACCAATCGGATAATCAGTCAGATTTAAACAGCCAATCAGATTTCGATTTGACTGCATTGGGGCTATCTCGCGGGTGTACAATAACGTGGCATTTTCACGTCCTTTGTTTGGATGGTCAGAGCGTGCTATTACTGGTAGTGAGAGGCTGAGCTAGCTAACCACATCTGTAGCGAACTGCATAAACTAAAATATATTCCTGTAGATAAAATAGTTTTTCAACCCACAAATTAATGTTTCTTTCCCTCCTCGACCCCAGGTTCAAACGTACCAGAAAAAATCCCTTATTCAGCCATCCAGCTTAACGCAGAGTCACGGAACTCTATTCGATCTGTCCGGGTAATAACAGAACTGTCTTACTGTAAAGTATGCCATGACTGATTTTGAAGGCAAAAGTCTCGCTGAGCTCCTGGGGTGGGGTGGGTTGTAAAACTTATTTAAAAATTGTTACAACCATCCCCTTAATTAGAATATAACAAATAAGTTTCTTGATTTTAATGTTTTAAAAGAATAACTATATGGAATAAAGAAAGACTTACAGAGGTGTCTATGCCAGTGTTTTATATAAAGTAGTTTGCATGGAGCAATTCAACAACTCAAAGCCAAAGAAGGTTTGGGTGAAATGCGCCCTATTCAGTTTCTGGGCCCATCAATCCTACACTCTAGGGTTACCAGCATCATTCATCTGTCAGAACTGTGACTCTGATTAAGAATATTCACACATAGACACACACGCACATTGACATGTTATTTTTTGTTAGACTTAAAAATGTACAAAGATGTTCTTTGGTTGATTATGATTTCACTTTTCTAACTTTATTTATTGTGTCATGTTGCTGTTTGAGCATAAACAAGATCTGCAAAGTTACAATGCTCAAAGTCCAAAGCAAAGGGAGATATTTTCTTTTAAAGAAAATGCTTTTTTAGGACTACAACAAACAGCTGGTAGGGACTATACGACATTCCTCCCGGGTTAGTGACATCACTAACCCTAAAATTTGCATAAACCCACCCCCGGGAACGCGATTTATAGATTATCAAGACAGAATATGCTAATCAATGACTAGAAAATAACCACATAAGCTACATAAATCCATCAACTAACCATTCAGAAATGCCCTGTTGGATTCTACATGTTGTCATGAGTCTCACCATCATTGTCTGACTCCAGTTTGAACATAAAAGGCTAAAAGTTTTAGAAATTTTGAGTGCATGTCTGTGTGAGTGCAGGCTGTTGAAGCTCCGCCTTCTGTGCTATGAGCAGCAGCTCATTTGCATTTAAAAGGGACAGACAAAAAAACGGTGCGTTTTTGCTCACCCTCAAAAAGTGACAATTTTAACATGCTATATAAAAATAGCTGTGGGGTATTTTGAGCTAAAACTTCACATATACACTCTGGGGACATCAGAGACTTATTTTACATGTTGTGAAAAGGGCATTATACCACCACTTTAATCTGGTACATTGTAGTAGTGTTTTTTAAGCATACCATTAAGTACGTTTGTTTAGTAGATTAATTTACACACACAGACATGTTTTTTGTTGTTGTTGTTGTTGTTGTTGTTGTTGTTGTTGTATTTGTTAGACCTTAAGATGTACAAAGATGTTATTT
This sequence comes from Scardinius erythrophthalmus, assembly GCF_964197995.2. NCBI lineage: Eukaryota > Metazoa > Chordata > Actinopteri > Cypriniformes > Leuciscidae > Scardinius > Scardinius erythrophthalmus. The sequence goes on from NC_138223.1 coordinate 26,719,769, forward strand.
AATTAGGTACATTGTTAGTAGCCTAGTGTTATTATTAAGTGTACTGTTAAGTATGTTTTTTTCTAGTTGACAAATTTAAACACACACATGCGCGCGAGTCAAACAGACATAGTCTGTTATTGAGAGTCAAAGACATTTATTTCAATAAATCTGTTTTCGAACAATATCATATGGTATGGCACCCATTTTTACTTCTTTTGTGTATTGTTACAACTTACCCCAGCATGTGTTACAACCTATCCAGGTAGTGGGGTAGGTTGTAACAAAGGAACACCATGTATTTGACATCAACTCACAAGGTCTTTGATATTCTTGTAGAGGGCTGATTTGGTTCCATTTGTAGTAAACAAATATGGGTACTTTGTATAAAAGTTTGATAACTCAAGCTAAAAAATTCAACGAGTTATAGGTACTGAAGCAAAAAGTGTTACAACCATCCTCGGTCTCCCCCTACTATGTAATGTCTGACAAGGGACTATTGTAACCCCTGAAGGACAAGACAAGGGAGGCTTCATTTCTGAACTTATAATCGGAACGCAATCACTAAACACACAAGCCGAACTCACTCGCTCGTTTCTCTCTACCTGGCCTTTCTGAACTCACCGCATTAACCCCTCTAACTGCCGGTGCAAAATAAAAACAGCAATTTCACAACATAGAGAGTCTGTGCGCTGCTACACTATTAAAAGTTATTAATTTCTGCTGGCCTAGGTGTGAAATGCACGGCCACTGAGATATATATATATATATATATATATATAAACTACTAAGTCATTAATTATTATGTTATTTTCCTTTCCCCAACCTGGTTTTATCTCACGTAGGGCACCAAGTCAGGGACTGCCAGTTGGTCTTCTTCAGTGAACAGGTGCATGATGCGCTTGTTGACCTTTATGTAATATTCAGTATTTCTGGCCCTTTGAAAAGCTCCTGACTTTCTTATATCTGTGATGTCTGCAGCAAAACACATTGCAGAAGATACAAGTTCAATGAAAACATTTTTGGAGATCAACAAAAAAGTGCAGAATTGACATGCCAGTCGACTGTCCCATTCTTATTGTCAGCATTTTTATTGCAGTTTTCCACTGAATGCCTTGAATCACGCCTCTTATTATTGCGCACCATGCTGTGACATACTGTTTTATTTCTCAGTTCACTACAAATGTAATTTTAAAATGTTTCCTCACAAATAAAATTAAGACTTGAACATCCTTTTTGAAATCAATGAATCACCACCATGATTAATTTTTCTCTCTGTTTCCTTTGTAAATTCCTTCTTTAATCACATTAATAGATAAAGTGACATTATGTTTTGTCCTATTACTGTGTAAGAACTATTTGGGAAAATATACTTTCTATTTTAATATACAGGGTCACACTTTAATCTAGTCACAATTAACTGTGTTTTAGATACAATAATTTGACATAATTGTTTGAACAAATAAGTTTATTACAATTTTAAATTAGAAGACAGATACTATAATGTAAAAAAAAAAAAACATGAAATCTTTAATCTGCTGTCATTAATACAAATACTAGACCTATTAATACTTTAGATTAAAACAATTATGGTGGGTTTATAAGTGAATTGTGTTGTGGACTACTGTTTTGAAAGGAAGTCTGAACTGTTGTGTAATGACTTAACATATGGAGAACAGAAGTTACGAGTAAACTAGATGAATGAAGTTCACTACTCCTGTCCCGTAGCTTTATTGCTGCTTACTAAATCATGACAGATACCACAAATCAATTGAAAAATAAATATAATTGATTGATTTATATATAGTCATTATGGAATTAATGTTGTATACGGTAACACTTTAGGGTGCAATTCTTGCCATTTATATTTCACTATATTTAAAGTTGCTTATTAGCATGCATATTACTAGGATATTGACTACATATTAGTGCTTATAAAGCACATATTAATGCTTTATTCTGCATGACCATATTCTACATCCCTTAATCCTACCCAGTACATAAACTTATCAACTACCTTATAATCAGTAATTAGTAGTTTATTGACACAAAGGTCATAGTTAATAGCTAGTTAATAGTGAGAATTGGACCCTAAACTAATTTTTTTAATTAACAAAGGCTTCCAGCCTTTTAATTTTTCCTTATTTATATATAAAAAATAAATTGTATTTTTATGCTTGGTAGAACATTTTGATTTGCTAAAATAACTGTATCCCTTAGTTAATCAAACTTAATTGCAGATGTTCAAAGAAAATACAATTTTCATGATGTATCTCACTATCTCCTTTGTGGTCCTTTTCAGTATTTATTCAGTCTAGTGATAGCGTCCTTACTTATCCAGGCATTATGATGTCTGTTCAAAGACTCAGGCTTAGAGGTGGTCTTGAGTAACACATGAATAGACTTGTGAAATAAGGTTGAAAATAGGAGAGACACAATAGTGGACAAGGTGCAGTGTGCACCAGGTGTGCCTCATCATATTGCCAGCATCATTCCATTTTGTTGGCAAATTCACTGGAATCATGAAACTGAATGAGGGCTAGCTGTAGGATCATGATGATTGTATTGAGGAAGGATTCTTTATAATTTGCACACTGACATACTGTGTTTTCCAATTCTTTCTAGCAGAATATTTCTATAAAGGTGTACAGTAAGATTAATTCTTCTGATTTTTTTTTTTATTTCTTTTCTCACTGTCATTATGACATTATGTATCTGACCATTGCCTTGGGTTATCCAGTTGAGCTACAGTACCCATGCTGTTCAGGGCTTTGTAATCCCTCTACCACATCAAGCCCCTTCTGTGTAGGCATGACCAACTGGATCTGTCCCTCTATCAAAAAGCTACAGTGGCTAGTTTTGATTCCTATGCTTCTCATCCTATTTGTCCAGAGCTGTCTGGGACCAGCCCCTAAGCGGGTCTACGAGGAAAGTGCCTTTGCCAGAGGCCAGGATCGGAGATCCAAGACCGGGCAAAGGAACAGAATTGAGACCATTGAGGCTTCTCTGGGTCTTGCTAATGGGTTTAAGACAGTCAGCTAATTTGTCAACCTGTTTGTGATTTTGTACACATTGACAAGCCTGTTAAAAGAGGTTGTCATGCATACTGTAAGCTGATCGGAGCTTGTTGTCACTTTGATGTCGTGTCTCTTCAAATAAGGAGTGATTTTGTCAAACAAAGCCTTAAGACAAATCACCATTTAATTAGAAGGGACTGCCCTCCTTTAGCAATCCAAATGCCAATTTTGATTAGATTCTAGCTTTCATCCACACGGAGATTTCCGCAAAAATGCCATCAAGCCTGTATGTCATTTGAGTGAATTACCCTTAACCCAATGGAAATATAGGCAACTCCACATTCAACTTTGAATGAGCAGATAAATTGTATCAATTAACATGGAAGTAACCTCAGCATTTTCCATAAAGGCAGTCAAATAACCCTATTAGAGTCTAAAACGCAACCTTGAACTATACCCTCTGTTCCTTAACAGCATGTCTCTTGCACCCAAAGTGGTGTCTTTTTGATTCTTTCTTCACAATGATGACTTAAGTGAAAGGGTAGTGGGACAGACTGGGTCCAGAGGTAAATAATGAGACAATTTCGAGGGCACCCATTAGTGCCCTTAACATGAAGTAACCGTGGCATGCCATTAAGGGTCTCTTTTTAGAATTCTGTGCTTGGCCTATTCAGATGTCAAGTGTGGTGATTCTTGTGTGTACATGTGTTTCTGAGTGGGAGGGAAGGTGCCAAGCGAAAGACAATTAGAATGAAAACAAGTTTTAATCAAATGGCCTACAGATCCCTGAGAAATAAAAGGTTATAAGGAAAACATTTTTTATTTAAATAATGGATGAAAATATGCAATGCATTAATTGAACGTAAAACATTTAAAAGCTTTTTCTACTCTTTTTTTTTTCTTTCTTTTTTTCTGAAAATAAATAATTATTATTTTATATGTTTGTTGTCTCACTAGGGTTCCTGAGTACAGGTGACCAGGCAGCCAAAGGGAATTATGGGCTATTGGACCAGATCCAAGCACTCAGGTGGATCAAAGAGAATATCCAGGCTTTCAAAGGCGACCCAAAAAGGGTGACTATATTTGGATCAGGAGCTGGGGCATCCTGTGTAAGCTTGCTGACCCTGTCACACTATTCAGAAGGTAAAAAGCATTTTGTAATAAACTGACAATTAGACATAGTACAATGTTATCAAACCATTTTGTTATCAAACCATCAAACCCATTTCTGACCTGGAGCAAAACAATAAAATGGGTAATTGTGAGATAAAATAATAATGAAGTCACATTGTGAGATATAACGTCAGGATTTATGGGATAATGTATATGTGTCACCATTATGTTCAGTTTAGGTTAGTTCATGGACTTTTAGTTCAATTAGTATTTCTTAAGTTCCTGTTTTCCTTTGTTTATATTCCCGTACTTTCTGGTTGCTATGGTTTCGGTCATTATGAGTTTGTTTGCTTCAGCTGTGTTCAATTGGTCACCGTGATTTTGCCAAGTAAGACATGTTCCTGGATCAACATATTTTGTTGATCCTGGAATAACATTCCTGCCCCAAAATTTAGTCCTAACCCTATCCTAACCCCTAAACCTAACCCTACCCAAACTTTTCCCTAAAATCAGAGGGAAATGATTGGTGAATAACACTGATGTTGAAGCACCTCACCCTGGTTTTAAGCCTAAACTTGACATAAACTGTAAACTTGTTCCTCAAATCTGATTGGTTGATTGGAAAGTTGTTCCAGGATCAACAAAGATGTTGATCCAGGAACATGTGGTACTTGGTGAAATCACTTTCACCATGTTGAATTAATAATCTTGTTTGAATTCCTATTTGAGGGTGCGTTTACACGACAACGATATGCTTAAAACGGAGACGTTTTTCCTTTGAGTTTTCTGCGTATAGACGACAACATTGTCAAAACGATCCCCATTCAGACGAATCCGCGAAAACGACTAAAAACCCTGTGTTCTGCTGCCAGACCATTAGATGGCGATGAAACACTATAGGCTGAACACGTAATATGCATGTGCATGACGTCATCGTTTCCACAGATTCGCGTTCTTTGTTGTTTACATGGAGACCGTTTTCAAAAACTTGCGTTTTCAGGCACCCAAAAGACTGTTGTCATGTAAATTAACGGCCAAAACGCATACAAAGTTTTAAGTTTTTATTTGAAACAGTGTCGTGCAAACAGCCCCTAAAATGTACCCTCACGCTCATTCTCTTTCTGGTCACGTTAATGGTAGGATGTGTTTTCTTGTTCCGTATGTGGATTATCTGTGGATTATTATTAAAGTTTGTGTTTATACTTCATCATCTGCCTGCATCTTCAGTCACACCGCCGTGACAACATCTAGCCCGTTGTTATCACAAATAAATACATATTTCCTGGTAACACTTTAACATGAGGTCTCATTTGTTAACATTAGTTAATGCATTAACTAACATAAACTAACAATGAGCAATATATTCTTAAAGCTTTTATTGACATTTTTAATGTTCTAACCCTAACCCTTGTTAACTGCCTGTAAGCCCTGTGTATTCACTCATTCATTGTGAAGTCTTGTAAGTGTCACACAGCATTTCTAAGTGCTCTCTTTGGTTTCCAGTGTAATGGTTCTGACCCAGTTTCCTGGATTTCACTGTGGATTTTTCACAACATAAATAATGACAGGTGCATTGAATATTGATTTGAGAAGAAGCCAGTTTAAAATTGTACCTGTTTATTACCTCATAATCCATTACAGTGCACATAATCATACTGAAAACAAGACGAACACTACAACATACAGAAGTTTCATTTACAGTAAATACTTTCATTAACTGAGGCACATGATGGCATCAGCTGCATTTGAATGAAAAGAGAGATAGTGATTCTATGGTATGATAAGAGAAACATGAAAGAAGAGCTGGCCTCAAATACTGGGACGAGTGGTCATTATACAGCGTATATTTACGATGGTCACAATTGGGGAATAACAGATCCTGGAATGTCATGGCTGATAAATCAGAATAAAGCATTTCAGAGAGCCATTTAATAAGAGATATTAAGACTAATTTCACACGTGGATCGTTTTGAGCATTTGTTTCGGAACATGATGCATTTTCTCTCATAGTTTTGTTCATTTAAGATGACAATCAAATTCAGATCTGGATCAAACAATTCTTCAGGTGATCTCAGTCCGGCTGAAGACAAATTTTGGAGCGGTTCACATTTGGTGAGATAGCAGTCTGACTCAGCAGATGAAAGAACCAATTTCTTTATGCATGAACTTTACTGTATTATATACAACACTGTTTGTTTGTTTGGCTAGCAGAATGAATCAGATAAACTGGAGCAAAGATGAGGTAAAATATGTGCACTAGGACGTCATTGCAAATCAATCAATATGCACATATTTATCTGAAAATACCATCTAATTGCTCTTCTGCTAAATAGGTGCATTGAAACATTGCTGTAATGTATGTCCAGACTCATTAATACATAGAAGTAATGATTTTTAGAAAGAAAAAAAAAGCCGAATTGTTGTCCCACTATGAGAGAAACCCACAAACATAAACAGAACACTTATGACCAATGAGAGAGCCATTAATTCACATGTGACTTGCATTAATAAATTTTAGTCCAAGGGTGTCCAAACTAGCATAATTTGTGGGGAAAGCCATTGGTGTTGCACCACAATAACAGGTGTACAGCTGATGTACTTTCAACGGCTGTCCGAATTCGCTCACTCTTTTTTATTCACTCCTTCAAGTGAACTGTATTAGTGGAAGAAAGTAGGGAATATTAATGGAGGTATTAGGGGGGAATTTCGGATTCAGCCCTGGAATGTATAGCTCCAACCCTAATTAAACACACCTGAACCAGCTAATTGAGGTCTTGATAGGCATTCCAGAAAGTTCCAGGCAGGTGTGTTGAGGCAAGTTGGAGCTAAACTCTGCAGGACAGTTGGTCTCCAGGACCGAGTTTGGACACCCCTGTTTTAGTCCATTTATGCATGTTTCCTTGTTAAAGAAAACCAAACCAAAAAAAAAAAAACAAAAAAAAAAAACAAACAAACACTTTAACCCTTTTAAAGGTCCCGTTCTTCGCGATCCTATGGTTCAAACTTTAGTTAGTGTGTAATGTTGTTGTTAGAGTATAAATAATATCTGTAAAATTATAAAGCTCAAAGTTCAATGCCAAGCGAGATATTTTATTTAACAGAAGTTGACTACATCGAACGGCTCGTTTGGACTACATCCCTCTACTTCCTTCTTTAATGACGTCATTAAAACCGTTTTTTGACTAACCTCCGCCCACAGGAATGCTCCCTCAACTCTACCGAAATTCGTTTATGTACTTGCGCACTTCTAATAGGGCTTGGGCGTCGTGACGTCATACTTGGCGTGGCGGCCATGTTGATGGCCTCGCGAATGTAAACATACAGCAAGTCGAACGAGGAGAAGCAGAGTTGGGAGAAAGGAAAGAAAGAAAAAAGATGTTAAAATCCCGAAAAGGATGTGGAGTTTACCGGGATACGTTAAATAGGGAAACCAGGGACCAGTATGTGGACAAATTTTCCTGTAAAATATCCCGTATATTACTCTCATAACATTAATGTTAGACCTTCCATCGGACCTGTCAGTCTCTGTACTGTTGTCCTGTTGCTACCCCATTGCCCTTACAGCGAAACAGATGTTTTTAAAGCATCGTTTTGCTTACTTGAAGGCAACCGTAGCGTGATATTGGCCTTTTTAAGATAACAGCGTGGTTGTTGTGAGAGCACGATTTCATGCCAATCTGTAAGCAAAGTCACGTTAGACCTAGCTTCACAACTCGATTAGTTAATGCTGCAGTTTTGTATTATGAATTTTTGCTGTCAGCAGAGGGATAGCAACAGAAAGATGAATTTTGAAATTTTAATTTTTAGGGATATTTTATAGGAAAATACTAAAACGGGAAGACAGCGGGAAAAGAGCTCAAATGCGTGAGAAACCCGTAAAAAACGGGAGGGTTGACAGCTACTAACTACAATTTTTTGCCGATTTTGTCCACATAACGCTACTGGTCCCTGGCTTCCCTATTTAACGTATCCCCGTAAATTCCACATCCTTTTCGGGACTTTAATATCTCTTTTCTTTCTCCCAACTCTGCTTCTCCTCGTTCGACTTGCTGTATGTTTACATTCGCGAGGCCATCAACATGGCCGCCACACCAAGTATGACGTCACGACGCCCAAGCCCTATAACTTACTGTGTTTACTCAGCTCTTACGGCGATTTTCCGAAGTAAAACTGACGCTTCATCTTTTTTGTGATGTACAATAAACTTTATTAAACTCATCAGTATGTTTGATCATCATTCAGACAGCAGACTTGTAGGCTATTAATAAATAATGGATACATACAAGCAGATGACAAATACGTTATAATAACCGTAATTAAACTACTAAACTATACCTGTTTCATCTCTATACAGCACTCTGACTCTGTAGGCATTATTGTCCGACTCGAAATGAACACCGTTACTGAGAGTTTCTGATATTATCATCATTCCGTGAGATGAAATTGTCCTGACAGACTGAGCGCGAGCTCATGAAGCTCCGCCCCCTGGGTCGTCCAGCAGCAGCTTATTTGCATTTAAAGGGCACACACTAAAACAGCGCGTTTTTCTGAGCCCCAAAAAATGACAATTTAAACATGCTGTAAAAAATGATCTGTTGGGTATTTTGAGCTGAAACTTCACATACACACTCTGGGGACATCAGAGACTTATTTTACATCTTGTGAAAAGGGGCATAATACGGGACCTTTAATCCATGCTTTAAAAAAACAAAAAAAAAAAAAAAAAAAACGAACAAACTAAGTTTAACTAAAATATCCTAAATTGCAATTATATTTTGGTAAATGGTTCCATCTGTTAACATTAGACTATATTAGGTGATAACTAACAATGAAAAACACTTATAAAGCATTTGGTAATCTTAGTTAATGTTAATTTTAACATTTACTAATACATTATAAAATAAAATGTAATATCTGTTCATATTAATGAACATGAGCTAACATGAACTGGCAATGAACAGTTGAATTTTTATTAACTAACATTAACAACAAATAATAATTCTGTAACAGATGTATTACTCATTGTTAGTTAATGCAATCCTTAACGCGTCGTTAACTAATGAGACCTTTTTGTAAAGTGTTTCCATTTGTTTCTCTCTTTCTTTGAGGTAGAATCTTCTGTCCCATGCAGTGTGCCTGGCTGCATGCCATTTTCATTGTAACAACAACCCCTACAAGGCATTCATCTGAAACTCAATTGTTCCACTATAAAAATAGATTTTACATTCAATGTCCAGCCTGGCTAGATAGCAGACGAAATCTAGTAATGGATCAAATGACCTCTGGCTACAGTTACTCTAGCACTAACACAACACCAAATAAGGAAGTGCCATATTTGATCAAAATATCAGGACAAGATGTACAGTTCTCTCCTGGTGTTCCGGTCTAAAAGGTTGGCCATGATTTATGAATGAATTACATGATGTAAATTGTGAAATAAACAAAGGCATTTATTTTCACTTGTTACTCCTGCTGTTCATCTGAGCCCTTTGTCTTCAGATACATGTCAGGTACTCTAAAGAGTATAATGGTATACCATAAGAAAATGCCTTGAGCTTTTTTATGTTTGCCATATGACATAGATGTTCATCCATGAGCATTTTTTTGCAATGCATCTTGCAATATGCAATAAGTAAATGTAACCAACTTTAATTTTATGCTTGATACTACTTATAAGAAGAAGAAGAAGAAAATTAATCATACTTTCCTCAGGATATCAAACCATTTTCTGATCTACAAAAAGCTTATTTTAAAACAAAAAGAAAATGCAGATATTTCCTGTTTTTATTCTTGCCATTATGTTAAGATTCCACATGTACAGCTCAATGTGTATGACAAACCCATGATAGACCCAGGCTTGATTTGGACTTACTTTTACAGTTTAAAACATATTATAAGTCTTTGCTTTATGGGAAGGGTCTGCTAAACCCCACTGTCTGGGCATTGATATTAATATTTTTAATGCCCAATATTTTAAAAAGCTCTAGACAGTACTGACTTTTTTCTCTTGATATATTTTCATATTTTTTGACATTATAAACTTGAGTGAAGGCTATTTTTCTCTCAGTGCCAGTGCGTCAGAAGCCTTGGTTCAGCCTAGTGAGGTCCGTGCCCTGAGGTATTGCTATTTTCTAGGACACAATCTGTGTCAACGTGTTATGGCCACGCCTGGCTGAGCTGACAAAGGTACAGCTACAAGACACATGCATATTAGTTGGCGTCTGACTGATATTACTTACCCATAACAATATGACGGGACAAAAATCCCAGGCCTCATTACAAAGCATTATTTTCTACATGCTCTTTCATTTCCAACTGAAGTCTCCAATGAGACATTGTATTATAAAATATGAAATAAACAAAGACCTTGATATTTGTTTTTTTCAATTTTACTATTGTTGTGATCATTGTTTTCCTTCAGTTCTCACTTTAAATAGTGTTAAAGGAATAGTTAAAAATGAAAAATCTGTCATTTGCTCACTCTCATGTCATTTCAAACCCATGAAACTTTCATCCACCTTTAAATACAAATGAAGATATTTTTAATTACACCTGATAGATTTATGTTCCTTCCTTTAAAAGTCCTTTCACCCAAAACTATGCTAATAAAAATTTATTAAAAGACATTGTAAAAGTAATCCATATGAATCAAGTAGTTTAATCCAAGCCTTCTAAAAAGACATGATTGATTCATTATCAGATTTAATTTAGGCTTTTATTTGCATAAAACATTGATCGATGCACATGCATAAAGCACATCTCATATGGAAGCGCAATCGTGCTTGTGTGACACATAAGAAACAAACCTCACTTGTTTCTCGCACGTCAAGTAATTCAAATTTTTGGGCAAATTTTTTTAAAAGGTTTTTTTTTTTATATTAATTGCTGTTTCTTTCTGTTTCTTTTTTTTTTTCAGATTTGTTTCAGAAAGCCATTATCCAGAGTGGGACTGCTCTATCAAGCTGGGCCGTCAACTACCAGCCAGCCAAATACACCCGCATACTAGCTGAGAAGGTGGGCTGCAACATGCTAGATACTATAGATCTGGTGGAATGTCTACAGAACAAAAACTACAAGGAGCTGATCGAACAGTACATCACACAGGCCAAGTACCACATTGCTTTTGGTCCAGTTATCGATGGTGACGTCATTCCCGATGACCCCCAAATTCTGATGGAGCAGGGAGAGTTCCTCAACTATGACATCATGCTTGGCGTCAACCAGGGTGAGGGTTTTAAATTTGTGGATGGCATCGTGGACAGTGAGGATGGTGTCTCTGCAAACGATTTTGACTTTGCTGTGTCTGATTTTGTGGACCACCTCTATGGTTATCCGGAGGGCAAGGATACGCTCCGAGAAACCATCAAGTTCATGTATACCGACTGGGCTGACAAAGAGAATCCGGAGACCAGACGAAAGACTCTGGTTGCACTCTTCACCGATCACCAATGGGTGGCACCAGCGGTAGCTACGGCAGACCTACATGCTCAGTACGGATCTCCAACATACTTTTATGCATTCTACCACCATTGTCAGAGTGAAATGAAACCAAGCTGGTCTGATTCAGCACATGGAGACGAGGTGCCTTATGTGTTTGGAATTCCCATGATTGGCCCCACTGATCTCTTTAACTGCAATTTTTCCAAAAACGATGTCATGCTTTCAGCGGTGGTAATGACTTATTGGACGAATTTCGCTAAAACGGGGTAAGTTAAAGCCTTTATTTTTCTGTTCTGTTAATTAAACATATACACTGCATAACTGAACTAAGGCTCCAATCAAAATTATTATTATTAAATTATTATTATTAGTTATTAAGGTCAGTAACATTATACACATTTTTCTTTTCTTTTTTCTTCATAAGAAGAAAAAATGAACTTGTACATATATTGAAAATGTTTTTTTTTTTTTTTTTTTTGCTTTTACTTAGCATTATAACTCTGTTTAAATGTCCATTAATACCCCTTTTCCACCAACAAGAACCGGGTGCTGGTTCAGAGCCAGAGCCAGAGCTGGTTCAGAGTTGGTTCGACTGACGAGCTTACTAGAACCGGTTTGCCTTTCCACCGGCTAGAGAGCCACAACAGAGCCAGATCTTACGTCACTGTATACGTCTCATGTTGCCCAGCAACCGCTAGTGCGGTAGCGCCAAACACAAACACGCCAGGCTTGTTCGAGATGCATCGGCTTCTCGCAGATCGATCGCCGCGTGACATCAAAGCACTGCGATAGCGATCTAAAAGCACAAGGAGTCGTGTGCTCTTCAAACACCCTGCAACTCCGATCGGTCCCTGCCGCTCCGATGCATCTCGAACAAGCCATCAACAATAACGGACGTTGTAATACTATGGATGCTCATGGATTTGCAAAAATACATCGGAATCCAACGCGTTCGTGCAGCTCGCCGTAACTTACATAGACGGATATTATAATCGAGCTGCTATTAGCTCGACTAGCTGCTATTTAAAAATGGCGGTCACAAGTTTCTATTCGTCTTGTTGGTCACGGTAACCCCGCCCCCAGCCCCTGACGCAAGCGGTTCTTTCTTGGCTCCGTTTTAGACCCTGCAATGATTTGGTGCTACTTAAGAACCAGTTTTACTGGTTCGGAGCTGGTGCTTTGGCGGTGGAAAAACAAAGAACCGATTTGAAACTAGGCTCTGGCTCCGAACCAGCACCAGCTCTGCCTTGGTGGAAAAGGGGTATAAGATATCTTAAGATTCTTATTGTAAAGAATTGTTGTTGTTAATTGCCATAGCCACAGATCACAATCTTCAGAGGCCTTTGCGGTCTCCTCGCATATCACAATTTAAAGACTCAACATTGTCACTCATATCATTTTTTTTTTTTTTTTTTTTTTATGCTATCAGACCAGCTCTTAAGTAGCCATGAGGTATGGGGTTCTTTATCTGCTTTCGTTTCCTACAGCATCACTGTACTCAGTGCAAGCGCAATTCATCCCAAACCACCTCCAGATATAAGTGACTGGGGCCTACTCACACTTTCAGGGCTCCATTCACAGTTTATAGGCAGAACAGCCTCTGCTGTTTGGCACCACTCCAGCTGATACCTATGTGTCAGGAGATAGATTGGCAGGCTCATCAGTACCTCACGTCAGGCTGCTCTCCCTTCGCTGGCTAAGTGTTTCTCTCAGCGCGAGTACTTTAAAACAGAGGAGGAAAAACGAAAGCAATTTCAGCAGCACTTGGAGAATGCTCGCTTTGCAAGAGAGTCACTCCAGACTCTGGTAAACACTCCAGTGTTGATGATATCAGCCTCTCTGAGTGTTTCCAAAAAAACAGGGTGAATAAATACCATGGAGGGAAATGTGCAGAACGTAATGTCTCATTTGTAAGCCTTCCTTTGTTGCAATGACTGTCAAGCTCTGATGCTCAGACTGGAGAGAGCAACATGGGTCATTAATGAGGGAAATTAACATGCACTGGTACTCGGGATGTCAAGTGGACACATCTTTTTGCAATACTGGCTTTGTGGATTTGATGTGTTGTATATATTGTACACATACATTTTATTACACCAACAACATACTTTTTTTTCTGAGGAACACAAAAGCAAATATTTTGAAAAAAGTTCACTTAAATGTTTATGTCCACAAAAAAAATAAAATAATAATAATTTAAAAAAATAATAATAATAATTTGGTATAGGCCTATTTCTTTATTCTGAAGAACAAAAAAGTCATACATTTTTTAAACAACCTGAGGGTACATTCTAATGACATAATTTTAATTTTGGGATGAACCTTTCCTTGACAGAAGGAACAAACTAAAATGTTAGTTGAAAGAAACCCAATTTAGGTTGTTTTGCATCCCATGGCTCAATCAAACATGAGCAAACCCAACCAAGTGATATTTTCACGTTTTTTTATAGATTAAATAAAATTTAAATAAAAATAAAATTTTATTTCACAGAGGACATGCACAAATTTTGCGGCACAGAGAACTGCTCTCTCCTGAAGAAGATACAAAAAGCTCTGTAACTCAACAGCTGTGTTCTAGTAACTCTGCCGCTGGCTTGTTATATCGGAGGGTGTTGGAGGAGTGTATTGTTCCAACTGTCAGTGAGATTGACCCAGCCACTTACCCAACGGCTGGGTAACACAAAACATACCCAACAATGGAAAAAAAATAACCCAAAGACTTACCCTCAACCAAACATTTGGGTTGAAATAATAGCCCATCATTGACAGTGAAACCTCAGAAGAGGTCTGTTTCTCGCTGGAGGCAGAATACTTCCACTGAGTGTTTTAGAGGAGTAATACGATATAAGAGGTGATGTAAATGACTCTTTATTTGCCACTTCCAGCCTGAATGCTTGTGCAATTCAGTTGTTTATTGTTACTGGTTAGCACAGCAGTTAGCTTTACAAGCAATGAAATATTGTCAATATTGTGCATTACATTACAAATGTTGATAATGGCCCTACACAGATATTAGTTCCAAGAAGCATAAAATAAAATGTGGAAAAATGGCTATTCCCATTTATATTTTGCACACACCATTAAGTGTATCTTTAAGTAAATATTTATGCATTGTGGAATCACGCCGTTTGCCAAATTCTGGCTGGGAGAGTCAAATCTGTTAATGAAAGTGAAAATCAATATGGATATCAGGCATTACAAGTATACTCACTGAAAATGAAGCATAACATTCCCTGATGCTGTCTACGGATAAAGTGGATTTAACCATGGAAATGTTTTTTGTATTCAAAAGGAAGTACCATATTGGCTAGAATGTGAACAATTTGAATATAAGCCTGTGAAGACTGTATACTGCAGGCAATAATTAAATAATATGAGCACTGATTTATTGAATATCAGCTTGGCTGTGATGCACGAGGCCATGCAGTATGTAAAGGTTTTTGATGTTGCCAAGCAACACAGACTGACAGCTTGTTTGGAATGTTGCAAACACAGACAAATGGAGTGATACAAACAATGAAGCATCACAGTAATGCACTAAATATCAGAACTGTTGGTTGACCACATGTCCATTCAGAACAGTTTTAAGCTGTTCCAACATAAAAAAAAAAAAAAAAAAAAAATGGGCTGAATGAAAAAAAGTAAGTCTCTGCTTTCTAATTATACAATTATGTTCCCAACCTTTCAGCTGTTAAAATAGTGGCTGAAATAAATAAATAAATAAAGAATCAAAATAATAATAATAATAATATATATATATATATATATATATATATATATATATATATATATATATATATATATATATATATATATATATATATATATATATATATATAATATTTAATCTCATTGCATATTTTTCAACACCTTTAAATGTAATGAAATGACAGTGCACTAGCCTACATCATGACAAAGCATATGGCCACATCATGGAATGTGTCCGATTTAAAGCTCTATGATCATAAATTATCATAGTCAAATGAGTTCATTTCACTCAAGCATTACTCACTGCACTTAATAGAAAAGTTATGTGAACATAATTATTAATTATATTAAAAATTAAACTGAATGAACTAACAGACAACTAGTCGTCGAGTCGAGTCTGTTCACACTGCGCTGTTTTTTTGAGAATGTGGTTGTAAGTCCTGAAAATGTACGGGTGTTACACTCCTGTAAATAACTGAACTGTGTATGAACGTAACTGTATTAAGGACTCAAATACATGACTGACAACTGAATTATGCTGCTGTGTGAATATGGCCTGACTCTAGCAGGGTCCTCTTTTTTTCTTTTTTCTTTTTCTTTGAATGTACTAACTAAATAGTATAAATAATAAAAATACTAAATAGTCAAAAAAAAAAAAAAAAAGACCCTGCTAGAGTCGCCATATTCACCCAGAGTGGCACTGTTCTCTATGGGACACCACACTGCTCTGTCAGACGTGCGTTCCAACTCGCTGCCTGGCCTGCCATGGTTGGATTAACCATATGGGCATTTGGGCATGTGTTCAGGGGCACCATGTCCAGGGTATGACCACATTCGGGAGGGCATAAATGGCCACGGGGTTGTATAGTTTCTAAAATCCCCTGCTTGTGCTACATGTTTCTTGCTAATTTTGTATTTATTATTTCTATTGTCTCCACATTCATATTGAATCAAATTAACAGTATAAAGGTAAATTTCCCCTCATAAGTTTAAAACCATGTTTCTCAATACCTTTAAAACCACTGCAAAGTCAACTTATTTTTCTTTCTGTCATACCAAATTGTTGTTAAAATATTTGTGCTCTGCAAAGCTATGTAAAAAGCCTGATGACAAAAGATGACTACTGAGGCCAATTTTATAAACAAACAAATGTTGAGCAAAATCTGTGGATAAGTGAAGCTATTGCTTCAGAAACAATCCTTGACAGTGCTAATGCACTCAGAGAGAAACACCGGCTCATTTTTTACCACCTCATCTCCATATTTAGAAACCTTTTATGCCCGGCTAGGTTGTCTGCTACTCCCAGACTGAATAATGTGTAGGAGTGGTAAATTGGTTTTCCGGGTAAAACTTTTTTTTTTCTAGGTATGTTCTTTTTTGTAGCTGGGAAAGCTATACCAGTAATGTCTGTTCAAATACAGACCAATGCTGTATTTTTTAGTTCAAGTGTGTCAGTATTGAAATTGTACTGAGCAGAATTCAGTTTGTTATGGAACTGAATGAACATACTGATGGAGAGGCATCATAACCTAGAACATGTCAATGTCATGAAACACATGGCATATTCATTTATTTATTTATGAACATTTATTGGAGGATCAATATTTGGCCAGATGAGATGTCCTTTTTGGCTTGCTTAGTTGGGGTTTAAAAGATACTTAATATTAAGTAATATTATTGATTCACTGCACTGGCACTATTGAATTAGAATAAAACTCAAATCTAATTGAGCTGGATGATGACACCACTGTTTTCTGTAGATCTAGCTGCCTTATAGACAATTTGATTGACACATTTTGCAACATCAGCACTGTTATTGAACTGACTTGAGCTGAATAACAAAACTATTGTCTTCTGTAGAGCTGCTTTACAGTGGAATTTGTCTCATATATGATGAAGTTTGCATTTGATGGTTATGTTCCTGTTTATTACTGTGAAGCTGCTTTGAAAAAATCAATTAGCGCCATATAAATAAAGGTGATTTCAATTACTCTATAAAACAGCAATGTTAAAGCACACACATTTAAAAAGCTTTTTGCTTCTAAATTGTCAGGCAAATACTGATGTTTTCTTTTTAATTCTCGTTTTAGAGATCCAAATCAACCAGTTCCACAGGACACCAAATTCATCCACACAAAGCCTAACCGTTTCGAGGAAGTGGCCTGGTCTAAATACAACCCCAAAGACCAGCTTTACTTACACATTGGGCTGAAGCCAAGGGTGAGAGATCACTATCGCGCAACTAAGGTTGCTTTCTGGTTAGAGCTGGTACCTCATCTTCATAACATCAATGAACTTTTTCAATATGTCTCGACCACGACTAAGATACCTCCTCAGGATACTACACCATTCCCATACACTAAGAGACTAGGTAAAACATGGCCGTCCACCACTCGTCATCCTGGTGTTCCTCCCGCCAACACCAAACAAACTACAGACCAGCGTAAAGGCAATGATCTGGGTGACGACTCAGCGGTGGTTATCGAGACAAAGCGAGATTACTCTACTGAGCTCAGTGTGACCATCGCGGTGGGTGCATCTCTCCTCTTCCTCAACATTCTGGCCTTTGCAGCACTTTACTACAAGAAGGATAAGCGTCGTCACGAATCCAATCGACGAGGGCCCAGCCCGCAGAGGAACTCTGCTCCGGCTAATGTGGTGGCTAACACTAATGACATAGCACATTTGCAGAGCGAGGAGCTGATGTCACTTCAGATGAAACAGCAGCAGATGGAACATGAGCACCATCATGAGTGCGATTCACTACAGGCCCACGATACTCTTCGTCTCACCTGCCCGGCCGATTATACGCTTACTCTGCGACGTTCGCCCGATGACATCCCGCTGATGACGCCAAGTACCATAACAATGATTCCTAACTCTCTGGCCGGAATGCAGCCCCTGCACAATTTCAACACTTTTGGAGGTAGTCAGAACAGTACCAACCTACCCCATGGGCACTCCACCACCAGGGTATAGCTTCTGAAAGATCCTTTTCAGTACTAAAGACACGGTCTGCTAAGGCATTGGTGGTTAAGGACCTTTGTTTGTCATGGCAAACTGTGCTGACTTTGTTCCACTTTGAGACTTATCATGGTGGATGAGATGTTATTTTCCTATGAAGCCTTCTTGCAGAATATATCAAAGTCAAAAATGACCTACTTGTGAAAAAAAAAAAAAAGAATGTTACTAAAGTAATACTTTATTTGGAGCCGAGCTTGTTAAAGGCAGGGGACTTTACACCAAAAGACAAGAACTCTTTCTGAAGGACTTTTTTGCTTGCATAGACAATATACACACAAACGACAGAGGTCAAAGGATCTAACAAAGCTTTGTATGTGCCATAACGTGTCATATACCAAGAGCAACAATGAGAGCAATGTTATTATGCGAGAATTATATTTCAGACGAACACATTAATATTATTTTCTGAGAGTGTCACATACCGAACATGTGGACTGATCTCAAAAATCCCAGCCTGAAATGTAATAATGACAAAATTTGTAAAAGTGACAACATGTAAATACTTGTGAGTCAAATACAAATATTAAAATAATTACAAAAGCTTTTATTGTTGTTTAGTTCAAAATATGACTATTAATGAGCTTACGCTTTCGCAAGGTGCGTGTAAAAAAATCAGTCATTATCTTTTCTTTTTCTTTTTGAAATCATGTCTGTGCTAAACAGCCTTTACACCTGAAAAAGAAATAAAAGAGAGGACAGCATTCTTATTCCAAAGCCTCTAAATATCCATTTCAGTCATTTGAGTGTTCCTTTGTCCCGATGTTTGACGAATATTGCATGTTTGACTGCTACTTTACATTTGATAACCTCATACCGTGACCCCATACAGATGTTAAAAATGAAAGACTGCATCTAATTACATTACAGAGCTGGGTGAATTTGCCTATTTAAGCTGTTCAGAGACTGGTTGTAAGGTTTTTTTTTTTTTTTTTTTTTTATCATTTTTTTGATAAATAAACTATGGGGGTTTGATGAAGGAGGGTGGATGTAAATCGAGCAACTTTTACCCACATCCCATATGCATTTGTTTTACTGCATAAATCTCTTTTTTTTTATTATTATTATTATTCTGTATCATCACTGCCTGAGCTACAGATGTGACCAGCATTGTATAATTAAAAATATCTATAAATAAATAACACAGGCAGTGGATTTGGGTATCTATATTAGTTGGAAATGTTTGTAAAGAAGTATGTGTTAGATATTTCTATTCGTAAAATGCTAGCAATATGTAAAGTATTGTGCCAGGCTTGTGATATTTTGGGTTAAAACACAAGTGAATGAGTGTACATAAAAATAATTATGATTACTATAAATAAATACAAAAAAAATAAAAAAAATAAAAATAACCCTGATATTTTTCAGTTCTGCATCCTATAACAAAGATGTTGAAAGCGCAGGAAAGAATTTAAAAATAAATGAATAAATTAGTTCATAAAGTTACATTTGTATATTATATCAGTTCATGATACATGTTAACCCTTGGTTCTTGAACTGTCAGTACAAGGGTCAAATGTAGGATTCTAAATAATAGTTTGTCTTATATTGTTTGCAGTTTTTGCCTTAAGTGATAGATATTTCTGGCTGGCCACCTGTATAAATTTTTTCTGCCGCATTTTTAATAAAATATCACAGTATTTTCTAAAACCGTGTCTTCAGATTTATTTGACTTTGCACCCAGGAAGACGATAACAATGTGAAGCTGTTTCCTTTCACAATAATCACACATTTTAGCATTAGTAAAAAATGTATTCCATTTTAAATGCAAAATATACTTGCCTTCTTGTAACTGATAAGCCCATTCAAATTATATCCTACTCTGTTTTGTGTTTTAAATTACATACTTGATATTTACAATTCTAAAGGCTATAGCACTTCGATTTTTATTATTTATTTTTTTTAATCCCAGTGCACAACTTGTTAATTTTAGATGATCAATATTTGAAAATGATTCCTTTTTGTGGTTGTTATAAGATAAACTGATGACTTCTGTTCTTTGAAAAGTTCACAATAATGTCAAGCAAATCCGAATCAATTAGACAGCAGTAGGGGGGAGAAAACTCACTCATGCTAACCCTTGCTTTCTTTATCTTCTCTCCTATCATATTCTCATTTAAGAAGTAAAGCCTTTCAATGAGACATAGGTCCTGTGTAATCTTGTCTTACCAAAACATCCCACATGAAACAAAATCATATTCTTTAGCCATTTGCTCCTATATCAAACTATGACAGCTGAGAACAAATAAACAAACATGAATGCCTGTTATTCAATTTCCATTCCCCCTATCCGTCTTGACAAGTGATGTGAACAATATTTCTCATTAACATTATATGAATATACAAACAGCTCTGCTGTTCTTGTCCCCTGTCCTTCAGCTTCAGTCAAGTCTTAGTTTTTTTATCAGGAAGTTGTCTTAGTTTTTGAATAACATTGCTAGATGCACAACAACTTTTAAACGACTGATCAGCTGTGCTGCCCATAGTCCACATATATTTTTTCCTACTGCCAGTTCATCTGTTCATGTGCCAGTGCAATCCTCATTTTCCAATTTGCACTTCCTTTTGTTCAACAGCCAACTCAGATTTTGAGATAAGGAGGGATTTAGAACGACATGAATTGGTAGAGCCTTCCATTTTTTTTTTTATCATTTCTAAATGTATTGTGGCTGAAAGCTAAATATGATATGGCAGTATTAAGTGTGTAGCATAGTAAAGGAAAACGGAATAGTGCTACATCAGTAGTGTCTTAGTTGCATCACCTGTCAATATGGAATAACCATTACAGGTGCTTTTAGAGCAGGGGTGGGCAACTCTGGCCCTCAAGAACCACTTTCCTTCAGAGTTTAGCTCCAGCGCTAATCAAACACACCTGAACAAGCTAATCAAGTTCTTCAGGATTACTAGGCTGCGTATAACTCCACTTTTAGACATACACTTGCAAACTTCCCTAACCACTTCCCCTCAGGGGAATCCCTACCGCTTTTGAAGTGCATTCAACTTAGTTAAATTTATTTGGACATCCTCGACCCCTCAATTTTGACAGCGAGATTATTAAACATGAAGACTTCAGACAGATCCATAGACCACAATGAACCATGATTGTGACATCACAGCAGATTGCGCTTAATTTAGCCTGACCCCACACAATCAAGTCGGTGACCCGATCTGGCGAAATGAGTCGGAAGTCGCAACGTTCCATTTTAAGATATGGGCCAATTATGTGGAAAAACAATGAAATAATAGATTTTTTTTTTTTTGTGCCTAATTTCAAAGAACAGACATTCAAAAATAATCTCCTAAAGATTATTTCGTAGTCCAGATAATTGAGTAAAGGTATTTAAATGACTATTAAAGTTTACAAAGTTTTACTAAATTCGCTGGAAATGAATATTGCTTTTCTCAACTCCTCTCATCATCTCTGAGCATTTCCCGGGAATCCCTTCAAACGTCTCTGCTCTCCAAATAGTAGGGAGGTTAAGCCCAAAAAATAGGCCTTTGACTTCAAGTCATGATGCAAAGGTCGTCTTTGGTATGGAAGTACCTTAGGGTCATACAAATAAATTTATCCTAAGACACAAGTGAGATCACACTTTGTATCAGAAATAAACAGGTTTTTTCAAAAATGGCCGCCAATGCGCCGAAAATACTCTAGAGCCCATATCTTTGCTTCTGTTATCACTATAATGACAAATTTGGTGTCAAAGTGTACATTTTTGGGGTCAAGGAATCCAATAAAATTGGTTTCAAGTTTAAAAAAACAAAAATTTTCCCCATACCATGACAATTGGGGGTAAATATGCACATTTCACATAAAAATTGTGTCATCAGAGTGACTTTACTTATCTTTTCCTTCAAAAACTTTAATTTTGTATTTAAGCAGTGCAGCTACTTCTGTACATTACATTTGTCCTAAGTAGCATGAGATTTCGACCAGTCAGGAGTAGCCTATAGCAAATCAGTTCCTGCAACAACACATCCCATCTGCACCAGGAGCTGTGAATGCTGTTGAAGGTCGGAGGTGACAGGTTAACACTTTGAGGTTCGTATGACTTCCTCATTAAATAGAAAAATGCTTTTAATGTTAGATAACTAGTAACTAGCTAGCTAGTAACTAGTTAGCTTAATTATAACTAGGTCGCTAGTAACTAGTTAGCTTCATCATAACTAGCTAGTGACTAGTTAGCGTCATTTTTATTGAAGCAAGCACATAGCCTACATGTTGCTAGCTAGTTAGTTAGCTTCATTATTTTATATTTTTTTACTTTTGCGAATGCTTGTTAATGCTCATATTATCTCTCTTATGATGTTAAAGCAACTTCATTTCTTTTTTCAGATTAGCCATAATGGAATGCCGTGACTGGAGTTTATGCTTCCTATGTCAGTCCGCCCTAAAGATTGAAAAAACATTAGATCCCTCTTAAACCGAGGACCGTGACGTCGCACGGTATGGCGCAGCCGGGGCCCCACCCTGGAGCCAGGCCCGGGGTTGGGGCTCGTATGCGAGCGCCTGGTGGACGGGCCTCCCCCCACGGGGTCCGGCCGGGCTCAACCCGAAGGAGCGACGTGGGGCCGCCTTCCCGTGGGCTCACCACCTGCAGGAGGGACCGTAAGGGGTCAGTGCTTAGAGGATCGGGCGGCAGTCGAAGGCGGGGGCCTCGACAACCCGATCCCTGGACACGGAAGCCATCTCTAGGGACGTGGAACGTCACCTCGCTGGTGGGGAAGGAGCCTGAGATTGTGCGTGAGGTTGAGAGGTTCCGACTAGAGATAGTCGGGATCACCTCTATGCACAGCTTGGGCTCTGGAACCACAGAGAGAGGATGGACTCTTCACCACTCTGGAGTTGCCCATGGTGAGAGGTGGCGGGCTGGTGTGGGTTTGCTTATAGCCCCCCAGCTCAGCCGCCATGTGTTGGAGTTCACCCCGGTGAACGAGAGGGTCGTTTCCCTGCGCCTTCGGGTCGGGGATAGGTCTCTCACTTTCGTGTGTGCCTACTGGCCAAACGGCAGTGCAGAGTACCCGGCCTTCTTGGGGTCTCTGGGAGGGGTGCTGGAAAGTGCTCCAACTGGGGACTCCGTCGTTCTACTGGGGGACTTCAATGCCCACGTGGGCAGTGGCAGTGACACCTGGAGGGGCGTGATTGGGAGGAACGGCCCCCCCGATCTGAACCCGAGCGGTGTTCAGTTATTGGACTTCTGTGCTAGTTACAGTTTGTCCATAACGAACACCATGTTCAAGCATAAGGGTGTCCATCAGTGCACGTGGCACCAGGACACCCTAGGCCGTAGGTCGATGATCGACTTTGTGGTCGTTTCATCTGACCTGCGGCCGTATGTCTTGGACACTCGGGTAAAGAGAGGGGTGGAGCTGTCAACTGATCACCACCTGGTGGTGAGTTGGATCCGATGGCGGGGGAGGAAGCTGGACAGACTCGGCAGACCCAAGCGTACTGTGAGGGTCTGCTGGGAACGTTTGACCGAGTCTCCTGTCAGAGAGATCTTCAACTCCCACCTCTGGTGGAGCTTCGACCGGATCCCGAGGGAGGCTGGAGATATTGAGTCTGAGTGGACCATGTTCTCCACCTCCATTGACGAAGCGGCCGCTCAGAGCTGTGGCCGTAAGGTCTCCGGTGCCTGTCGAGGCGGCAATCCCCGAACCCGGTGGTGGACACCGGAAGTAAGGGATGCCGTCAAGCTGAAGAAGGAGTCCTATCGGGCCTGGTTGGCTTGCGGGACTCCCGGTGCATGTTGGACTCCGGCAGTGCTGCCCTTTGTTGCCGGTTCTGTTCATAATTTTTATGGACAGAATTTCTAGGCGCAGCCAGGGGCCGGAGGGTATCAGGTTTGGTGACAACACGATTTCGTCTCTGCTCTTTGCAGATGATGTTGTCGTGTTGGCCTCATCAAACCAGGACCTTCAGCATGCACTGGGATGGTTTGCAGCCGAGTGTGAAGCGGCTGGGATGAGAATCAACACCTCCAAATCCGAGGCCGGAAAAGGGTGGCTTGCCCACTTCAGGTTGGTGGAGAGTTCCTGCCTCAAGTGGAGGAGTTTAAGTATCTTGGGGTTTTGTTCACGAGTGAGGGAAGGATGGAACGGGAGATTGACAGACGGATTGGTGCAGCTTTTGCAGTAATGCGGTCGATGTACCGGTCTGTCATGGTGAAGAAAGAGCTGAGCCGCAAGGCGGAGCTCTCGATTTACCGGTCAATCTACGTTCCTATTCTCACCTATGGTCATGAGCTTTGGGTCATGACCGAAAGGACAAGATCCCAGATACAGGCGGCCGAAATGAGCTTTCTCCGCAGGGTGGCTGGGCGATCCCTTAGAGATAGGGTGAGAAGCTCGGTCACTCGGGAGGAGCTCAGAGTAAAGCCGCTGCTCTTCCACATCGAGAGGGGTCAGCTGAAGTGGCTCGGGCATCTGTTCCGGATGCCTCCTGGACGCCTACCCGGGAAGGTGTTCCGGGCGCGTCCCACTGGGAGGAGACCCCCGGGAAGACCTAGGACAGACTATGGAGACACTATGTCTCCCGGCTGGCCTGGGAACGCCTCGGTGTCCCCCCGGAGGAGCTGGAGGAAGTGTCTAGGGAGAGGGAAGTCTGGGCATCTCTGCTTAGACTGCTGCCCCCGCGACCCAGCCCCGGATAAGCGGAAGAAGATGGATGGATGGATGGATGGATAGATCCCTCTTCATCATTCAAACTGAAAACAATCCTGAAAGATTGGAATCATGTTACAAAGAAGCTTTAGATAACATCCAGGAGCTGAAGGCATTAGGGGATCTGCCTGAGTTTATAGTGGACATTAGTGGTGGTAGTCAGGATGTAGTTCAGCTGATGATTCAAAATCCTATGGTGTGGCACAAAAGCTGCAGAAATGCGATTGATAAACAAAAAGTTGAGAGAGATTAAGAAAAAGAAAAAAGCATGAAGAGTCTGTGAGTCCAGTAAAAACATGGCGCATGAGTGACAAGTCTACCACACTCGCTTTACCCAGACCCTCAACATCATCATGTGAACCATTTGATAAACTGTGTCTCTTCTGTGGTGAAGTGGGCAAAACAAAGGAACTGAGGAGGGCTGCCACCCTTGGCTTGGATAGAAAAGTAAAAGAATGTGCTCAGGTGGTGGGTGACAGGCATCTATTGGCTGAACTAGCTGCTGGTGACATGGTTGCTATTAATGCTGTTTATCATCGTGCATGCCTGACTAGGCTCTATAGAAAAGCAGAAACTGTTGGATGTGACTCAACTGAAAGTAATGCAACTCAGGTCATCAGAGCACATGTCCTCAATGAGTTGCTCGAATACATCGAGGACTATCGTTGCTCAGGGGAATCACTGGCAATGTCTTACTTGACAGCCCTCTATGACGAGCGCATTGCTGATCTTGGATTTCCAAACATCTCAAACATTCCAAACAAATAGGGTGTCAAATTTCCATTGCCATTAGATGGCAGACATGTCATACTTCATCCCCGACTCAAAAAAACGTCATGCTTCTATACAAAATCTTCGAGCTAGAGTGCATTGAATCAGTGCGAACAAAAGTGGAGCTAGTGTGCGAGTGAGCCATTTTATCAGAGCAATATTGTCAACGTCAGCGAGTATTTGCATTAGATTATTATTAGTATTATTATTATTAGCTAATGGCATCAATAAAGCTTACCCGCAATGAAGTGTTGGGTCTTCTATTCGTGGATCCTGATTCTGAAGGGGAATATCTGCCTGATTCTGAAAGTGAAAGTATAGCCCTACACCAAGCACAAACGGTGAATCCTTTGCCCAATTTAGATGGTCCTTTACCCAATGTCAGTGGTGGGAACAATGTTTCTCGGGGTCGGAGTGTTCATCGCGAAGTTAGCAGGCGTGTTAGTGTTGTGGGGAACGAGGCGGGAGATTTTTACCATGTGTGCCTCTCCACAATCGCGGCGACAGTATTGTGGTGGAGACTTTGTTTGTCTAATGCCACTGGGTATGTTAGATGAGGTCGAAGTATTCATAGGACAGTTAGGGGGCAACGTGGAGGCAGGGTGGGGAGTCGCAATGACAATGACAGTAGTCCGAGCTGTGCACGCTCGGCGCACGCGCGAGGCAGATCTGGCCGCGCTGCTCGCAGCAGGAGCAGAGACGGTGTGACACGGGGCAGAGGGGCTATTATGCATAGTCTATCGCAAGCTGATGGGAATGCCGGCTTTTGAGTACTTGGCCAATGAGGATGATTTACTATATGTAGTAAATAGAAAATCTCTACAGCAAAAGGCCAACCGCTACTTGCATTCGGTTTGTCTCTACTATTTATTAGTAATGATTTACACAGTTTGTTTACTACTTACTATTTACCTGAGCATTCAGTATTGTGCAATATAGCATACAGAAGGTGAGGGACATTTTGGGGGGAAAGAAGTGCTGCATTTGATCATTTTATCATTTAAACGTGACTTTTCATGAAAATTCTATAATCCAAGATGGCCGCCACCATAATGACGTCATAATATGCAAATTAGATGGGAAAATGTAATCCCTACATACACTTTGGGTCATCCTTAATATTTCTCTAATTTACAGAAAGTCTCTATCTTTTATCACTTTTAAGATATAGCCTTTTGAAATTAAGATGTCAAAATCGAACATTTTAGGAAAAAACCTCTGGCGCCGAAACACTGTGTGTTTGGCATGTGTTTTTTAATAAAAAATTGCATACTTAACCTCCAATTGTCATGGTAAGGACAACATTATTGTTTTTTAGTCTTGGAACCTATTTTATTGGACTCCTTGACACCAAAAATGTACACGTTGATACCAAATTTGTCATTATAGCTATAACAGAAGCAAAGATATGGGCCTCTCAAGTATGGTCGGTGGCCATTTTTAAAAAATGTGCGTATATAAGATACAAAATGTGATCTCACGTGTGTCTTAGGATAAATTTATTTCTATGGCCCTAAGGTACTTCCATACCAAAGGGGACCTTTGCATCATGACTTGAAGTCAAAAGTCACTTAACCTCCCTACTAAAATAGGCCTATGGTTTTACACATTGTATAGAACCAATCAAAAAGCTTAGAAATGTACACAAACGCTGATCATTTGTCAATGGGAAGCCCCATTTCGACTGACCGGCACGCGATTGGTCCAGCCATCCTCCTGTCAGACTCGCAGCGCTCTGTGTAAACAAGCTAGCAGATCTCCTCAGAAAGATTAAATATTATTAATTTGAGAAATGTCGCTGTCAAAAGAGAGCAAAGTCACCAAAAAGTCGCCAAAAGCGTTGAACTCACTGGAGGCTTCTAACCTAAACTCTGCTGCTGGTCATCAAGAGTGGCTAAGGCTAGTCAGTGATTTTTTTGGATATGGAGACGTGTCATCCTCTGATGACAGCGACAGCGAAAGTGACAGCCCTGTGGTATTTATCGTGTATGGATGTGAGTGAGTGCAATTTATTTTAACCCAATATTTAACTGTTGGTATCTCCGTAATGAATATGTTACACTGTTATTGTCAACTAGCCTACACAAAGATATTTGTTCTCTGTTTCCTTGTCTCTCTGCCTCTCTCACTTTCTCTCTCTCTCTCTCTCTCTCTCTCTCTCTCTCTCTCTCTCTCTCTCTCTCTCTCTCTCTCACACGCACACACACACACACACACACACACACACACACACACACACACACACACACAAGCAGAACTGTAGCACCTCTGTTCAATCTTTCTGATTTTAGTAAATGTTTGTAAAAGTGCCTTTTAAATTATTTATTCAAATAAAAACTTTTAATAATTTGAGCTTTAGCCTGGCATAATAGCATATATTAATGTCTTTGGTCAAATTAAGCTGTACAATAAATAGTTCATCCCTTTAAATGCAATGGATTTTGAAAGATATCAACAAAAAAACGGGCAAAAAACTTTAAAAGCGATTTTCTCAGGTTTTCAGTAAAAAAAAAAAAAAAAAAAAAAATTTTTTACAACCATTAGCTTTACAACCATTCAAGGTATGACTTTGACTAGAATATCATTTGAAAGCTTATGGTCTCCTCTTTCCATTAATACCAAAATCTCAATTTTGAAATTTGGGTCACTGTGACTCATTTTGCTGGATCAGGTCACAGTATGATATTGGAGTTATTTGGTATTTAAATGCATTTAATACTTGTAGCTACTTTAAAGGAGAACTCCGGTCAATTTTAACATTGAGCTCATTTTTTTGTACATTTGGAGTGCTGTCAATACAGAGAACAACTACAAAAATCGGTGTTGCCTACACCGTGTTATCCTCTTATCTTATCATCCGCGCTATATCCAGCGCAAATACCGGTTTACATCCTGTTTTTCGGTTGAAGTCCAAAGTAGTCGATTGCCGAGTTCACGCGCATAGGTTTAGTTACCTATGATCACGCGAGTGAACTCGGCAATCGACTACTTTGGACTTCAACCGAAAAACAGGATGTAAACCGGTATTTGCGCTGGCTTAAATAACATAATTTTTATACATTTCTTTTACATCTACTGCAGTCAGATTCACTCGTGTTCACTCAGAAGGAATCACTCACATTTTCTGTGCACTTGTAATGACACATCAAGGATGTTAAGAGGCTAAAAGCAGGTTTAGTACTTGCCCTATTGAAGTCAACAGGGTGCAAATTTTAAAAAGAGGATAACACGGTGTAGGCAACACCGATTTTTGTAGTTGTTCTCTGTATTGACAGCACTCCAAATGTACAAAAAAATGAGCTCAATGTTAAAATTGACCGGAGTTCTCCTTTAAGCTACATTAAGTTATAGTTTATTGTATTGTTATAATTTTTTTGTGTATTTTTTATATTTGATAGTTAATATAAATATTTTAAATATATTAACAGCTTTAGCATACATACAGGGTTTACAAAACAAATTCATAACGGCAAAAGAAACTAAATAACAAATCAGCTCCATAGCAGTTATCAAGGGCTTAGTTTGTTCCATTTAAACACATTTCAAGGGTTCCGCCAGTAGTGGGCACTCATGCAATGTAAGCAGTGATGTACATCCCAGTGAACGAGAAGGAGGGAAGTTAGCGAGGGAAGGGCACACAATATTGGACTCAAACACGGCCTAGCAGATCTACAGGCAGACGAGCTTGATCAGGGTTGGGTAAAGTGAATCTCAAGGGCCAGAATTCCCCAGCCCTGCTTTAGAGTGGATTTCAAGAAGTGAACAGTTGTTGTTGTTGTTGTTGTTGTTTAAATTCCCCCTTTCTTGGATTAATTTAAAATGTGGAAAAACCAGAGATAACCATCTAATCATTTAATTACCCCAAATATCACCCATTTCTCAACAGGGACTTTTATTTTGTAGCATGTTTAATTTCCTTGCTTAATGGTTGTATATGCCATATATTAACACCTAAATAAGGAGAGCAGGGTGAAGAAATCAGTCTCGCTGTTCTTACTTCATTGAGCTCTCAACTAAGAGTTTATCAACTCTGTCAATCTAGCCATTGGAACTTCAGAACACTAACTTTAATTCTAAATTGAGTGATTAAAGCAACAGACTTTGTGATTGGTTACGATAGCTGGTTGAGAAAAAAAAAAAAAAAAAAACTATACATATGGACCTTTAAGCCACTATACATCAAATTGAGCCTTCTATGTTTCCCTGTAGGAATCAGCATGGAGTGCATCTTGAGGTGCAATAAATTGGTCTGAAATTCTTCCACTCACTTTTATTGCTGTTATTGATTTTTCCTAAAATAATGTTAGTAAATTAGCTTTTGACTTACACCTGAAGTGACAGGAGAAAAATCAAAAGCTTAAATACTTATTTGCAGTTACTCAGACTGTCAGGCATGATAGATGTCCCTACATTCCATGTCAAGTCTTTAAAGTCCCCCTGTAGTCAAAAACGTAACCCCTTAAAACTCATCTTTGATCACCAAAATTATATATTTAAACTTTTTTTTTTTTTTTTTTTTTTTTTCTTGAAAATGTTTTCTTCATGCCTTAAAATAACTTGAATGGAACACCCTTGCCTCATTTAGTATACATGGTTCTATGAATATGTAAATTAGCCCCGCCTCCACTCACTCGCACCAGCTAAGAGATCCACTCATTGACGATCACATGTTGACGTGATTGGTAACAAGGTAGTTTGTGACGTCAGAAACACCAGTGATTTCAAACCGTGTTTTTGAGACTGTCTTTGGTTCACTGCAGTTTTTGGAGAAAATTTTTAGCAAATGGTGTTGACTAATAAATTTGCACATGGTTCGTCATGAAGCGTATTAAAAACATGAAACTTTGTCATGAAACTTTAGATGACGCAGGCTGATAGGTCCTTAACTTAATTTATTAGCAATCATGTCGTTATCTACATTGTGCGGCTGATTGGTCGCTGTTGCATCAGCAGCCAATGAGCTTGCTGCTCAGCATTCAAATACTTGCCATTGTTTGCTGTTAGTAGTCTGCAGCATGCTTCAGAAACCCTCCACCTTCCCTAGCTCCGCCTGTATAGATCTGCTACAGGGGTTATTTAATGTATGTTAAATGTGCAGCAGCAGTATGTTCTATCTAGATGCTTATATCAGCATGTCTGCAAATGTATTAGCAGTAGCAAGCCTGTACTTGCTCTGCTGCAGAAGCAGCAACGTTGCAGATCTATTCCACCAAGACCAAAACATTACCACTGCCATGTACATTACCATGTCAATCTCATTAAGAGTTGTCATGACAGAACTGGAATATAATGGATTCTTTGGACCTAGTCATGTTTAAGGGCATAGTCTACCAGCAAATAGCAGGCTATGACACATTGTGCCTTTGTAATGTACTTCTTGTTTAATAAATACTTTTCAAAAACTAAACGAACAAGCTACTACTGTATTTTCCTTTACCTGTAACAGATATTACATATATTGTCATGTTCCCCATGCACATACTATATACTTATTTTAGTTATTACAATAACTAACACTGAACCTACCCCCAACCTTAACCCGTTACATTATATTAACCATTACTTTCTTAGGAAAGTACACTATAAAGTGTGCGTATTGTAAACTAAAGTGCAACCATCAAAAGCAGCTACAGATAATTAGATATCAAGTATGTGTAGTTTCTTTAGAATTACACAGCAATTGCATAGTTATATGTTAATTAGCCTACATTGTAATTCCACCAAATTACATTAACTATAATTTATAGTGTGACACGAAGAGAGAGACATGTGAAATAAAAAGAAAACTCTATAGATAAAATATAATTTTAGACTATACCAAATTAATTTGACATTATATCCAAAATAAACTATTTTTACTCCCTCAAATCTTGTTTAGTTAAAAATGTCTTTAAACAGGATAACAGCTTACAGTTCAATAAATGAAAGCCATACACATACCCTCCTTCATCTTGAAATCATATGATTCGATTCACGTCTTCTGATTGGTTCTGTGAACTTGGACACTTTTGGTGGCAAAGGGAAGTGGCGTTTGGAGGTTTCTGCCAAAGAACCGGTATTTCTGAATGGGCTGAGGCTGGAATTTAGTGGGTTTGAAGCGA
This sequence comes from Scardinius erythrophthalmus, assembly GCF_964197995.2. Taxonomy (NCBI): domain Eukaryota; kingdom Metazoa; phylum Chordata; class Actinopteri; order Cypriniformes; family Leuciscidae; genus Scardinius; species Scardinius erythrophthalmus. The sequence goes on from NC_138223.1 coordinate 26,751,582, forward strand.
AAGTATTTGATGAACGTATACTATGTGCGGAGAGCATTCGCTCAATATTATTATCTCATTTTTGACAGAGGTGGCGTTCAGAGGCTTTTGCATTGGAAGTCTTGATTTTACTCCTGGCAGGCTCTGATTTCTGAGAGAAGTAGCTATTGATTTGTGATCTTTGTGCTCATTTTATTCTTAGAGTTTACACTCATTATATTCACACACTCATTACTGCATAATGATTTTAGAGTTGTATATATAATATGTACAAAATGTGCTGTCCCCTGGCTCACCACAAATTTATTGGCCCCCAATATATATATATATATATATATATATATATATATATATATATATATATATATATATATATATAACAGAGCCTCTTTTAAACAACAACAAAAAATATGTTTTATTCTAGCTTAATGCATTATTTTTTTGTCACTTGAATGTGGTATGTTTCATAAAAAGAAAATTGTGTTTTTGTCTAAGACTACATCTGGATCGGATTCTGAATGATGATCAAAACATAGATGGAGTAGATCAAGTCCATCAACACCCATAAAACTTGCACAGTCCTATACCTCATTCTGGGTCGACATTTCATTCGGTAATGTTTGACAGTTTTGATTGATATGCTATTTAATGTTGATGATTACATTATTTTACATATAAATCTGCTTACGCTATTGATTGTTTCTGCTTCTTTTTGCCTGTGTTTTGATCTGGAGATTCTGTACTCTTTCAGAAGATGCCTAATAGTGCCTCCTACCACATAACAGTGAAAACACAGAAAGCTGGAACATTTTGTCAATGGCAGGGAAGCGTTGTCTCATAAATGATGGACAAGTCCAATAATGGCCTAGAAAGAGTTATACAGCAAACACGAGGAGTGTCTGAGGAATATTTTTCCTATTATTCGGTAGAATTCGTTATTCGTTTTGAAGCCATTATCCGTGAAGGTATTCAGTTTTAGGCAACCAAATCCCTAACCTTAAACCACGCTTATTGTTTATCAGAGGCAAGAGCAGCAAGAGAAAGGAGGAGTGAGTGGGCCTGAATATTCTTGACTCAACTGGAAGTTAATTAAGCCAGCTCCAGCATTCCATCACTCTCCCTGCCCCCTGTCTGTCATTCATGCGTGGGCCCTTCTAAGCAGTCATTACTGTGGCATATCGATCCAAGCTGTGACAAGGTAGCCATTCAAAGAGGAGGAGTGTGAAGGGAAGAGACCTGGGGTATGGTAAGGGAATGTAGCGTCATGTGTATCCACAAATAAAATGTATGCAAACAGATGAACAAAGAAATATATATTTTTTATTTTACTTTTGAAGAATAATAATTTTACACACCTATTATCCCACTCCAAAAAACTCACTCTTTCCTCCATCTTCTGTACTTCTCCTTCTCTAAACACAAATTAAGATTCAGGTAAATACCTCTGCATCGAATTCAGCTGATTGCCTTTGCTACCTCAGTGGCAAGACCTTAATAGATGAATATGAAATCTTCTGAGCCAATATATATGCTGAACAGTTAAGTGGAGAGGAACACTCATCTGTGCCGCCCTGCCTGAGTAATGAATAAACTTTTTCCTCTGTTTTCCTTTCCCTGTTTTCCCTCCTATCAATACCACATCATTAACTTTTTCAGAGATGAGAATTTCTTACTGGTGCTCATCTTTACATAAATGGATGACTAATTTCTCCAGTGTAGTGCTAGAAAGAACAATTACATTTACATTTATGCATTTGGCAGATGCTTTTTATCCAAAGCGACTTACATTGCATTTCAAGGTACACATTTACATTCTTATCAATTCTTGCTTTCCCTGGGAATCAAACCCATGACCTTAGCGTTGCAAGCGCCAACACTCTACAGTTTGAGCTACAGGAAAGCCCCAAAATTAGGCAGTTTAAGCAAGTCAGCAAGTCAGTCTCCATCTTAATAGACAAGACAACACTGATCAACACTGATCATTAGAGAACATGAGTGTGTTGGAAAAATCCAGCCTGCATCATTCATCTGGAGAGTGAAGAGGAAGCAGAAAACTACAATGCAGGCATCAGTAGAAAGACATGTAAAACTCTTAGCTGAGGCTTCAATAAGGACTTTTGTGTTACTGCCTTCTTAGTATAAATCACTTTAATTTGTAAGTCTCTTTAAATAAAAATGTTAACTTTAGATTATTTTCTGTATCCTCATTTGCAGACCAAAACTCATGGACTATATTTTAAGTCTTATGAATTAATACAATAGTTTTGTGTGAGGAATATGCAGGTTCATAAGTCCATTATCACTGATAATCAAATCCTCTGGCATAACACTTCAATATTGTACTCACTTTAACATGATGCTTCGACAGGAAACATTATGTATGGAAGCCCATTTGCACAACATCAGAAAAAAAAATTTGGTAAATCATAATTATGAGTATGAGGTAAGTCAATTTTGGGATAAAAAGTTAAAATGATTAGGTAAAGAGTGAAAATTCTTAGATAAAGTCATAATTAAGACAAAATGTAATCATCTCATAATTATGAAAAAAAAACAGTATCTCATAAATTTGTCTAATGATGACAAGTCATCATTTAAGAAATCAATTATTTGTACTTCTTATCTCATATTAATTACTTAGTTTATCATAATTTGGAGATTTCTATGTCTATTACATTTTTGTCATAAGAATGATTTACCTAAGCATGATTTATGCTACGTCAGGTTTGACGTCAGTGATGTCAAAATGGCATTGGTTCTCACTCAAATATATATATATATATATATATATATATATATATATATATATATATATATATATATATATATATATATATATATATATATATATATATATATTATTGAATTACACTATATCATATAAATAAAATAAAACATTGCAGTTAAATGTCTGTGTTTTGCATGATGCAAAATCATATCAGAAAACTATCAAAGCTTTGATGGAATCCTCCAAACTGAGGTGAGAATGTCAAAATAGCAATGAGGTGAAGGATAAAAGAGTGATATTTCCCTTATGAGACTGTCCTGGATTGAGATATTTTCCTTTTATGTTTATTTCTCATAAAATTCACCACAGGCAGACAACTTTTGAAGAAAACACAGTTTTGGTGAAACTTGATTGAGGTTCACATTATTGAGACAGATTGAGTACATTAGGCCTAGTGCCATTGATACTGTAAGGTGGATGCCAGAAGCCTGGGCTACCCCTCGAGAAAACAAAAGACTCTCCTGAGAATTAACATTTGAACTCTCTCTTGCATATGTAACAGCAACATCTGAGACGCACCACAAAGTGCAGCTCACACTTCACTTTTACAGTCTCATCATCTCCCCCTGCTCCCCTTCTTCTCCTCCTCACCTAAAACTCACTAAAAACTGTCATGAGCTGGGTTTGCTCTCTCTCTCTCTCTCTCTCTCTCTCTCTCTCTCTCTCTCTCTCTCTCTCTCTCTCTCTCTCTCTCTGTTTACACGTACATGGTTATTTTGAAAAAAGGAGACATTTCCATTCGTTTGTGCCCTTCGTTTATATGCAAACGTAGAATTCGCCTCTGAAAACGATTCTTTCCAAAAACTGGAAACTTGGAAAACTTCGTTTGCACGTTTTCATGTAAACTGAGAAAAACTGAGTTTTAGGCAGCTGACGTCACAGTATGCGACAGAACTTGCACCTGCTTCAAAAGTGCGACCAGAAAGGGGAAGTGATTCGTTGCTGTTGTTGCTATTTTCGGGATTCTGATTGGCTAACGTGGGCTAGAGCTTCTCATTACACTGTCACCTACAGGTTTGGCATGCTCTTGACCGCATATATACACGGGTTTGTGCAAACAAACACTTTTCTGAAAACTGACAGGTGTGCACAATGTTATTTTTGAAAACGGAGAGAGAGAAATGTCCGTTTATGAAAATAGCCAGCCACGTGTAAACGTAGCCTCTCTCTGTCTCTCTCTGTCTATTTTCCCACCTGTTCATCGTTGTAATTAGCGCTTGCGCTGCTTCTCTGTGATACCTGTCCTCACTTTAGTCTCATTACTTTCTCTCTACTTCTAGCGCTTGTTCCCCTTGTTCTTTGTTGGATTATTACGTGTGCACGTGAGTCATGCCTATATGTTATCTCCATGAAGATTTACCTTGTATTATCTTGTCTAGTCTAGAGGAGTTGTGCTCGTCTTGTGTTCTTTCTCTGCCCTTTCACCCTGCTGCTTGTGGCCTTCTACCAGTCTTCTCTCTGCGGCTTTGTGGCCACTTACAAGGACTGTGTTACTGCCCTACGTGAATTACCAGCTCTGCAAACTATCACCAAGACAGGAGTCTTCCGTTTCTGCAGACCTACTCTAAAGTACACTGACTTTGGGCCCTATCTTGCACCCAGCGCAATTGACTTTGTACACCGACGCATGTATCATTCCTATTTTGCACCCGCGCAAAGCGCGCTTTTCCCTCCACAGAAGCACGTCGCTAAACTAGGGAATGAACTTGCGCTCCCTGGGCGGTTCAGCGCAAAAAAGGAGGCGTGTTCCAGCGCAAACGTTCCTTCATGCTATTTTGCAGGTTTAGAAAACAATTGCGCAACTAACCAGGAAAAAATAGTTTAACGAATATGACTTAGCTCAAATGATTATAGGGAATCAAAATTATGAATCGGGTTGATTCATCTATATTCTTACAATATTAATAAATTATTGAAGCTGAAATTTAGACTTATTCGTATACATCAATGTTCAATTACAATGAATTATAATTCAATCATTAATATACCAAAATGTCCCTCTTTCAGATCAATTAATCAGAATAATTTTAAGGGAAATTAATGTATTAATTAAACAGTTGTTTGTCCCGCAAACTGGTCGTAAAATTAATTCCATCAACTTCTCAACAAAATTATCTCTTTCTTATAATTCGAAGAAAGCTATGTTTTCTGGCCAAGAAAATTAGCTTCTTGTTCTTATAAAATGTAGGTTACTTAACAGTAGCACCTTTGTAAAGCGTAGCTTGATCTTCGTTTCATTGACTTGTAAAATGAACACTTATACAGAGACAATCTAGGATATAATGGGTTTTTAATAATTGGACTAATACTACATCGAACTAAGGAATACAAGTTCTACAATTTACACGAGTAAATATGTATGTACAGGACACGTAAACAAAATACAAGACTAAACGGATAACAGATGAGAGAGGGAGAGGAAGGGAGAAAGTGAAACTAAAGTTTCAGGACGAGAGAGATCACCAAGATGATCTCAGCATGGCAAAAACACAGAGAGTAACCCTTAAGAGCCAACAAAGAAATCACATTGTAAGTTCAATTCAATAATCGATACTTGCATGGCACATGGTTCTCTTTGTATGAGGGAGGAAGGCAGGGTTCTGCGTGTCTTTCAAGCAGCGTGAGTCGTCTGAGGGGAGGTGTGCGCATGCTGTGTCTTCCGGCGCGCGTGCGAGCGCGGGAGCTTCAAAGAGTCTCTTTCTTCGAGGTGAAGTTGCCGGGAATGATTCAGGCTAAGTTCATTCAGCTCGTGAATGAGCAGAGGCGAATAGGAAAACGAAAGAAACAAAAGAGAAGAAAAGAGAAGCAGGCCGAAGCCGGTCCGGACTTGGGTTTTGGAGGAGGAAGAAGAGAGTAGGAATGAGAGAGAGAAGAAGGAGGGTTTGGACTTTTTATCAATGTCCTGTGTACGCCTCCTTTTTCTTGGATGACGAATCAGTTTAGGGCATTCCGAGCAGGAAGATTGTCTGGGTGTGTTAATGCTTCCCGACCCTCGTGTGGGATCACGAGGGGGCAAAATATGATATTATGCTCGGGGAATTAAAACGCATGGAACCATAACGTTTATCACAGTCTCTTATCAAAAATCTTCTTCGTCATGCCGAGGGGATCCAAACAATACTAAGGACGAATATTGGCAAAGATAGCAACATAGAGATACATTATTTTGTTGACATAAAGGCACTTTAAGATTACATTACTGTAATTCAAAAACACAACTACTCTAATATCATTCTGGGGAACATGCAAATCACCCAGAGCACTCTTTATACAGTTGTAATAGTTGGTAAAATGAAATTTTACTAGTGGAAGTCCATATATGGTAATGTGCGTGTCTGTGTGTATCTGTGAGTTTTGGAAGGTGTGTGCGTTGGAATGTTGCGCCCCCCGTTATCAATGAGATTGGGTTACAGGATGCGATTCTACTGGGAGAACATTCTTCAGAGAAAAATACATTTCAGAGCCAACACTCGAAGATCATAACTATATGATCACAACAACATTAATCACACATACATACAGGAAGTTCAGATACAAGTCTGAGTTACATACATTAAAAGGATATTAACCCCTTAACGCCTGAATTTATAAAGCTGTATAAAAAAAAAAATTCTGTGTGTTTTTGACTTTAAGTAGATGGTAAATAATGTTGAGATTATCAATTTCACTTTTGCACAACAAATAAATAGAAATTTTGGTATGTTGCAAATTTGCGACAACAGGCATTTAGGGTAATTTTGGTATGTTGCAAATTTGCGACAGTGGGCATTTAGGGTATTTTTTTACAAAATGGAAAAATTAATAAAACACATTTTCCCATCTCAGGAATGTAGATTTTATTCATGGCACAAAGTTGTTAGAACTTATAAACTTTATACTTATAAACTTTGACAAATTAATGAATCTTGACAACAGCAAGAAACAAAACACTCTCCTACTCCCTAACATTGACAGTAGTTTTTATACATTCCATGTTACACTCTGTTTAACTCTTTCCTTGTTTCTCCAGTGCATACATTATATGTTCTTATAGTGTTATATCCTAACATGCTATTTTTTGTGAAAAAAAAAAAATATATTTTTTTTGTCTGAAACCATCTAAATACAGCATTATTATAATATGTAGCCATTAGCCCAATCCAGCCGTCATGGCCCAATGTCGCAAATTTGCTACAAACAGAAATCTACAAAGTACGTAAAAAATATTCGTCACATGAAGTCTATATGAATAACATAGCTATAGAAGCAATCAATAAGCTGGTACATATTTTTATCTTAGCACAACTTAACTCATTTTGGGAAATTTCTCCACATTTGCGCACTTGATATGCGGATTTTGCAAAACAAAATATTAGCTTCGGTTAACCGGATGTAGTTCCCACTCCGACCGCTCCTACGATAAACCAGTGCGTGCAAAATGTTCCTAGGTATGTATCGAATGTGCACAAACAGGCATTGGGGGAAAACACACGCTATCTCGCCTGCAGTCTGAATGGAAGGGGTTTGTTGCAAATTCGCGACAATGGGCGTTAAGGGGTTAAGGTAAACACAACAGATGTTTGTGTGTGTGTGTGTGTATGTATGTGTGTGTGTGTCACACCGAAAGTTTTGTTATCTCTCTGTGGTCCAGAGAGGGGAAGGGGGTTTGGAATGCAGAACTTTTCAAAGTAAAGAGAATGTGTTGACTTTTTATTATCCTCCAAGGTGCAATTTAGGTCGTAAAAGTCAATTTGTTGCCGACTAGCTGGAGCCAACGTATGATTTGTAATTTCGAAGTCAGGAGGTTACAAGCTCTGATAAGCTTAGCAAAGAACGTTATGGGCAGGAATGTGCTTAGAAAACACAGAGAGTCCGAATTTGTTAATTCAGAATCAAACGAACGAATGATTCAAATAGCCCAGTCGCTACAGTCCCCCTTTCCGTCCGATGAAGTCCCTGCGTGGACATCATCGGACGGCAATCATCACGATGGGCAGATGACAGGTGAATCATGATGGTCGTGTAGCAGGTGGATCATGATGGTCGTGTAGCCGGTGGATCATGATGGTCGTGTAGCAGGTGGATCTTGGAGCTGAAAATTCAGCTCGATGAGGTTCGGCGTGGTCTCTGACTTGACACCCCCTTTCCGGGGATTCCGTCTGAAACCTTTGGACACAGCTTTCGTGAGCTTGGCTGTATCGCATCTCGTTGAGTCTTCTGTACAGGATGGAGGCCAACCTAGTGTTAGGGTGTGGCTGATTACCTGCAGAGGTGCACAGCCCAATGTCGGCGGCGGAAGTGTTCAGAACAGGTCGTCGAGACAGTGCTCGGAGGGCTGTGTTGACAGGAGCAGGGTCGGTGAGTTGGGACCCCCTTTTCTCAATCCAGAGTTCCAGTCCTGGATTCAAGGTGAAGTTGAAGTTCTTGGAGGATGGGAGTTTCAGTGCTGTCTGGTACTCTTTGCTGGGAAGCTGGTACCATGTTAGGCCATCAAGGTGTAGGATGACACCTTTCGGTACTTGAAGTCCCGTATTCTGGTTGAGCATGTTGACACGGCTGGTTGTGTCATGCTGGTCGTGCGTGACAGTGGCTGTGTGCACAGGTGTGTTAGCAAGCCAACTTTCACCTACAATCTCTGCTTGCGTCTCTGTCACTTGTGTGTGAGGCTTAGCTTCGGCAGGGCAGAGATAATGAATGTCTTTGGTCATAGTGCACAGGTGCAGGTTTGGGGCTGAGTACGGTTGTGTGTCGCTGTCGTGGTAGGCCACCACGTCTGGAGTGCGTATCTTGATGTGGGTGTTGCGTTCCCAAAACCTGACCTTGCAAATGCCTGTAAGTCTGTAGACTTGGCTTGACTCGATGATAGGCAGATTTAGGAGAAAGCCCGCTTCTCTCTGCTCGGGATCGACGCAGAGTGAGATGGCGCTACCCAGAGAGTAGGCCAGGTGTTTTTGTAGAAGGTCAGCTGGCGTGTTGATGGCGGAGGCCAGCACAGTTAGCATCAGGCTTAATATCAGGTACGGTGGAATTACACCTGTGGCTATGCTGTCATTGGAGGAGCTAACCTCCCACAGCATGTCTGTCGTTACTGCTGTAACCAGCTGAGTCTGGACAAAGTCACTCTGTACGACAGTAAACCGAGGCTTCATGGAGTTTGCGGTCTGGTTCGCTGCATTTACACTGGACACACCAATGTTAAACAGAGTTCTGGCGGCAGCTCTGGTTCCGAGCAACGCTCCCAGGAACTGGCTGGAGTGGTGGTTGGTGCTTAGGAGTCCCGATTGTGCAACAGTCACTTTCTCAAGTTGGTTGAACGTGTTCGACCTTGGCCTCGGCGTGAGAGAGGGAGTCCTCTGTCCATCGGCCACTTGTCCAGATGTATTGGGCTACGGAGCTGGGGTAGTGTGCTCTGTAGACCGGGCGGGGCTGGATGAGTCGAACATGCACTTGCTGGGTGTAGGTCCTGCCGTCGGTGATCTGGAGTCTCGGTCGTTCTCTCGGTGGCAGCTGTCCTCTGGTTGGCTGACAGTACAGCATGGCGAACCACAGCAGCAACCTGGTACAGACAACAGGGAGAGAGAGAGAGAAAGGGGAGGAAGAAGCCAGCAAGGGTTGTCTTTGATTGGACAGGGCAGTCTTTTTACTTCGTGGGCGGCGACTGGGTTTAGTTCGCCTTGGCCCATGTTTTGCCACATCTTTCTGTCGGCTTGTCGCTTGCTTCAGTGTCTCGTCAGTGTCTCTGGTGCTGCGGTGTGCAGCACATGATGCGTTATAGACGAACATTAGCAGTTTATCCCCCTTTGTGCACCGTGGCATTACATGCTTTGGCATAGTGATGTCAATCGGTGCACAACTCATAATGTTGTTCTGTACGCGCAGCATGTGCGTGTTGTCATGCAGTGGTTTGAGACACTGGTTGTCAGTGAGGTCAGACGGCGCGTTAGGGTGGATAAGGAAAGTCTTTATGTAGGTGACAGAAGCCGGAATGTCCGTTATGTTTGTCTTTGTAAACAGCGGAGCCAGCGTAAGCCGCTCTGAGGTAGGCAGTGTAGGATGTAAAGTTCTTAAGCTGTGTGTAAGCTCTTCAACCTTTAGGGTGGGTGGGTGGGTGGGTTGAAAGTGACCACAGCTTGTTGTTTAATGCGCCAGGCTTGGCAATGGCTTGAGTGAGGTCATGTCGCTGCAGGTCAGTCATGACATTGAGGCAGCAAGTGTCAAAGTCTTTGGTAGGCTGTAAGGTGCAGGGTAGCGGATTCGAACCTTCAGTTGGTGCTGAGTCTGTGTCTTTTTGGCTGGCTGTGGGAGTTCCCATGAACTCTGTGACCTTTGTGACCTGACCGTCTGGCTGTGACTGGAGGGGGCAAAGTTCTCGTACTTGAGCCCAGACTTTGAGCTGTTTCAAGTCCAGTAACAGTTCAAAACGATCTAGAAGGTCTCTGCCGATGAGGAACGGAAAAGTGTCCATTTTTGAGATGAACACGGGATGGACTAGACTCAAAGGACCAATCGTCAGGTGAATGTGGGCTACCTGTTCGAGCCGGATGTCATGTTGACTGTATGACTGTACGTTCAGTTCACAAGTTTGAGGTGTAAGAGTTTGATCTTGTCTCTTAGCTTCAAATTGGAGTCTTTTGAAAAGTTGATTTGAGACGTAATGTCTGATCCTGTGTCTATTAGGGCTTCCATGCTCACTTCCTTTTCCAACGTGATGTTCAGGTAGAGTTTTTGGGCCACCCCCTTTTTGATCAGGTTGCCCAAAAACATTGGCATCGGGACAGGTGTAACGGTCGTTGGGTGGTTAGGACCGGTCTCGTGTAGCTTGCTGTGGAGGCAGTTAGACAGAACAGCGTTTCCTGGTACCTTGGTATTTTGGTACCTGGTGTGAGGAAGTGTGCCGTCTCGTTCAGGGTGTGCAGCTGTCAGCTGTGGAGCTTTGGTGATGTTGTCACCTTGTGATGTGACAGTTAGCTCTGTGGTCTGTGGATGATGAGCAGTGTTCGAGGTGCTTGGCTCAGTCAGATGGCGGACAGACGGTTTGGTTTCAGTTCTTATGCTTAGACATAAGATGTCTGGCTCGTCCTTCTTGTCTTCCTTGCAACGTTTTTGGTGAAGAAGCTCTTTCAGCACCTTTAGGATCTCTGCTGTCTCATACGTGGCTGCACTGTGGTTATCTGATGTGAGCTCAGGCTTGAGCTTACCAGTGTCGTGTCGAGAGTGGTTCCACTCTCTGTCGGGGCTTGTTGTCCTGGACGGTGGAGATCGGCTCTTCTTGGGTCGCCGGCCGGCTTCCCGGAATCTTTCAGAGCGCTCGCTCCGGTGCTTTGGACGAGCACCACCGCGATTGTGTTGCCCTCTGCTGCTGGAGTGACGTGAACAGTGCTCAGAGACAGAGTAGGTTGTGGGGTTTTTTACAGTCTTTTCAGAAATAGTCTTTTGCTTGGTGTAAGCTTTATGGGCTAAGTCACGCAGCTGTTGGGTAGACATGGTCCGTGCATCGGCCAAAACCCCAATATGATGGGATAAGGTTGGATGGAGATTCCGCAGGAAAAGAGTTTTAAAGGTAACATCCTGTTCCATCCCTGGCTCATTCCGTGCTCCGAAGAAGGCTTGTCGGAGTCGGTTGTAGTAGATCTGGGGGTGTTCACACCGACCTTGCTTGAGGTCTACAGCAACGATGAAACCTTGATCGGAGTCTGGATCAGAGAATTCACGGATCAAAGCTTGCCATAATTGTTGGAAGTCCGTTTTGACAGCCTCAGTTTGATGGTCTAGGAAGCTACGAACATTACTGCTAGCCGTTATTCTTAACAGATACAAATTGTCCTAAGCTGTCACGTTGGCGACAGTTTGCAAGTGAAAGTCAATGTCTTTTAAATAAGCATGAATGTCACAACCTTCTGCAGAATCTGGATCGAACATAGGAATGTTTCGAGCTAGCTTGTCAAGTTCTCGGGGGGTCGTGCCGTGGTTAGTGGCATGGGTTTTCTGAAGGGGTCCTCCCCCTTTTGCTGCTGACATGTGTTCTTGAAAGCTGGCTGGTGATGTCTTGAGCCCTGGGCTTACATCTCCCTTTTCAGTTTTGGGTTCTGGGCTGAAAGGGTTGGGGTGGCTGGGCGGGTTGAAACTCTGTGATGTGTGTTTCTCCGTTCCAGCCACTCTGCAGTCTGTAAGAATGTCTCAGTTCTGCATGAACAGTGTCAAGTTCTTCTTGGAGCTTGTCTCTCTGCAGAGTAAGCTCACCGATTTTAGCTCGGGCCATTTGCAAATGTTTTTCGCAGGCCCTGGCTTTTGCTTCTGCTTCTTTTCGTTCAGTCTCGGCTCCCTCTAGGAGAGCGTCACTTTGTTGGAGTTTTTCGTCGAGTTCTTTTCTGGTTTCTCTCTCCAACTGTTCTCTTTGGTCTGTGTCGAGGCGCAGATCTTGCAGGGCATTTCGAAGTCTTCCTACTTCTTTCTTTAGCTCTGGATCTGTGGCGTCCTCTTTCTCGCGCCGGTACTGGGTCTCGAGGAGGAGCTGATCTAGACGACTCTGGGTTCGGGCCTGGTTTTTCCAGGCCTCATCCGCTTGAAGCTTTAGCGTTGCGGCTTGCTGCTCCAGGTCGATGTTGCTCCGTTCGCTGAGCCGTGCCTGGGCGACGAGGAGGTGAGCTAGGGTCCCGGTGATCCTGGCGAGTTCTTTGTGGGTGTAACTCTGGCTAGGATCCTGTGCCATCAGCTGGTCCAGCTCAGTATCCGGCTGCGTTTGGTTCAGGTGCTGCAGGTCACTGGCTTCCTTGGGCAGGAAGGTGCTCGTTGTCGCTTCCAGCCATGTCGCTAAGTGCTCCCGACGGACCGCGGGACTGGATGCACGGGACATATTGGCTTCACTGTAGGCGAGAGAAACACAGCACACACACAAAGAGACCAATGCAAGTTCGTTCTAAGGTTGATGAGCTATACTCATACGGACTATGCCGTTTATGAGAATTTTGGGCTAACTGATGCACAGTTAGACAGTTAGCGGAGCCAATTGACTTGGGTCGAAGGACCCGAACTAGAGATTTGACAGGCAGTAGCCTCGCGGGTCACGTGATGACACCGGCTGCTTGGTCTGTCGCCCTATTATTTAGCTTCCTTGTTGGCTCTCACAGGTTACTTGTCTCTAGGTGAAATGAAAGAAACAAAATTACAACAGAACAAAGGATAGAAAAGACTGAGGTAAAACAAAACACTAGTGATGACTAGGTCTGAAATTAAATAAACAGAATAGTAACACAGTATGTGTTAGGGAGAATAAAGAGACCTAAGCTATTACCACTGCTAGGGTTTAAGATAGGCCAACAGGTGAGTAGGGCTATCGGGGGGGGGGTAGGAAACCTAGGAAGATGGTATGGCTTAGAGAAGAGATGGGCCAAACACTTAAAATATCCGGGGGAATATCTAATATTCTGTGGCTTATAGTAAGTGGAATGGGTTTTACTAAATTTAGATTAACCTGTGGTGAATTGAAGCCGCTCTGGTGGGACCCGTGGCTCAGTCAACCCTTCCGACGGTTCCCAACACTTGACCGCAGTGTTCCCGGGCAACTTCGTTTTCTCCCTGTACCTCGCTGCGCCCTCTCAGACAACTTGCGACTTTAAAGCACAACCTGGCAACACCAAGGTTTCCCCGGCCAGACTTTACGGCAAAACTGGGTTTTAGCCCGGAACTCTCCGAAGAGTGGCCCACTTTTAGGCCTCAGTTCGGGTTTATTGTCCCAAAATTGCTTTGTGTGTGTCGGCTGGCGCGGTTGACCTTTGGAGTGCCAAATTGCTAATGTCACAGTTGCGTGCCGCAACGATGGTACGGGATTCGGAAGTGTCAGAAACTCACAGAACGGCAAGTGTCAGTAACGCCGGTTGGGCAACCTCGCTCGCGGAAACCAACCCGAGATGACTGCAACTCCCCACAGTGCTCTAGTGAATGCCACCTATAAATACACAAAGGATAAACAAGTGAAACTTAAAGTGTATTAACCCTCAGAGGTCGGAGATCACGCCGGCGTGATCTGCTCGCTTTTTTCCTTATGAGTTGAATTGAGACCCGAAATACTCTTTTGACTTTGATTTTACAAAACAAGTTTCATACATCAATCGATTCTGTTAAATGTGTATTATTTTTGTGTATACTCACAATAAAAACAAAGTGTTGTGCTTTTTGCCAAATAAAGAAAAATAAACACGAAGCGAGTTCTGCCTTCTCTCTGCCAGTGTAGTCCATTCTGAAACGCGTCCGAAAATGAACAATAACTCAGCGAATACTCAGTCAAACAGGCACATAGTCACACAGGCATGAAGCTTGAATTCTCTTCTTTTTAATGAAGTAATTTCTATAAAAAACAAATATTCTCATCTTGTGAAATCTGTATTAAAAGAGAGCGATTCCAGTCGAGCTAATTACATCTGATTCAGATGTAATGTGACTCCGCCCACGGAGAGCGTGCGCTATTCAAACGCAAATGGCTGAGGCAATCCGCGCAATCCTGTGAACGCCCCCATATCAGCGCGAGAAAACACAAGTTTATTTAGATCATTACTTGTTTACACCGTCTTGCAGCTGTGAGGAATAATAATGGAAAATGTCCCCCAGAAGTGCGGGTATATCGAGGAGCGAGCTGAGGAATACTAGTAAGTTTTTTCCTTCTCACGTGAATTTCTTCACGTGGGTTTCTGTTTATGAATGAATGAACGGCAGAGATGCGCGCTGTTTACCACAGCTGGCAAAGACAGTTTAAATTTAAATCGCGTGTGTGAATTAATGATGATGTTTCAGCAAACTGTATTGCTATACTGAGATGAGTAAAAATCGACTGAAATATTTTGAAATAAAATGTAGGCTATTTGTATAAGCAACGTATTAAACTGCAAATTAACAATATGCCCTAATATTTCATGAAAACAACGTTACAGTCAGGCGAAATATGAAAGTAATGAATACATAGATAAAATGTAGGCCTATAATCATTTTTTTTTTTACAAAGAAAGAGTACACTTGAAATATTGTTGAAATTGTAATATTGTTGTAATTGTAACCTTTTTAATAAAATGGCAAAACATATTTACAAGATAGATGTAAGCGAAATCTTAAATGGTCAATATAAGTCTTCTTCTAAATTGTGGCTCAGTCAGTGTCACACCTGAATGAATGGCTAATTATGCAGAGTCATTATGCTGAGTGGGTGGGACATTGTTGTAAACAACTCCTCGTTCACGCCTCCTCGCATATTGGCTTTCCAAGCAAAACCTGTTTTACATCAATTTAAATCAATGTATTGTTTTATGTGAACGATAAAGCAAGACTATTTTCACATAATTTTGAAGAAAAAACACTAGGCGAGGACATCCATTATTCAAAAGTCTTATTGACACATATTTACTATGTGTTTTGTGGCCTTATTTCAGAAATTTTAGTTTTTAGTTTTTTCAATAACCATGCATAAACATTATTCTCTCAAAAATGAAAACATGTACATACACGTGGCTCACATATTATGGTAGCCCTGTTTGTGCTTTATAGAGTGAATTTACACCTTTGCCATTAATATGTTTATAAGCAACTGAAAAAAGCACAAATGTCAGGGCATGTCAGAACATCTCAAGGGCCCCAAAAACAGCTCAGACCCCAGAGGGTTAAGGCTAGTTTGTTTAAACCAAATGGATTAGTTATTTATGTGGCAATAAGAGTCAAAGGTTTTACTAAATAATAATAAACAAAAGGAGATTATGATAATGTTACTTATCAAAATGACCTAACCCAAAAGAGAGAAAGAAAATAATAACAGTAGAAATAAAATAATAGAATAAAAATTAAAATTTAAAAATATAATCAAAATGAAATGACAGGATGAACCCAGGAGAAGAGGCAGGCCGCAGTAGTGGGTTTTCACCACAAGGGGGCGTGCTCCCTCTCTGTGCTTAACCTGGCAAACAGAGAACTTAATTCAAATCAAAAATGATATTAAAATATTTAAATTAAAATTTAAAATTAGCATGTAAGGAAATGTAAAAATAAGAATGATATCTTATAATAATCCAGATACAATAAAGTATCAGTCCTATTTATAAAAATAATCAGGAGAGAAAGACGATATAAAAGAGTGAAAGGAGGAAAATAGTGATGCCGGCTTAGTATCCACAAGGCCACACGATGGTGCTGTTTCCTCCAAGTGGATACCAGTGGGTGAATAGACAACTCAATTTAAATTTAAAATTCAAACCAGTTTAAATCAAATTTGAATGAGCATGTAAAGAACATGTAAAAGGAAAACTCAGAATAATATCCCATAATAATTAATGGTAACGGTGAAGTCTCATCAATAATTATTAAGATAATCAAAAGAGAAAAGTGGAAGTAAACAATTCCCGACAGGATTTGTAAAGAGAGAAAAGAGAGCTGAGTGGACCGACCTAGCGGGTGGCAGCCACTAGATGGCTCACTTCCTTCTAAGTGGGCCACTCAGCGGTTGACTCGAGACACTTAGTTTACACTATTAAACAATAAAATCTAAATTCAAATCATGTTTGAACCAGAATCAAAGTAAGTGTGAACAGTCAAAGGTAGGAAAAATTGTCTAACACAAAATACTATTCGCACGAGCAAAGCTGTAAATGCGAATAGTTATTTAGAGTTTAAACATTAATTCACAGGGAAATGAATTCAGCCGTAAAGAGAGCGTTATCTGATAACTGGCCACGAGATGGCGTTGTTGCGCTCATGCAGGCGGAAATCAGAAGGGCAAAGGGTTAATTTGGGGCTGCTAAACACTTACGCCCTCTGGCGTTTAGTCAATGGAATTACACCACTTCAATGTGATTCAAACGCTAAGAGCTTTTCAGCTCGCGTCACGCGCTGATTTCTGCAACACTCACAAATAGGACAGAGGTCTCGGCGGACCTTTTGGTGCTATTAATTCTGCACAGGAGAGTATGGCGGGGTTTCTTCGCCGCAAATACTCAAATGTGGACAACAGGAATTTTCCGTCTGTTGCTAGACTCCCATACACACTTTATCAAAATAGCACTTATGATTTAATGTGTCGGTTTAAAAATTGGGTAGCTAATCCATTTTTTCCGACCAGGAGTTTTATCGTTTATTTTTGAATATCACTGTGGCTAACCACGAATTCAATAACGATATAGCATGCATGCAAGGCCTATGTTTAAAAAGGAATCTCGCTTAGAAAACATATTTATTAATACCGGTAGTACGCACGTGAGAATTCTTCGTTCACAGCGATTTAAAACAAATATTAGAAATGTATCAACTGCAGAGATATTTCTTCATCTCTTAACAGGACATTTGTAATATTAAATAGGCTACTGCAGTGTACGTAGCATTTAACAGTGCTAAAATTGTTTAGGCATATTTTAGCAACTTGTTAAAATGTAACGTTAGGCCTACTGACTTCGGCTTTTTACCTTGGACAGTTAGGAGTGAGTTCGCGATGCGACTTCATTTCATAATTTCATAAAATATGTGCACAAAAATTATTAATAACCATATAAACAGATTGAAATTGAATATTGTTCATAAAACAAAGTTTGAAACGTGCCTAAAATATCTCCACCAAAACTGTAACGAATATGACTTAGCTCAAATGATTATAGGGAATCAAAATTATGAATCGGGTTGATTCATCTATATTCTTACAATATTAATAAATTATTGAAGCTGAAATTTAGACTTATTCGTATACATCAATGTTCAATTACAATGAATTATAATTCAATCATTAATATACCAAAATGTCCCTCTTTCAGATCAATTAATCAGAATAATTTTAAGGGAAATTAATGTATTAATTAAACAGTTGTTTGTCCCGCAAACTGGTCGTAAAATTAATTCCATCAACTTCTCAACAAAATTATCTCTTTCTTATAATTCGAAGAAAGCTATGTTTTCTGGCCAAGAAAATTAGCTTCTTGTTCTTATAAAATGTAGGTTACTTAACAGTAGCACCTTTGTAAAGCGTAGCTTGATCTTCGTTTCATTGACTTGTAAAATGAACACTTATACAGAGACAATCTAGGATATAATGGGTTTTTAATAATTGGACTAATACTACATCGAACTAAGGAATACAAGTTCTACAATTTACACGAGTAAATATGTATGTACAGGACACGTAAACAAAATACAAGACTAAACGGATAACAGATGAGAGAGGGAGAGGAAGGGAGAAAGTGAAACTAAAGTTTCAGGACGAGAGAGATCACCAAGATGATCTCAGCATGGCAAAAACACAGAGAGTAACCCTTAAGAGCCAACAAAGAAATCACATTGTAAGTTCAATTCAATAATCGATACTTGCATGGCACATGGTTCTCTTTGTATGAGGGAGGAAGGCAGGGTTCTGCGTGTCTTTCAAGCAGCGTGAGTCGTCTGAGGGGAGGTGTGCGCGTGCTGTGTCTTCCGGCGCGCGTGCGAGCGCGGGAGCTTCAAAGAGTCTCTTTCTTCGAGGTGAAGTTGCCGGGAATGATTCAGGCTAAGTTCATTCAGCTCCTGAATGAGCAGAGGCGAATAGGAAAACGAAAGAAACAAAAGAGAAGAAAAGAGAAGCAGGCCGAAGCCGGTCCGGACTTGGGTTTTGGAGGAGGAAGAAGAGAGTAGGAATGAGAGAGAGAAGAAGGAGGGTTTGGACTTTTTATCAGTGTCCTGTGTACGCCTCCTTTTTCGTGGATGACGAATCAGTTTAGGGCATTCCGAGCAGGAAGATCGTCTGGGTGTGTTAATGCTTCCCGACCCTCATGTGGGATCACGAGGGGGCAAAATATGATATTATGCTAGGGGAATTAAAACGCATGGAACCATAACGTTTATCACAGTCTCTTATCAAAAATCTTCTTCGTCATGCCGAGGGGATCCAAACAATACTAAGGACGAATATTGGCAAAGATAGCAACATAGAGATACATTATTTTGTTGACATAAAGGCACTTTAAGATTACATTACTGTAATTCAAAAACACAACTACTCTAATATCATTCTGGGGAACATGCAAATCACCCAGAGCACTCTTTATACAGTTGTAATAGTTGGTAAAATGAAATTTTACTAGTGGAAGTCCATATATGGTAATGTGCGTGTCTGTGTGTATCTGTGAGTTTTGGAAGGTGTGTGCGTTGGAATGTTGCGCCCCCGTTATCAATGAGATCGGGTTACAGGATGCGATTCTACTGGGAGAACATTCTTCAGAGAAAAATACATTTCAGAGCCAACACTCGAAGATCATAACTATATGATCACAACAACATTAATCACACATACATACAGGAAGTTCAGATACAAGTCTGAGTTACATACATTAAAAGGATATTAAGGTAAACACAACAGATGTTTGTGTGTGTGTGTGTGTGTATGTATGTGTGTGTGTGTCACACCGAAAGTTTTGTTATCTCTCTGTGGTCCAGAGAGGGGAAGGGGGTTTGGAATGCAGAACTTTGCAAAGTAAAGAGAATGTGTTGACTTTTTATTATCCTCCAAGGTGCAATTTAGGTCGTAAAAGTCAATTTGTTGCCGACTAGCTGGAGCCAACGTATGATTTGTAATTTCGAAGTCAGGAGGTTACAAGCTCTGATAAGCTTAGCAAAGAACATTATGGGCAGGAATGTGCTTAGAAAACACAGAGAGTCCGAATTTGTTAATTCAGAATCAAACGAACGAATGATTCAAATAGCCCAGTCGCTACAATACGTCGCTGTCGGGCGGAAACCTCGTATGTCCAAATTTGGTCAATTTCATATTTTTTCACAAATCGATGCTATTGGTCAGTCCCCACGTGGTTCTGTTATTTTTACAAATTTTTAACCAATCTAAAGTGTTGAAAATAGCTTGAGAGCAAATCTCGTAACTCCATTGGACACTTCAACTGTCTGAGAATCCTCGTAACTCCACCTCTTCTCTTCTTCACTCCGCGGCGGGATCTCACGCGGCATAATCCGGCATTTTGTCTCCTCAGGATTGAACGTCGCAACGATAAGAAATCCTCGTCGAGCAACACGTAAAGCAAGCCTTAACTCTGATTTTATCTGTGTTAAACTATGATATCAGTTATTGATGTATTTTAAATGTCTACGTATTATAGGCTTATTATTACTAGGCTTATTATACATGTGCATTGTTTTAAAATGTACTTGAATTGAAATAAATGTTTTGGATACCAGCATTAAATTATTGTTTTTATTATTATTTTACTGACTCGAAGTTGGCACTGTGCATGTAAAATACCCCAAGTACGTTAGCAGGTTTTATTTATGGGAGAAAAAGGGTCTGTCTAACGTTACTGGCGCCAGTAAGCTATCATTGCATAACTCTGTCAGTTTTTTTAGACAATAACGAGTGAAAATAGTTAGGTTAGATACATTTGAGTAGGCTTGTTTTGTTAAAAATCGATTGCTGTAATGCTTTGGTGCAGAAGGAAGCCTGTGAGCCACGGTAAGTTTGCATGCAGATTAGGCAAATTTCCGCCTATTAGACAGCCTATTTACCTCAGCGTTTTTTGTTCTGCTTCACGTATAGCTCTTAAACCTTTAAAATAGAGATTAGGAAGATGTATGTAACCACAGTCGTTAGCTTTGGTAACTATTGAAGCATTTTCTCTTGTCAAGAGGCTCTACGCGACCGCCGACTTTTTGCGTGCATATTAATTTCCGCCTATTTTAGACAGCCTATATCTTGGTATTGCGCACTCATATCTCTTAAACGTTTAAAATAGAGTTCAGGAAGATGTATGTAACCACAATCATTAGATTTGAATAGCTCTTAAAGCCTTATCTCTTGTCAAAAGGCTCATCGTGACCGCAGACTTTGATGAACACTGCTGGCAGCAGCGACGTCTGTGTCCGTACCATTCTAATCAATGACAGCGTAACCTCGTATCTCCCTGCTCCCAAGTCACAAAGCTCGTATCTCCGATTAAACATGATTTTGGGGAAATGTTGTGTTAATGTTGGTATACAACAGTATATGATAGCAATATAAGTTATAATGCCAACTTTAACGATACAATGTTTAATAATTAAAAAAATATGCAGTTTTTTTAATTTCCTGAAAAATAATGGTTTTGGAGATACGAGGATTCCGCCCGACAGCGACGAATAGTTTAAAGTCAGTGGCGCGTTGCGCATGTTATTCATATGCTATTTTAAGGGCGCATGCTTGGCCATAATCAATGTAGCGTGTGCACAACGCGCATACACTTTGATTCTCTCATCTACACAGAAGCAGCAGTTTTCATTTTTGCAAATCATACATTATTATGATAGATAGATAGATAGATAGATAGACAATTTATTATAAAAGCATACATCTAGCTTACACATTTACCCAAATTATCATACGCCTTTTTAACCGAAGTTAATTTGGGTGGGTTTCTCCATCCCCAACGTCCCTGAAGAGAGCGTTGCTCTCCTCGGCTGTGAACCGCTCCTGGCGCGCGCCTGGCAAATCCGCCGTTACAATAGGAATCCGCTTTAGAAAAAGCGCGTCTGCTCTTAAAGGGAATGTGAGATGACGCTCTGATAGTTTTTTTTCACGTTACGCCCAAACCACACCTATGAATAATGAAGCTACTTCAGACCAACCCATTTTAGATTTGCGCCTGGCGCATGAGTCATTTATCCCGCCGGGAAAATAGCAACAGCGCCAAGACCCGCCCACAAAGTTACTTGCGCTTTGCGCTTTGACACTTGCGTTTCAGATCGTTAAAATAGGGCCCTTCACTGCCTATGTTAATTCTTCATTAAAGACTATTGCAAGAACTTGCCTTTGCACGTGGATCCTCCGTTTCTTCTGACAAAAAACCTATGCAATGTTAATTGCATACAATATGTAACTATATGTCATGATTCCTGTCTTGTGTTCCCATTGTCTTGTGTGGACTTATGTTATTTCCTGTTCTGTGCCATGTTTTGTACTCCTTTGTAATTTTTCATATGTAGCTTCCATATGGGCCACAACTATCTTTTGTGTTTGGGCTGCACACACGTCGGTTCCAGCCCCTGACCAGTTTCCAGAGATGACTCCAGCCCCAGAGCTTCGCCCAATGCCGGCTCCAGCCCCAGGGCTCCAGCCCCAGAGCTCCACCCAGTGCCTGCTGAGTTCACTTGAGCCCATGAGCTTGTACCAGAGTCGGCACCTCCCTGGCCCCCTGAACTGTCGGCGCCTCCCTGGTCACCTGCACAGCATGCTCCGCCCTGGTCGCCTGCACAGCCTGATCTGCCCTGGTCGCCTGCACAGCCTGACCCGCCCTGGCCTCCAGTCCTGCCGCAGTCTCCCTCCCCCGCTCCACCACCCTCCTAGACTTTCATGTCATGTCACTGTCATGATTCCTGTCTTGTGTAGACTTGTGTTATTTCCTGTTCTGTGCCATGTTTTGTAGGCCTTTGTAGTTTTTCTTGTTGATTAGTTCATGATTGTTCCCAAGTGTGTCTTGTTTGCCAATCTCCCCTTGAGTGTATACTGTATATACCCAAGTGTTTCTCATGTTCTTTGTCTGGTGTTGTCCTTTGTTGGATGTTCCGTGTGAGTCATTTTAGTTTCTGGATTTTCCTGTGTTTGGATTATTTGGAATTTGTTCTCTTCCTAGTTTCTTGCCATGCTCTGCCTGGATTTACATTCTGACTGTTTTGTTAATAATACATGTCTGCACCTGGATCCAATGTTCTGTCTTTACTGAAACAGCCACCGTTACACTATACATGTTTGGTATCATTTAACATGTCTCAGTGTGCCTGGTAAAATGGTCTCATTCTCCCAGCTATAATACAAAGCTCCAAGTTCTAGAATATGAGAAATATTGTGTGCCCCTTAAAAGGTGTGCCCTCCCCCAGATCCTCCATTCAAACTACCTCCTATATGTAAATAAGTATTCTCTTATACAGGTATCAAGAACCCATTCAATCACAAACTGTGATCCCACAGTTGTGAACCCCCCAATAGGGGACCAAAATCTAACTATAATGACAGACACCACTATTTGGTAAGCATATTAAATTATCTGGGTATATAAGGAAATTTGGCAAAAGGTTCAAGGAGTCTGTAAGTAGATTTCCCACACGATCGCTGTGTGTAGTTTTCATAGCCAGGTAAATATTTCTACAATTCCTCGGTTTCCGAATTGTTGCTATTGTATATGATTGACCAATGATGTTATTCTATGAATTGGACTTTGAATTATTGTTTTATTACCTGGTCAATAAATCGTCACATTTGAAGTTATTCTGACTTATTCTGAAATAATTTTCCCAAATATATTAGACAGATTTATATGTTCCCGCAAATCTGCGTCAGATTAGTGACAGACTAGATTCCAGTTCCCTTTCGAGAACGGTCTCTTGTATTGCGTTGCTATACGCTATGGGAAAACTCCTTTTCTCAAGAATATTGAAGCTTATTTTATTATTGGAGTTTATTTTAAAACGCAGTACAGCGAGCACAGAGCTGACTAGTACACTCATTGGCTGTGCTGCGGGAACTGCACGAACCTATGGCGAAGTGGCTGACGCGCACGAACCAATCATGGTGCTTTGCATGCCGAAGCCTGCAAGAATGGGTGTGGCTTCTGGCTATATAAGCAGGCCATTTCACCATAGGAATCAGATTTAATCTCCTTCAGTGAACTCTTCACTTCGCTGTTTCTCCTGCTAATGCCCTTTTCACACATACTCCTTGTGCAGTGCATATGCGGTGCGTGTTGCAGGTCATATGTGGTTCAGGAGCAGCACGCACTATAGTGCTTTTACATATGATGCACTTGCAGTGCGTAACTGATCCATGGCAGTACCGCAATAACATACTCACTATTTGTATTTCAGATCCAGAAGTCATCAGCAACTTTTATTGAAAAAAAGTTTTGTCAGCTTTGCAATTCTCTTTGTACACGTATACACTCTTTAATAGACGTTTAAACACAATTTAAACAACGTATTATTGTGCTACTTCTATGTAGATTTATATATTAAGTTGCTCAAGCAAAGTAAAATATTTAACCATGTAGCCTATTTCTATTAAAATCGCAAACATTTTAAATTAAAACTTAAAATTGAGAAAAATAGCCGACTCTCGTGCCTTTTCTTTTGCATTTAAATTTTAATACAATAAATCTTGCATGTCACAAATACTTGTTTTTCCACCTCCATGAATGAGACGAGTGTTGTTCATTATGTCACCTTGTTGAGGTAAATTGTAGTTCGTCGTCATTGTGACGACACTTTGGGGAACGCCCCCAGCGTAGCGCGTCTGAAGCATGAATGAAATCCATCCAATCCTGATTGGTGCTGCGTCATGACATAGTAGATGACGGCATAACCGGAAGGTACAAAGGGATGCCGGCACAAACACGTTAGCTTTTTGCTCTTCAGCAAGCGCTCTGTGTGAAACTGTCTGTTCTATTTGGTGTTGTTTGTCCCTAATAAGGTTGCATTGCAATATAGAATCTAGTGGCTCGGATCTCGCGTTTGCCGAGGCAGCGCGTAGATTTAAGGTCTGCATTGCAATACAGAATCTATAGTAGCTCGGATCTCGCGTTTGCCGAGGCAGCGCGTAGATTACGGGGCTACTCTGCAATAAAGATTCTGTGACTGGGATCTCGCGTTTGCCGAGGCAGCGCGTAGATTTAAGGTCTGCATTGCAATACAGAATCTATAGTAGCTCGGATCTCGCGTTTGCCGAGGCAGTGCGCAGATTACGGGGCTACTCTGCAATAAAGATTCTGTGTGGGTGCGAGTCATGCACAGTCAGCTCCTGAGGGTGTTGGCTGTGTTCATTAAGAAATATCTAAACGCACACAGCCGTGCGTTTCGGGTGTTTCAGCTTCGCGCCCGTTGACTTTCTTCTCGAGAGATGAAAGCCAAATATATTGTGAACGACTCGAATCTCGCGTTTGCCGAGGCAGCGCGTAGATTACGAGTCTGCTATAAAAGGGACACACGCGATCTGTGAAATAATACTGTTTGGATGCGAGGCATTCACAGTCAGCTCCTGAGGGTGTTGGCAGTGTTCATTGATAAATATCTCGGCGCGCGTGCATAGAAAAAAGCCGTGCGCTGTCGGATGTTTCAACCTCGCACCTGTTGACTTTCTTCTCGAGGGATGAAAGCCGATATATTGTGATGGCTCGAATCTCGCGTTTGCCGAGGCAGCGCGTATATTACGAAACCGTATAAATAAATATTAAACAGTATTGTCTGGTGATTATGGCTGCATTTAATTCTATGGAATTAAAATGATGGAATATTATCTGACTTTGAGAAGTTAGATATTTTAATTCAGCCTACCATCCAGACCGTGTTTCACTTATCCAGTGTTTTTGGCTGCATTTAATTTTGAGGAATTAAAATGTTAAGCCTCGCACCGACAGGTGCAAAAAAGAGAGTGCCTCCCGCGCCCCTCCCGAGGGAAGCCTGGCAAAGGAAGCGGCGCTCTCGTGGCAAGCCTTCTGAGCCTAAGGTCAATCTGAGGACCGTCCTTCAGGCAAAGAAGGCTTCCGCCAAGCGGTCCTAGCTGCAGCTGGACCGCTCAGAGCTGCCCCCCCCGGGGTGGAGCGATCGAGGTCGCCTCCCCCCCGGAGCTCTCGGGAAATCAGTTTCCCGCGCACGCACGCCGCTCCAGCCACCTCTAGAAAGACCTGCGGCTGGGCAGCGAACGCGTCCGCACACCGAAAATCATTCTCGACTGCTCCCTGCCGGTCAGCCGCTTCAGGGGGTCGGGAACAAGGCTCGGTTGACACCCGAGGCCAGCCTTGAGAGGCTGGTTCCCTTAGTAGATTATCTCGGCGCATGGTCATGCCTTCCAAATATATCTGTGTGGGCCCTGCGTACTGTAGAGCTGGGTTACAGACTGCAGTTCAGCTCCCCTCCCCTGAAGTTCAACGGGGTGGTCTGGACTGTGGTCGGCCTAGAGCAGGTTCGGGTTATGGAACAGGAAGTTCAATCCCTGTTGGTCAATGAGGCCATAGAACGTGTTCCTCTGCCAGACAGGGAGTCCTGGTTCTACAGCCGGTACTTCATAGTTCCCAAGAAGGATGGGGGGTTGCGTCCAATAATAGATCTCAGGCACTTGAATCGTTCTCTGAGGAGATTCAGGTTCAAGATGCTCACAATTCCAGCCATCGTGAGTCAGATCCAGTTCGAGGACTGGTTCGTCACGATAGATCTGAAGGACGCATACTTCCATATATCCATCCTTCCATGTCAGAGGAAGTTCCTGAGGTTCGCTTTCGGGGGCGAAGCGTACCAATATCGGGTTCTTCCCTTTGGCCTAGCTCTCTTATGTACTCAATTATATCGACGACTGGCTAATATTAGCCAAGTCGTGCGAGATGGCAGTTCGGCATCGAGATGTCGTTCTGGCCCATATCAGGTGCCTGGGGCTGAGACTCAACACAAAGAAGAGTGTGTTGACGCCCTCCCAGAGGACTATGTTCCTGGGAGTTGTATGGGACTCCACGACGATGCGGGCACAAATGTCTCCTGCGCGCGCAGAGTCCATACAGGCGATGGTCTCCAGAGTGAAGCTAGGCCACAACCTCACTGTGAAGCAGTTTCAGAGACTGCTGGGGCTCATGGCAGCAGCGTCCAGCGTCATACCTTTTGGCCTGCTACACATGAGACCCCTACAGTGGTGGTTGAGAGCCAAGGGGTTTTCCCTGAGGGGAAATCCGTTCCGTATGATCAGGGTAACGCGCAGATGCCTTCGTTCCCTTGTCATATGGAGGAAACCTTGGTTCTTGTCCCAGGGACCGGTGTTGGGAGCATCATGTTCCCGGAAAACCGTTTCAACAGATGCCTCCCTCACTGGTTGGGACGCGGTCATGGACGGCCGCTTTGCGAGAGGTCTGTGGGAGACCCGGCATTCTTCCTGGCACATCAACTGCCTGGAAATGCTGGCGGACTACAAAACTCTGAGGAGCTTTTTTCCGGATCTCCGCGGCCACCATGTCCTGATACGCTCGGACAACACATCTGTAGTCGCGTATCTGAATCATCAGGGGGGTCTGAGTTCGCGCCCTCTATGCAGACTGGCACACGCTAGGGCTGGACGCTATGATGCAGACGTGGCCGAGGCTGCGTCTGTACGCATTTCCCCCGATCGCTCTGCTCCCGGGAGTCTTGGAGCGGGTCCACCGGGAGGGGATCAGCCTACTTTTAGTAGCACCCCGCTGGCCGACCCGGGTATGGTTCTCGGACATTGTAGCACTGCTGGACGGCCTCCCGTGGCAGGTCCCTCTGAGGAGGGATCTGCTGTCGCAGGCAGGGGGCACAATATTGCACCCCCGGCCAGAGCTGTGGAACCTCTGGGTCTGGCCTCTGAGGGGGCTCGGTACCTAGAGGCTGGCCTGTCAGCAGGTGTTGTCGAGACCCTACTCAGCTCCAGGGCTCCTTCTACCAGGAGACTGTACAGCCTGAAGTGGAATGTATTTTCCACTTGGTGTAGAGAGCGTGAGGTGGACCCAGTTAACTGCCCAGTGGCTTCAGTGCTGGAGTTCCTCCAAGATCGCTTCTCCACCGGTCTTACCCCATCCACTCTTAAGGTGTATGTGGCTGCCATTGCGGCTTTCCACTCGCCTGTAGGTGATGGGCCTTTGGGAAAGCACCATCTGGTTGTACGTTTCCTCCGTGGGGCTCGGAGGATGAGGCATGCGGCTCACTCCAGAGTCCCAACTTGGGACCTGGCGGTGGTACTTGAAAG
Organism: Scardinius erythrophthalmus; assembly: GCF_964197995.2. Taxonomy (NCBI): domain Eukaryota; kingdom Metazoa; phylum Chordata; class Actinopteri; order Cypriniformes; family Leuciscidae; genus Scardinius; species Scardinius erythrophthalmus. The sequence continues at coordinate 26,779,031 of NC_138223.1, forward strand.
GTTGGCTGAGGCCCCCTTCGAGCCACTGGGGTCGACTGAGGCAAAGAACCTGACCTTCAAGGTGGCCTTTCTCCTTGATATCACCTCTCTGAGGAGAGTGGGGGATCTCCAGGCCTTGGCTATAACGCCAACTTGCCTGGAGTTTGCCCCTGGCGTAGTTAAGGCCATCTTACATCCTAGACCAGGCTATGTGCCCAAGGTGCCATCTAAGGTGGCACGGTCAGTGGTTCTTCAGGCCTTCCATCCTCCACCTCACGTGACGGCGGAAGAGGGGAGACTTCACCTGCTCTGCCCAGTCAGAGCCCTGAGAGTGTACTTGGAAAAGTCTTCTCAGTGGAGGAAGTCAGACCAGTTGTTGGTGTGCTTTGGTTCACCCAAGAAAGGGCTGCCTGCATCTAAACAGACAATCAGCAATTGGATTGTCCAGGCTATAGCCACGGCTTATCAGGTGCGCAATTTGCCTTCACCTATGGCCGTGAGGGCACATTCCACCAGGGGCATGGCCTCCTCGGTGGCCCTCCTTTCTGGCGTCTCGCTTCAGGAGATCTGCGAGGCGGCCGGGTGGGCCACCCCGCACACCTTCATACGTTTCTACAGTCTGCAACTCCCTGTGACGCCTGGCACCAGAGTGCTCGCGTCCTAAGTGTGCCTGGTCTTCCAGCTTCACACTAGGGCGGGCGTGATTACGGTGTGGCATAGTGGGCATTACGTTCCCCAAAGTGTTGTCACGACGACGACGCAGTGCGAGTTCCCTCGAAGGGGAACGTCTCGGGTTACGACTGTAACCCTTGTTCCCCGAGAAGGGAACGAGACACTGCGTCTCGTCGCCACACCTATCACGGGCAGAGCGCTTGCTTCATCGCAAAGGAGCTAACATGTGTTTGTGCCGGCGTCCCTTTGTATCTTCCGGTTATGCCGTCATCTACTACGTCATGACGCAGCACCAATCAGGATTGGATGGATTTCATTCATGCTTCAGACGCGCTACACTAAGGGCGTTCCCCAAAGTGTCGTCACGACGACGACGCAGTGTCTCGTTCCCTTCTCTGGGAACAAGGGTTACAGTCGTAACCCGAGACGTTTTCCTTGCTTTACCCCGGTCTTAAAGTAAAAAAGATGACTGTGTAAAATAGTAGAATTAAATTAAATACATTTATGGTGAGATTACTACATTTTATTTAATTAAATGCATTTATGGTGAGAATATTATATTTTCATGTCAATCTGTGTTCATTTTGGCCACGAACCATGTCACTTTAATTCAGAGCATGCAGCACAGCAAAAATAGGCTTGGTGTGGAAACGATCGCTGCACTGCTGTATACGCACCACACCTGGAACGGATCGACGGACCGCATCTGCGTGCAGTGTGAAAGCTCTAACCTGTTAACATGGGTGTGGAAAAAAATACACACTGCATACGCACTGCAAACGGAGTATGTGTGAAACGCCAAGCGGACGACGGCCTCCCGATCTACATGCTAGAACTTGACGCCTCCTCTTCTGATTCGCCGTTCACCTGCGGCCATCCGACGAGAAGCCTATATCTTTTTAAAGCATTTTACAGTGTGTTCGCTTACACTGAAAGTAAGTATACTGGATATGAAAGTATGCTTACTTTCATATCCAGATAGCCCCCCATCACAGGCTATTCTTGAGATTCGCCTTCGAGAGGCAGGCTTATCAATACACAGTCCTGCCATTTGGCCTGTGTCTGGCACCTTGTACATTTACGAAGTGCATGGACACAGCTCCTGAGACAACGGGGAATGCGCATTCTGAATTACCTCGACAATTGCCTCGTTCTGGCCAAATCAGAGGCCGAATTACTGACCCTCAGATCCTGGCTTCTCAGCCATTTGCAATGCCTTGGGCTCAGGATAAATTTTTCCAAGAGTGTACTGTCTCCCAGCCAAAGTGTAACCTTCCTGGGAACAGTTATCGACTTGGTTCAGATGAGAGCATGGCACGCCAGAACCCACTCTCTACATTCAACAGCTAGCAGCTTCGTTCAGGGTGGGCTCTCACATGCCCCTCAGAACATTTCAGAGGATTCTGGGCAGTGGCAGTTCTACACGGAGGCCTAGGGAGGCCCGTGCCTCTGTAGACATGTCTCTGGCCACCCCCCGTGCTGACCAAATAAAAAAATTATGAATTTATTATGATTTTACACACAAGCGCCAAAAGCGTAACTAATGCGACACAACGTTATACACGGGTAAATTAGAGTGGCGTTGTGCGTTTCCTCAAAGGGGCCAGGTGGCTGAACCCGCCTCGACCCCCTTCTTTCCACGGTCCTCAGGGCCCTGAAGGGACCCCCTTTCGAGCCACTTCAGTCGACTGATCTAAAGCTTCTTTTACTGAAGACCGCACTTCTGCTAGCCCTAGCATCGGTCAAGCGAGTGGGTGATTTACAGGCGCTCTCTGTGAGCACTTCCTGCCTTGAGTTCGAGCCCAACAACTAGTTGTTCTCAGGCCCAGGCATGGCTATGTTCCCAAAGTGCTCTCAACTCCCTTCAGAGCTCAGGTCATTTCTCTATCAGCTCTTCCCCCTTTGGAAGAGCTCATTCCACGAGAGGCATGGCCTCTCCTCTCCTCATTGATTTTCTCCATCAATTGAGGGGCTGTCATGTCCTAGTGCGGGTGGACAACACAGCAGCAGTCTCTTATATAAATCACCAGGGAGGTCTGCGCTCACGCAATCTGAACAGAATAGCGAGGCAGATTTTTCTCTGAGCCCAGGATAAGTTCCTGTCACTCAGGGCAGTATACATTCCAGGGCATTTGAATGTGGGAGCAGATTTACTGTCCAGACAGACACTACCGACGGGGGAATGGAAACTCCACCCGGAAGTAGTGAAACAGATTTGGAAAAAAATTTACAAAGCGGAGGTGGACCTCTTCACCTCCCAACAGACTGCGCAATGTCCCCTCTACTTCTCTCTGAGTAACCCAGCTCCACTGGGTCTGGATGCGATGGCGCACACATGGCCCAAGATGCGCCTGTATGCGTTTCCTCCAGTTTCTCTGCTCCCGGGAGTTCTAGCCAGAGTTCGCCAACAAGGGTCTAGCCTCTTGCTGATAGCGCCACGTTGGCCGAACAGAGTGTGGTTCTCGGAGATAATATCTCTCTTCGACGGCTCGCCGTGGGCGATTCCGGAGAGGAGGGACCTTCTTTCTCAGGCGGAGGGCACGATATTCCATCCCAGGCCCGACCTGTGGAATCTTCACGTTTGGCCCCTGATGGGAACCAACTGAGGGACACTGGGCTTTCGCCTGCCGTTATTGAGACCATTCTAAGTGCTAGGGCTTCCTCCACTAGACAAAGTTATGCCAGTAAGTGGGGTGTTTTTGAAAGATGGTGTGTTGAACACAATGTAGATCCAGTCAACTGTCAGGTTGCTTCAGTTCTGGACTTCATGCAAGAGAAATTATCAACAGTCACATGCCCCGCTACTCTTAAGGTTTATGTGGCCGCTCTTTCGGCTTGCCACGCCTTGGTAGACGGGGCGCCACTCGGGAGACACCCTCTGCTCTATCGCTTCCTTCGTGGGGCCAGGCGACTGAGGCCTCCAGTAAAAACCAAGATCCCTTCATGGGACTTAGCTACAGTTCTCGAGGGTCTGGTTGAAACCCCCTTTGAACCTATAGAATCAGCGTCTGATAAACTTCTGACTCTAAAAATGTTTTTTATCATGGCAATAACTTCCTTGAAGAGAATTGGGGATATGCAGGCTCTGTCTATCTCTCCATCCTGTTTAGACTTTGCCCCAGGAATGGTGAAAGTGATTTTGCATCCTCATCCTGATTACCTGCCTAAGGTTCCATTTTCGGCTGTACATCCGGTCATTCTAGAAGCCTTCTGCCCTCCACCGTTCACAACGCCGGAGCAGGAGAAATCTCATAGGCTGTGTCCAGTATGTGCTCTTCAGGCTTACATCCACCGCACTAGCCAGTGGCGTAAGTCAGAGCAACTCTTCGTCTGTTATGGTGGTAGTAACAGAGGAGCAGCTGCCACCAAGCAGACCATGTCTCATTGGGTCAGGGATGCTATTGCTCTTGCTTATGAGGCGCGCGGTCAGGCTTCGCCTAAAGGTCTTAGGGCTCACTCCACCAGGGGGGTCGCCTCTTCTAGTGCTTTGGCAAGGGGTGCCCCCCTACAACAGGTTTGTGATGCGGCAGGTTGGTCCTCTCCGCACACCTGCACAACCGTGGGGGTCCAGACATTTCCAAGCACGGCGGCGTGGGTATTCTTGTTCCCAATGCGCTGAGCAGCGCAGTATCGATTGTAGCTTTCGAAAAGGAACGTTCCTGGTTACTTAACTGTAATCTTGTTCCCTGAGAAAGCGGAACGAGATGCTGCGCTACCTTGCCGTGCTGAAGATGTCCCAGGACTGCTCTCCAGACAAAATATCCTGACGATGCACCTGTGGCTCATCTATTTATAGCCTCGTGTTGCGGGTGCGCGCCGATGACGTCATCGACCGAGGCTATATTACCTCCGGGTCAATTCTATCGACGTGTTACACACAATATTCACAGCTGGTCACGACTAAAGACGTTCCCAATGCGCTGAGCAGCGCAGCATCTCGTTACGCTTTCTCAGGGAACAAGGTTACAGTTAAGTAATGGGAACGCTCTAGCGCTTGATCTCCTCTCGCCTGCTGCTTTTGCTCGCTCGATCACTTCTATTTTTGGCAGTCGACTTACTGTTTTAATAACCTCAAATGTCATTTTTAATCATTTGAATTTTCATTTTGTTGCCATGTTGATCTTTTTTTTTTTCCTTTTGGTGATATGCTCTGATGAAATGGAGATGATAAATGTTTATGGTTTCATCATTTTCCCTCTCTGTTTTCTTTTTCTTTCAGTCTGTCTTTATCTCATACAAACAGACAAACACTCTCATATGCAGCATCCCAAAACAAGAGGCTCCCAATTACAAGTTAATAACATACTTCATTATTTCTGAGCTGCTTGTTACAACATGTCCAATTGGCAACAGCTTTCATGGAACTTCTGGTGAAAAATCTCCTCATCAACTGTAAGATTTCACTGGCTTGTTTAGAACTAGCTAATTAGTTAAGTGATTAAAGGATAAAGGATTGCCTGCTTGAGATGTTTTATGCATCTGTATCTAACCAGCATAGATTACCCCCATAAGATGTTTTGCAATCAATGTTATTAAAAGTCTCATTTTATATGCATCAGTTCAGGATTTTTGTAACTTAGATTATAGTATTCTAAGCATTATAGTTCCACCACCTCATAATCAGGTTTATTAACAGTAGGAGTTCATGTGTAATAGGCAGACTCTGTATCTTTTAGCTCAATAACTAAACGAGAAAGTAACTTCAGCGTAAGATGGATCCTGTCATGATTTTTGAAATCTTATCAAGACATGCTGACAGGGAGAAATGGAAAATAATTCACACTGAAGAGTTTGGCTATTGAAATCCCTCCCTCATCCCTGTTTCTCTCTTTCTCTCTCTACTAACGGTATGAAGTCGGGCTCTGTGTCCCCTTGGAAAGGCATTTCCATGGTTACTGATGTAATATGCAATCTGCCGCTAGCTAAGTGGACAGAGAGGAGGCGGCGTGATGAATGATGAGGTCTAAACGTTGACATGTAAAAGTGGAAGCTTATCACACACTCAAAAACTCCACAACATAACCAGCATGAATAAGTGAATGAATCTAGCACTGGACCACATATTAAACAACTTCTAAACTGATAACAAGCATTCCATTACATTTAAGGAAGTCAATAACTAAGTATAAATCAACAGAAATCAATACATATCTAAAGACTGTCATCAATTATTAACCCCCAATCCCTGGCTGTCTTTCTGCCATTGAAGAATGTACTGATTAATGTACTGGTCATCCTTTTCCATGCAATTAAATTGACAACTGAAGTTTACATTTTTCAAAAAGGACTCAAAAGTACCATAAAAGTATCATAAAGTGCATACATTACAAAACTTCTGAAGCCTTTGTTTCCAGGACAGCCTGCAATTGGTTATTCACTGTAAACAAAATCATTGACAGAGTTAATTTATAGTTTTCCTTTTTGTATAATTTAGGCTACATTTTATTTGGGTTTTGTGAACCTCATCAACTGATTCATTTATATCTGACTCAACAGAAAGTTTATTCATTAATCAGACATCATGAGACTTCCCTCATGAATGCATCAAGGGGAGCTGTCAAAGTTATCAGTGAATAACGTTTTACATTTCATTCGGTTCTTTACACAATGCTATGGGTTCTCTTCAGAAGGCTTAAAAATAGAACCGTCATATACTGTAGACCACTTCTAAGAATTTTTTGGTGCTTTTTCATATATATATTTTTTTCGTTCATTTTGTAACTTGACAGCTCCACTCACTCATTTTATTCCATTTCAAAAAGTGTTTTCTTTCAAAATTGTAGGACAGAGAGTTCCACTGAATAAAGAACATCATATAAGTTTGGAACAACATCAGGGTGAGAAAATTATGAGATTTATTTAATTTTGGTATGAACTGTTCTATTATGTAATGCTTGATGGTGTTGTTTTTTTTTTTTTTTTTTTGCACTGATTACTTAGCCTGGAAATCCAGACCTAAATCTAAAAGATGAATGGTCTGGCGTCGACTAATGAAAATCGCCCAGCTCGAGGGGTGGCACCAAGCGTGCATTTGAAAATCTCGCTGAACGCAATTGGATAACACTATGACCAATCACTACAATAAACCCCAGCTACCAGCGGAGCTAACCTTATTAGACATTCTCTGATTATACTCTTACCATATCTGGTCGGCAAAACAGAAAAAACGTCCTTCTTGCAAAGGAACGATTTGAGCGGCGTCTTCTGTTCCTGTTTAAGATAAAAAGCCAAGTCTAACTCGTTCATTGTAGCAGTCAAAGCCGTTTCAAACAACTGGTATTCATTCATAGCCATCTTGCAATGTTTACTAATGACTTCGACGTCACAGCGCTGTCGTCATCTCTTAAGCTCGCCTCTGGCCCGCCTATATCAGATAACCCGATGTGATTGGTGCAACTCAGATCGAGGGGCATATTTAATGAGCATCATTATTTGAAACCAGAGTAACTCGCTGAGCAAATTCAACTTGTGCTCTCACGAGAACTCTGGATTACCAGGGTACTGATTACTCATTAGCTGTAAAAAATAACAATATTTGAATATAATGTTTCATATTCAGACCTAGCCTGACCCTGTGAAATACTTTCTGTAAAATAAATATTTTCAGTTTTATTTCAGGGAAAATTCAAAATTCACGTCTTCCTTTTCAGTGCCGCAGGGATACTTAATGGCTCCTCTCAGTGATTTGTCAAATTCAAAACATTAGCCCTCATTCACAGCCAGAGTTAAGCTGAAATCTAATTCCTCTTAATGGCTGGCTGTGCATGCACTACACTGTTAGTGGGGAAGGGGAGCAACAAAACAGAGTAAATGTGCTCATCGCTCTTCCTGACTGTGTTGATTAGATTAAAAGCTGTAAGGCTCCCCTATTGCCTCTGATCCAGGACCAGCATTCACATCTAAAGTATAAATCTTTCCATTTATGAGGCGGACTGCAAAACCAATCTGAGATCAGTGTGAAAGGGCAAGTTAATTTAAGGTTAAGTGTTGTCTCTGCTGGTGAAAATGACCTAGTTGGACACAGAGAGAATGGTGATACGCAGTGATACAGAGTTCAGTCTTAGCAGCTGGGCAGGCAGCTGTGATTTTCTAAAATGCTCATTTTTCTAAATGGTTTGCCTCCCATCAACAGCTCATTTGACTAATGTAAGTCAATTATATGGACACAAGCAGCCAGTGCCATCAAAGATACAGCGAGACAGAAAGGAGAAATGTAATAATATAATTTTCAGTTCCCCGAATTTGTAACAGATGTAGCACCATCTTGCTACCTAAGCCATGTTTGCCATGTAGTGCTTCCAGCTTGTTTAGCTGGCTGATGGCAGACATGTGTGCAGCGCTTAAGCACTATTAGATGATTGTTTTTGGATGTTATTGGACAGACTATCTATAGGAATGTGAGCTGAGCAACAGCCATACATTAAGAGCACTTTATGTTACATCACCTACAGTATGACGTAATTATGTAACCCTTGGTTAATTTCTACATTAATCTTTATTATTATTATTTTATTTATTTGTTTATTTTAAATGGGTATATGCAGAAATGTGCTGCTTTGTGACAAGAGTTTATTATTGAATCAAAGTGTACCTGTTCAGAAATGGTCATATCAGCAAGTTGTGTTTGGTTTAATGTTATTGGCTAAAAACAGTTTGATCCCGCCTCATATCAGCTATGGCAACTGTGATTGGCCAGTGCTAATGTCAGTCAAGTTAGGGTCAGAGGAAGCGGGAGAAGGAAAAAATGTGAATGTTGTCGGCATGATATCAGTTTATTTATGTTAAATATAGTCAGAACTGCATTGTTTAACTGACAGCCCTAATATATATATAATTTGAGAGAGGCGGTCTTTATAGTGAATAACAACCCCTTCAGGCTGATTCAAGACCCCTCCTCTTCGCGTCGGGGTCGCGTTCAGCCTGTCGGGGTTGTTATTATATTATCCCTTACATATATACATACTACAGTTCAAAAGTTTGGGGTCAGTAAGATTTTTAATGTTTTTAAAAGAAGTATCTTCTGCTCACCAAGGCTGCATTTATTTGATTAAAAAACAAAAAACAAAAAAAAAACAGTAATATTGTTAAATATTATTCCAATTTATTACATGGCTTGGCTGAATTCCAATGTAGAATGCGGTCTGTTATTTCTTGATATTTCTTGATACCTGCGAAGTATAACAGACCGTTGCCATGAAAAACAGAGCATAGCTATGGACGCAACCGTAGAGACGGAACAGACTATTTTCTTTAGCGGAAGCAATACAATCGTTTTTAAATCAATAAACTCCTTTTTAAATCAAAATTGTGTCAAATTATTTATTTATTTTGTAGGTAGCCCCCTACAAAATAAATGCTTCGCGTCAGGGTCCCGTTCAGCCTGTCGGGGTTGTTATTCGCTATAACAACCACCTCCCTATACATTATCCCTTACTTAAAACAGCTGTTTTCTATGTGAATAGTAAAGTGTAATTTATTCCTGTGATCAAAGCTAAATTTTTAGCATCATTGCTCCAGTCTTCAGTATCACATGATCCTTCAGAAATCATTCTAATATGATGATTTGATGCTCAAGAAACATTTATGATTATTATCAATGTTGAAAACAGTTATTTACATTTTTATTTCATGATACTATGATGAATAGAAAGTTCAAAAGAACAGCATTCATCTGAAATCTAAAGCTTATGTAACATTAAACACTACCGTTCAAAAGTTTGGGGTCAGTAAGTATTTTAATTTTATTTTTGGGGAAAAGAAATAAAATAAATCAATCAATAATTTTATTCATCAAGGATGAGTTAAACTGATCAAAAGTTACAGTAAAGACATTTATAATGTTAGAAAATATTCTATTTTAAATAAATGCTGTTCTTTTGAACTTTCTATTCATCAAAGAATTTTGAAAAAAAAAAAAATTGTACTCAACTGTTTTCTGTTATGAGGATGCAGAGATGAACCCAAGCACAGACAGTAGTCACAGCACAAGGTTTATTATCAGAGGTGGAAAGAGTAATAAAATATTCTACTCAAGTAAAAGTACTATTACTACAATTTTTTTTTACTTAAGTACAAGTAAAAGTACCGGTCGAAAAATCTACTCAAGTAAAAGTAAAAAGTAGCTCATTTAAAATGTACTCAGAGTAAAAGTAACTGAGTTACTTTTTTAACAGCGGGGGTGGGTTGGGGAGTCCCCCGAGTAGGGTTGTAAAGGTATGAGATTTTCACAGTATGATAACCGACTAATATAATGGTATTAAACAATTATTAAATATAAAAACTGTATTATTAAATTAGGGTTATTATTATCATCAGTTAAAATGACAGTTACAGTAAATGGGATGAAAACAGTATTTTTGGAAACATTTGTTTTGTTTATTAAAATTTCAATAAAACATGTCTAATCAACTAATTTCAATAAATGATTATGAATTTGATTAAAGGAGTAGTTCACTTTAAAATGAAACCAGCCCATGATTTACTCACCCTCAAGCCATGTATATGACATTCTTCTTTCAGACGAAATTCAGAATTATATTAAGTCAAGTCACCTTCATTTATACAGCGCTTTAACAATATAGATTGTTTCAAAGCAGCTTTACAGAGATAATAGGATATTACAGTAACAGAGAGTGTTTTGGCTTTACAGCCGCTCTAGAATAAAGTTATTGTCCAGCTAAAGTTAGTTTTTGATTCATTCATTTTTGACTGATTCATTCGTTGCGAAAAGCACATTAGTTATTAACTTAGGGGCTAACAGAAAACAGAAAACTTTAATGTGTTCTGGCCGTTCATTTGCACGACAACAGTGTTTGGAGCTCGAGAATGTAAACCTTGAAATAAGTTACAAGGTGCAAGCTTTAAACAAATTTGAAAAACACTATCATCTCTGTGTAAACTTCAAAAACGTGAATCTGTGAAAACGCTGACGGCGTGCACATGCGTATTACGTGTTTAATCTATAGGTATGTGCATTTGAATGTGTGCATGCGAGTAGTCTTTCTTTACAAATTTACCTCACCAAATTACTTGTCTGGCCTGCATAATACAAAAAAAATATTTGTCGCTTCCGCGTATCCATGCGAACTGGAATCATTTTGATAATGTTTTATCTGTACAGAGGTGAAGGAAGCCTCTGATATTAATAAACACCCTGACGCTTCCTAGCTTGATAATGGCTGTGGATTGCAACCATCAGTTTGAAGCTCATAAAAGTGCATCTATCCATCATAAAAGTGCATCCATCCATCCATCCATCATAAAAGTGATCCACACGGCAACGGGGGGTTAATAAAGGCCTTCTGAAACAAAACGTTGAGTTTGTGTAAGAAAGATATTCATATTTAAATCTTTATGAAGTAAAATAACTAGCTTCCGGCCAAACGAACATATGTATTCGACTTAAATCTAAAGCGCAACTTATGCGAGTAATGCGACGTACTGCTGATATTTATGCTACGCCAGGACGCACTACACTACTTCTGACGTCATGAGTTGCATAAGATCCGTTTTAGGTGTAAGTAGACTACGTATGGCGTACTTTTTTGAGCTTTAAACTGATGGTTGCAATCCACTGCCATTATAAAGTGTTTATTAATATAACTCCGATTGTATTCGTCTGAAAGAACAAAGAAGAAAGTTATATAGCCTACACCTAGGATGGTTTCAGGGCTGATAAATCATGGGGTAATTTTCATTTTCATTTTAACTACTCATTTAACAACTTATTTTTTATCATTAATAATTTATTAAAATGTTCAAGAACAATAGACTTCTATGAAATGTATTTAATTCAGAAAAATCCTTTTTGTTTTTTATGATTTAAAACAAATATATTATCCAAAACGGTGGTAATCAAATAAAAGTTTAACACATTTTTTCATCCTTTTATTTTTTGGCAAAGTGCTGCAAAACAGATTTACTCAATTAAACCATGGACAAAAATCCTTAAATAATGTTTAAATAATCTGTATTATTATTGTTGTTGTTAATATTATTATGAGAAGTACATATAGGCCCACAACAGTTATGTCATCATTTCTTCGCAGTTAGACCAAACTTTTATTTTGATGTGTTGTAATGAAGTCCTGTTTCAGAGTGTAGGCTATTTGACAAGGTTTTTCTCAAAGGTCATTCTCTCAGAGCAGCTCTGGAGATGTTCATGTTTTCATGTTCTCATATTGTTTGTGAGATGCTGAAAACACTATTAGCGCGTCGCGTACTTGAGTATGTAGTAGACGAAACGGCTCGTCTCATTTGCACTGATTCACACAGACACGCAGATTATACATTTATATAGCAGTCTCTTGTGCTTTAATATATAGACTACAGACCATGTCGCAATTTGATTTATTGTAGGCTACAGCTTTACTTTCATGTGTTTTACGTGACGTCTGCGTTACTGTAGGCTAAATTCCATTTTCATGATAATGAAACTCCGGGATTCCCTCTGCATCACAGAAATCCTTCGACCTTAAATTATAAACGGGACATATCTTAATCTGCACGGAGGGATGGTGTTCCCGAAGACGTTCTATGTGTTTCCTTCTTTTGCAGCCAATTTTTTGCGTCCACAATTTTTGCAAATGAATAGGCTATGCTCAAGCCTCGAGGACAACCACGCGTTCGTTTTTCTATATCCAAAGTATCCCCATACTTACCTGGGGTTCGCCTCACGTGTGTGTGTAAAGAATCTGTGTTGTCCGTCTCCATATTTTTTGTGGTTTTTACGTGTCTAACGTTATTCTCCCGCCCGTCAATCAATCAATGCTGAGCACGACCGCGCGCGCTGTTTTAACCATAGTAGGCCTATGCTAGTTCATTTTTTTAATAATGTTTTTTTTTTTTTTACTCAGTAACGCATATGTTTTAAAATGTAGCGAATTACAATACTTTAAACAAAACATACTTAAGTAAAAGTAAAATTACAGATTTTAAAAACTACTTAAAAAAGTAGAAATACACAAAAAAACTACTCAATTACAGTAACGCGAGTAAATGTAATTCGTTACTTTCCACCTCTGTTTATTATATACAAATAATAGGGAAAACAAAGCCCACGAGGGGGCAAAACAAGACAAGACAGGACAACGAGTGACTAAACTAGACTATGACTTGACATAACTTGACTACAAACAAATAGCGAATACAGAAACAGAACTTTCTCTTGATGACACTCTTGACAGGGTACTCACAGAGATGAACAAAGTCTCACAATGAATGATAGCCGATAACAAGTAACAAGTAACAATGAACCGGCACAAGACAGCAAACACAAGGGGATTAAATAGGAGACTAATGATAACATAACAGGTGACACAGGTAAAGCAATGACAAAACGAGGATAACACATGCGTCGCGTCTGAACGCGTTGTTGTCTTTGGAGCTCTATCGATTTGATTTATAATTCTTGATTTTACTCTTTAAACTTACTTACAACAAACATTTTCTACTTTTCCTCACTGAGAAGCACTACTGCTCAAACCTCATAGTTACAACGCGGACTGTTGAGCAGACGTGTCTCAAGCCTGTTAGTGATTCTACGCTGGATACTCTTATAGGTTACTCCCGGGGATCACGGCTGAACGCGTCTTCTCAACACTCACTTACAAACATTTTTCACCTATCGTGCGTCTACTCTACACCCGTACCACTTAAAAGACGGATTATATCTAAGACGCTTGTCAGAAATTAGTATTAATTGATAGCATCACTGGTAGTGTCGTTGCTAACTTACTGTCCATCTGTTAAAATGGCGAATATATCAGATGCAAGTAGTCTACCTTTTGGTGCAGGTGAGGACACATTTGAGCTGCACGCGGTACAGTCTGAGCTGGAAGCTGTTGAGAAACAGATCCACGACCTTTTAGTGAGACAGGCCGAGCTGAGAGACCGGCGTTTAGCTCTCGAAACATCACGCGCTGATACTCACAAATCAGAGATTAATGTTACTAACCGGCTGACTCCGACCTCGTCTACTCCGTGCGTTACTCGGCATCGGTTCCGAGCGCCAAGGTCGCGATCAGCCATGGTCTCGTTCACTCCGGCTCCAACACGCCACCACGAAGCCTGGATATTTCCGCAGCGGAAGACGCGAGTCAGGTCTAGACCAAGACCCTCTCCGACCCTCCCGGTTTTCGAGTTATCCACACAAAACCGCTTCTCCGCTCTTCGCGAAACAGAACGCGATGCTGTGATCATCGGTGATTCCATTGTTCGGCACGTCCATGCTACATCAGGTAAAAATAAGGTGCACAGTCACTGCTTTCCTGGTGCTCGTGTTTCTGAAATCGCTGCTCGCGTTCCCGAGATTCTGAACGATAACGAGCGCGTCGGAACTTTGGTATTGCACGCGGGAGTGAACGACATCAGGCTGCGCCAGACGGAAGTTCTGAAGAAAGACTTCAGGAATCTGATCGATACGGTACGCAGCACATCGCCTGATATAACGATCATTGTGTCAGGACCGCTTCCCACGTACCGTCTAGGACATGACAAGTTTAGTAGATTATTCGCGCTAAATGAATGGTTAACGTCATGGTGCAATGAGCAGAAACTGCTCTTTGTAAATAATTGGAATCTGTTTTGGGAGCGTCCTAGGCTATACCGTGCTGATGGCTTACACCCAAACAGATTCGGATCGGATCTTCTGTCAGATAACATCTCCAAAACGTTAAATACCTTTTGACTAGTAACCAAAAGTCCAAATCATAGTCTCTGCTGCACCAAATTAACTGATATAAATACTAGTGTAGACCATTGCATAGAAACTGTGTCTATTCCTCGTTTAGTGCGATCAAATAATAAATCTACTGCAGGATCTAGGAAAAATCTAATTGTTATTAAAACAGAAAATGTTGCTATTAGTAAACAAAAACAATTTCTAAAGCTAGGTCTTTTAAACATTAGATCACTCACACCTAAGGCAGTTATTGTAAATGAAATAGTCACAGATAATAGCATAGATGTACTTTGCCTTACTGAAACCTGGCTTAAACCAAATGATTATTTCGGTCTAAATGAGTCTACTCCATCAGGATACTCCTATAAGCACGAGCCCCGTCTGATTGGTCGTGGCGGCGGTATTGCAACTATCTATAGAGATATTCTCAATGTTACTCAGAAAACGGGTTATAAGTTTATTTCATTTGAAGTACTTGTACTAAATGTTACGCTCTTAGATGATAGAAAAACATCCCTATTATCTTTAGCCTTGGCTACCGTATATAGACCACCAGGGCCTTACGCTGATTTCCTAAAAGAATTTGCAAATTTTCTCTCAGATCTATTGGTCAATGTCGATAAAATATTAATTGTTGGAGATTTTAACATACACGTAGATAATCAAAATGATACGTTAGGGGCTGCGTTTATAGACTTATTAAACTCCTTTGGGGTTAAGCAAAACGTTACCGGACCGACTCATCGTTTTAATCATACACTCGATTTAATTATATCACATGGAACCGATCCAACCGATATAGATATCATTCCGCAAAGTGATGATGTAACTGACCATTACATGGTAACTTGCATATTACGTACCCCGGTAATATATCATGCTGCGCCGCGTTATCGATTAGGCAGAACAATCCTTCCATCCACCATAGATAATTTTTCAAATTGCTTATCGGATCTGTCTCAGCTGCTGCCTGAACCTAAACAAACAGATGAACTAGACGAACTAACCAGCACTATGAGCACCGTTCTCTCTGGAAAATGGGATATTGTTGCACCTATGAGACTAAAAAAGGTCAGAGAGAAAATTAAAGCACCATGGTACAACAATACTACTCGTGTTCTAAAGAGAGAAACCCGTAATTTAGAGCGTAAATGGAAACAAACTAATTTAGAGGTTTTTAGAATCGCTTGGAAAGACAGTACGTCACGCTATAAAAAGGCCCTAAAAGCGGCCAGGGCTGAGCATCTCCGCAAACTAATAGAAAATAACCAAAACAATCCTAGGTTCTTATTTAACACCGTGGCTAGACTAACAAATAAACAAGCGTCACCTGAACAAAATATTCCGTTACAGTTTAGTAGTAATGATTTCATGAATTTTTTCACTGAGAAAATAGAAAACATCAGATCCACAATTGTAAACGTTCAATCTTCAATCGCGCCTTATAATTCAGCCTCGATTATCACCCCGCAAGAACAATTACAGTGCTTTACAACTATAGAACAAAAAGAGTTAAATAAATTTATCATTTCCTCTAAAACAACAACATGTTTATTAGATCCCATACCAACTAAACTATTGAAAGAAGTGTTACCTATAGTGGAAGAGCCTCTCCTCAATATTATTAACTCGTCTTTATCTTTAGGTCATGTTCCAAGAACATTTAAATTGGCAGTTATAAAACCACTAATTAAGAAACCACAATTAGACCCAAATAACCTAGCAAATTATAGACCCATTTCAAATCTTCCTTTTATGTCCAAAATATTAGAAAAAGTTGTGTCTGCCCAACTGGGCTCTTTCTTGCAAGAAAATGACACCTATGAAAAGTTTCAGTCTGGGTTCAGGCCGCATCATAGCACTGAAACTGCGCTCGTTAAAATCACAAATGATTTACTCTTAGCTTCTGACCAAGGCTGTATCTCAATACTAGTTTTACTTGATCTTAGTGCTGCGTTCGATACTATAGATCACACAATACTCTTAGATCGGCTACAAAACTATACCGGTGTTCAAGGACAAGCATTAAGCTGGTTCAGATCATACCTATCTGACCGCTACCATTTTGTCTATTTAAACGGAGAAAAATCGATCATAACTCCAGTAAACTATGGAGTGCCGCAAGGATCTGTGTTAGGCCCTCTATTATTCTCAATATATATGCTGCCACTTGGAAATATTATAAGGAAACATGGAATTAGTTTCCATTGTTATGCTGATGACACTCAACTATATATTTCATCACGGCCGGATGAAAACGCTAAATTATCCAAATTGACAGAGTGTGTTAAAGATATAAAAGATTGGATGACGCACAATTTTCTTTTATTAAATCCAGATAAGACAGAGGTAATACTTATCGGTTCAAAAAACCGCCCACAAAACCTCCTTCAATACAACTTTAACATAGTAGGGTGTCCTGTTACTTTATCCTCTACAGTAAAAGACCTGGGTGTTATATTAGATTGTAACTTGTCTTTTGAAAATCATATTTCATATGTTACAAAAACAGCCTTTTTTCACCTTAGAAATATTGCTAAATTACGTAACATGCTATCTGTTTCTGATGCAGAAAAGCTAGTTCATGCATTCATGACCTCGAGACTAGATTACTGTAATGCTTTATTAGCTGGTTGTCCTGCATCCTCAATAAACAAGCTACAGTTAGTCCAAAATGCCGCCGCTAGAGTTCTTACTAGATCAAGAAAGTTTGACCATATAACACCAATTTTATCATCACTACATTGGTTACCTATAAAGTTCCGTATTAATTACAAGGTATTGCTACTGACTTATAAAGCCCTAAACGGCTTAGCTCCAGTTTATTTAATGGATCTTCTATCGCCCTATAATCCATCGCGCTCTTTAAGATCACTAAATTCGAGGCTTCTGGTCATACCTAGGATATCCAGATCCACCAAAGGAGGGAGAGCATTTTCACATTTAGCACCAAAACTCTGGAATAGCCTTCCTGATACTGTTCGTTGCTCAGATTCGCTCTCCCAGTTTAAAACTAGATTAAAGACGCATCTCTTCAGCCAGGCATTCATATAATATTTTAATCTTACAGTTAAATCCGGTCTCTACTTCATAAACGCCAGAGGAGAACTGGCCCCCGACTGAGCCTGGGTTCTCCCAAGGTTTTTTTTTTCTCCATTAGGTCACCTAATGGAGTTTTTCGGTTCCTTGCCACTGTTGCCTTTGGCTTGCTCAGTTGGGGATTCTTAATTTGATTAATCGATTCAACAGTGCTATTGATCTGCATTACCAAACGTGGATGTTTTACACCAGAAACATACACTGATGTACTATTTTATTTAATACTGTGAAGCTGCTTTGATACAATCTGTATTGTGAAAAGCGCTATATAAATAAAGTTGACTTGACTTGACATGACAAATGGCCATGTGCTTGTGCACAAAACATGGGTCTGTCATGATCCTGCCTCAAAACTAGGGAAAAATCAAGGACAAGAAGGCAGAACCATGACATTTTCAACATTTATAATAATAATGAATGTTTCTTGAGCATCAAATCATCATATTAGAATGATTTCTGAAGGATCATGTGACACTGGAGTACTGGAGTAATGATGCTGAAAATTCAGCTTTGATCACAGGAATAAATTACAGTTTAAAATTTATTAAAGGGTACATAACATGTACAGTTTCACCTAATCCCATGTTAATCTTGAGTACCTATTGAGTAGTAGTGCATCTTTAAAATCTCCAAAAAGTGTTTAGTTTTATTATATTTATAAAAGAAAAATACAGCTTTCCGATTCTCTCCGGAAAAAGCCGAGGTCCTAGAGGTGGAGCTATAGAGTCAAGCGGTAGTGCTTGATTTCCAGCAAAAGACAGAAATCGGATCCAGTTGTACTTACATGAATGGGGTCTTTTATCACTGGGACCGCTCCACGTTTTAATAGCAAACGATTTGCAAATCCAGCGTCGACCTGGGCCTTGTTAATAAAACATTCGTCACTGAAATGACCAGAACACACAACCGCATTTGGTACACTCCGTTGCTGCCCTGGAAAAACAAACTGCATCCACTGTTCCTGTAACACTGGGTTCTTTGGAAAGCTGAACACGGTAAGCTTTCCCTCACATCCAAAAACACACTTTTTTGGAGACATTCTTGAACAAATCCTATGCAGCGCTGGCTGCCGATGATTTCCTGTTGAAGCGCGTTGATGTGCGCGGTCTCGCTCTCCTCTGGTCGACGTGTGCGGGGTCGCGCTTTTCCGAGAGAAATGCTCATATAAGGAGTTCCACTCTCATCTACGTCATTAGATCCACGATCGAAAAAAAACAGCCGAAACTTGTACCAACCCGGAAGTAAGATTTTCGGCACAGAAATTCTCCATTATTCGTCCAAAATATTTTTTTTTAAACTTTGCCCATGTTTAGCATGATAATCCATCTCTTTAACACTGTAAACAACTCTGAATACATGAAACACCATTGTACCCCCCCTTTAAAATAGAAAACAGTCATTTTAAATTGTCATTATATTTCACAATATTACTGTTTTTTTTATTATTATTATTTTTTATTATTATTATTATTATTATTGTTTTTTTTTTATTAAATAAATGCAGCCCTGGTGAGCAGAAGATACTTCTTTTAAAAACATAAAAAATCTTACTGACCCCAAACTTTTGAACGGTAGTGTATATATATATATATATATATATATATATATATATATATATATATATATATATATATATATGAAGAGTTCAGATGCAAAAGCCTCTAAGTGCCATCTGAAATTTTCTTCTAGAAAGATCATTTTTATCAAGCTTGTTTATTTAAGTTCAGTAATTTCACTTAAATGGCAATTAATAGGTAATTTCAAAACAAATCCTGTTTAAATAGGCTATATGGGTCATTCTACAGAACTGGTTCAGAGTTAGAGTTGGAAACATCTTGCAAAAAAAAAAATATATATATATTTTTCCACACAATTTTTATGCATGTAAATTGTATAATATCCAAGGTAAACATTTTTAGTAATTGTGCAGTTAATTCTCATACTGTATTTTCCTCCCCAAATATGTCACTAATAAAAAACAATAATAAATAATTTAATGAGAAGGCTTAAATTGACCTATTAAGAGTTTTTTACACCTAGCTTGTAAATATATATTTTTTTCTGTTTTATTAAAAACTGTTCACATGTAATCTTTCTTTTTTTAAAGTATACATTTTATCATATGTATTTCAAAGTTAAGGATTCATTAGTTTGACATTGCCTACATTGGAACAAACACTATAATAACAAGTTGATGAGTTTATTTTTGACAAAACATACTGGCAAACAAAAGCTTATTTGATGTGGCAGTAGTCTATTTTACAGTAAAAACTTTATAATCTATCCAAAACTATTCAACGAAATGTTGTCTTTCATATTTCATCTGTAACATAGTAAACAACAGTGTGCATCTGTGCCGTTCATTCATTCACACAAACACGCGATTCATATTTAAACAGTCATTTGGCGAGCTGTAGTAAACAACAGCACGCATCTGTGCCGTTCATTCATTCACACACAGACACGCGATTCATATTTAAACAGTCTTTTTGCGGTTTATAGACACTATTCCATATCGCGATTAGAACAAAGTACTTAAGAATAAAGAACTTACTATTCACAATCCTCAGCTGGATCCGTTGCTCCTCGAAGTGGAACTAAACCAGCACTTCTGAGGTAAATTTCACAGGATTATTCCTCACAGCTTCGCAAGACAACGTATCATATCTCTCTTTTCATATATATTACATAAACAGAGACTATTTGTTTTCGTTTTGAATTAGATCATTTAAAAGTACACACTTAAATGATTATAAAGATATATAGCTCATGCCTGGGTGACTAGTATTCGCTGAGTTTTGTTTAAGTTTAGAGACAAGCTCCAGAAAAAAAAAATGTTCACTGAGACGCCGAGGCAGAAAGCACACCATTTATTTTCTTTATTTTACAAAAGCAAAATAAAATTTTGTTTCGATTGTAAGTGAACACATAAAAAAATAGACATTTAACAGTTTATTTTTTCATATCTCTTAAGTCTGTATGACCAAAAATTACAGAGTATTTTAAAGGGACTGTGTGTAGGAATTTCTCCCATCTAGTGGTGAAATTGTATTTTGCATTCAAACGAATAATGCTCTCCAGCACCTCACTTTTTCAAATGCGCGTTGCATCTACGGTAGCCGTTATGTACCAAAAAGCTATAACAGGATGTCTTATAATAGCACCTCAAGTTTTTCTTCGGGTGAACAGGTTTGTTATTTAAAACAAACTGAAAATTGAAACAACGAAAAAAAGAATGTTACAGTATGAATTACTGACTGTGAAAAACATTAACTATGGTAATTAGTAGTAATGCCTTCTTTACTCGTTATATTTTTTGAAGTACGTGCATTGCTAGATATCATCATCATCAGAGCCCTCTCTAACGTTACTCTGTTTACTCAATAGCTGCTATTCATCAAAGAGCCTGTTTAACTTTTAACTATGTGGGCCCTATTTTAACGATCTGAAACGCAAGTGTCAAAGCGCAAAGCGCAAGTAACTTTGTGGGCGGGTCTTGGCGCTGTTGCTATTTTCCCGGCGGGATAAATGACTCTTGCGCCAGGTGCAAATCTAAAATGGGTTGGTCTGAAGTAGCTTCATTACTCATAGGTGTGGTTTGGGCGTAACATGAAATAAACCAATCAGAGCGTCATCTCACATTCCCTTTAAGAGCAGGCGCGTTTGTTCTAAAGCGGATTCCTATTATAACGGCGGATTTGCCAGGCGCGCGCCAGGAGCGGTTCACAGTCAAGGAGAGCAACACTCTCGTCAGGGACGTTGGGGATGGAGAAACACACCCAAATTAACTTCGGTTAAAAAGGCGTATGATAATTTGGGTAAATGTGTAAGCTAGATGTATGCTTTTATACTAAATTGTCTGTCTATCTATCTATCTATCTATCTATCTATCTATCTATCTATCTATCTATCTATCTATCTATCTATCTATCTATCGTAATAATGTATGATTTGCAAAAATGAAAACTGCTGCTTCTGTGTAGATGAGAGAATCAAGGTGCGCGTTGTGCACACGCTACATTGATTATGGCCAAGCATGCGCCCTTAAAATAGCATATTAATAACATGCGCAACGCGCCACTGACTTTAAACTATTTTTTCCTGGTTAGTAGCGCAATTGTTTTCTAAACCTGCAAAATAGCATGAAGGAACATTTGCGCTGGAACACGCCTCCTTTTTTGCGCTGAACCGCCCAGGGAGCGCAAGTTCATTCCCTAGTTTAGCGACGTGCTTCTGTGGAGGGAAAAACGCGCTTTGCGCGGGTGCAAAATAGGAATGATACATGCGTCGGTGTACAAAGTCAGTTGCGCTGGGTGCAAGATAGGGCCCTAAATGTTCTACTGTCTATATAATAAAGTACACAACCAAGCAATGAAAAAAAAGCTTGTAATTAAGACCGTAACATTGAAGAAAGCAGGCAACTTCAGGGTCTCTTTTGAAAGCTTTCTCCTGCATTAGCTATCCCGACATTAACCCTTGTTTTTGTAATCTCCGGTCACGTTTCCTTTTACGGTCTATTTTGGACTTTTTCGACGACGAGGACTCCTTATCCTGTGACTCAGCATATGTATGAATGAACGGTGTATAAATAACCGTGCAGTGCATCCTTTTAAACTTGCCGGGGCAGTGACAAGCACCTCTCACTGCTCTGCGCCTCCGCTTCTGCTGGCTTCAGTCACGTGACGCTGGTTCTGAACGAAAACGCTCTGTGGAAACGCGTTGGCCTAGTATTTTTTGTCCCTCTCTGCTATTATAGTTTTTCAAGATGGCGGAACTACATGGAAGCCTCCGTCGACCTACCCGTCCCATGTATATAAAGATAATAAATTCTTTGTTTACGAGGATTAGTCTGATCAGTGGCATAGGTGTTTGTACACCATTGAGGGCATATTTATTAATAAAAATATTGATTTTAGATAATAAAATACCTAAAAAGCTACACATAGTCCCTTTAAGTCTATTTTGCTGCTATGTGAAAAAAATCGAGCAAAACGCACCGGCACTTTTGCCGACCCCATAGGGTTAAGTGTGAAGCTGAATAGTATTCTGTTGTGAAGTCAACACGACCACACAATGAAGTCAAAATGACGCGATTTGGAAGAACTGTTTTAGTTTAACTCTTGATCGCTATTGTCACCAGGTGACGAATAGGAACTACGATGAACAGAACGAGTTCCCTTGGGGAAACAGTTCCGGTGTAACACCAGGCCGGTTCCGGCGGCCAGCGGCCGCCCATATTGATGAGCAACAGCTGCAGTGGATAATCAAGTGGCTATTTGAGCGTGTGTTGGGAACGAGTGAGTGTGCATGGCGGTTTGAAAAGAGAGAAGCGGCAGTTTGAAGAGAGGAGTACGCAGGCAAGCAGAGCGGTCGTGATCAAAGTCGAGGTTACGAGAAGACGAGAGGCAGAGGCGGCAGGAAGTAAAGACGGTTGGCATGGCGAGGGAAACGAGTGGGGTCTGAATTGCAGATTGTTGGTCGAACTTGGTGTCTCCCTTTTGAAAGTATCATCATAGTGGATCTGCTGGCCCCAACAAGCTTAAGTGAAGGTACACTTTTCACTGTTAAGTGGTGTGTCATTGCAGTGTCTGACGATTGAAGTGAGCACGTTGAATATTTAAAGTGGTTTGATACATGCTGGAGTGTTTGAACGTTTGGTGTTACCAGCACTCTGAAAGCTGAGTCGGAGACCGTCTAGCCTGGTGGAGTACCAAGAATTAATGAACGAACAATGAACATAGAATGAACATAGAGAACCTGATATCCGCCACCGCATTCTGCCATCGCTGCCCTGTGGTAAGAAAACTCAGTTGTTAACTGCTGGATTCTGTACTCACCACTGTTGTTCTGTGAACATAGAGAACCTGTTATCCGCCACTGCATGCTGCCCTCGCTACCCTGTGGTAAGAAGACTCAGTTGTTAACTGCTGGATTCTGTACTCACCACTGTTGTTCTGTGAACATTGTAGCAACAATGACATCTGCTTTTACATTAAGTGAATCATGTGGGGGCCGAACACATCGTCTTTGTCCTAAGGAAGACAGCGCTGGTTAATCATTCAGCTCAGCGTGAACCCCTAGTGACTTTACAGCCTTGTGACATTCCAAACACACACACACACCCCCACACACACGCACACACACACACACACACACACACACACCAAGAGACCAACCTTTGTGTGTAACTCAGGATAAGCAATATTTATTTCAAATATATGTACAAATCCATTATGCATGTGTGGTTAGTTTACCTTATAATAGAGGTGTGGTTTCTAATGTGCAGTTTTGAATTCTAAGTGTCTATCGAAAGAATGTTTCTCCCAATTTAGGGTCTCAAATAGAATCATGGTTTTTGTAACCCTACCTCAGACCATAAAACTTTACGACCCAGGAAAGCAGACATTCCAAGCGAGTCACGTCCCAAACGCACCACACACACACACACAGATTTTCCCACATAGGACATTACCAAAATGTTGATATATTTCTGAGGTGCCTTTTGTTATGACCATGTCATATTGGGGTGTCTACGATTTTGTCATGTGGTAATCAAAACTTTAAATGTGTGTAATTCTGCATATCTCCTGTAACTTCGCATTTCTACAACCTTCATGTGATGCGTTTGATATCTCTGTAATTCTCTCAATCTAACAGAGTCGAATTCCAATAGCAGAATGCAGTAAAATACATTGTTTACACATTTCATATTTCTGGAACCGAAAGGCTTAAGTCAATCGTCACTGTAACTCGAGCCAGGAGACCGGTCCAAACGAACAAAGGGATCTTCCCGCTAGAAAAATCTCGACAGAGGATTCGTCCTCCACGAAGAAGGGGACGGTACATGGGACACTGATAAAAGTCCAAACCTTCAGCTCTCTCCCTCTCTTCTCTCATCGATTGCTCTGACCTCCTCCTCTCCTCCCCAGCAACGCTTCTCCAGGAACCTCTGGAAAGGCTTTGGCCTTCTCCTCGGACCAACACATGTTCGAGTCGTAGCTGCCGGTCTTTGCAACTAAGCTCATACGTGCCTTTCCCCTCCAAAAGGGAAACGATCTGAACTCTCTCGGTAACGTTAAATTCAAGTGAGCCTTTACATCGTCTTGCGAAACGACCCAGAAGACGAAGCTAGGCGCAAACCAGCCGGACACGCGCACGCGCGCGTCCCTTTTCCAGCATCGCACTGAAAGAGTACAACAGCTCGCAAGTACTATCTCTCAATCTAAAAGCTGATTTCCTGGTGTCTATCTCTTAGGTCTGTGAATTAAGTTACCATTTTTTCCTCTTCTCTTTCTTTCTTTCTTTCTTTCTTTCTTTCTTTCTTTCTTTCATTTAATTTTATTCTGATCACGCATTTTCTTGTTTGGTTAAATGTTTGTTTGTTTTATTGTTTGTATTTTTACGTACATTTGTATTTGTAGCTCATATAATCTCTAGTGTTACGTTTATTAAAATCCATATATACTTTTTAACTGTCTCTGTGTTTGATCAATGAAATAAAAAGTAAATGAAATAAAAGATCCAGCTACAAGCTCGATATTATAGACTACAGTGAGTAGTTTTAATTAATAAACTCAGAAAGTTTGATGTTCGTGGCCAGAAGATAAACTTTCTTGGAGTTTGTAAAGGGATACCCCTTCTTAACTGTGATAATCTCACATTTATTTGCTGGACGAATGATTGATGACCAGACCAGTTACAGAACAAGGTAATCTCGATAATTGATAAAGTAAATGTACATGCGATTTCTGAATTATTATGACCATGAGTTATAATTATTAATATTTCCTGTTATCCGCCACTGCATTCACCACTGTTGTTCTGTGAACATAGAGAAACTGCTATCCGCCACTGCATGCTGCCATCGCTGTCCTGTGGTAAGAAGACTCAGTTGTTAACTGCTGGATTCTGTACTCACCACTGTTGTTCTGTGAACATAGAGAACCTGTTATCCATCACTGCATGCTGCCATTGCTGTTCTGTGGAAAGAAGACTCAGTTGTTAACTGCTGGATTATGTATTCATCACTGTTGTTCTGTGAACATAGAGAACCTGTTAACCGCCACTGCATGCTGCTATCCCTGTTCTGTGGAAAGAAGACTCAGTTGTTAACTCCTGGATTCTGTATTCACGACTGCTGTTCTGGGAACATAGAGAACCTGTTATCCGCCACTGCATGCTGCCATTGCTGTCCTGTGGTAAGACTCAGTTGTTAACTGCTGTATTCTGTACTCACCACTGTTGTTCTGTGAACATAGAGAAACCGCTATCCGCCACTGCATTCTGCCATCGCTGTCCTGTGGTAAGACTCAGTTGTTAACTGCTGGATTCTGTACTCACCACTGTTGTTCTGTGAACATAGAGAAACTGCTATCCGCCACTGCATGCTGCCATCGCTGTCCTGTGGTAAGAAAACTCAGTTGTTATCTGCTGGATTCTGTACTCACCACTGTTGTTCTGTGAACATAGAGAAACCGCTATCCGCCACTGCATTCTGCCATTGCTGTCCTGTGGTAAGAAGACTCAGTTGTTATCTGCTGGATTCTGTACTCACCACTGTTGTTCTGTGAACATAGAGAAACTGCTATCCGCCACTGCATTCTGCCATCGTTGTCCTGTAGTAAGAAGACTCAGTTGTTAACTGCTGGATTCTGTACTCACCACTGTTGTTCTGTGAACATAGAGAAACTGCTATCCGCCACTGCATTCTGCCATTGCTGTTCTGTGGAAAGAAGACTCAGTTGTTAACTGCTGGATTCTGTATTCACCACCGTTGTTCTCTGAACATAGAGAACCTGTTATCCGTCACTGCATGCTGCCATCACTGTCCTGTGGTAAGAAGACTCAGTTGTTAACTGCTGGATTCTGTACTCACCACTGTTGTTCTGTGAACAAGTCAAGTCAAGTCATCTTCATTTATATAGCGCTTTTAATATCATTTTAATATATAATATTAATATATACAACTACCCTTTCTATCCATCTCTCTTTCCCTACTGCTCTTTCTCTCACTCTATCACCTCACACTCACTTCCATTCACATACACACATTAACAACCACCAGCCCTCTTAGTAGATCTTTTTTACTCACACATTAAGTATTTTCGCCTGTCATATGTATGTATTTGGCTGTTTTTTTTTTTTTTTTTTTTTATTATTTATTTATTTATTTATTTTATTTTATTTATTTATTTTTTTTTTTTTTGTTATATCTGCTGGTCTGTACATTAGTGTCTGTCTGTCTGCCATCTGTATTTGTTGTTCTCCCCGTCTGTTAAAGTCTACCTGTCTAATGTTTGTATATGTCTGTCCATCCGCCTGTCCATCTGTGTTCATCTGTACTTAGTCTAATTTTGTCATTTGCCCTCAGTTATTGTACTTATGTATTTTGGGTCATTGTAATTTGGTATTTTGTATTTATAAGTATTTAATTTTTTATATTTTATTTTATTTTTTTATTATTATTATTATTATTATTATTATTATTATTATTATTTTTTTTTTTTTTTTTTTTTTTTTTTTTAGGGGGTGGATGTGGGTCTGTCTGAAGTAATAGTTGTTTGTACTTAGTACATAATTTGTATTAAAAATAAAGTTGTCCTCCGTTGAGGGGGGGTGGAGGCGGGCTAAAAAAAAAAAAAAAAAAAAAAAAAAAAAATATAGCGCTTTTAACAATGTAGATTGTCTCAAAGCAGCTTTACAGAGATAAGCGTATAATTTAAGGTAACAGAGATTGTTTCGGCTTTACAGCAGAGTTAAGTTATTTCCATCTAAAGTTAGTTTTAATTGATTTGGTTCCGTCGCAATGATCATTTGTTATTAAATTAGGGGCCGCTAAGACGACACCATTCTCTCTACACAGACTTTAAACGCGAACCTGTGAGAAACGCTGATGGCGGTCACATGCGCATTTAGAATGGGTTCTATAGTTATGTGCGTTTGAATATACGCAGGTTTGGAAATCCCTACAAGCCAAGCCTAAACAAAATACTTGTTTTTCCTTATAAATTTTGATAAGGAATTTTATTTGTTGCTTTGGGGTAGGACCGCGAGACGAATTTTCCCAACAACGCCTTATCTGTAGAGTGGTAGTGGGATCCTCCATAGGGAGAGACTAGTTGGCACTTCAGCACTGCGTTGTCATCGGTCCAGGTGAAGGTCCTTCGTCAGATCTGGATACGGCCTGGATCCGGCAGGCTGCAGGAAAAACCTTGGGATAAACACAGACACTAAAATTAGCGTAGATGCCATTCTTCTCATGATGTAACGAGTACATCAGGATTTTTGGGAAGTGTTCCCGGTTCCGGCTGACCTAGTCTATGCAGCATAACATTAAATTATAGAAGTCTATAATGTATTATGTGAAAGCGAGGTCAAAGAGATGTGTCTTTAATCTGGCTTTGAACTGACAGAGTGTGTCTGCTTCCCGGACAATGGTAGGAAGACTGTTCCAGAGTTTTGGTGCTAAATAGGAAAAGGATCTACCGCCAGCAGTCGATTTTGATATTCTAGGTATAATCAACTGGCCGGAATTTTGAGATCGTAATAGACGTGACGGACTATAATGCGTTAAGAGCTCGCTCAAGTACTGCGGAGCTAAACCATTCAGTGCTTTGTAAGTAATCAGCAATATTTTAAAATTTATGCGATGTTTAATAGGGAGCCAATGCAGTTTTGACAGAACTGGGCTAATATGGTCATACTTCCTGGTTCTGGTAAGAACTCGAGCTGCTGCGTTTTGAACCAGCTGTAGTTTGTTTATTAAGCGTGCAGGGCAACCACCTAGTAGAGCATTACAATAATCTAGCCTTGAGGTCATGAACGCATGAACTAATTGTTCCGCATTTGTCAATGAGAGCATATGACGTAATTTAGATATATTTTTAAGATGGAAAAATGCAGTTTTACAGATACTAGACACGTGACTTTCAAATGAAAGATTGGTATCAAAGAGCACACCCAGGTTCCTAACCGACGACGAAGACTTAACAGAGCAGCCATCAAGTGTTAGACAGTATTCTAGGTTATTACGTGAGGAAGTTTTTTGTCCAATAATTAGAAACTCTGTTTTTTCAGAATTTAGAAGTAGGAAATTACAAGTCATCCAATTTTTTATATCCGCTATGCATTCCGTTAATTTTGTGAATTGATAAGTTTCGTTAGGTTTTGAAGAAATATAGAGCTGAGTATCATCGGCATAACAGTGAAAGCTAATGCCATGTTTCCTAATGATATCTCCTAAGGGTAGCATGTACAGAGTGAACAGCAGCGGTCCTAGTACTGAGCCTTGTGGTACGCCATACTGAACTTGTGATCGATGAGACATCTCATCATTTACTGCTACAAACTGATAACGGTCAGATAAGTATGATTTAAACCATGCTAGTGCATTTCCCGTAATGCCAACATAATGTTCTAATCTATTTAAAAGAACGTTGTGGTCGATGGTGTCAAATGCAGCGCTAAGATCGAGTAACACTAATAGAGAGATACAACCATGATCGGATGATAAGAGCAAATCATTTGTGACTCTAACGAGAGCTGTTTCGGTACTATGGTACGGTCTAAATCCGGACTGGAAATCCTCGCAGATATCATTTCTTTCAAGAAAGGAACACAGTTGTGAGGATACTGCCTTTTCTAATATCTTTGACAGAAAAGGTAGATTCGAGATCGGCCTGTAATTGACTAATTCTGAAGGATCAAGTTGCGTTTTTTTAACAAGCGGTTTAATCAAAGCCAGCTTAAAGTTTTTTGGTACGTATCCTAGAGACAAAGACGAATTAATGATATTAAGAAGAGGATCTATGACCTCTGGAAGTATTTCTTTCAGTAGCTTAGTCGGTATAGGGTCTAACATACATGTTGTAGATTTAGATGATTTAATGAGTTTAGTAAATTCTTCCTCTCCTATAGCAACGAATGAATCAAATTTTTCCTCAGGGAGACTACAGTGCACTGCCTGATGCGATACTGTAGTAGACGGTTGCATAGTTATAATTTTGTCCCTGATATTATCAATCTTGTAAGTGAAGAAGTTCATAAAGTCATTACTGCTGTGTTTCTTGGAAACTTCGGTGCTTGAAGCTTTATTTTTCGTTAGTTTAGCCACCGTTTCAAATAAATTCCTAGGATTATGTTTATTTTCTTCTAATAGGGTTGAAAAATAAGCAGATCTAGCAGCTTTTAAAGCCTCTCTGTAAGTAATTGAGCTCTCTTTCCATGAAATGCGAAATACCTCTAGTTTTGTTTTCTTCCAGTTGCGCTCCATTTTTCTGGCTGCTCTCTTAAGGGCCCGAGTGTGCTCGTTGTACCACGGCGTTGGACTATTTTCTTTAATCTTCTTTAAGCGCAACGGAGCAACTGTGTCTAAAGTGCTGGAAAAGAGAGAGTTAAACGTTTCTGTTGTAATATCTAGTTCTTCTAAGCTATCTGAGATGCTGAGATGATGAAACTGATTAGGAAGATTATTAATAAAGCAATCTTTAGTAGCAGAAGTGATAGGTCTCACATATTTGAAACACGGAGTCGGCTTTGCAGCCTTGGCTAAATGCAAATTACACGAGACTAAATAATGATCTGAGATGTCATCGCTCTGCTGCAGAATTTCAACGGCATCCACATCTATTCCGTGTGATAATATTAGATCTAGAGTATGATTACGACGATGAGTAGGTCCTGACACGTGTTGTCTAACTCCAATTGAATTTACAATGTCTTTAAATGCCAATCCCAATGCATCTTTTTCATTATCGATGTGTATATTAAAATCACCAACAATTAGTACTTTATCTGCAGTCAATATTAATTCTGATAGAAAGTCCGCAAATTCTTTGATAAAGTCTGTATGGTGCCCTGGTGGCCTGTATACAGTAGCCAGCACAAATCTCAAACGTGATTTATCGTTTACACTATATATTTTTACATTAAGCACCAATGCTTCAAAAGAATTATATTTAAAACTTGATTTCTTAGTGGTTTTGAAACTATTACTATAGATTACAGCAACACCACCCCCTTTGCGTTTCAGACGAGGCTCATGTTTATAACAGTAATCTTGCGGGGTTGATTCATTTAAAGTAATGTAATCGTTTGGTTTTAGCCAGGTTTCTGTCAAACACAGCACATCTAGGTTATTATCTGAAATCATATTGTTAACAACGAGTGCTTTTGAAGTAAGCGATCGAATATTCAGCAACCCAAGCTTTAGCATTTGCTCATCTGTATTATAGCTGTTTTTTATTTGTTGAACATCAATTAAATTTTTAACCTTAGTTGGGTTTAAACGTTTTTTGGATTTCCAAATTCGGGGAACAGACACAGTCTCTATATGATGATAGCTAGGTGAAAGAGGCTCTATGTGATGGGATTTATCTGACCTTGGTGACGCGAGGCCGCTAGCAGACGGTCGGTTTAGCCAGTCTGTCTGCTTCCTGACCTGAGCCCCAGATTGTCATGTTTGAGCTCTAAGACTATGAGCCATATTACTAGAGAGAAGAGCAGCACCATCCCAGGAGGGATGAATACCATCTCTTTTCAACAGGTCAGGTTTGCCCCAAAAACTTTTCCAATTGTCTATGAATTCTATATTATTAAGCGGACACCACCGAGACAGCCAACCGTTAAGCGAACATAATCTACTAACTATCTCATCACTCCTGCGAACAGGAAGGGGGCCAGAGCAAATTACAGTCCTTGACATCGTACTTGCAAGTTCACACACCTCTTTAATATTAATTTTGGTGATCTCCGACTGGCGTAGTCGAACATCATTAGTGCCGACATGAATAATGATCTTAGAGAATTTACGATTAGCATTAGCCAGCAGTTTTAAATTTGCTTTGATGTCAGGCGCTCTGGCTCCCGGCAAACATGTGACTATGGTGGTTGGTGTCTCTATTTTCACGTTCCGTGTAATAGAATCTCCAATAACTAGGGCACAATCATTCTCAGTGGGTGTTTCACTGAGCGGGGCAAATCGATTTGTTATGGTAATCGGAACGGAAGAGTGGTTTTTAGATCCGCGACTAGAGCGATCCCTCACTGTCACCCATTTGCCCGGCTGCACGGGCTCTACTTCAGCCAGAACCGCGTCATGTAAAGAGTTCTCTATTCTATGCGCATCCAAAACATCTAAAGCACTAGCACTCTTACTATCCTCAATTAAAGTTTGGATGCGTGTTTCTAATTCTGAAATCTTCTCTGTCAACCTAACTGTCTCCTTACATTTATCACATATAAATCCTATATTGTCGACAGAGAAGCCTATACTAAACATGTGACATGAAGTGCAAGTGACAATAACAGGACAAGACATTACTCACCGTGTTTGTTGAGTGATTCTTACTCACCTGAGCTTTTTATGAACTCAAAGGCGCGGACGCGCGAGAGAAAAATAAATAAATAAAATAGCTGAGCGCACGGGTGGCGCGTTAGCAGGCTAGCGAATTACTAGCGTTTTGTGCTAGTAGTACTAATAACAAAAGCTAGCGATGTCAGGTTAATCTGAGATGTTGGGTAAAATGTAGTAGTATAAACAACTAGAAATGGTAGTAAAATGATGGTTCAAAACAAAGAAATATATGGCTAAGACGGAGCTTATCGCACCGAATCAAACAAACACACTCACAGCAGGCAGCGAGGCAGACAGGAGATATAACATAGAAAAACTGCTATCCGCCACTGCATTCTGCCATCGCTGCCCTGCGAGGGATCCTATTATACGTCGCTGCACCCCAACTGCCACTGGCCTGTGAAAGGAAGGTGACACCCAGTTATCTGATGCTGTCCTGTGAAAAGAGAAAGCCCACTGTCTGCTGCCACCCACATATAGTCCCTTGTACCCTGCCCGCCACCTACTGCTGACTACTGCATTTCATCTGACGGTCATTGCCTTCTGCCTACCATATACTGCTCATTGTTCCCCACCAAAAGGTCCCGGTCCTCCGTCCAATCCCTGTTGTCCTGTGAAAGAGAGGTGACACTCAGTTATCTGATGCTGTCCTGTGAGAAGAGAAAACCCACCGTCTGTCGATCCTTACCTGTAGCCTCCTGTGTCCTGCCCACTACTTACGTTGGTCTGCTGTCTGCCATCTGAAGGTCTTGGCCTCTGGACCAATCCGCCCCTGGCTATCGCAGTGAATTGGACTAACGTATTCATGTTACCGTTGAGAAACTTCACTCAAGTTTATCCTTTACATCGGCGAATGTGAGAGTATCAAAGTTTATCTAAACGATTGCCAAGAACTGTTAGCGCATTGATCGAGAGTGACAGAGCCGCTGAGGAGGATTCTAGATAGTGCGCCTAATCGTTGAGTGGTTAGGTGTTCCTCTGGCGCATCACAGAGTTTGCTAACTGATAACAGCTTCAAGTGGATGGATCTGACGGGTGACAGAAATCATTAACTATTGCCACTTACACTCAGGTACACTTTGTTTATTTTATTTGTGCTCTTATAGAGCGAAGCGGCCATTTTACGTTTCACTTGGCCTCAACGCACACAAGCAACATTTCAGGCCTGCAACGGTGTGTGTGCGTGTGCGCGTGTGGTGTTTTCCAATTGGTGAATGAATAATGGTTTAATACTCTGTGATTCATTGAGTAGGCCTATATTATTACAGGGCTACAGTTTATATTTCAGAACTGAAGTTTGTTTACGTGCTTTATTTCTGTACTGAGTTTTCATAGATACCAGAATTACACTGGTATATTGGTTTACACTAAGTGAAGACAAATTTGTACTTTGTGGTTAATTTAAAGAGTGATTCATTAGATAGCCATATTTTGATGGAAGTTTAAAAGGTTAACCCTTTAAGTGCCTGTTGTTGTGCACATAAAAATCAAGCACTGTATTTGAAAATACCAGTTTATTCAGAAGTTGATTGAACAGATTTTATTCATATTTAATTTGATTCGGTTTTGTTAATTATTTCTGTTTATTTTCTTTTAAATAAATCCATTGTATATTTCAGTTATATAGTGTGGTGACTTTAAAGAACAGATAAGTAGCTGTAATTTGTTAAAAGTGGTTTTGCAGAGATCTGAGTTGCACTTTGTAAGAAGTAGTTGTAGGATTGAGTGCGAATCAAACACAAATGAATCTTCCATGTGATTTGTTCAAACATAATTCCACACAGAACTCAACATTCCAGACCCCAAATTACCAGTCCAGGGCCATAAAATCAGGCTCCAGCCAGTCTCCGATAACCAACGAAAACCCCCAGCTAAGAACTTTACGGCCATGCAAGCTTCAAAGAGATGAGCCCAACTAAAGGAAGAACGTGTCCATGTTAGATTGGTTCCAAAGACTGATTGGTTCAGAGATGGCAAAAGCTGGGTGCTCGATCAAGATAACAGCAGAGAAGCAGCTGGACTCCACAAAGACACAAAACAGACCCCAGTCTCCTTAAGGACCTCTGAATGACCCAGAGTTTTGAAATCACTTCAAACCAAAGAGACTGAGACTTTGACTACAAAAATACATAAAATCATCCCAAAACAATTATTGATGGACTTATAATCAAACATCATGCAACTACATAACTCTATATTGTGTCTGCAACTTATATGTGTGTTTAATATGCTTAGATACCATATAATTCATGTAATTGGTATAACTATTAGGTGTTTGAATGAAAGTGTGTCGTGCTTCCTGTCAGCATGATCGTATGTTCTTAATTTTAAAAGATGGCTTGATTGAAATCTGTGTAAAATGTTTCGTATTCTTATAATAGTATGATGTTTAAACTGTGATTCTGACTGTATTCTCTCTGCTAGAGCTGGAGAGCAAGGAGATCACAGATAACGCATGATTTACGATGAGACAAATAAAGTCAGTGTCTAATTGGTTAGAACTGATCCAGAAAGCTGGACAAACATGTGAGTTTAAAATCTTATACCCGAACAAAGTTTGGTAGAAGAGTTCTCAACAAGGTTAGGAAAAGTGTGCAAAGGGAGAAGAGACCAGACAGGCTAGAAACCATGTAAACGCGCAGACGAAGCCATCGTCTACTCTCGTCTCAATTTCCTTTCTTTTCTTAGTTTCCTTTCTTTTCCGTTGTGAGTCTTGGTTCTAAGTTAAGTTTTGCGGCAAGATTTCAGTCCACGTTTCTTCTGCAAAGCCAGCTTCAACAAAGACTTTTATTCATCCGCCATCACACCACGTGACTGGCTGCCCCAGACATCAGGCACGAGGAGACCAGCCAACGAACGAACTCGGGAAACCCCTTTTACGCCGACCAAACAGGGAACCCCAAAAGGGAACGCATACGCAAGTAGCCCTCAGACTCTTAAGCTGAACTGGTGTATTGATATAAATGTAATAACCTGTCTAAGAAACGATAGAAGGGTTGTGATAAAATGATTGATGGTTCGTTCCAGGTCATGTCTTATAAGTGCATATAGAAACTTGGGATTTCATCATCTCACTCTTAAAACTCATTCTTTCCTCACTCTCTTTCTTGCTGCAACTCGTATGAATGTGTGTGTGTGCGTGTGTTTGTGTTAGATATTAGTTTTATGTGTAAGAATAATCAATAAAGTCTTGTTTATATTTTTAAAGAGAAGTTTTACTTGTGTTATGTGCTTACGAATTTAATGTCTTAAACTGCTGATCTAAGTTACCTTGCTAACTATAGTGTTTCACTATAGTTTGGATATTTATATATTGCAGAGCTGATAGTTACAGCCAGTTCAAATGAACCGCGAACGAGTCATTTGCTCGGTTGTAATAAGTGATTCTTTCGAATTTCCTATAAATTAATTAATAATTCCTTTGAGCTAAATTAAATTGTCAGAATTACTAAATTATCTTACATAGTGTAGAACCAAGGGTCACAGATTTATTATAAGATCACGTCGAGAGACAAATAAACGAATCTGGGTTCAAGTGTCCAACATTTCTAAGGGTAGATACACCTAGGACAGTAGTGGGTGCTACATAAAGTGGGGGCAATAAATGATAAGAAACATGCTGTGTTACTGTTGGGAGTGCCCGTGGATGTGGGGGTGGCACGCATTGAGGAAACTATCCAAACAGTCAAAGCTTTGGGAAGAGTGAGAGTCAGGGATTTTAAAGAAGGGCCGACTCCAGGGTTTTTACTTGTGCAATGTGAGTGCAAAGAAGTGATTGATCCTTCTTGCGTGCCTGTAGAAGTGATACCTGAAGGGGGTGGGACGCCTTGGAAGATGATTGTAGCAAAAAGTGCTGAATCACCGCCTGCTGGGTTTGCTGAGAAACTATCAAAGCTGTTAACATAAGAAGGAAAGTCTTTCACTGATCTTCAAGCTATGTTTTCTACACCCAGCTTCAATGCAGGTTCTCCAGAAGCAATAATCCATGCAGTGGGTGAACTGCTAGAAAATACCTCAAAACCTGTCAGCGATGGAGGTGCGTATACTGACGTTTAAGGACCTTTTCAGGTACTGTTCCTACTCCAACAGGGGAAGAGGCCTTGGAGAGCTGGATGGATCATGCTAGAATGATGATCATGGAGTGTGAATGCTCGGAGAAAGAGAAGCGTCAACGTATCATTGAGAGCTTAAAGGGTTCAGCTCTGGATGTTGTGAAGGCAGTCAGATTTTCTAGCCCAGATGCAACTTCTCTTCAGTATCTTGAGGCTTTGGAGGGAGCTTTTGGAACTCCTGAATCAGGAGAAGACTTATATTTTGCTTTCAGATTACTGAGGCAGAATCCTGGTAAAGCTCTTTCTGATTTCTTGAAGAGAATGGAAAAATCTCTGACCAAAGTAGCACAAAAATTCTTCCAGGTTACCCTGCTAATTCGGGGAGCTGTTGAATCTGACTTTCTGTTGCTCCAGCTGAGATTGAGAGAGAGACGAGAAAATCCGCCTACTTTTCTAACTCTGCTGAATGAGATAAGGGAGGCGTAAGAAAGCGAAGCTGCCAGACATAGTCTGGGTTTCACTGTTAAAGCCGGTCCCCCGGCCACAGGAGAGACAGAGTAGTTTGGCTGTAGTGAGAGAATGGAAAGCTGAGATTGAAGAGCTGCAGACAAAAGTGGCAAAAGGACCATCTAAAGTAACTGTGCCAGAGGTGATGTTGGAGTCAAAGCCCATACCAAGTAGGAGAGGGGGTGACACATCAGGGAATCCAGAAGTACACACACCAAAGAAGCAGATGCAAAAACTAGAAGAGCATTTAGCTTCACTGAGTATTAGGCAGTTGCCACAGATGACAAACGATCCACAATCACTGGAGCAGGCTGATACTTCTGTGAAACCCCGACATTCAAAGGCTAAAGAAGATTACTTCTGTTACAAATGTGGGGAAGATTGCCACATTGCTTCGAAGTGCAAAGCTCCTGAGAATTACTGTCTGGTGATACAGAAGCTTGTGCGATCATTACGGAAGGCTAGAAATGAAAGAATGGATCAGAGTAGTAGTAAACACACCAGTGATAAAGCCAGCCTTTCCCACAAAAGTCAGACAGTTGTGGTTGAGAAGAGTAGTCTTCCTGTAGGGTTGGTGGGTCCAGCTCTGACAATCACTATGAAGATCAATGGTCAGCCCTGTGAAGCCTTACTAGATAGTGGATCTCAGGTCACTATCATCTTTGAGCAATGTTAGTCTGAAAACCTGTCATCAGTACCCATTCAGACTCTCTCTGGTATGTCTATTTGGGGCCTTAGCACAGCCAGTTACCCCTACAAGGGATATGTCTTGGTAGATGTTTCTTTTCTTGCTTCTGTCATGGGTGTGGAAGATACTGTTTCCATCCTTGTGTTGGTATGTCCAGAACCTGAAGGTCTTAAAAAAGTGTCTGTGATCATCGGGACAAATGCAAGTTTTTTCCAACGTTTGATTGGACTTGGCACAACTGGTCATGAGACAGATGAAGCACACACATTAGGAATTCAGCTTCACAACTCAGAACTAGAATCACCTACAAGACTTGACATACCTGCTGGGAAAGTAAAGTGGGCAGATCCAGGTGCTTGCATCATATACCATCAAGAGGAGAAATGTGTGCTGTTTTTACAGTTGAGTCGCAAAAACCGCTGGAGAAGGAAATCTTCATGGTAGAAACCCCTTCAGATGATATGCTGTCTGTAGGACTGTTCATTCTTCCAGTTGTACTGCCCTCTTCTGCTGTAGAGGAGAACAAATTCAAAGTGCTGATTAAGAACGAGACGTGCAAAGAGGTAACTGTCACGGAATTAGTAGGAAATTTATTGGTAACTTGCAGACAAGGTACAAAACTCAAAAACTCAGATAGCAATCGGGAAGGAAACACCAGGAACAGGTAACTTGGACAATGAACCAGCACAGGACTACAAACACAGGGAGGCTAAATAGGGGAACAAACAAAGGAGGGTAACGAGAAAGACAGGTGAGACAAATTAACCAATAATCAGATAACAAGATGGGAGGGGCTAGACAATAGACAGGAGAGCAGATGGCACAAAACAACAAAACACCCATGTGCAGCACAAGACAGGACAGGCATGTGACATTACCCCCTCCCTACGGAGCAGCTACCAGACGCTCCATAAGACCAGGGCGGGACGGGAGGGACAGACCAGGACGGGACAGGGGAAACAAAACATTTGGGACGCCAGAGCGGCCCACAGGGTTCGGGAGGCCAGGGCGGAAACTTTCCCTCGAGCGGCCATGGCGGAGACTTTCCCTCGGGCGGCCACGGCGGAGACTTTCCTTTGGGCGGCCACGGCGGAGACTTTCCCTCGGGCGGCCACGGCAGAGACTTTCCCTCGGGCGGCCACGGCGGAGACCTTCCCTTGGGCGGCCATGGCACAGGAACAGACACCACAGGCTCAGGAACAGACACCACCGGCTCAGGAACAGACACAACCGGCTCAGGAACAGACACAACCGGCTCAGGAACAGACACCATCGGCTCAGGAACTGGAACAGACACCACCGGCTCAGAAACAGACACCACCGGCTCAGGAACAGACACCACCGGCTCAGGAACTGGAACAGACACCACCGGCTCTGGAACAGACACCACCGGCTCCGGCTCAGGAACTGGAACAGACACCACCGGCTCCGGCTCAGGAACTGGAACAGACACCAACAGCTCAGGAACAGGCACCGGCTCAAGTGTGTGCGCAGCCCACACACACCACATGGCTGTGGCCATAATGGCCAGTGTCGCGGTCACTGAGGGCTCAAGCGGCGCATACATGGTGTGAACAGTCTCTGGGTGGGGAGACGTGACGTAAACATGCTTGGCGGCGGCCATCTTGTCCGAAGACACAGGCTCGGCAGGCTTGCTGTGTCTCCTCCACGCATGCAGTACCGCCACTGTATAGAAGAGGAACACGGCCCTCCTGGCCATGGCAGGACTGATGGTGGGCGACTCCGAGACCATCTCAGGGATGACAGCGGGCTGCTCGGAGGGGACGGCCTCCGGGACGACAGCGGGCTGCTCGGAGAGGGCGGCCTCCGGAACGGCAGCGGGCTGCTCGGAGGGGACAGCCTCCGGGACGACAGCGGGCTGCTTGGAGGGGACGGCCTCCGGGCCATTGGGGAGGCCGGAAGTCTTCCTCCTCCTCCGCCTCCGGACCACCGAACTCGGGACCTACCGGACTTGGGCCCACCGGACTCGGGACCAGCGGAACTGGGAGGACCGGAACTGGGACCACCGGACTCGGGACCACCAGAACTGGGACCACCGGACTCGGGACCACCGGAACTGGGACCACCGGACTCGGGACCACCGGAACAGGCATGGAGGAAGTCTTCCTTCTCCTCCTCCGTTTCGGGGCCACCGGAACTGGGACCACCGGACTCGGGACCACCGGAACTGGGACCACCGGACTCGGGACCACCGGAACTGGGTATGTGCTGGACGGAACCCGTGGCAAATGGGGCCCTGGGCTGGACATCACCAACCCAGGGTCGAAGAGGGGCCAGAGTGGAGAGTGGTGTCGGGACTCCTCTCGACCACCTCCTCTACTGCGGCCTCCACGGGTCCCGCGAAATTTGACCAACCGGGTCCCCTCAAAACGTTGCGGGTGAATAGGAGCTTTAGAAGAGTTGCCAGTCACAGTACTGGGCTTACCTCCTCTCAGCTGACCGCCATCTGCCATGGTCTCCTCAGTCCTTTGAGCGCACCTAGCGAAGTAGTCAAACAAGGAAATTGATCCTTTATCCTCTCCCGGAGGAAAAAATCTCGCTCCGCTGTATCCACATATTTGGCTGGTTCGTTCTGTCACGGAATTAGTTGAACGTGAGACGAGGATACAAATGCAGAGGAAATTTATTGGTAACTTGCAGACAAGGTACAAAACTCAAAAACTCAGATAGCAATCAGGAAGGAAACACCAGGAACAGGTAACTTGGACAACGAACCAGCACAGGACTGCACAGCACAGGTCTATGTCCTACATTTGGATGCAAGTGGGAATGGCCTAGGTGCAGTACTTAACCAAGAGTATCCGGAAGGACTCAGACCAGTAGCATACGCTAGTAGGAAACTTGAGTACAACAGAGCAAAGATATCCTATTCACCAACTGGAATTCTTGGCTCTGAAGAGGGCCATAGTAGATCAATTTCATGACTACCTTTATGGGGTGGAATTTGTGGTTAGAACTGACAATAACCCGCTCACCTATGTCCTCACTACAGCTAAGTTGAATGCAACAGGACATCACTGGCTGGCGGCATTGGCCACAAATGACTTCAGTCTTCAATATAAGCCAGGATGTTATAACATGGATGCCAATGCGTTATTTCATTATCCTTTGGAAGGTGGGTCACCTGATGGATGGACAGAAATATCCCAGTTAGGAGAGAAAGCAATTTGTCAGATGGTGATAAGTGACAAAAATGAGGAATCTTCCACCAGACTGGTAGATCAGTTGGGAGCCGATTCGAGCATTGTTCCACCTGTTTATGCATGTTTTACACAGCTGGAGCTAGGAAATCTGAAACAGTTGACACATACTGACCTTGAGTTGGCTCAAGACAAAGATCCAGTCATTGTACTGGTGAAGATAGCTGTGGAGCAAGGAAAGGTACTTACAACTGGTGCAAGTGCTAACCCACGAATGACTCTATTGCAGAGACAAGGTCCTAAGCTGGTTATCAAGAATATGCTGCTTAACAGAGTGTTCATCAGTCACTGTGGTAAAGAGAAAAAAAACAGCTTGTTTTACCTGAACAGTTCCATCAACAAGTGATGCATTCATTACATGATGATGCAGGACATCTGGGAATCGAGCGGACTACAAAGCTTCTGAAGGACAGATTCTACTGGCCACAAATGACTTCTGAGATTGAGAAGTATGTCAAAAACTGTGGAAGATGCATAGCCAGAAAGACATAGCCTCAGAAACGCGCTCCTCTGAGTAACATCACTAGTAGTGGGCCAAAGGAACTTATATGTATTGATTTCCTGTCAATAAAGACAGATTTCAAAGGTGCTGCTAATGTCCTGGACGTCACTGACCATTTTACACGCTATGCCCAAGCCTACCCGGCTAAGGACCAGAAAGCAGTGATGGTTGCAAAGATTCTCTGGGAGAAGTTCTTTGTGTATTACGGACTTCCATCCCGTATACATTCAGATCAAGGGAGAGACTTAGAGAGTCGACTTATAAAATAACTTCTGGGAATGCTGGGGATTAAGAAATCAAGGACGACACCTTACCACCCTCAAAGAGATCCACAACCTGAACGATTTAATATGATACTACTCTCCATGCTGGGGACTTTGGATGCTGCAGAAAAGCAAAAATGGAGCCAGCATATCAGCAAATTAGCGCATGCATACAATTGAACTAAAAATGAGGCCACAGTGTACTCACCTTACTTTCTTTTGTTTGGAAGGGAAGCCCGCTTGCCAATTGATGTGTGCTTTGGTACTTCTTCAGAAGGAGAAGGACAGACATACCAGAGGTATGTTGAGGACCTGAAGACAGATCTTCAGAAAGCCTACTGACTAGCTTCTGAATCTGCACTAAATAATCATCAGACAAACAAACGTCTCTATGATCAAAAGGTGAAATATCAAAGCATAAGGCCTGTAGATTGTGTGCTTATTCAAAATCTCAGTTTCACAGGAAAGCACAAACTGGAGGATAAGTGGAATTCGGCCCTGTACATTATTCTTGAAAAGCTTGACAATGGGACAATGTCAGGACAATGCACAGGGATAATCTCTTATCTATTGGAGAATCGGTGAGAATGCCAAAACCTGATAGGAGACAAGTTCCTCAAAGGCCAGTAATTAGGTCTAGAGCTACAAAAGAGCACAAAGAAAGAGTATTGGAAACTCCTGTAACCACTGATAATTCCTCAGGAAGTGAAGATGAAAGCTATGGGTACTATTTTCCAGACATGCCTAGACAATGGACACAGTTTATTCCTGATCTCCAGCACAAGCTTGAAGTTAAAGAGGATGAAGTAAGTGCCCACACAGACAGTGAATCTCAATATTCTGGAGAAGAGGAAATGGTGGAGGAAACCTGTGAAAACAAGGATTCCAGGGAGAATATGCACTCGATTGTAGACTCTGTGGAGGAAGAATCTTCAGAAGGAGGAGCAGACTTGGAGGCCAAACCCATGGAGCATCGTCCTAAGAGGAAGCTGAAACCTGTGTCTAAGTTAAGCTACGATGAACTAGGCCAACCTAGTGAGAGACCCATAACAGTTGTGCACAGAGTGCATAACAATTATTCATCTGACAGATTCCTCAAAGACTGAACTTTGCCCTTCAAAAAATTATCAACGTGTACTAGGGGTTGCACGACTACTGATTTCTGCTAGTCGATTTCTTATCAAAACAATACTCGAGTTACTCGACTACTCGTCGTTTATGCTACTGTATATGAAAAGACATGAAAAAGCTAGATCTTATCAATAAACATTTATTAATTCATAGCCTAATGCAACAATTACATAAGTAAACTCTCAAAACATTATAATTATGACATTTCATTTTTAAATTTTAATTTAACAGTCTAAAGCCAAATAAATAGCCGTTCTTGCCTTTCATTTCAGACGTCTGCTTCTAGGGGCCGTTCACATATCGCGTCTTTTCCGCGCTCAAGGTCGTTATTTTAAATGTAGGCGCGCGGCGAGCGCGCTCATAATGAAAGCAACGGACGTGGTGCGCTAGTTTGTCTAGGCGGGTTTTTCCTTCTCATCTCCAGAAATATATCTAGTAGTAAAGCTAATGCAAGGGCTAGAAATCAATTAATCCTTTGCTGATACTTCTTCGTCGTCATCATGTAGAGCGCAGTTTGGTTGCATAGCAACGACAGACGCCACGGGAGCGCAAGCGCTTGTAGGAGACAGCGGCATGGCCGCGCGCGCTTTCCACACGTTTTTAGAAGCAATATGTGAACGGCCTCTTGCAGAGTTGGCCAAATTACAATATTTTTGTCATCCTTGATGAAATTCTTCCACACATCTGACGCGTGGTGTCTGTTGGTGACGTTCGCCATTTTTAATTAATTTATGTTTAATGGACGCTCGAGTAGTCGATTGTTTCCGACAGCGTCGACTAGTGGTTGAAGTAGTCGATCTATCGACTACTCGACTAGTCTATGCAAGC
The DNA here is from genome assembly GCF_964197995.2 of Scardinius erythrophthalmus. Lineage (NCBI taxonomy): Eukaryota > Metazoa > Chordata > Actinopteri > Cypriniformes > Leuciscidae > Scardinius > Scardinius erythrophthalmus. The sequence goes on from NC_138223.1 coordinate 26,822,007, forward strand.
CCTAACGTGTACCTAAATGTGCCAGGTGTACTAGAATATATGCTAACTCTGAGAATAGACTCATTATTCATATTTAAAGTCTGTATACTCATGGGGACATGATAATTTCAGAAGGAGGAGGATGTAACCCTGGGTTAATTTCTACATTAATCTTTATAATTATTTTCATTATTTTATTTATTTGTTTATTTTAAATGGGTATATGTAGAAATGTTCTGCTTGGTGATAAGAGTTTATTATTGAATCAAAGTGTACCTGTTCAGAAATTTTCATGTCAGTAAGTTGTGTTTGGTTTAACATTATTGGCTAAAAACAGCTTGATCCCGCCTCATATCAGCTATGGCAACTGTGATTGGCCAGTGCTAATGTCAGTCAAGATAGGGTCAGAGATAGCAGGAGAAGGAGAAAAATAATAGATAATAGAATATAATAGAATAGAATAGAATAGAATAGAATAGAATAGAATAGAATAGAATAGAATAGAATAGAATAGAAAATAACAGATAGTGCGCTGGTTTATTTGTGTTAAATATAGTCTGAACTGCATTGTTTAAGTGTGAAGCTGAATACTGTTCTGTTGTGAAGTCAACACGACCACACAATGAAATCAACATGACGCGATTCGGAAGAACTGTTATAGTTTAACGCTTGATCGCTATCACAGTGAATTGGACTAACGTATTCATGTTACCGTTGAGAAACTTCACTCAAGTTTATCCTTTACATCGGCGAATGTGAGAGTATCAAAGGTGATCTAAGCAATTGACCGTTCGCAAAAGCCACGCCCCCTTGTTATTGTTACTACGCCCATCAAACAATTGAGAAACAGACACATGGCTGGGTTGAGCTCCATACCGGTATAAGTGATTGGTTTTGGAGTAATGCAGCAGACATAACCTCCAGGGCACGACAGAAAGGGCTGCAATATGCAGTGGAGGGATATGTTCAAAATGTTAAAATAAGTAAAGACGGGAATATTACAACAATCGAGGCCAGTGCTTGAAGTGGGGGGAAAAAGGTGCCAGTAGGCTAACTGTTACTCTCTTGCATTGGCAAATCATGACATTTGAGATTAATACAGTGAAAAACAAACCTTGAAGATATTGCTGGTACAACAACAATTTATTTTTATTTATTAACAATATAAATGTATTTAAACAAGTCATGTGTGTGTGCTTGTGTGCAAACGGAACTCCTCCAAGTCTGCAAGTCCAAAAATACATTTAGGCTATGGTGAGTTTACTACATTTTATTTTATTAAATGCATTTATGGTGAGATTATTATATTTTCATGTCAATCTGTGTTCGTTTTGACCATGAACCATGCGCTGTCACTTTAATTCAGGGCGTGCAGCACAGAAAAAATAGACACGGTGCAGAAACGATTGCAGCATCCGCGTGCAGTGTGAAAGCTTTACCTGTTAACATGGGTGCGAAAAAAAAAAAACGCACTGTAAACGGACTACGGAGTATATGTGAAACGGGCGTGACTGACGCTTATATATTATATACGCCGACATATATGCTTATTAATCTTCGAGGCATTTAGCTGTGAGTGAGGTCTCCCACACTGCTTAATCCATTGTCGGCATCTTTCCGCTTGGGTCTTGGGTTTTGGAAAGACGAAAAAACGACCCCTCCCTCTAAACTTTTGGGGTACCTAGTGTCAGACTCTTGCAGGTGCCATAGGCGCATCGTTTCACCATGTGCTGAAATCGCAATGTTTGACGGAGGTCCTTCTCATTAGTTACAGTTGCTGAGCTAGAATTGGACGAGGACCGTTCGAGGGCGGGGTTTTGCGAACGGTCAATTGCCAAGAACTGTTAGCACATTGATCGAGAGTGACAGAGCCGCTGAGGAGGAATCCAGATAGCGCTCCTAATCGCAGAGTGGTTTGGAGTTCCTCTGGCATCGCGGGAGCATCACAGAGTTTGCTAACTGATGACAGCTTCACGTGGATGGATCTGACGGGTGACGGAAATCATTAACTATTGCCACTTACACTCAGGTACACTTTGTTTATTTTATTTGTGCTCTTATAGAGCAAAGCGGCCATTTTACGTTTCACTCGGCCTCAACCCACACAGGCAACGTTTCAGGCCTGCAACGGGGTATGTGTGTGTGTGTGCGCGTGTGGTGGGCCCACAATAAGTCTTTTTTTTCCAATTGTTGAATGATATAATGGTTTAATACTCTGGGCCCTATCTTGCACCCAGCGCAATTGACTCTGTACACCGACGCATGTATCATTCCTATTTTGCACCCGCGCAAAGCGCACTTTTCCCTCCACAGAAGCACGTCGCTAAATTAGGGAATGAACTTGCGCTCCCTGGGCAGTTCAGCACAAAAAAGGAGGCGTGTTCTGGCGCAAACGTTCCTTCATGCTATTTTGCAGGTTTAGAAAACAATTGTGCCACTAACCAGGAAAAAATAAAGTCAGTGGCGCGTTGCGCATGTTATTCATATGCTATTTTAAGGGCGCATGCTTGGCCATAATCAATGTAGCGTGTGCACAACGCGCATACACTTTGATTCTCTCATCTACACAGAAGCAGCAGTTTTCATTTTTGCAAATCATACATTATTACGATAGATATATAGATAGATAGATAGATAGATAGACACTTTATTATAAAAGCATACATCTAGCTTACACATTTACCCAAATTATCATACGCCTTTTTAACCGAAGTTAATTTGGGTGGGTTTCTCCATCCCCAACGTCCCTGACAAGAGCGTTGCTCTCCTTGGCTGTGAACCGATCCTGGCGCGCACCTGGCAAATCCGCCGTTATAATAGGAATCCGCTTTAGAACAAGCGCGTCTGCTCTTAAAGGGAATGTGAGATGACGCTCTGATTGGTTTATTTCATGTTACGCCCAAACCACACCTATGAATAATGAAGCTACTTCAGACCAACCCATTTTAGATTTGCGCCTGGCGCAAGAGTCATTTATCCCGCCGGGAAAATAGCAACAGCGCCAAGACCCGCCCACAAAGTTACTTGCGCTTTGCGCTTTGACACTTGCGTTTCAGATCGTTAAAATAGGGCCCTTTGTGATTCATTGAGTATATTATTACAGGGTTAAGTTTGTTTACGTGCTTTATTTCTGTTCTGAGTTTTCATAGATACCACAATTACAATGGTATATTGGTTTACACTAAGTGTGGTCGCTTTAGTAGAACAGATAGGTAGCTTTAATTGGTTAAAAGTGGTTTTGCAGAGATCTGAGTTGCACTTTGTAAGAAGTAGTGTAGAACCAAGGGTCACAGATTGATTATAAGATCACGTCGAGAGACAAATAAACAAATCAGGGTTCAAGCGTCTAACATTCCTAAGGATAGATACACCTAGGACAGTAGGGGGCGTTACAATTGTACAGACATGGTCATCTACTTTGCAGCACCTATGTTTATCTCAATTAGGAAACTTCTCATAAAACAGAGGGACTCTTTATTGTGTTAAATCATTAACCTGAGTCATTAATAGACATTACAATTAGTTGGACTGATGAAGCAAGAAAGCTGAGAACACAGCTGACAGTTCTTGTATGACAAAATGAAAAAGAGATATTTTTTTATTTATTTTTTATTTTTTGCCCTATCAGAGAGATTATTTTTCCCCCTTTAACCAAGGGATGAAAAGACAGCAATGATTTATAGGGAATCTGAGGGATGACACATGCCGAGCAAGGCAACTTTTTAGTGGCCCAGAAGATGCAACTGAAATTGGGTTACTCACAAAATGCAAAGGGCTTCGTTTCAGCCTTACAAACTCAATCAGTCATCCTATCCCTGGAGGTTATTTTAATAACGCCACATGACAGGGATTTCTTGCCAAACAAAATGCAATCTTTTTACCGACTCTTTGGGGAATTTTTCAAAAAACAGCATCCTTCGAATAGTTGGACTGTAATCTCTGGCAAGATACAGACTGGAAAAAAAAGATTAGATTTAAAATGGCAAGCCATCTGTGTAATGTTTTATTATATGATATCAGTGATTAGATAGATAATATGGTTAGAGTTAAGATCCAGTGACCTGTAATGGACTTCTGTACATAGGATTTTTTTTTTTTTTTTTTTTTTTTGGTGTAATGTAAACTCATATTTAATTTTATTTGATGTTTATATTGATCCTGGGTGTAGCCCATATATGAAACACCATTTACCTTAGACTTTTGACTATCAAAGAACTACCATAATACATACAGTAGTATTATAATTTGTCTATATATATATTATTAATTCAATCTTCATTAATAATTATATTTATATTAGTAGCTTCATAACATTTACTGTTAGACTCTGTATCATATCAGTATCAGTGTCATATCAGTATTTTTATTGCAGTGTTTGATCATTTAAAAAAAAAGTTCAATATTCTTAGTTATGTTATATAATATGTTTTTTTATTATTTCATATCATGTCACTTTCATATTGTTGTCACAAGAAGTACTAAAAGAGAATAAATTGCAGAAGCTCTGCAGCATTTGAACTATTTATGAGCATGGATAGATTTATCTCAAGACTGTTTTTCTCAAAACATCTTTAATCTGATTTGCTCTCACAGTGGTTTTCCCGCATGTTGCAGGATAACGTCTCGGTTACATATGCAACCCTCGTTCTCTGAGTAGTAAGGATGGTTATAACTAAGGCCGATATGATACACATCTCGATGCATAGCCAGCGATACGATACATATAAGCAGCATGCGATGCGATACGATTCACTACTATTACGATGCTGTGCGATACGATTTCGATGCGATTCAGCGCGATGCGATTCAATGTAATATGATGCTATGCAATTATAGATAGTTAACTTTTATTTATTTTAAAATAAATATCAGACATACAGCAAATCATAAAGTAGCTTAAGTGCCTGACTTTTAATGCATGGCTCATTCACAAACAAAAAAATTGGTTTTCACAAAAAAAAAATATATATATTTTTTCAGCTGAAAGAAGATGCTGTTTTAACAAACAATAATAAAAAATAAACGTTCATAACTGTATTCAAATGCAAATATATATATATATATATATATTTATATATATCCTACTTTAAGGTTGTAGGTGACTCTCATGACACGCCTTGCACTCCGTAGTGTTGTGATGCGTCATATTCACGTAGCATCTGCAGAAGTGGTGATGAGAGAACGCGCTTGAGCAACAGTTGAGTGATGGTGATGAGACGCGAATGGGGGGAAATCGCGCCTATCGCGCCATGCTAAACGTGTTTATCACGCCGCAAGACCACCAGACGCGTGTCAACGCGTCTTTTTAACATGGAAACTACTAGCTCCAGACGCTCTATTCACGTTCGTTGTGGACGCAGCAGTTACATAATAAAATATTGGTCACAAATGATTGATCGCTTTCTAAATAGTAGAAGTATAGCGCATCTACTAATAAATATAAATGAATAAATAGTTTTTTACCAATGCAAATATGTTAGAAATGATGCATCGCGATACAAATGCCAATTTATCCGATGCACACTTATTTAAATCGATGCATCGCATCGTTAGCTTTTATGCCGATGCACCGAAGCGAATCGGTGAATCTTACCATCCCTACTGAGTAGGGAACGGAGACATTACATTGTGACGACGAATGGGGTTTCTCTTAGAAAGCCTCTCACCTTCAAGAATACAAAACGAGCCAATGGCAAGAAAATGCCAATGGTCTGCAGAATTTGTATAGCGTAACTCCGCCCCACCTCATGGGTATATAAGGAAGTATGCTGGCAACATGCAATTATGTTTTCTCGCTGAGGAGCCTAGACTGAACTCCGGCATTCCAGCGGTACAGCGGAAGTGGCAGGGAGACGTAGCGTCTCTGTTCCCTACTCAGGCTGGTTGACTTACAGAATACACATATGACCCGAAAGGGGGCTGCATATGGAAAAACACTGGGGTGTCCAGCCCGCAGGGTGGAATGTTTCAACCCCAGGGGTGGCAAGGTGGTTTGCCAAGGGAAAGACTCAGAGAGGACTCACTGCTCAAAGAGGCTTAAAGTGTAAATACACATGTGGGGGTCGCCCAGAGGGGCAACTATGCACATGGAGGCACCTAGCCAATGCGAAATCTGCCGGTGGCATAACTCTGCCGTTGACTTCAACAGCACTGGAGGAAACTCAGGGCTTCTCGGGGAGGCTCACATGAGGAAAATATCGCACGTATCCAGTCTGTGGAGTGGAATGGCGAGCAAGCAAAAACATCTGAGCAGATCCTAGTACCGGCTGGTTGAAGCGAGTACATGAGAGGACACTGGCTCCACTCGGAGATTGTAAAATCTTGCGAATGTGTTAGGTATTGCCCAGCCTGCAGCTGTGCATATGTCTGTTAGCGAGGCGGCATGCGCTAGAGCCCAAGAGGAAGCCACACTCCCGGTGGAGCGTGCCTTCACAGCAAGGGGGCACGGTCGACCTTGCTGCTGGTATGCCAAAGCAATGGCGTCCACTATCCAGTGAGACAACCTTTGCTTGGAGAGAGCCTTTCCCTTCAGCTTCCCACCATAACAGACAAAGAGCTGGTCTGAGGTCCTGAAACACTGCGTTCTGTCTACGTAAGCACAGAGGGCACGTACTGGACAGAGCAGTGCCAAGGCTGGGTCTGCCTCCTCCAAGGGTAGTGCTTGCAGGTTCACCACCTGTCTCAAAAGGGAGTGGTGGGAACCTTGGGCATGTATCCAGGCCGGGTCTCAGGATCACGTGAGAGTAGGCTGGCCCAAATTTCAGGCACGCTTCGTCAACCGAAAATGCCTGCAGGTCCCCTACCCTCTTGATGGAGGCCAATGCAACCAGGAGTGCTGTCTTCATTGACAGGAACTTAAGCTCCACTGATTGCAGAGGCTCGAAGGGAGCACTCTGCAGGGCAGTTAAAACCACTGAGAGGTACCAAGAGGGTACAAGAGGAGGAGGGCGAGGAGGATTCAGTCTCCTCGCTCCTCTCAGGAACCTGATGACCAGGTCGTGCTTTCCCACGGACTTACCTTCGACTGCGTCTTGATGTGCGGCAATAGCGGGAACATACACTTTCAGGGTGGAGGGAGACAGCCTTCGCTCCAACCCTTCTTGCAGGGAGGAAGGCACGACACTGATTGGACACAGAAGAGCACCAGGTGACAAAGAGGTTCCACTTCAATGCGTAGGCATGTCTCGTGGACGATGCTCTAGTGGAAGTGATAGTAGCCACCACCGTTGGTGGTACGGTACTCAAACCTGCCTCATCCCGTCCAGGAGCCACACATGGAGGTTCCAAAGATCGGGACGAGAGTGCCATAGGGTGCCCCGTCTCTGAGAAAGGAGGTCCTTCCTCAGAGGAATTGGCCAGGGAGGTGCTATCACGAGGAGTACTAGTTCGGAGAACCAGGTCCGGGTGGGCCAATGAGGCGCAACCAAAATGACCTGCTACTCATCCTCCCTAATCTTGCACAGGGTCTGTGCAAGAAGGCTCACTGGGGGAAACGCATGCTTGCAGTGGCCCCGCGGCCAGCTGTGTACCAGTGCGTCCGTGCCGAGCGTGCCCTCTGTCAGGGAATAAAACAGGCTGCACTGGAAAGAGTCATGGGAGGCAAACAGATCTACCTGTGCGTCCCCAAACTGTTCCCAATCAGCTGAACCGACTGGGGATGAAGTCTCCATTCTCCAGGAAGAGGCTGAAGCCGTGAAAGCTCGTCGGCTGCACAGTTCAGGTCTCCCGGGATATAAATGGCTTGAAGCGACCTCAGATGCTTCTGACTCCATAAGAGAAGGTGGTGGGCGAGTTGCGACATACGGCTGGAGCGTAGACCACCTTGTCGGTTGATGTACACTACTGTCGCGGTATTGTCTGATCGGACTAGTACGTGCTGGTTCTTGAGCAGCGCATGGAAGTGGTGCAGAGCCAGACGTACCACTAGCAACTCGAGGCAATTGGGAGCCCTAATTAGCCCTAATGGGAGAACCGTGTATTGATATGCCCGCCCCTCGAAAGCAAACCATAGGAATGGTCTGTGTCGAGGAAGAATGGAGACATGAAAGTAGGCGTCGATCGGGTCGATCGCTGCAAACCAATCCTGCGGCTGCACACATTCGAAAATGCGTTTGGCCATGAGCATCTTGAACGGAAGCCCCTCTTGGGGCTCGGAGGAAGGGGCATCAGTTCTTAGAAAAAAAGATTCTCCCCCGGGGGGGGAGCTGAGAAAATAGCATCCCTGCGTGTGGGCATGGTCGAGTTTCCGCAATCTGTCAGTGTTGGCCAGGGAAGGACCAGCATTCCACGGCGGCCTGGTCTGATAGAACTCCCAGGTCAGCACCGCCACAACGTGGGCAGTGAAGGCGGTAAGTCACGGGAACTCTGTGTGGCCCGAGGAATGACTCGTCTGTTATTGTGCCACATCATAACCCTCAGATCACCCTGGCCACCAGCCCAAGTATTCACTCTCGAGGAAGAAATAGATTGGGGTGTGGCAGAGGGGACTCTATTCACATGGAGATCATTGTGTCTCGATCTAAAGATGAGCCGTCTTGAAAAAGTGCCACATGCCACGTGCAGCTCTTTTAGAGAGAGAGAAAAGCTCAGCAGAGTGCTGAAGCGACCAGGGAGAAGAACACACACTGTCGGCAGATCACTGCACAGTCCAGCAGCAGGCAATGTGATCTTGCTAGAACGCGCTGTTGCACCAACACACTGGAGAGCCGCTCGTCTCATAGAGTGAAGATAATTCAGAATGGCTTGTGTGAGTGAAGAAATTTCTTGGCTCCGATGCGAAAACATAACTGCATGTTGCCAGCGTACTTCCTTATATACCCACGAGGTGGGGCTGAGTTACGCTATGCAAATTCTGCAGATCCGTGGCATTTTCTTGCCATTGGCTCGTTTTGTATTCTCGAAGGTGAGAGGCTTTCTAGGTGAAACCCCATTCGTCGTCACGACGTAACTCATAGTGACCACAAAAGGGAACATATCATTAACCTGTTTCTCTTTCCTCACAGTTACTTGGTTATTCCTCAGCCTGTTCTGTGCTTTGCACTTGCAGGAACAGCATAGACTCAGCCATTAGCTTAGCACTATTCAAGAATTTCAAATCAAAAGGTTGAGGCAGAGAATAAGCATGGGTAAGAAAGACGTGAGATGTTAGTTGCTTTTCAAGGAACTCTACAATGCACACAATGCAAAATCCCACGCGAGAAAGCAAACTCATTGACAAGAGGTAGTTTGCTGAACAAGGTGTTTAGACTGCTGTCGATATTTCAATGGAAATGTCAGGGGGAAAGTCAGGGAGACGATGAGAGGTTCACGAGAGAACACCGTGAACTACCCTTATTTTCATATAACGCTTGCTTTTTAACTTTTCACTCTAAGCAGACATATGCTCACATCATAGTATAAATCTAACAATATTATTAATATGTTTTCCTTGTATTTGAAGAGCCATGGATTATTGACCTTATTGATCCCTGGGTCATAATTAATACTCGGCCAGGGTGCTTTTGATCTCAGTTCTATAGAAACAATGTTTTTTTTTGTGTGTTAAGAAATGTATTAATTTGTTATGCGATTAGTGCCATAGGTGTCTAAAGGTCATTACAGGCTCTTGTAAAAATTGTGCAACTTGCACTACCATTCAAAAGTTTGGGGTCAGTAAGATTATTATTATTTTTTTTTTTATTGAAAGATATCAATACTTTTATTCAGCAAGGATGCATTAGATTGATACAAATAATTGTCTTGAAACTAAAGACTTTTAAATTGTTACAAAATATTTTTTTTTATTTCAAATAAATGTTTTTTGGACTAGTTATAAAATAACCCTAAAAAAAAAAAAGCAGCACAACTCTTTTCAACATTGACAGTAATAAGAAAGTGTTTCTTGACTGCCAAATCAGCATGATTTCTGAAGGATTATGTTGCACTGACTTCACATGGACGGACACTTGCTCTTATGGCGACGTGGGTATTAGCGTTCCCACCGCGTTTCGATGCAGCATAAGTTCCCTTGAAAGTGAATCTCAGTTACGTATGTAACCCTAGTTCCCTGAACAGGGAGCGAGACGCTGCATTGCCCTGCCATACTCCCACCATGCCCGTGATCGACTTGCAGCCTATCAGAAGCTGGTGCTGTTATGATTCAGGGGTGCTTTATAGTTTCCTGGTCGATGACATCACCCACCTATGACTTCCTGTTTTGCCATTGGACTGATTCCATACGTGCTTCATGACGCAATCACGGAAGGGCGTTCCCACAGCGTTTTGACGCAGCATCTCGTTCCCTCTTCAGGGAACTAGGGTTACATACGTAACCAAGACGTTTATAGAAGTCAGGTAAGGGTATCTATACGTTCCCCGGCCCCTCTCAGAAGATTAGTCGGCTTTGTATCTACAAGGTCATACATAATTATCAATACTGCAGTGTTGCCATGTTTTTTTTTTGTTTTGTTTTTTATGACACAGAGGAAAATAAAAGGAATTCTATGGGTTTTGAGAGCCTCACACGAGGCGCAAAGCAAATGGGGGGCATTAGGATGCATCCAAGTGCCTACTGGGCTGCTGAGGGATACAATCAGGGGCATGTTAAGAGCTTAAATGAGAGCAGGCTCATCCATCAAGCAAGAAACAAGATGCAGCATGCTGACAGCTGCAGGAGATTGCATTGATTTTCAGTTCACCACTTCCCGCTTCACATCTTTAATGTACACAAAAGGTGATCGCTTTATGCTTCATAAAATCCGTGTCCTCTACATAGCAAGAAGGCCTTGTTCAGGTTATGAGAAGCAAAAAGTAGAACTGCTAATTCATCAAGATTTCACATGAGAAGAGACACTGAAAAAAAAAGAAAGAAAGAAAAACGCACTAGATCACCCTTTCAGCGTGTTCTGTGTCTTTTTGGACGGTAAGTGTGAAGCCTTGCATTTCAGTGCAATTTAATGAATTATTTACAGGTGATTATCTACAGGTTGATGGATTCTATCTGCTCTGATGGAGCTCAGAAAGAACTGCTGCGTAAAGCACATTCATGAGTATGGTACAGCACACAGAATCACAATGGATGTAAGGAGGGAAGAAGAGAGGATTCAAAGGAGAAAACAGCAAAGGTAAAAAAAAGGGCAAAGTCATCAACTTTTTTTAGTGTTATTCTGCTCTTACTAAGACAAATGCAATTTTTTTTTTAAACTTAAAAGCTTTAACCTACTTTATTGCTCAATGCTATGGCCATGCACTTTGAATCCACAGGCTCATTCAGTCATGTTGCTCCTAATTCTTCCCGAATTGAACAGCCACAGAAGTGTACATAATCACACATTGCTGCATGAACTAACTGGTTGAGCAGGATTATTCATATATTCAATTTAATTTACATTACAGAAGTGTAGAAGTTTATGTTTGGATTTAAAAAGTGTATGAATTTAAACAAAGTTTTGTTTTACTATGCAATGTTTCTAGCACCATTTCTATAATGGTCTGTGAGGTTTTTAAGTTTTATTGTTATTTTTTATCATTGATTTGTTTTTAGTATTATTCTATAATAATAATAATAATAATAATAATAATAATAATATAACCCCCCATACATGAATGTGATCATTATAAAACTTATTATTACTTTTAGGGTGTTTCATTAAAGATTCTTTATTTTTATTTTCTTATATTTCCTAATGTTGTACAGCACTTTTCAAATAAATGAGATTTCATATGCATTTGAAATGTTATTCACATTAATGTTGATATTTGCATGTAATGTGAGCATGTACTATATATTATAGTATTATAGTGCTAGGATAAAGTACTACTGAGAAATACAGACTGTATTGACGTGCTGTGATATAGTTCAGATTGCATTCAATTCAGAAACTTTTGGATGAAAAATCATTCAATTTCAATTATATGCAATTTACTGGTAATTATCAGCATTTTATGCAAAATTCTCTTTAGCGTTGATTAAAAAAAATGTGTTGGAGCCACAGCCTTTTGTGCAGCGCTTCAACATGTAGCGCGACATCGCTTTGGGCGGCCTGACCTCTCTCTCTCCTTTAATATGATCACTTCCTGTCATTGTTTAAAATGTCCTATCAATAATAAAGGCTAAAAATATAACATTGGAAAAAAAGAAGAAGAAGAAGAAAAAAAAAATGGTTGGGTTGGGGCAGGGTTGTGTGGTGTGTGATGTAAAATCTATACCTATGAGTTTAGTCTATACACACCAACTTAATTCTCCTCAGTGCTTGGCCACAGAACTGTTCACTATTCTCTGCCTGAGGGCAAGATCATTTCCCACAAACAACCTCCAGAGGCTGACATCACCTTAGGGAGCTATCTAGATCTCATCAATCAGTTATACAACTATCTTCAAAGTTGGTAAGGCTCTGCCTTTCCAACCAGACATGTATCAAGTCATCACTGAGCCACCTAGAGAAATGATTCAAAGTGCTTTACAGACTTTAACACACCCTTGTTCCTGCTCATCATCTTTGAAAGTACCTGAGAGAGACACGTCTCTCAATTTCATTCTCCTCAGTTCCTTTATAAGACAGCACAACATACAGTAGCAGAATAAACGGCAGCTTCATCTCTTGCCCGTGAGCTTACCAGAGAGAGCGAGACAGAGAAATGTGAAAAAGAATAGGACCAGAGGTCTTAACACACAGGAAACTGCCGTGTTTCCCACAGTGCTCAGACAATGAGCGAAGGAGAGCTGTCAAACAGAATCACAGCCTCGTCTTTCTAAACGCAAGTTTCAAACAGCTCAGCTGTATGCACGTGGCTTTAGGCACTGCTAGGGACACCTAATTGGAGAGAAATGAGCTTGACAGCAGCTGTGAATGCAGAACCAGTGACTCATAGCTGTGCTGATTTTACGTTGTTCTCAATTTGAAACAACAATTTGTATGTGTGGTCAAATTATTTGGTGATAAACCAAAAAGCAATGGTCCATGCTAACACAAAACTATGTAAAAAAAAAAAAGATAAATACTTTTGGGATTTTATTATTTAAAGTTACAATAACATTTATTAAATTCATCATTATTTTTAATTAAATTCATGTTCCCAAACTAATGAAAGTATCTTCCCCTCTTCTCTGATTATGTGTTTACTGGTGTAAGGGTGGACAACCTGTCACTCACGAGATCACATCAGCAAACCACAACAAACCAACGATCCAATCAATTCTCGATGGACAAAATAAAATCCCACCCTACATGTTTTTCTTGTTCGAAAAGATATATGTTACAATAGAGAAGAAAATACTAGTGCATCTTCCGTTTCATGTCGACTTTACCTGTTTAATACGAAATGTATTTATGTTGTTGCACATGACAAGCCACAAATTATTATTAGTCCTCCGTTCTTGTGTGTTCTGTCACCCCGCGCATTGCAGGTTCCCTCAATACACCAGGAGAGGCAAGTCTTGCTTCTAGAGAACCAATGTCCTACATAGTTTAGCTCCAACTTGCCCAAAACACACTTGCCTGGAAGTTTCTAAGCTGCATCTGAAACCTCATACTGTATAGTAAGTACTATGTTTGGTTTGAAACTTGCTTTGTGACCATTAAAAATAGGTTTTATATAGTATAAATGTGTGTAATACGCATGAAATTCGAATGTACTGTACTACATCTGTCATGTTGCCATTTGATCTATGGTATTAGTTGAGTCGCTTCACTGCCATTTACCAATCCTCTCCATGGCTTTATGGGATAGTAAAGGGTCCAGTGGATGCTTCAGATTCTCTCCAGAAGTAGCAGGTCATCCGGGTACTTTTATGAAAACTGTGAATTTGGACATACTACTCGACTCACATACTGTTTTTTGGTTACTATATAGCATGGAAGTAGAGATATTTGGACACATTTGGACACATGTCCAGTTGTATTTAACCATTGTGCGTCAATTAAAAAAAGTTACTCTGAGGTCCAAAATGTCTGTGTCAAAAAACTGTCATAAAAAATTGAAGCTTGGGAACACAGACTTAAGTTTGGTCTCATTTTAAAGAAGATCATGGCAGATGCTTGATGATGTAAACGTTTAAAAAGTGAAGCAAAACAAAAGTTATAGAGGTTTAATTTTTATGAAAATTATTTATGAACATTATATATGTATAGTCATGGTCAGTCATGGTCTGATCTCAGTTATATTTAGTGTGTGTTGCTACCTGTTCTGCCGTCCTGTGTTTAATTACCAATAAACCTTCATTTTGGAATTATAACCTCGTCTCTGTCTGCCTTCCTGCAACCACCCGTGACAGAAGATCAGACCAGCCCATTTAGACGACAGGGCTTTATTTGTCGCCATTGTTCAAAAGAGTACAGAATTTTTCTCCTTCACAGAGAACTTTATTCGTCGAGCCGTCACTAGCCCCCTCGACAACAAAATCCTCAAGCTGCTTTTCTGGATTGGGGCCAATTTCCACCAGGCCATCGATCTCCCAAACATCGATGGACTGAACTGGAGGGATGCCATCGGCAGGTGTTTGGTGAGCGTCGCGTCCCCATCCAGAAAACAACCACCATCACCAGCAGCCGCCGAGAACACCCTTCCAGAGTCTCGTCCCGCCGAGACCACCCCCTTCCAGAGTCTCGTCCCGCCGAGACCGCCCCCTTCCAGAGTCTTGTCCCGCCGAGACCGCCACCTTACAGAGTCTCGTCCCACTGAGACCGCCCCCTTCCAGATTCTCATCCCGTCGAGACCGCCCTTCCTGAGCTTCTTCACGTCATGCCTATCAAGCCCGATTGTCATCACGTCATGCCTGTTGAGCCCTCGGCAAAGATGGCTGCTGCCTCGCCGCCTGAGCCCTCGACAAAGATGGCCGCTGCCTCGCCTGTTCCTGTCCTAAGACCTGTTCCTGTCCCATGATCCGATCTCAGTTATATTTAGTGTGTGTTGCTACCTGTTCTGCCGTCTTGCGTTTAATTACCAATAAATCTTTGTTTTGGAATTATATCCTCGTCTCCGTCTGCCTACCTGCAACCACCCATGACACTATATATATATATATATATATATATATATATATATATATATAATGAAACAAGTTTAACTATATAACTGTTAGAAAATCAAATCTATAAATATAAACAAGTTGTGTTCCAAATTTGAGGTTGTAACGAATACGACTCTGGGTAAATATGAATTAGCTCAAGAATATGGGGAATTCTGGGAATATTAATATTTATGACTCATGGTCATAATTCATAAGTCCCATGTACATTTATTTTATCAATTATCGAGATTACCTTGTTCTGTAACTGGTCTGACCAACCTTTAACTCGGCCAGCGAGTAGATGTAAGGTCAGTACAGTTAAGAAGGGGGTATTCACAAACTCCACTAAAGTTTTGTCTTCTGGCCACGAACATCAAACTTTCTGAGTTTATGAATTAATAACTACTCAAGGTAGTCTAGATCGAGCTTTGTAGCTTATAATTGGATCTTTTAGATTCATTGACTTATAAGGTGAATTTTCAAACACAGAGACGGTGAAAAGTATTTTATGGATTTTAATAAAATGTAAAACTAGAGATTATGAGCTACGAATATAAACGTACGTAAAAATGCATACAAATAAAACAAACATTTAAACAATCAAGAACATGAAGAAATAACGTGATCAGAAATAAATGAAATGAAAAAGAGAGAAAATATGGAGAGAGAGAGAGAGCGAGAGAAAGTAGCTGGTAATTATTGTAGACAGAAAACCTAATTTCACGAGGCACCAGGAATCAGCTTTTAGAGAGATATACGTTACTTGTAAGTTTGTTCTCTTTCGAGTGATGCTTAAAGGCAGGAAGCGTGTCCTCTGTCCTGTTTGTGCTGCGTCTTCCGGCGTCGTGGGAAGCTTAAGAAGGTCTCACTGGATGTAACGTTACCAGAAAATAAGATTCATCTCCCGTGAAAGGAAGAGGCAAATATAACTTAGTTGCAAAAGAACGGCTGCTACGACTCGAACATGCGTTTGTCCGAGGCCTTCCGGGATGTTCCTCGGGGAAGCGTCGCGCCGGGAGAAGAGGAGGAAGGATGAGAGCGAGGTGAGAGCGTGAGGTGAGAGAGCCCGCTGTGTTTTGAAGGAGCTAAAGTCACGCCCCCTTGTGTGCGTGACCCAATCGCCTGGGAGGACGTATTGTGGTCATGTCCTTTCATTTGGAAAGGTACACGCCTCTTCTAACTAATGCTGGCGGAATAAACTTCGTTCATAAACATTTATAAAACTGGTATTAATCAAATAATGCATCCTCTAATATTCTGTGCTAAATATTAAACACCGTTGTGTTCTTCTGAACAAAACAATACCGCGAATGACAATTCTGTTAGTCAACAACACAAAGAAACAGGATTTCTCGTGATTACATGCATATTAAACTGATTACATATCAATAAAGCTTATAGATATCGTATTTCGGGTATAAGGATCATAAGCACAGCAAGAAATACATTTTAAACATTTTAAAAAGGTACTTTTGACCACAAGTGGTCGGGCATGATAAGGAGTCTGTGTTTTGTGTGTGTGTATGCAGAGTCGTGCACACGTGGAACCACGTGGCGAACTTTGTCCTTCCTTTTCAGTGTGAATATCTTCTTGAGTTGATGAGATTAACTCAGGGGACCTGACCGAGCATCTGCTAACACTGTTGTTTTGTTTTGAGGGGGGTTAATCAGTACCTTTTGTTTGTTGATTAGATTTGATTAATCAACAAAAAGGCAGACCTGATCATCTGCTTTCCGTTACAAGGTTGACATCTTGAAAAATTTAGCTTACAGTAACATTTCTTTTGGGCACAGTACCAAATTTTCCCCATTAGATGCCAGCAAAGCTGAACTGGTACACACTGTGGTTGGATTTGTGATTTACAGTAGAGTTTTTCTCTATCAAATAGTACATGCAAACACACTTAATTTATTTTTATTACACACATACAAACAACACTCTGTCATCCATACCAACACAACTATACAATTATAGCGGCATAATGTATCAAATTGCACTATTATGCAGAAGTAGAAAAGGGCTCAGATTACAAACAAGGCACTGCGTCCTGAGATGCTACTGGGGAATACCTCAACGTGACTGGTGTCTGAAGCACTTGTTTAATTGCGACAATTGTATTGGCAGGCGAAAGCAAAGATGCCAGTACTAGTGCGACCATTAAGTATAAAAGGGCCTAGAGAACATGTCAGCTGCTTCTTCATCTGAAGGGACCATGCAGGCAGCCCAGAAGTATGGCAACGAGACACAGTGTCTCGTTGGAAGCAAGGTTCTCAGGGAAGCAAGGTTACATTTGTAACCCAAGACGTTACCTTTCAAATGGGAACTTGCACTGCGTCCTAAGACACTACTGGGAAACAAATGCCCACACTGCCATGCTGAGGGGAATGCATGCCGAATTGGCTGTGACTAAGCACAAGACAATTAACTCAATAGTCTGAAATGCCAGCGTTAAATTCCCCAAAGGTATACACACCAGTATTGGCTGGTGACACTACTCCCTACGGCTACTGCCCGAGCTACACGCCTCCGTGAGGAAGTACCTTCACCAGATCAAACAGAAGGACTTGACCCAGGGCCGAGCTCAAAGACTTGGAACCATTATCCTTTTTCTTTAAGGAAGATTCCGTTAAGGGAATATGGCCCTGGCCTGTCACTTTCAAGGGGGACCTAAATGTCAACCAACAGAACCGCCAGGGAGGCTTACTTGTTCTGTTTTCTTAACCTTGCTTGCCTACAACCTGTCTGTTTCTCTTAACATAGTCTCTATAATTTGCCTCTATAAGAGGCATCCAGTAAGAAGGTATTGTAAAATGGCAAGAACCATTATCCACTGGATCCCAGAGACGGGTATCCTGGGGAGCAAGACTCAACATACCAACCCTCTAAACGAGGGGAGTGATACTGCTCATCCCGAAAAAGGGGTCGCCAGGACCTACAGAGAGTAGTAGCTCTGTGGAGGCTGAGTACTATGCATGGGGACCCTATGAGGGGAGTACCTACCAGCTCTATTTAAAGTAGGTCTATTGGGAGGCTCACAAGAGTCCTTAAACCGGATACCACCTCGCTTATAGAAAAGCTATTTCAGGGAGGCCTACTGTAATCCAGCCTCAGGGAGCAAAGTACTCTGCAAATCGACCCTCTCAAACGAGTGGAGTACTAAATAGACTCAACCACAAAGCTCTTCTATTTAGCTAGAGGAGCGGAGTACTCTGTATAACAACCCTCTCAACCAAGGGAAGTACTGGCCAAGCTCTGGAAGTAGCATCAAGGAGGGTCCTGAAGAGTTTTACAATGAGAAACTAAGGAGCCATTAGTACAAACTAGGGATGCACCGATACAGGATTCAGATTCAGATACGGCCGAATATTGGGCTTTTTGACGGGGTTCCGTTTCTGCTGTTGACCATTGATAACGGGAAGGTGTTTATGAAGGTGGACTGTTCGAATACAGTAGGCTATGAGAATGTGAAAATGGAACTCGTGAGCAGAAAAAGTGTTGTTTGGCAGTTCTTTCAGTCAAAAGAAGGTGATTCCAGTCGAGCTACATGTTCACTTTGCAATGTTGATTTGTCTCATGATGGCAAGGACCCTAAACAATATACAACATCACCGCTGTTAAAACATTTGCGTATGAAACATCCGAAAGAATACAAGTTGTGCATGGAGGAATCTACAGACAGCAGCCAAAATGCAGCAACTTCAGGTACGGCAAAGGAAGGACAGTCACAGCTAAAAACCTGTGTTAACCTGTTGACCATTACCAGCTTTTCTAGCCCTACACCGATCAAACAGTGGGCCTCAGATCAAACACGAGCCAAAGCCATTCATGCAGCAATTGGAAAAATGATAGCCATTGACTTGCAGCCCTATAGCATAGTGGAAGACACTGGATTCAATGAGCTACTACATCTGCTTGAGCCACATTACAAAATCCCCTCCAGGCACTTTTTTGCTGACAAAATCATCCCTGAAATGCACGAGTCCATCACTTCCTGCATAAAAGCACACATTGCCGAAGCACATGCTTTTGCATTTACATGTGACATATGGACTTGTGAATACACTACACAGTCCTACATCAGTGTGACCTCACATTGGATTGATGCTGATTTTAAGCGCACACATGCTATTCTTCGATGTGAAGCATTCGATGGAAGGCACACCGCATTAAACATTGCAGATGCACTGCAAGAAATTATCAGAGCGTGGGGCATACCTGTTAACAAGTGTCACCTGGTCTTGAGGAACAATGCTGCAAACATGCGGAAAGCCATGTCCGAGGCAAGGGTTCCAAGTGTTGGCTGTTTTGCACACATGCTCCAGTTGTGCATCCAACGACAGTCTTTAATAACAACAAAGTGTCTCTGACATGATCACACTGGCCAGGAAAACTGTTGGTCACTTTAAGCACTCCTAAAGCGCTAAATCAAGGCTTTTCTGCTCTACAGCAGGAGTTGGGGCTGCCAAATCACCATTTAATCCAGGACGTGTCAACACGATGGAATTCGACATATCTGATGTTTGATCATTTAACAGAACAAAAACGTGCCATAAACATTTACGTGTCCAAGACAGATTGTATGCAACATATTCATGCACAGAGGTGGACTCTGATGGAGGATGTTCTCAAGGTGCTCAGACCCTTAGCAATAAGGGTATTATTGCAGCAATACTGAGGCAGTCACATCGGGCGCTGACGTGGAGATAAGCGCTTTTTTCAGTGAGCCTCTGATTCCTCTTAGAGAGGATCCTCTTCAGTGGTGGAAGACAAACCAGCAGCGATTTCCACTGCTGGCGAAAACGGCAAAGATCTACCTCTGTGCGCCACCAACCTCTGTGCCCAGTGAAAGACTTTTCAGTACTGCTGGGGACATTTGTTCCCACACTCGCAACCGGCTGTCACCTGTTAATGCCGAGCGTCTTGTTTTTCTGAAAGGAAACTCTCATTTCATGTGAAAGGTTAGAGGTTATATGTTAATTTAAGTATGATGCATGGAAATGTGTGTGGTTTTTTTCTTAATATTTTTCGTAATATTTGGCTACTTTTCTAATCGTAGCCTATTGTTATAAACGAAACAACAGCCTACTATTCATGTTTATTGAGTAAATGTTCAATAACATTAATTTCAGTTAAGTCACCAAACATATTCTGATAAAAAAATAGAAAAAAAAGAAAAACACTTTTCTTTGCATTGTTGCACTTTTATTGAAAGGTTTTGGTTTGTACTTGGGGGTAGTTTACTTCATGGGATTATAAATCTAAAATGCTAATATTTTGGATATTGATTGGATCTTGAAATAGGGTAAACATGGGCAGTTTTTCCCACTTGTCATCAAACAGTTTTTCCCACTTGTCATCCTGGCATAATGTTGCCTATTCTTTTTTTTTTTTTTTTTTTTTTACAGTTAAAATAAAATAAATTGAAAAATACACTGCTGTGGACGTTGTTTACTTCATTAATGTGTTTACTGTGTTAATGGACTGAGGATGGGAGTAGGATTCGGTATTTGGTTTCCGATTCAGCAGAATCTTAACCAGTTGATTCGGTATTCGGCCGAACCCCAAAAATCTGGATTCGGTGCATCCCTAGTACAAACACATAAGTCACTAGGGGTACTACAACAGCTGAAGGTACGCAGAAAGGTACCCAGAAAGGGCCAATGACTCAAAAGCATATCTAGACTCTAGCAGAAAATCCATGAAGCAGACTGCTTACACAAGCCTTTCAGCTTGGCATAGCTCCTGTACAGAGCCCTAAGGAGCAACTTACTCAACCTAACAACCCTTTTGTTCTTAATTATGCATTAAAGTAGCCAGACTATCAAGGGGGCTATAGATAAAACCTACCACTAGGCATGTGCTTGGAGCTCTAGGGAGCAGAGTACTTTATATTAGAACACTCTAGACGAGGGGAGTACCAATCCAGCTCAACCTGAGAATATCAGGAGTGTAAGGACGCCTGTGGCATAGAGCTCTAGGAAGCAAAGCACTCTCTAAGATAACCGTTAACCGAGAGGAGTACTACTATGCTTGACCCTACACGAGACAGACCTTAAAGAGTGGAGGGCTGAACAATAATAACGCTCTCGGCCAAGAGGAGACCTAACCATACTCTTTGTTCCAAAGACAGATACTGTCTATGCAGAGCTCTGGGGAGCGGAGGCCTCAGCAGGCTGACTGTCAAAATGAGAGAAAGCATAACAACACTCATACCTATGATATGATAGTTCCATACTGTTTTACCAACTCTCAAATGAGAGCCTGAATTATGTAAATACTAATAACACTGCTATCCAGAGCTCTGGAGAGTAGAGGCCTCAACAGAATGACTCCCTATAATGAGAGGAAGCCTAGCAACACTCAGTGCCAGAAAGACAGTAGTAGAGGAGGCTATAAGTAGCCTACGTCACCATGATTGCTTTCTGTGAAAAGCTCTATGGAGTATTGACATCAGCAGAGTGCCTCTCTAAATGAGAGGTTTCTCTTTTAAGGGTCAACTTTGTTGTATAAATATACCTGAAACTCTGGGGGAGCCAGGAACTCAGCAAGACAACTCCAAGCTCAACCCTAAAGTGTAAACTTGAGGAGGCTATCGGGCCTGCAACTTCAAGTTATTGTCTAAGCACAGCACAGGCCTCAGCAGAACGGCTCTCACAGTGAGAGGAGGCCAAAGAAATGAAGACTACTCTAGTGGCAATCCAAGCTGAGGAGACTCTAGAAAGAGCCTACACCTCCAGCTACTGTACACACAGAGCAAGATGGCAGGAGCCTCAGCAGAACGACTATCAAAAAGTAGAGTAGGCTATTATAAGGAATCACTGAGGCGTTCCCCAGTTGTGTCTTTGGAAGCAGTGCAAATTCCCATTTGAAAAGGAACAGGAATAACGCTTTATAGGCCACACCTGAGAAAATGGCACCATCTGGTAAAAAAAAAAAAAATAAAAATAAAATGTGTCAACATAATGAAAGCCTATGAACAATGATTGCATCATTTTATAGTTTAATGGCCCTGGGATTAAAACTTGCAGTTTTAATGGGTTTCCGTGGGGACATTTTTGTCCTTACGGTCCTGAGTGTAAGTATTTTGTGTACCTACTACCTAGTGTAAAATATATTGGAAATGGGAAATGGGCTGAAATAGTAAAATTCCAATAAAAATGCACACCTGTGCCAAAATGTATGCAGTTGGGATTAACA